>NC_133754.1:176383750-177034062 GCF_036562045.2 Rhinolophus sinicus
CCCAGCTAAGCTGACTCAGCCCAGCCCAGCTGGTGCAAAGACCCCAGCCAGACACAGATGCATAACACAGAGCAGCCAGTTATGAGTCAAGCTCACACAAGATGAGCCAAATTCCAACCATCCAGACATATAAGCAATAATGCCACCAAACGTTTATAGTTGCCTTTTATACAACATTATGATTGTGGCAATAAATAACAAGTCACACTCTAATATAGGTCCGTTGGCCAAGGCCGTTCAGAGTTTTATGTTAAGGAGTAACATCCAGCCAAAACAGAGAAGAGTATCATAATGGATCGGTGGTATCTACCATGAGTGGAGAAATAGAGAGACAACATACAGAAAATATATTTTCCATCTCTGAATGGCATTTAGCAAAACAGATGTTTCGGTTGGAAATAAATTTGGCTTTCTGTAGGCCCAACTTCCCAATAAAAATTACAGCAAAAATAAAATTTAAAGGATCTGTTTATTTCATTGTAAACACCCTTTCCTGGAGTCAATTTTGAGATGAATCAATCAAACCCTGAATATCACTGGTCACTTACTCCAGCATCAATCTACTCATCTTTGTCCGTTTTTATTGATCTCTCTCTCTCTCTCTCTCTCTCTCTCTCTCTCTCTCTCTCTGTCTCTCTCTCTCCACAACTAAAGTATTGAGTTTTATTCTAACAGATATTTAACGACTGGAACTCATACAAGTGAGGGTGACCAAAACGACTCAAGATTCCATAATCGTATTCTTCTAAAATTTTTTTAAAAAAATGACATAAACAGACTGATCACTGACTTCAAATCTCTGAAGATGTTTCACAGAGCAGACCAAGTTTTTGTGTCTCCAGAGGGTTAAACCAAGAGGTCAAGGTCATAGGACAAAAGTTCTCCTCAACATAGGAAAGACCTTTGTAACAACCAGAGTGATAGGAAATTGGATTGGGGGAAACTTGTGAGATCTGGAACTGTTGGTCACTAGAGGCTTTCCAGAAAAACCTGGGTAATCACCTCTTTGGTCTGTTGTAAAGGGCATTTCATTATTGGGCAATCGGTAATAGTAGATCTACTTATTTCTTCATTGAAAACATTCTTTCAAACAAGACACAACACTCTCAAGTGCAGCTATGTGCTAAGCACAGGGCTTCGTGCAGGGATCGCTAAGGATGATTTGCAGCTCAGTAGCTTCTGTATCTCTTTGGGAAATTCAAGACCATGGATATATATTCCTTCCTATTCCACCACTTAATTGCTTTCACACTGAAACAAGTAAAAGAGAATTATCTGTTTGAAAAGATGTCTATTTGTATACAGGGGCGGGGGGGGGGGGGAAGACAGAAGTGACATCCTATCCTCAAGGCATATGGTCCCCGCACCTAGAACAATGTCTGACAAGTAGTAAGCACTCAAAACATGTTTAGGAAACAGGACAAAAGCAAACGCCGACCTGTATGCATTCATGAATGAAGGACCACATTCCATGAGAAAACTCTCAATACACAGTCTAACAACTGCTTTATCTTCCCATGCTCTTGAAGAGCACATACTCATGAAGAAAACACGACATGGGTCCTGCCCCCAAAGTCACTGACTACCTCTCAGAAGAGGCAGACAGCTACATGGGTACAGTTTAAAGTGTTTGCCTTACCCCGGAGTTACATGTCACATGCAGGAAGGGTGCAGGGGACAAGCACTGAATTCTGCCTGAGCAGCGAGGGCAGGCTTAGAGGAGGTGACAACGCTGCAGCTCAGTGTTACAGATGGCATTGGTATTATTCACAGGCGTGGCGGAAAGGGAAGCTGAGAAGGGCTTCCTTGGCTGAGCAAATAGCACTGGTAAAGGGATGGAGGGGAGTCAAAAGCTCCAAATAACTGGGGTGGAAAGTGCCAGAGGAACACGGTAGATGTGACCAGAAAGGCTTTGAATGTCCCTTTGGCTGTACAGTCTACAATCTTGTGACTTTTAACAGCATCTTTATAAGAGCCCAATCACTAATAGAGTTGCTGCTCTGAGAAAGCATGTCAGCCGGGGTCTGAGGAGACAGTTAGCAAGAAAATCTATACGAACCCGGTGAAGTCACATGCAGAATATTGCACTTCCTTCAGGAGTAACTCATTACCAGGCCAAAGCAGACAAATTGGAGGGAATTCAAAAGTGAACAGGAAAAATAATTAGGGGAATGGAGAGATTGATCTAGGTAGAAAGATTAAAGGAAATAAGTGCGTGCGCGTGCTTGCGTGCGTGTACGCGCACTTGCATGCATGTGTGTGTGTGTGTGTGTGTGTGTGTATGTGTGTGTGTAAGTGGAAGGCAGGAGGGGGCCAGGGCAGCAGCCCTCAGCACATGTGCAGGAGAGGAGGGCCAGGGGTGGAGGAAGAGATCTGGAACAGCATGGAGGCTGGACTGGGGGCCAAGCAGGGAGCAGGAGTTATAACAGGAAAGTGGGCTTCCAGCTTGAGAGTGATTCTGGGCACCACTCTGGGTCTTGTGAAGACTGAACAAGCCAGTGCTTGTGGGACACTGAGCATGGAGCTGACATGCAGACGACACCTTGTGATGGCAGCTGCTCTTGTTGGGAGGTCTCTGTTCCTTTTCTCAACTACTGGTTCACCTGGTCCACAGGCTAAACACCTCTGAGGCACCTGAACCCTCCTCTGTTCGTGTTGACATCAGTCAGTGTATTTATTATTCACAACTTCTGAGAACCGCACCTCTGCTCCCATCTCTCTTTCACCAGTCTCCTTGGCCTGTACCACTGCTGTCACTCAGTGGCACTTTTCCACCCAACTTGGCCTCTGTGCCCACTGTGTGTCCGTAGGTGAGTTTGCTGAAGCACAAGGTCCAACTGCATCACTCTCTCAGTGGTTCCCTAAGGAGAGCAACAAATGGGAAAACTGCAGCCTGGCATCCATGACCTGGCCGGAGGTCCCTTCCTCACTGTGTCTCTTCCACCCCCTGCCCACCCCACACACAAACACGTGGCCAATCCTCTAGCCACAGCTAATCTCCCACTGGTCCCTGAACATGCCACAGACCCTTACACTTCCTGGCTTTAGCTCAGACTGTTCCCATCGCCTAGAATGCCCCAACTCCCCACGTGCAGGTAGTGGCAGGTTACTCCATCTTCCAGGCCCCCTCAGCTCTTTGTTTATATCCCCATCACTATCTTCTCATTCAGCAAATCATCTGGAGCATCTACCTTTTGCCATTTGGAAATGATGCATCTCTCCTCCGCTAAGCTGAGAGCTCTGTGAGGTCAGGAATAAATTGAATTTCTTCACCTTTGGATCCTGGAATGGATATTCCATAAAATGAAGCAGGAACTTCGTGAATCCATAACTGTGGTTTGATGGGGTGTCAGGGAGTACACAGAGGTGAGTCTGCAGCCAGAACGTGAAGACCTACAATGCCATATTCAGGAGCCTCACTGAGGGCTTTCCAGAGCCTCTCTGTCTTTGCATATGCTGTTCCCTTTGGCTGGAATGCTCGTCCCTGTGTCCTCACCTAGATAACCCCTCATTGGCCCACAGGATCCAAAGAAAACATCACTTCCCCAGGAGGCCCTTCCTAACTCTTCGCATGGATTAGCTCCAATGCTCCATCTGATCGTGGACTGTCACTATTGTTAGTTTCACACAGGGGCGGCTGACACTGTACGATTCAGTGAGACATGTCTACCTTGTTTCCTATCGCACCCCCGGTCCAGCCAGTGCCCGGCCCACAATAAAGGAAGAAGGAAAAAGTAGAAAGGAAGGAAGGATGGAAAGACAGAAGGGGTGTGTCAGTCAGGTCTGTGCTTTGAAAACCCTTGGGAGCTGAGGAGGATGGATTTAAGCAGGTGAGCCTGGAGACAGGGGCCTGGTTAGGAGGCCTCTGCAGTAATCTCGGGGAGTAATGTATCTGTGGTTGTTCGGGATTGAATTGTGTCCTCCCCTCCCACCCCCCCTTGTACCAATATCAAGGTAGCTCTCTGTAGGATCTCACATAAGATCCTAATGTGATCTTATTTAAAAATAGGGTCACTGCAGATGTAATTAGTTAAAATGAGGTCATACTGGAAGAGGGTAGTCCCTTAACCCAATACCATGTTTCCCTGAAAATAAGACCGGGTTTTATATTATGTTTTGCTCCAAAGGATGCATCAGGGCTTATGTTCAGGGGATGTAATCCTGAAAACTCATGCTACGGCTTATTATCCAGTTAGGTCTTATTTTCGGGGAAACATGGGAGGAGTGTCCTTAGAAAAGGGGTAGATTTACAGCTGTAACATGTGGAGAATAACAGCACCAACCTCTCAGGGCTATCGGTAGATTATGAAGTGCTTAGCTCAGGGCCCAGCAGAGAGAGAGGAACAGAGAGGCAAAAACGGACAGAAACGGGAAAATCAATACATGCCAGTTGCCATTGCCTCCCAGGTCCACCACCCCCAGATCTGTGTTTTAGCCCCTCGAGGCTGCCTCCTTCTTTGGGCTATTGCTTTTCCTGACGCGGAATCAGCCTCCCTTCCATCTATTCCCTCCCTCTTGAATGTGGGCCCCTAACTCTGTACCCATTACCAACACGGCCACCTTTCCACCCACAGGTTAAAAGCGGCAGCTGCCACACACAGCCGCTGCTGCCAGCCCTGGGAGCGAGATCTTCTGTCAGCATGTCCTGAAATTCTTTTGGAAGTTTGACAGGATTAAGAGGATTAATACATTAAAGCATTATTACAGCATTCACAGGGGATTTTCAAAAGATTTTACACTGTGATCTATTTGTCCTGTTACATAAAACTCGCATTAATAGTCTGATGGCAAAGGGAGGAAAAACATATCTATGGAATCAATAAACTTATTTTTTGGTAAACAATTTAGCAGGCGAGCTGGTCTTTAAGGCCTGTAGGCCTTCCCACGGTGCATCAACGAAATTACCCCCTCAAGAGACCGTTTGCCAATTAAATCCAGGGTTTGTATGCACTCTCCAGTCCACTGATGGCAGGGAGCAGGAGAGAGAGTGGCAGCCGCCAGCCGCGCTCCCTGGCTCACCCAGCTCACCCCGAGTCATGCTGACCCAGCACGCATCATCCCTGAGTACTGGCTGCTGTGAGCAGGGGAGGATGGTGGGAACGAACAAACGCTGACTGAAGAGCAATGGGATGGGCTCTGGGACGCAGTGCATTCTGGGTTCCCTGGACCACAGGAGGGGCGGCCATGGAGAGGGCGAGGGCGGAGACATGCATAGCTTAAATTACTCTATGGGGATGGATGCAAGGGGTTCTTTTGTTTGTGCTGTTGCCCTCTGAGGGTTGATGAAGAGCCCTCCATTCTGCTGCCCAAGAACACGGCTCATTTCTCCTATTGGTGCCTGCCCCCTCCTTGTAAACTGCAAAGAATAAGGTAGCACCATAGAAAACAATAGCTTACGCTTACATACTGCACTGCTGATTGCCAGACGCTGTACTGAACACCTGTCATTTCACAATTACAGCAGCCTTTTAAGGTAGGTTCTCTTATTATTCCCATTTTGCGGGGGAAGAAGTTGAGAGGCCAAGAGAGATTAAATGTTTGCCCAAGGTCACAGAGCTGTGAAGTTACAAAACTGTCGTTTGAAGCCAGCAATCAGGTTACAGAGTCCCAGAATATAACCATAGGCATTCAGGTATCCTGCTAACAAATATTCACAAAGATGGCTTCCACCTACTGAGCAGTTAGCAAGTGGCCAGGCACTTGTAATACAGCACTTAATTCTCATAGAAAGCCTTTGACACAGATGTTGTTACATATGCCCATTATATATATATATATATGTTTCTTTTTTTGAGAGAGAGAGAGAGAAACTGAGATTGATGAAGAAACAACTGACTCAAGGTCAGATGGCTGGCAAATGCTGGAGGTGAGATTTAAACCCAGGCCGTCTGACACCAGAGCCCTGACTTATAACCAGACTCAAAGCACGAGCCCTTCTGGACTCAAAGCATAGCCTTCCGGCGATGCTCAGGCATAGTGAAAAACATGCTCAGCAGGCTGGTCCTACACCCTGGATATGAGAAGAGGGAGAAGTCACAGCCCCAGGAGAATACTGGCCAAAGGGCTGTGTCCCGAGGCCTGGCACAGAGCACTGTTCAGACGATGCTTGGCTCTAGGACCCTGGAAAGCAGAGTGAGCTGTTCTCGTCACCATCATCACATTCCCAGACTTAGCCTAGAGCCCGGTATCAAGGAAGATCTTTGTTCAATGAATGACTGAATGAATTCCCATTTTAGAAATGAGGAGGCCAGAGCTCAGACAGGTGAGGTGGCCTGTCTGAAATCACACACAGGACATGCTCAGCTGACACTGGAACTGGGTTTTAGCTTGTTCCTTAGGTTGGTTTATCTCTGGTCACAGTCCTACCTGCTCACCTTTCTCCCCTCCATGCACAAGGGCAAGCACACAACACACACCCCTAAGTTCTGATCACATCATACAAATTTACACTTCTGGAAGACAATGTACTCGCTCACCCCTGGGCTTTTGCAAAAGCACTTCCCCCTGCCTGATACATTCTTCCCCAAGCTCCTCCTCACCTGGTTGATTCCTATGCATCCTTGGAGTCTCACAGTAGCTGTCACCACATCTAGGAAACCTTCCTTGGCCTCAAAGTGGAGTTGGGTCATGGGCCCCTTTGCCTGGCTGCCACGGTCCCCAGCCCCCCCGCCCCCCAGCTGTTAATACCCTACATTGGGACTGCCTGCTCCCTCCAGACTGGGCCTCCTAGACCCTGGTCTGTGATTTCCCCAACTTCACTCACACACGCCTGGCTTTTAGCTTTAATAAATAGGTTCTGAATAAGTGAATACAGACTAGCATTTTCACATGCACGCGTACACACACACACTGAGGGTTACTGAGATATCAATTGGTGTTTTGTTTTCATTGTTTATTATATTACTTATCTACTGTTGTATAACAAATTTTCCTGAAATTTTAATAGCTGAAGACAACAACAAACATTGTTATTATCTCACACAGTTTCTGTGCATCAGGAATCTGGGAGCCACTGAGCTGGGTGGTTCTGGCTTGAGGTCTTTGATGAGGTTATAGTCAAGACATTGGCTGGAGCTGCAGTCAGCTGAAGGCTTGACTGGGGCCGGAGGATCTGCTCCCAAGATGGCACCACACACGGTTATTGGCAGGAGGCCTTAGTTCTTCCCTGCACAGACCTCTACATTGGGCTACCTGAGTGTCCTCCTGACATGGCAGCTGGCTTCCCCCACAGCGAGTACTCCAGAGAGAGCAAGGAGGACGCCAGACATATTTTATGACCTACACCATCACACACCATCACTTCTGCCACATCCTCTTCGTTAGAATCAAGCCATTAAGCCCAGCCCAAACTCAGGCGAGGGGAATTAGACTCTACTTATTGAAGGACGAGTGTCAGTGGATTTGTGAACTTAGTTTTAAACTCTCACATTGCCTGCCCCAGGATACCAGAAAGAATGAAAGGCCTTTTCCCTTGTCCCCTTCCCAACAGGTAGCCAAATCTTAGGATTCTGAATCTGAAGGCCCTTGCCAGAGAGGATTTTTAACAGAGTCTGCATTTCAGAGCAGGAAACCAAAATCATCTGAAAGAGAATAACCCCCACTCCTTCCCCTCACCAACTCCACCCCTTCCTAGGGGGAGAAAAAAATAATTGCTGATCCTGAAAGAAAGAGGAGCTCCCCAGAACTCAATAGGGATAGGCATGGGGGTTATGGATTCTTCTCTCCCAAAATCCAACTTCAAAGTATGGCAGAGCCCTGACCCGGCTCTCACACCAGCCCCCGCCCCCCACAGGGGACCCTGGGAGCTGTCCAGGGAGCAGGCTGCTAGGACCGAGTGAGGCCGCAAGGCTAGCAGTGGAAGCTTTGGCATAGCCTGGCAACCATGGAGAGGCCCCTGAAGGACACGGGAGAAAGCCCCACGGGCCAAAGGGCCCGCGAGACAGCAAGACCAGTCCTGAACAAAGCATCTTGACACCAAAGCATCTTAACCCCAAAGCTGCCCTCGTACCTTAGAGGTCATCAGAGACTAAAACTCCTTCCTCATTTCTAAGCCCTTGTAAGCCCCCCACACCCATCCATTCTAATGTGTCCATAAAGAAAGACGAGGTGCCCTATGCGGTTGCTCTGGGGTTGAAATTCTCTCCACCCTAGAGAGTGAGGCTCGGTGAAAAGATGTCATTTGCTTCAGAACAAATAAAATTTCTAAATAGTACAATACTGTAGTCTTTGTTCCTAGGCTCTCTTGTAATTCAGGCACCATTTTAATTTTAAAAAATGAGGAAGAAAAAGAACAAATACTTGCCCCACTGTGTGCCAGGAAACTAATGGAAGAGAGATCATTTAATCCTCATGATGGGGTTCTTATTCCCATTTTACAGATAGAAAAGAGACTGGAGATTTATCAAATGCCTTGTATGTGTCAGACATTTGCCTGCAGCTATGGAATCTTCCTAAGAGCTCTGCAGTGAGGAATTATTAGCCACGTATTACAGATGAGGAAACAGAGGCTCAGAGAAGTTAAACAACTAGCCCAAGACCACACAGTAAGAGATAGAGTCGGCAGCCCAGGGCACAGATCACACTGCGCGGTTTCGCCTTGCTGAGAAAGACTCCAGAAAGAATCTTTTTATTAGCATGTCAACACCTTTCTTTAAAAGAATCAGAATTTTTCCCCTGCCAAAAGTTGTCTACTGTCTACCACCATCCTTGCAGCTCCTCACAGCTTCCTGCGGAGTGCTGGGGGGAAAAGGGAGGTGGGAGAGGAGCTGAGAGCCACTGTCAGCTCTGAGGAGTGGTAATTTGACAGGATTAAGGGGATTAATGCATTAATGCATTACTAGCACTTTTATAGGAGATTTCAAAGAGTTGAGCGCTGTGATCCCTATGTCTTGTTATATAAACCGGCAGTAATTGCCTTAATTGGCCCATTGTTGCTGATAGGAGCAGACAAGGAATGGCTCGTTTGTCTTGGGGCCTGTGATTCTCAGTCTTGCCACAGCTGCAGGCCAAGTCAGGAAGACTCGGGGAAACTGAGTCTGGGCATGGTCGTCCATGCATTCTGCTCTGTGAGAGACACAATCCAGCATCTCTGATCTTCATCATGGGAGCAGAAGACCCCAATTCCAGCTCCAAGTCTGCTGCTTTCTGTCCAGAGACTCACCTCCCTGAACCTCAGCTTCCACAGCTGCCAAGGCGGGTGATCATTTTATCCGCCTCATGGTGTTGCCGAGGTAATGCAATAAGCCAACACTGCTGAACGTGTTGTCAGTAGATAGGCCTGTGCTGGTGGGAGGGAGGATGATAATTTTTTGGATGCACTGAGTTGGTGATTTTGCCTCTTGGTGGTTATCTGTTCAGAGAGAATAATAACAGCCCCTGGAAGGAGAGTAAGTGGATGGGCAGAAGGACCTGGGAGATGTCCCTGGGGACAGGACAGCCAGGCAGGCTGAGGGTGGTGGGTGGTGAGTTGTGAAGAGAGACAGCGCTCCAGCACTGAGGCCCAAACACCTCAGCATCCCTCCCGCTGGCTGAGTAGCAGGTCACCTGGGAAGTCATCCAGCAACTGTGGATCCTGGTTCCTTGGAAATTAATTGTCTTTGCTAATTAAGTGCCTGAGTTAGACCCCCTACAGGAGGTGTATGTCTGCAACTTCATACATGAGAATAATAATAGAATCCTAGAATCGCAGCTGCAGAAGAGTCCTGAAAGATCTTTTCCTAGAAGCAAACAAAATATCTTTTATCTTCCTTTCTACACGTCTGGGCTGGGATGCAGGAAAGACAGTGCCAATGGGCCCACGTTTTGTATCTATCTGGAAGGGAATGACCCGGATTGGGACTTCAGGGCGACTTAGACGCCAAGGATGAATTATAAGGAGCGAGGCTGACAAAGCCCAGGTTGGAGGTGGATGTAACAATTAGGTGAGAGAGTGTGAAGCCTGAGCTGAGGTGGGGACCAGAGCCTGGAGCGGAGGGAGTGGGATGGTTTTTGTTGTTGATGATGATGATGATGATGAAGAAATTTGAATCTCCTGGACTTGGTGACTATCCAGAAAGTGAGGAAAACAAATAAGGCATCGTGGACAAAAATGTTGGTTCCCACCTTCTGGGCACATAGTCAGATTGCATGCTCTGTCCCACTTGCCATGGATGAAGCCATGTGACTAGCTCTGGCTGATGAGTTGGAAGTGGCAGTGCCGTGGGTCACTTCAAGGATGACCAGTTAACTGTTAGCATGAGACCTTCCAAGATCTCTCTTCTCTGTGGCCCAGCAACTGGTAAAGTTCCCAATAGTGACTCTCCCCACTGGCCTAGGACCCTGAGTGATCACAGTGACCATAGCCCCCCGACAACCTGCAATGGACTTGGAGCATAAACAAGATGTAAGCCCTGAGAATTTGGGGTTATTTTATTTTTTATCTAAGCACAACCTAGTCTATCCTGACTAATATGGGAAAAGTAAACGTTATGATTAGTGATGTATGAACACCATCAGTAGGGTAACATCCATGTAAATAAAATAATGATCCAGTTCCCATCAAGGGCTCTTTTGCTTTAACCCAGGCTCACTGCCTCCAAACTTGAATAGCAAGGAAGCTTTTGGAGAGTTCACCTAGAATTTCTCTGTAGTTAACTTTTGCTTTTTGGTCCAGATGCTGAGAGAGAGGAGCCTTACATGTGTTTTACACACATTAGTCATGGCACACACGGTCCTGGCTGTTGGCCATTGAAACTGGCCTCCTGTTTTAGCACATGTATCTGGACCAGGCAGATAGAAAGCTAGCTGTAATGAGTTTGCTCCTTGTCCATGACATTTGTGCTTTGGAGGAGGGGTGGGAGGGGCGAATATGAAAAAATGTTGAATCCCAAAGTCCGTTTGCTTTCAGCACAGTAACTGTAATGAGGTCTTGGAGCTCTGATTTAGATTTAAACTTAACTTCCCAACAAAGCTTGGCAGAGAAGTTGGGGATGAATCAGGTGCTTTTCAAAATCAGGTGCTTTTTAAAAATGGTTTTACCCAAATTTCCGTTTTTGTTTTCCTTTCCATTGATAAATTGCCTGGTCTGAGATAAAGGTGGAACTCTCAGGATAAATGTTGATGTCGTTATTAGAAAAGAAACTAATGATGCCTGAGCCCTCATTGTGTGCAAGCACTGAGTTGCCTGCTTTATACATTATCTATCTCAGTCCTCCCATTAACTCTTTGATGTAAGTCTACTAATTTTATTTGGGAGGAACGGCATTCAAAGATGGTAAATAATGGGAGACATCAATGCCAGGACATAAAGCAGGCTTGACAACCCAAGAATCCATGCTTGTTCTCCACCACCACCCTGCCTTGGGATCCCTGATTACAGTTATGTCCTGATTAAATAAGTGTAGCCCACCAATTATGACTTTCTCAGGAGAACAGTGTGGTGTTATGGAAAGAACATAGGCTATAGATTCAGTAGGACCTGGGACCACTATTTAGCAGTTTTAGAAGTTATAGTGCCTTTCTGGGTTTCTTTTTCCTAAAATGGAAGAAAAACTAAAGGGAAGTATGCTGTGACGGAGTAAACAGGTAAATGGTCGAGCTAAGTTTAGCTAATGGCAAGGGCTATTAGGGAAGTAACCACGCTGACGCAATGGAGGTGGAATGATGGGTGCTGGAGAGTGGGGGCGAACTACTTGTGACTGGGTGGTCAGAGAAGACCTCACTGAGGTGCGAGTGTTTGGAATAAGATTCAATAAAGAAGAAAAAGACAAACTTAGAAGATCTGGGCATGGAACAATCCAAGAAGAGAGTATAGCAGATGTGGATGCCTTTAGATGGGAATACACTTGGTGTGTTTGAGGAACAGCAAAAAAAGACCAATCGTGGAAGAAATCATGATGAGCAATGGAAGAGTGGAGGAGATAGGTGAGACAGGCAGACAGGGGAGTACAGTTCTTTGGAAATTCAGGAAATTCCAGGACAGGATTCTTCCCTAATGAAATAGGAATGACAATGACAATACCTTAACAAGCAGATTCAATGAGTCCCTATAAGTAACCTATGCATTTTTTAGGGTAATGCTAGCTGCTGTAACAAATTAGCGCTTTCTCCCCATTGTAAAACTCCAATGTAGGTGTTCTTGGTCAACTGGCATCTCTCTGATTCACTGACCCAGGCTCTTTCCATCTTGTGGCTCTGCCATCCCCTAGGGCCTCAGGAGCTTCTACTTGCTCATGAAAGAGAAAGCAAGTGTTTGGAGAAGGCATATCCTCTTCTAAAACACTTTCATCCAGAAGTCACACACATTGCTTCCACTCACAATCCAATGGCAAGAACTGGCCACATGTTCCCACCTAGATGCAAGGAGAGCTGGGAAATGTAGTCCATGGTTGGCAGCCCTGTCCCAGGAACAACCCTACACTAAGGAAGGAGAATACACATTCTGATCAACAACTAGGCATCTCTGCCAGAAACACTGAAGGAAGAGAGTTCTTTTTGGTCCTTCAGTTGGCCTACATGAGGGCACAAAAGACACTACCTCCACTATGTGCCTTGAAAGAATCCTCCTCCACAGGTCACCTGGCCTGGGGTCTAGTCTGATGCTCCTTGAGTGACTCTAAGCCAGTCACCAGACCTTTGCCTTTTCTGAGCCTCATCCTCCTCATCTGGAGAACAAAATATGGTAACGATTGAATCTTACAGGGTCTTTTCACCCACGAAAGTCCATGACTTCATGATATGGAGGGTTTTCCCTATGGCTGCCCTATGGCTGGCTTAAGATATGAGGTTGACTTTGCAGCTCCTGCCTGTGAAAGGGCCATGCAGCTCAGGATTAGAGGAAAAGAAGGAGGAGCCCAGGTGCCCTATGCTTATGCTTCCAGTGGCTTCGTCATTGCTTCCACCAGACGGGTCCCCCTCTATGCTGAAGCACCTTCTGTGAATTACATGGGTCTAATCAGAATGGTTAGGAATTTGCAAAACCTTGCGTCATTCTATTGAACAGACTTTGGAGTGGTCTGTTTATGGAGAATTCCTGGGGAAAGGCAGAGAGAAAAAGAGGGAAAGAGATGAACAATCTGGGGGACAAAGATGAGAAGAGGCAGACAGACAGGCATTCAGACAAGGAGTTCAAGGGAAGAAAAGGAAGTCTAAGTAGAAAGTCCAAGGTAGAGAGGGGCAGGGGAGGGAAAGGAAGACAAGCGGGGTGGGCAAGCCCAGGTTGGGGGTAGGGATGCCAGGAGGAGAGACAGACAGACAGACTGCCCAATCAGGGCACAAGCAGAACTTCCCGTGCCCCGCAGTGAGATAGAGATGCAGAAGTACCAACCAAGGCAAGGCGTAGGGAAAGACAGATGGCAGCAAGTTCCAGGACGACATGATTCCAATCACACCCCTTTAAATGGATGTTGGTGAGTTCAGGAGGCAGCAAAGCGTGGGATTGGGAAGAGGCGGGAGGGGACAGCCACGGGCCATGGTGGAACAGGTTGGGGAGCTTCTGCCAGGGACAGGGCTAGAGCGGCTGCCGATGAGATGGCAGCAGCTCTGCCTTAGCAGGAGAAGCCCTCCACCTGCCCTCCCATAGCAATTGGACTCACCTGACAGTGGAATGAGTAATGAGCTCATTAAAACCTCCAGTACCCGTTCCTGAAAAGAAGATGAATGTGGCAGAGAGAGGCAAGGCTCCAAGTGTATGCCTGTGGATGTGCGCAACGCCCGCAGCACCCCTTAACGCAAACAGGTCACTCCCCTGCTCATACACCTCCCATGGCTCCCCATCACCCAGAGTCAAGTCTAAATCCTTGTCCTGGTATTCAAGGCCTTTTATGAGCTGGTCCTTGCTGACCTCCTCAGCCTCCGTTGGTACCACTACCCTCTCCTACTGGGCTGCCAGCACTTCCGACACAAACATGGTGTTTCACGAGGCTGTGTCATTCCCTGGGACAGCCACTCTGCCTGAAGTGGCCTTCCCCTCCTCACAGGTGTCCATATGACGAATCCTCGTCACCCTTCTGAACCTTGCTCCAGGGTCACTTCCTCTGTGAGGCTTCCTGCCGGCAACAGAGCTGGCCATGCCTCCTCTGTGGCACTTGCGTGCCAAGTCCTGTTCTAGAATTTATCATTGTGAATATCCACCTCCATGGCCGACCGCCCCATCAGATGCCAACTCCTCTGCATCCCTGCATCTCATTCATCTCTGTTTCCAGAGGCAGGCACGGCACAGGGCGATACATAGCAGGATGTTAGAATCAGAGAGCCCTGGGTTCAAATCCCGGGTTACACCACATTCTGAGCAATCCATCTCTAAATCCTGATTTTGTGGGACTGCAAAGTGGAGATGAAAATACCTGTTTCCAGGGCCACTTGAAGGAGAAAATGAGACAATGTTTGCTTGGTGGAGTTTCCAAAAGTTGGCACCAGATTTCCAGGGGCCAAAGTGGCTCTGATCTTTCTGATTTATGAGTGTTAATTTAAAAATAATAGGCCAAAGTAAGAGGCCACAAGCATTTATTTGAGATTTAAGAAAAAGGAATAGCTATATGGTAATCAGTGATTCAGGTAGAAACCCAAATAGTGTTCCAATTAGGAGGCAAAGGCCAGGGGCATTTCTATTGGTGCAGATAAGGTAACATAATGACACTAATTTCAAACAGTGTTTTTCATTTTCATTCTGGTAGTCAGTGGTTCAGTAGTCATAACATCTGCTTTCTTGTTGTCTTTGCAAACAGTTCTTTGGGACACAGTGTTGCTTTAGGCTCAGTCCAAAGGTTATTTTTCCCTGTTTTAACATTTCAAAGGTTTGAGGCGTAAGATGTGTAAGGCGGTTTCTTTGGATGGCAGCTCTGATTCCACTTTAAAGTGGGTCCATATATATATGTACATATATATATATGTTTATATATATTAACATGAGTGTGAGTAAACTTGCCCCAGTCTCAGTGCTGGTTCTGCTCCTCGTCAGCCAAACAACCATGGACAAGTGACTTCCTCTCTGCCAACTTCACTTTCTTTATAGGGAAAATGAGGATGCTAGTCTTACCTACATATAAGGTCACTGTAAGGATTAAAGGCGATGGTACAGGTTTGAAAACTGAAATGCCTGACAGTGCCTGGGACATAGGCAGAGAGGTCTCTCAGTAAATGTGATATGAATTTTGGAAAACAACTTGATGAACTATTTGGGTATGACGAGACCAGAAAGCAGGTCTGAAGTTCAGGGCCAAAGGAGCATGGAATTGCTCTATTAGTGAAGGAGAGACTGCTTTTCCTCCGTTTTATCGCCTTTCCTTCTTTCATTTCTTTCTTCCTTCCTTTCTTCTTTCCTTCCTTCTTTCCTTCCTTCCTTTCTTCTTTCCTTCCCACCTTCCTTCCTTCCTATTTAGTTTAGAATTTGACCTGACATGTCATGTGATTGTTCTTTTTGTTTTAAATGATAGGCATTTGATTGATTGGCTGGCTGCTTAGCTAATTGATTGGTTGGCCGCCTGGCTGGTTGGTTGGTTGTCTAGCTGACTAGTTAGCATGTGGACTGCGTGTGGTTTGGCTGGCTGTTGGACAGGCGAGGGGAGAAAGAAGGGAAAACAGGAGGAGCCAGAGAGCCGGTGAGAAGGGCAGACACTACATGAAGGTTGAATGACCAGTAGGAAATGTGTGGGGCAGTGAAAAGCTCTCAAGAAAAGGAATGGCTCACATCCCTTGCTGCTTGCGTTGCCACACCATGAGCCATCTCTGTAGCTGCATCCATCCCATGGCCAAGAGTGGATTTTTGTGGAAATCAAGTAAATGGGTTCTATGTCTCGGAGCAGGAGTATGTACAGACAGAAAGACCATTGAGGCACCTGATTCAGTGTAAAGAGAAACCCAGAACTAAAGATGCTCTTGGGAACATAAGCCCCCCTCTTACCCCCCGACCCCCGCGCGCACACACACACACACACACACACACACTCACACACTTGCACCAGACATACATAAAAACCATATGGAGGGCTTTGGACTTTCCACAAATCATGAAACGAGGTCCCAGGCTGATCTCACCTTATCCAGATCTTAAGGAACAGGACAAGCCCAGCTGATAGTTGAGTTGGACGAGGAACGGGCACAGCACTTGGCACATAAAATGTGCCCGATAAGTGGCCGTGGTCACGGTAAGCCTCTAGTCTAAACGATCGGATGAGGTTGGAATGACTTCACGGGGGTGATTTCGTCAAGCCCTTAGATGTTTGCACCACCCCTCTCTGACCCCTGATAAGCAGCCTTGCATACCTTCCGAAGCTGGGCTCCAACCATCTCTCCAGAAGCGTAACGGATTGTTGCACAACTATAACTGCTGGGAAATCTTCTTTATCTGGATGTAAAGCCCAGATTCCTGTGACTTCCACCCACTGATCTTACACAGACGCTGTCATTTGTCACTTTTGGAGTTTTTTGTTGTTTTGGGTTTTGCTTTTTTGTCACAAGAAACATTGAAGCAATTTTTTCCAGCTGTGTAATCTCCCCGTCATTTTTACAGGCTTTTAGCAGGCCCCACCAGTAACTTTCAAGCTTGGCTCTAATTCTTAACACATTAAAGAGAAAAAAAAGTGAAGTATTTGGAGTCGAATACAGTTACCTACGATTATTATTTTTACTAATTTGTAGGGCAGCCGGCACACTTTTCCCCTAGCACCCATCTCTTTCTTTTTCTAAGCTTTCCCCACCCCAAGGGCAGTGATGCAATGAAACAGGTCAGGACCTAGTGGCAGGAGGCCTGGGTTCTGATCACAACACTCTCCCTCACTGGCTGGGCCACCCTGAGCAAGACACTCACCCTCTCTGAGCCCAGGAATAATGCTACCTAACTCAAAGAGTTGCTGGCAGATTAAAACACATAGAGTACTTCAGCCAGTAGCAGACACACAGTATGTGCTCAATAAATGCCAGGGTTTCAAAACAAATCTACTGCCAGCTGATTTCATTGGGCTTTTGGTCTGGGAGAATACATTTTTTAAGAAGATATTTAATCTCTATAACCAAGAGGCCTGAAATCTCACTAAGATGGTTGGGTGGAACTATTTATCATTTGTTACTTCAATCAACACATCATAAGAACCACCAGTGTCCAACACTGAAACAAGTTAGGGACACAGATGAAAACACAAGGCACCAATATACACTGGACAGCACAACCTCGGCAGATCTGTCTGAATTTGAACCTTTGCCCTGCGACTTTGGCCTAGACGCTCTGCTTCTCTGAGCCGTGGTTTTCCCATCTGTGGAATGGGTAGAGCAGGAGCCCCCACTTCACAGTCATTGTGACGGTTCGCTGAGGAAACTTTTAGAAAAGACTAAATAGTAGACCCCTATCTACAGAACAGATAAACGTTGTACAAAGTGTATGTGAAATTTCACAAAGGTAAGGATTACCATTAATGCAGTGGTTACACGACAAGAAGCCAGAGTCCACATAGCTGGGCTCTACACCCCACTTTCCTGTGGGGAACTTTAAGCAAGTTATTTAACTCAAGTCACCAAATCTCAGTTGCCACATCTGTGAAATGGACATCATAGTAGTAGTGCCTTCCTCCTGAAATAGTTGTGAGAATTACATGAGGTCCTGTGCATAAAAGCACTCAATACAATGCCAGGCTCTGAGCAAGTGTGCAATAAATGTTAGCTACCAGTCTTATTAATAACCGAAATAACTGCTATCTCTGTGCTTGCTGGTTATGATGGAAAGATCTCATCTCAAATCCCAGTTGTCTTTTATTCACTGTGTGACCTTGAGCAGATCCTTTCCTCTCTGAGCCTCAGTTTTCTCATCAGTAAAATGGGAATGCAGACTCCTGCCATGCGGCACTTTTGTAATGGTTAGAAGCAGCATATAGTGTGTGCCTGGCATGTTGAAGTAACTCTACAAAAATCTGCAAAAATATTTGTATAATTGAGAACAAGCCATCTCCGTGCTCTGAGCTTCACTATCGTCTGTGGTGAGGTGGGGGTGTTATCTGTCCCCCCAGGGTGGCAGTGCAGAAGGAAATACAACCATGAGAAGCACTGGGACAAGGCTAGAACAGTCAGCACCACACACAGCCCTCTTCTCCTATCAGCTGGATACATAAGATAGAGTTATTTGGCCCCCATTAGCTTTCACACTTCTAGGTCCAAGTTCAGGACACACTGCCCCCAGCACCCGGTAGAATTATGAACCTTGTATATGAAGGATGCAACAGCTCAAGGTCTGTGCATCTGCGTTTGTGTGTGCAGTGGTGGGAAGAGAGACCCATTAAGACAAATTTACACTCGCTCTCCAGGCGGGCAGCCACCCTTCCCCCTGCTTTATATCTCAGAAACGGAGAATCATGATCCACAGGCAGAATCAGCTGGCCTGGATCCCAAATTCCTGTCTTGGGAGGGACTTGGGGAACCAAAAGAGATGAGTAATTTCAGGACTATGGGCTGAGGTCCATAAAAAGAACCTCTTCCACTTGCCTAATCTTTCCACTGTCCCAGTCCACACCTGCACACCATTGCCCCACACTGTTCCTAGCCTGGCATGCCTTCCTCTTTCTCTTCTCTTCATATATACCCTGTACCAATGATCCACCCAACCTCTAGACATTCTACGTCTTCTGCGAAGTCTTTGTTGAACACAGCAATTACCAACTTTCTTTCTTTTGAACTTTTCACCTGTATTATTTCTCTTAGGCCTTGCAGCAGCGCTGTGATATAGGTAGAATTAGCCCCCATTTTCCCAATGAAGGAGACTCGAGTTTGCCAGCTGATCATCTCACCCAAGGTCACGTGAGGATAGTCTCCTATCTATACAAATAATCCTTTTTCTGCCACACTGTGGCTTCTCCTTTCGCACACCATTTTTTTCTTCTTTGAATTCAGTTTGCATTTATAAGATTATCCCTTTCATCTAGCCTTTGATTATACCTAAGCCAGAATCATTCCCTAATAGTTTGGTCAGTGGGAGTGTGTTGAGGGTAAGGATCATGTATTTACCCATCATGCGTCCATTGTCCAGGCCACCCAGCTGAGTGCTGGACATCTCAGATGTGGGCTTAGCAGTTATGTTGGTCTGCTCAGCACTAGTTTCCCTTCTTCCGGGAATTTTTCCCTCACTTGAGTCAGATGGCTAGGGTTGGGAAACATCATTCCTAGTACTAGAAGTTCTTCACAAGGAGGTTAACTCACATGAATCAAGATAAGTCAATTAGAGTCCATTCCAGATTGTTTGACTGGAACCTACATGTTGCAGCTAGCGATGGAGCAGAGACTGGGAGAACTCGCCCATCTGCACGGTCTTCTCTTTTTCAGCGCTCACTGACAAACCCATTGCCCAGCTTCTTTTTGCACCTTGATGGGGACCATGTGACTATTTCTCACCCATAGGATGTGAACAGAATGATATGTACATCACCATATGGCTACGTAGTAAAGAATGGGTGTGTCTTCACCATTACCTCTTTCCCTGGGTGAATGGAGAGAGCTCCATGGACCTAAAGAAGAGCAGGGCTAGAAAATGGAAGCAGCCTGGGTCCCTGAATGTCTATGTGGAGCAGAGCGACCCCTGATCCCATATAGGACTGTGGCACAAACAAGAAATAATGTTTGATTCCGGGCTAAGGCACTGAAATGTCGGAGTTTTTTCAACCGAGTTAGCCTACCCAGACCAGTAAAATATGCGCACACATAGGACTTGTTTGCTAATGTTTGTCAGTGTTTATCAATGTTTATAAAGCTAGCAAAGAATGTCAAGGAGGAATGATTCTTAGAAGGAAGGAAGTGGGTTAAACTACTAACTACCATATACGAGCATTGAGCACTATTCTATATACTAGATACTGTATGCCAGCATATCATCAACACTGTCTCATTTCACCCCCACAAGACCACATTCCCCATTTTACACATGAGGAAACTGACTCCTGTGTCACACAGCAAGTAAGCACACCTGACAGGAGTCAGACACACACCTGCCCAGCTCCAAAGCTTGAGCTGTTTTTATTAAACCACAACACTTACTAAAATTAGTTCAGCCCCATGTATTTTCATATAGTTTTTTTCAACAGTGGTTATATATTCCTTTTGTAATAGTAAAAAACATATTTATACACACATCAAAAAATAAAAAGTCGAGGCAACCAAATGAAAGGGAGAAGATTTTTGGAAACAGTGCCTCTGATATGGGGCTAATATCAAAAATATACAAGGAACTCATGCAACTCAACAACAAAAAAAACAAACAACCCAATTGAAAAATGGGCAGAGGACCTGAAGAGACATTTCTCCAAAGAGGACATACAACTGGCAAATAGACATATGAAAAAATGCTCAACATCACTAATCATCAGAGAAATGCAAATAAAAACCACAATGAGCTATCACCTCACCCCAGTCAGAATGGCTATCATCAAGACAAATAGTAACAATTGTTGGAGAGGCTGTGGAGAAAAAGGAACCCTCATACACTGTTGGTGGGAATGCAGACTGGTGCAGCCGTTATGGAAGGCAGTGTGGAGGTTCCTCAAAAAATTACGAATAGAATTACCATATGACCCAGCAATCCCTCTCCTGGGTATCTACCCAAAAAATCTGAAAAGATTGATCCATAAAGACACGTGTGCTCCAATGTTCATTGCAGCTTTATTTACAGTGGCCAAGACATCCTTCGACCAACCAAAATGTCCTTCGATAGATGAATGGATAAAGAAGTTGTGGTATATATACACAATGGAATTCAGCGGTAAGAAAAGATGAAATAGGACAATTTGTGTCAACATGGATGGATCTTGAGAATATAATGCCAAGCGAAATAAATCAGACAGAAAAAGCAGAGAATCATATGATTTCACTGATATGTGGTATATAAACCAAAAACAACAAAAGAACAAGACAAACAAATGAGAAACAGAAACTCATAGACACCGACAATAGTTTAGTGGTTACCAGAGGGTAAGGGGGGAGGGGGGTGGTAGATGAGGGTAAAGGGGGAGCAAATATATGGTGATGGAAGGAGAACTGACTCTGGGTGGTGTGAACACACAATGGGATTTATAGATGATGTAATACAGAATTGTACACCTGAAATCTATGTAACTTTATTAACAATTGTCACCCCAATAAACTTTCATTTAAAAAAATAAAATAGATAAAAATAAACAGTTATTCTGGCCACAGAAGAGGAACCAGAATTCAAGTGCCCAATCACCACAGGGCCTGTCTTCTAGAGTTAATCCTTTGAAGAAAAAGCTCTCCTGCACACGTAAATGATGGTCCAGTTAAAGAAAAATGACGGTAGGTTTTGTTGCAATTTCCAATCATCCCAGGAAAATGAAGCTGTCACATGAGCCTTGTAATTGTCAATTTGTGAACAGCATCTATGTAAACTCTGATTCCCTTCACATGCTAATCAGGTTGGGTTTGGCTATCCAAGGGAGTTTCTCGCTATGTTTTACGCAAGCAGCCCTCTCTTCTGCTACCCACAGCCTCTTTCCCAGCCCCCACTCTCCATTTACCCCCCACTCCTGGTTCTTCTCCACCTCTGTTTACGTCTTCCTGGTTTGCAATTTCTTAACGATGTTTTAACAAGATGCCAGTTACACATACAAATTGAAAAGGGGAGACATTGAAAGATTGCTAGCTGGTGGTAAATTTATTAAATTCAAGGCAGTTTTAATAACTTCCTTGTATATGCATCCACCTCCATGTCTGTAATATTAGTTTTGGTTGTTTTCTTTTTTTAAAAAAAGAACCTTCTTATTAGAACAACGGTGTTAGGGAAATAAATACAAAGTGAAGTCATGGGAAAGAAATCTAATTGTTGGGTTGTTAGTCTTGTTCTCCAAAACAGATTGCACAGGAGTAAACTATTCTCTTCTACTCTTTTGGACTTTGTCCAGCTTGATCTTCCTATTTTTTGCAACATTTGCAACCCCTCCCATCAATCTTTATCATCATTACCACCATCATCATCGTCAGGGTTACCATTTATTGAGCACAAAACTCAAAATCTCACAGCTAGAAAATGATAGAAATCCATTTCAAGTTAAAATCATTCTGGATGCAAGGCTCCTGGTCTACGCTTTCTCCTTCTTCAGACTCTTTCCTTGGCCTTTGCTGCTCCCATGCCCTCCTGTATTCCGTTATCCCCTATCCACATTTTCTCGGTCCTCAAGCTCTTTTTCTCTTCTCATTCTTGTTTCCTTCCATTCTGCCCTCTGACTTCTCCTCTTCTTTTTCAAGAGTGTCATTTCTCACCCTGGATACCTTCACCTATATCGTGACTCCCACCACTACTGTCTGCTCACAACTTCATCAATCTCCCCTGAGCTTTGGACTCTATACATCCAGCCACCCACCAGCCTTCTCCATTGGGTGACAGACAATATCCTCAAAACCCAAAGTCCCCTCAAGATTCCCCCTCATCCTGTGTGCACCACCTAAGTGAACAGCCCAAATCGGAAACCCAAGCTTTTCCCACTCCTCACGTTTGCTACCATGAGAAGGAAGTCCGGTAGTATGACCTTCCTGGCTGCTCGCCAGCCATGACTCACCACCCACCCTGGGTACAAGGGGTTCATGTACCCAAATTGTTCTCTCTTCCTTCTCTTTGAGCAGACTGCCTGTAGGAACAAGGTGCCACATCCATTTCTGCGAGGCAGAGAGGGCGTCCTGATTCAAAGGTACAGTAAGAAGCAGCGCACCTGCCTGAATGCAAGCCACATTGTCCAGCATCAGCTTTACCTGTCGTGAAAGTGGTTTTCCTTTCCATGTTGCTTACCTCTTGCTTTATTTCCCAATTCGTTCAAAACTTGGGTAGAAGGAAAGGTGCTAGTGATTGAACCTCCTCAAATACCCAACAGCGTGCAGTCACCCCAGATTCTCCCTCTCCTCCCACCGAATGTGACGGTGAGTCCCACTGAGTCAACTCTGGGAATAGTCTGAGTCTTCCTTCTCATCTCCACCTCAGTCACAGATGCCTGGTTCTAGGCGCCTCCTCGCTCACCTGAATTATTGCAACAGCATCACGCTGGCCTCCCAGCCTCTGTGTTGTCCCTTCCTTCACGAACTCACCTTTACGATGCCCAGTGACCCTCCCAAAGTAGAGCTGTGGCCACAGCTGCCCATATCTAAGGTGAAGCCCCAACTCCCAATGAGGCGTACAAGCCCTGTGTGACGTAGCCCCCAAACGCTCCTCATTCACACCGTATTAGACCCATCTCTAATCCCAATAACATACCATGCTAACATTCATGTCTCTTAGACAAAGAAATTGAAGCTTAGAGAAGTGTCTCAGTTAATTTCAAGACCAGAAAGACTTGGTCACTGTTGGGATAGAAATACAGTTAAGACAAAGAATAGTATGTAAATCCCTTTTCCTAGAAGTGGTTTCTAGAAATTTGAGGACAGTGGGGCATGTCTGGGATCAAATGGAAAGGATGGAGTTATTTGTTTCAAGTACTCGTGTGAATTTACTGAGAGCAGCAATTCTATCACCTAGAACCTAGAAAAATACCCAGCATATAGTAGACACTCAGAAAAACTTTGTAAATTAATAATTGTTTCACTTGAAAGAATACTGAATTTGAAGTCAGATATTTTGAGTCAAGTTTCAGGCTTGCTCATTACTAAACTCTTTAATCTTGGAGAAGTCAATCTCCCTGGGAGCCTCAGTTTCCTCATCAGAATGGGATTATATTACCTACCTGACAAGGTCATGCTATAAATTGATTGAGACATAGCACGTGACAATATTTTATAAACTAATTTTATGCAATATGAGATGAATGCTCTGCCTCCATGCCTGGAACCTTGTAGACCAACTCACATTTGCCATTGATACATTAGATTCAGGAATCTCAATCTGAGCTTAAACATCGAAACTTATGTTGCTAAAGTACTTATTTCACTAAAAAAAAAAAAGAAGAAGAAAAAAGCCCATCATCCTCTCTAATTTGAATCATGGGAAAACATGAAGAGAATCAATTTTTATATGAAAATTACTGTTGAAACTGCTGCAGCTTTGTTCTCAATCAGGAGTCTATAACGATGCAACCCAACTCCTGTTTGTGTACTTGATTTGGTGCTGGTGTGTGCACGGGCTGCATATATTTGTTTTTTATGGTGTTTTTTTATGTTTGCAAACAGCATTCTTTAACCTGAAATATCTCTCAGTTTAAATGCCAGCCGTTAAATACACAAAATGGCCAATCAATTTTTTTTCGTGCATACAGTCAATTCTTGGTTTTGTGTGAATGCTGAGAGCAGTGAGAAAGAAATCAAAGAAATAAAGAGAAATCAGATCTGGGTGGGGGTGCCCTTAAAGAACACCTCCAGTGCAGCCCCCTCATTTTACATATGGGTAACTGAGGTCCAGTCAGGGAAATGGGTTTACCCAAGGCCGCATAGCTAGCAAGAGGCAGAGACGATGAAAACCCAGGCCTCCTGCTTCCCACTCTGTGCCCGTCTGCAATGCCCCCTTACTTCCCAAGAGAGATGAGAACAGGCAGCATTTGGTTTGTATCAGAAAGACCACAGCACTTATAAGAAACTTAGAGGTGCACATAGGAGGCTCCAAGCAAACAGCCACCACCCCTGTGAGACCAGGCACCCACAAAGCAACATCTTTGTTTTATTTTGAGAGAATTTACAGGCAATTGGTGTTCTTATATTTAAGTGTTGGAACATGATCTCATCCAAAAGAGAAACAGAAAGTCGATCTTTTCTTTATCTATGGTTTGGATTATTTTTATTTTTGCTTCCCAACCTATGAAGTTCGTAGAGCATAGGCTTTGGAACCAAACCGAGTCAGCTCCAGGACCCTGAGCAAGTGGCTTCATGTTTCCAAACCTCAGGGTCTCTGTGTTTAACATAAAAATAATAATAGCTCCTTCAGAAGGTGGTTTTAAGAATTAAAAAGTGCTTCAGTTAGTAACCAGCCCAGAAAAAGGACTGAGTAGATGTTGGCCACCCATTCTGGCTGTCTCCTCCCAATTTATAAAATTTGATAAAGAAATGACTTATATGCTGTGAACAACTACACCACAAAGGAAGTAAATGGCAGGGTGAGGATAATCGCCCCCCGCCTGCATGAAGCTGGCAATGGATCACCGCTTCCATAATATCCTGAGACTGTGGCCCCTACCCCTTTCTTGCATTCAAAAACAAAACAAAAAAAACTAATTCCATTTATTGGTCAACTTTTCCCATGAGAACACATCTTTAATTTAATCATGTAAATCAATGAGAAAATCTAATTCACTTTAGAGAAATTTGCTTCAAGGCTAGCCTTATGGGAAAGACTCTGTTCCTTAAAGTGTATCTGTAGCAAGTGACGTGTGTCTTTATCACAGTTACAAAGGGAGATAAATTAATCTCTAGCCCATTTTAAGAAACAGAGAGTTGATTAAATAAATGGTGGCTCTAGTGATCCAAATGATCTGTCATTTTCAAACATCTCAGACACCAATTTTAATGCTAAGTATTTGCTTTCTAAAATTGTAGATTCCGTTTGTGTATTTAATATTCAATTTGCCTGATTATCACTCTATTAGTTCCAAATATATTTGATTTTTCTAATACTTGTTCCAAAGTCTGTCTGGCTTTGGTTTGTGGAGTGCACTCTGAACAATGAAAGGACTGCTCACTTCCAGCACTGTTTCACCTTTCAGATGCTCTTGCTATATCATCTTCTTCCCAGGGAAGCCACCAGCTACCCAGCCTATGGTTTTATTATGTGAATCATTAAGAGAATGAATGTATAGGGTATAGTAACCTGTATATATTGTTCTTATACCCAACGGTGATGGACAGGCAAATACATCATTAAGTCCACCCATAAACCTCTGTTGAGGACTCTTCGTAGACCAGACACTCTAGAAGTGGAGAAACAGGGTCCGTTATGAGATCCATCCTTAGCCTTAAGGAGCTCATCATCTACTGCATTCGCTAGAGAAGTAACAGAAGCTTACAACCCAGTACATGCTGTACTCCAATAGTGGAAGCCAAAGGAGGTGACTTTGACCCACTCTTACAATCAAGGAAGGCTTCTTGGAGGAGGTGAGCTTTAAAGGCTTTAAGTGGGAATTAACCAGCCAGAGGAGAGGGAGAGTTCATTCATCCATTAAATGCAACATATTTGATTATATGCTGCATATATTATACACTTGGCCCTGAAGAATGCAAGGAAAGCCAAACAGACACTTCTGCCACTGTGTCAGTCTGAGGTCCCATCAGGAAAATGGACCCACCATAAGTACGACAGGAATAAAGGGTTTAGTATGGGAATCAGGGTTTACATGTACTTACAAAGGAGGAGCTGGGGGAGTGGAGGTGTAGAAGGCAGGATCAGAGAAGCAGTCACTAAATATTTCAGCGCCAAATGCTGGAACTGATGGAGAAGCCAGAGCTCTCCGGGAAGTCTAAGATGCCACCAAAGTGGAAATTCCTGGGGAGGTGCAGAAAGCCACCGCAAGAACAACAGTTTCTGTTTTACTTCACTCTCTAAAGCTCCTGCAAGTTCCTCTCATTGGCGAACTCCAACCAGGAGCCGTACAGAAAAAGGGGTTCTGGGAAACAAAGTTCCCAGGGGTAGATGGGAATGGTAGTGGTGACAAGCTGACAACAAACAGTCCCACACTGCCCTTAGGGAGTCCCAGTCTAAGGAAGAGGTGGATTAATGAAATGATCACAGGGAGATATATATAGAGATACACACATGGGAAATATATATCGACATACACTTGTGCGTGCGCACGCGCACATATATACCAACAAATGAAAAGCATTGTAAGACCCTATAGTGGGGGCCGGTCCCCCTGCAGGATATGGGAAGGCTTCCCCTGGGCACTCACAACCGAGCTGGAGTCTGATGATTGAGAAAAGGGTGTACATGGGCCTTAAGGCTGTCACATTTCTCTCTCACCATGACCCACCACCACAGGTGGCCCTTCTTCCTGCTACTACTGCTCAAAGACAGATCTGCCCAAGTGTCCCCAACAGCCCAAGAAAAGGTTTATTGCTCTGGGGACAAAGTGTTAACCCAGCTTAAAGAAGTATTGTGGCCTCAGGAGTCATAACTAGAAGCCCCGAGCCAAGTCAGGCCTAAAGTCTTCAGCGTGAGGGGCACACCTGAATGCTTAGGAGTGCCTAGTTGACCTGGCCCCAGGGCCCCTCCCCTGCTAGGGCTGCAGCAAATGGATGAAAAATTGTATCATTAAACTCTTTGATGTTCCCCTGTCTAATTGAACCTGTGAAATTTCCTAAGGTTCTCCAGCCTCCAAAAATTCAATTTTCCATGTAATGCATGGTGACGTGTCAATAAATCATGCTGTAAAATAAATGCGCGGATTCTTTTGTGCAGGAGCAAGTGAGGAATAAACCTTTCGTAATTGATAAATAATGTCATTGGAATCAATAGCTGGCAGAGGAGTTGGAGGAGTAAGCCTGAATCATGTATGAGTGCTCCGGGGTGATCAATGCCTTTGAAACAGCCAGGAGCTCAGGAGCCAAGTGTATAAATTACTGCCTTAATATTACAGCAGGGCCCAGAGTTTCAAAGATGGGTGCATTGCTAAATGCTGGCAAGATGGGAAGATGGGTCTGGGGTGTGGGTGGGTGAGCTCCCTGGTGGGCGCTCTCTGGAGAGCTTGTGGGGTCCCTGCAGATGGGCAGCCATGGGTATGAGAAACAGATTGTGCAATCTGGGACTTGGGATGGAGATAGCACAATTCCGGCTCTGGCCAGTCCTGCCAGCAGCCCATGTGAGCAGCAAAGAGAAGCAATGTGGTACAGGGGGCCACAGATGCTGCTTAGAAAAATAGCCTAGCTCCCCTCAGATGCCTCAATGACACCGGGAGCTGGCATTAACACAAAGGGTGAAGAAAAACCTGGGATTCATTGACTCAGGCTCTGAACGGCAGACCGTGCTGAGCCAAAGGAGATGCTGGGCTGTAGTCAGGAACTCTTAGCTTACAAATCAGACTACTCAGGCCTGCCACCAGCTTTGTGACTCTAAGCAAATTGCTTAACCTCTCTGTGCTTTTGCAGAGTCTTCTCCTCTGCAAAATGGGATAATAATGTCGAGCTCACTGCCTCTTGAGGATGAAATGAAATCACTTAAATATCTAAGCTCAGTGTATATCCCTGCTAAACGCTGAGCAAGTTGGAGCACTAGTGCTTTACTGATTATATTACTTTGGGCACATTCCTTGTATTATCTTATTTGATCCTCACAACAACCCCATGAAGTAGTTACTATTATTATCCCCATTTCGTGGATGAGGAAACTGAGGCACAGAGAAAGTAGATGCCTTGCCCATATCACATTGCTCTCATCAGTGGAGCCAAGATTTGAATACAGGTAGGCCAAGTCCAGAGCTGTGCTCTTAGGCGTGAAACTATACTGTAGCATCACTCTGACCCTGGAGTCTCCCCAGCTCTGTGGAGGGTTGTGCTTGGCAGGCTCTCCCCTGGTGGTTTTTGGGATATCCCACCTGACTCACAGGCAGCCCGGTGGAAAAGGAAGGGCAGAGAACTTGGAGTCAGGCTGTGGTAGCTTCAGGTCCCAGCTCACCACAGTCTGCCTTTGAGACTATTACTCCTGCTCACTGAGCTGCTGTAGTTGCCTCATCAGGAGAATCGGAATGAGAATTGCTGCCCCGCAAGGTCATCTCCAAGCACTGTGGGAAGAGCCGCACGAGAGCTGGTGGTAGAGGCCATCAGTCGGGGAGTGTTGGGGTCACCGTGGGCAGAATCCCGGCCCTGCCCGCTGTGTGCTCTTGGGCAAGAAGGGCCTCTAAGTCTGTATCTGCATCTCTGAAATGTGAACCGTGACACCCGCCTCCAAGGACCGAACTGAGAGTAAGATGAGATGACCAATGTAAATCACCTTCATACCAGCGCCTGCAGCCAAAAAAGACTGGTTCTCCCAAATCCCCTTTTCCTTCCAAAGAAATTAATTGGAAGGAATCCCAGCAGAAATGTGCTGCACATAGTCTAGGGGAGCTAGTCAAGTCTGTAGCAGCCACAAAAAATACAAAGCAAAGCATTTAGTAAATCTATGCGTTCAGCGTAAGCCTGGACAAAAGTCGTCCCCATGCTGTGTGCTCTCTTGACGCCTGCACTTCCCCTATTACAGCACATACTCTGCTGTTGGATAACTAAGCCCCACACTTCCTTGTTAGAAGGTCAAGTTAGTGCAGACAGGTCTCCTGTGTCTTAGGTGGGGTGGGTTCTCCCTCAACAGCCTTCCCTTCTCTTTTCTCATCTCCTATTGAACCAAGAGGACTCTAAGGGCCTAGGAGCCTGTGTCCCTGACACAGACCACCAGACCAGAGGCACTAGTGATGGACCATCACATGAGCAAAGCATCAGCTTTATTATGTTGAGTTGTTTGTAGCAGTGACTTAGTCAGATGGGCAAGAGCTGTACCTCCCAGTTCCCCCTCAAAGAATGGCTTGTTGCCCAACTCCTGGGAGAGCTCTCAGCACTCAGCCCTCACTGCCACCCCTTCAAGCAAGAACTCTGCCACAAAGAGCCAGCTTGGGCCAGGCTGTGCTCCTCCTGGGGTGGTCCACATGCAGTGACTGATTGACGCAGATGTACAGGAGGGTACAGAGGCCCACCAGCATCACAAGTGACCCCAACCCTGCTTCCTCCTTCTCCCTTCCACAGGTGTAGATGCCAATGTCACTTCCTAATAAACCTGTGCACACTAAATCCCATCTCCACTTCTGCCTCTGGGGAACCCAACCTGGGACACCAACCCTGATTAATGCATAGTCTGAGAAAGTTGTTACAACTCCAGCCATCATGTCCCTTATCCAAGCAACAGGCTAGGCTAAAGAAATGGGTAAAGACGATGTCACCTTCTTAAGAGGGTTTTCCAGAAGATTCATTAGCCACAGCTGAGCCACATTGGCCACACCAAGCCACAAAAGAGCCTTGGAAATGTATCTTTATTCCAGATAGCCATGTGTCCCACTAATAAACCACTCAGGAAAAAGGGGACACTAGACATGAAAGGCGACAGGCAATCTTGTCATCCAGCCCCGCCAGTGCTTAGGAGTCACATGTGCCAAGCTCTACTCTGTGCTCAGGCTTTGTGATAAATGGTCCATGCGAGGTAGGAGCTGTTATTATCGCTCCCATTTTACAAATGATGAACCTAAAGCTTAAGGCTCCAGGTGAGGGCAGCAAACCCAGGACAGAGCTGGAATCTGACCTTGGATGTTTCTAACTTTGGATCTCAAACTCTGGATGATTCTGCCTCCTTAGGAACTGTGAGCTCCTGGAGAGCAGGGAGTCTGGCTCAGTACACAGTGCCTAGAAGAGCCTAGAAGAGCACTCAGCACCTAGCAGTGGTTCAGGAAAATGTGCCACCTTGATTAAAGGGGAGGGGCAAGAGGAGGGAGTTGGGGTGCCCCTTGCCTGGGACCAGGGATGATTTTGGAGCCATTAACTACTAACTGAGATAACCATTAACTGAGATAAGGAACCGGGGAAGAGGAGGCAGAGAGAGCGTGTTTTATACTGCTGAGTTGAGGTGCTGTGGGTCACCCAAGGCAAGGTGTCCAGTTGGCAGCTGGATCTACACATCTGCAGCATCGGTGGCAGGTCTAGGCTGGAGCTGCCGGCAGGAGCCACCTGCCAGTGGGCAACACCCCTCTGAGAACCCGCAGTTACATCCATAAACCTGAGTAGAGTTTCCGTTCAATTAACAACATCACTCTTCAGCTTTTTGGGGTGTGTGGGTGTGTGTGTGTGTGTGTGTGTGTGTGTGTGTGTGTGTGTATTCCCCTTCCTGCGTTAATTGCCCTATTTGCTCTTTCTGCCTCTTTTGAAAGATGATTGGTTTTCGGGACAAAGAGCCCGCTTTGTGTGTGTGTAATCTGAAGGTCTTACACCATCCCAAACACTTATCCAGATGTGGGCAACATATAAATATTTTGTACGGAGTATATTTATATACGCACACCCTCGGCCTAATGGACCTGCAACCGGGTCTTTAGAATGGCAGTCCAATGGACGCACACCTGGGTGGACGTAAATGTGCGGATGCTGGGACGACCTGGCAGCTGTCATAAAAACACCAATAAGAGGGAGAAGAAGTGTGTTTGACTGGGAGAGTGATTCTTGTTTCCTTTTCATTATTCTTAATAAAAGGAGATGGTGCCGAAAAATTGTGTTTCCTGGGTTATTTTCCCCAAGAGATCTTTTATAAAACACAGAATACATAACAGACCATGTTGCAGGCAAATGCCTCATTAAGGAGATATAGTTAGAAAGAAATAGTAACCAAAAATGAACAGTTATTTTCTTTATTTCTTTTACCCTCTGTAAAATGGAGAAATTAGGTGCACTATAGGTTTAGTAACAGCCCTCAAATAATATTGTGGGAACATGATGCTTGCGCTCTGAGATGGAGGGGTCTTTAAATGCTGCTCTGCAAAAAGGCAGTCATTTGGGGAAGCACATTACAAGCTCCAGGAAAAGCCTTCTATCTTCCAAAGCATCTTCTTACATGTTTACAGCTAGATTCAGCCAGGTGGGTTTAGGCTTTCTTATCTCTCTCCTTTCCTCTAACGTATTCTTCTGGATAATCCCAAACTCTCTCAGTATATCAGCTAATGACTCCAAATCTCCATCTCTAACTCACTTTCCAGAGCTTGGGGACCATGTATCCAAGAGCTTTGGCCATCTTCACCCGAATGCCCCCTGGCCCTTCAAAGTCACCACATTAAGCATTAAAATTAAGCCCAGGGGCTGGTAGGTAGTAAGTGGCCAACAAAAGCTTGGCATTGTGTCATTATTGCTCCTACGGATTATAATGCGTATGGTTGCATAGAATCAAGGAACTGCGCGGCGTGAGTGGGAAATTATAATTAACTTGGTGTTATTATCTCCATTTGACAGATGAGGAGACTGAGGCTCAGAGGAGTGAAGAAACTTGTCCGAGGTCACCCATCTAGAAAGCGTCTACGCTGGGATTCAAACCCAGATCTGTCTGGCCCAAGAGTCAGTGCATTTAATGACCCACAGTGGCCAGGTTTCCTCTGTCTTGTGATTTTGCTGGAGAGGAGGGTTCTGGGCCAAAGGCCGTAATATTCAGGCATCAGGAAATGAGTGCTCAGTGAAGAGCTGTCAGGTGGGCCATTTCCTCAGAGGCAGCTGAGTTACCTGCCTGGCCAAGTCAGTCCCTCTCTACCCTCTGCCACTTCCCGGCCCCCTGCACCTCATCAGCCACTGAGAATCCTACAATACTAGTTGTGTCCATCAAGACTGGTGGTCTTCAATCTATGCTCCTCAGAGCCGTAGGGTTCCCTGGATGTCCCCAGGTCTCCATAGGGATCAATGAGGAGGCTGAGTGGGAGCGACTCCTGCACCATCTCCATTCCAAGTGGAGCCACTTCTTTTTATGTATTTTACACAATGTCTTATATGTAACATTTATTCTAACCAAAGCACTCTGCTGCTTTAACACTTTTTTAAACCTCAGAGCCACCCAAAACTTTCATATTACCGATGGGGAAACTGAGGCCCTGAGCGCAGTGTAAGGTCTTGTAGCCTATTGGAAATTGAGCTGGGATCTGTCCCCGATTGACCCCCCAACTTGCCTCTCCCCAGACCAGTGTTCCCACCTATCACGTGCCCCCAGCTGTCCAACATGAAGCAGATTTAATAACCGCAAACAGGAGGCATTTATGTCTGAAATAGCTGTCATGGAACAGAATAGGAAAATCGATGCATTCATTAGCACGCATCGGGAATCAGAGGCAGGACGTGGACCGGCGCTGATTTCAGGCATTTGCAGTGTGGGGCACTTGCGTCTGAGGAGCGGTGGTGGGTAATGGGACGTCATCGGACACTTGCTGGGCTCATTCTCATATGATTTGTGCAGGGAGCCTCCACCCTCTTCCCCGCCTGGCTTTGATCCAAATGTATTGGCTGCGATGATGTCGAAATTATATCTGGAAAAACCAGTTAGCTTTAATTTCAGTCTCCAGAGAAAATGAAGGGAGGTGATGATTAGTGAAATATTGATGGCTGTGAAAATCAGACAGCCTGTCTGAAAGGAAGACTCGGTCCCTGAGACAGGGAGCTGGCCGAGAGCGTTGGAGATCACCCAGCCCAATGCCCTTGCTTTAGGAATGGGGAGGCAGAGCCCCGAGAAAGGAAGACTGCCCACCTCACTGAGGCTCCTCTGTAGCCCCTTACTCTTATTTTAACTTTGTAGCGGCCGCCCATCACTCTGCCTGTCGGCTTGAAACTGACATTGAAAAGAGCTTTGTTCAGCAACATGCAAGTTTCAGCCAGAAGATGAAGCATCAACAATATTTAAATAAAGTTTTAATGAAACAAACTAATAATAATCTCCTTGAAGCCCATTCACCGACCACAGTAATTATTTTCCTTTTCATGGTTTGAGCTTCTGCTCTGGGCTCAGGGCATTGACACATTTTGTATTGTTGCAGACTTGATAGTCTGTATTTTGCACTTGCATCCTATTATAAATGTATTCTGTGTTGCCACAGTCTTCATAATTATCATTTTAATGGCACCATAATACCCCTTCACATCGACACACCGTAATTTACAAAACTGTTCACCAATTGTCGGACATTTACTTTTATACCGTGTTTCTTATTACAGATAATGCTATAATGAGCAACTTCACTGCACATAGCTCTTGGCGTGTGATGAATTATAGCCCCAGAATAAAAGAGAAATTCCCAGAAGTCAGTGTTTGGAATCAGAGGACATAAACTTCCTTTGAACACTTATCTATTACTATGATTTTTTTTTCCCCAAAAGAATTATACCAATTTATGATATACCAGTGGAGTATACTGGTATCATTTTCATCACAAAGTCTTGCCATCTTGGATGTTCTGACTTTGTTTTTCTTGACTCTCTATTTGTAACAGAAATACACATGCCTTGTAGAACATTCAGACAGAAAAAAAAAAAAGATGAAGAAACTGAAAATCATTATAATCCCTCCAACCAAAAATAATCACTGCTAAAAGTTAAGCATATTTCTTTCCAGTCTTTTTTCAATGCATACAAGAGATTCCCCCCCCGCAATTTTAGATTATACTCTATGCTCACACATGACACATGTGTAATTTACTTGTATTTTATATGTAATTTGCTGTTTATAACATGGCATAAATATTCATAGATATTCTCATGTCTGTAATGAAGAAACCGAGGCTCAGAAGGGTTTAGTACCTCGTTCAAGATCACAGCGCTGGTGAGTAGCTATCCTGCACTTTGTCCCAACCCCTAGCCCCGTCAAAGGGGACACATTCCGCCTTGCATCCGCCAATCAGTTCCCTCCTCCCATTATCTCCCGGGTAAAGTGTGCAAAAAGGTTGTTTTCGCAACCAAATTGGCTTTGAGAAGCTGGAGATTAAATAAACAAATGTATGACCAGTTTTATTGCACGAGGTTTGCAGGGAGCCAGCCCGGCGTCAGTCGGCCTCGCGATCGCCGCAGTTTGGTTGTGGGGCTGCCTGACAATGGCTGTGCTCAGTATCCTGTTTATACAATGAATGTATCATGTACTTTCACAAGGTTCTGAAATGCACTGAGAAACGCGCGAGGACTCCGTGCCTCGGCCTAATCCATATGAAACAAGCTGGAAACGTGCCTAGTAAACACGTGGGAGAGGAGTGCGTTGCAGCCGGGTCCAGCCTCATCTCAAAAGGATTGTCTGGGAGGAGAGCGCGAGCCGACAGCCTCCAAGCCCACAGAAACCGAGTGGATTCTGCGGAGCTGAGCCGGCGATTTGTGGACAATTTGTGGGTGTCTCCAAATGCACCCCTCCTCTGTAGGATGCAGGATGTTTATGAGCTTGGGGACAGCTGCCTAATAACAATAGAGGTTCAAGATTAAAAGACCTGTTTCTGTTCCCTAAAGCACATTTTGATAAGAACACTATTGTCACAGACAGTAAAAGAACTAGGGCTCTCCATCAGCAGAAAGTGGGTTGTATTTTCTGTTCTTACCTCTTGGGGTCTGGGCTCTCATGTATGTGCATTCATTCACCCATTCATTCATTCAGCAAACATGTCACCCACTTTCTCTAGCTCAGTCCCCAGGGTAATTCCTAGAGATGTGGTGACCCATAAGATATACCTGTCTATTTATTTATTAAACATATTTATTGAGCAGACACAATGAGCCATATACTGTTTCGTTGTCAAAACAGCAAAAGTCCCTGCTTACGTTCCAGTGAGAGAGACAGACAATAGGCAAGATAAGTAACGTGTATGCTGATCAATGCTAAGGAGAAAGATAAAGTTGGGGACTGATTTAGAGAAGGTGACCAGAGAAGGTCTCACAACAACCCTCTGAGGCCTCTTTACAAAGATGGACTCTGAGGCTGGGAAAGACCAAGGAAGAATAACAATACCCATCCTTTGTGTGTATGAAACAGTGCAGTCATCAAAGCACGTTCAAGTAAGATAGCTCCTTGAACCTCCGGGCTCAGGCCACTGGGGCATTCTGTCCCTGCCTCCTGGAGGCACAGCACTTGGGTCTCTGCCCCAGGGTCTTCCCTGAGCTCCTTTGGGACCCCCTTCCCGCTTGTTTTCCAGCACTTTATCCTGCTTTAGTTTCCTTCGAACATTTATATATTATATTCTTGGCACTGATATATTTTTTGAGCAACACTTTACATAAAGTTCACCCTTTTGGTGTAAGTTCTATGAGCTTTGACAAATGCATAGAGTCATAGAACCACCGCCACCAAGAAGAGTTCTGTCAACCCCCCCAAATCCATTAGTGCTCCCGTGTAGTCAAGATCCCCTTACCCCCAGGCCCTGGTGATTACTGATCTGTTTTCTGTTCTTATGGTTTTGCTTTTTTTTTTTTTTCAGGTTGTCCTATAACTGGAATCACACAATATGGAGCCCCTGAGTCTGGATTCTCTCACGGAGCACAACGTGCTGTGAAGTGTAGCAGCAGTCTGCTCCTTTTCAGTGCTTAGTAGTATTTCATTTTAGGGATGGTTTTTGGTTTTTTATCTATTTACCCATTAAAGGACGTATGCATTGTTTCCAGTGTTTGGTGATCATAAATAAACATTTGTATTCAGGTTTTTGTGTGAATAAATGCTTTCATTTCTCTTGGGCAAATGCATAGGAGTAAGATTACAGGATCATTTGGTAGAGGTATATTTAATTTTCTATGAAACAGCCAAAGTGTTTTCCAAAGTGGCTGTACCATTTTGCATTCCCACACATCACCTGATACAGTGTGTGTGTGTGTGTGTGTGTGTGTGTGTGTGTGTGAGTGTGTGTGTGTGTGCGTGTGTGCGCGCGTTATCTCCCCAAAATAGAATGCAATCCCCCAAGGGGAGGGGAGGAACTTTGTTGTGCTCACCGCTATACCCCCAGTGTCTGGCACATGATAGGCAATCAATAAGTGTCTGTTGGTTTAAGGAATAAACGATCTCATTAATTATCACAACTCTCAGAAATCTCATAAGGGAGGCATCTTTGTGCCCATGTTACAGATGAGGAAACTGAGACCCAGAGTCCTTAAGGTATACTCTTATAGTTGTGTTGAACCCAGCTATCCACCTTGACAACAAGCACATATAACCACATCTTGCTCCAGCCCTGAGATGGGAGTAACACTTTGTTCCTGAGCTGTGGAGAGTCACGGGTGGGTTTAAATTTAATTTAACTTAATGACAGGGTCACAGGATGTGAGGGAGACTCAGGAGGCAACGAGTGAGTGCTGAATGGACTGGAGCATCAAGATTTCTGCAGGGCTCACACAGTACTCGAGACCTGAAGTGAGGCTATCCTGGGCCAGAAGCAGATTTGCAGGGGTGGAGAATGTGGAAATGAGCAAATAGCACCCACATGAGAGCACACAGGCTATTTATTCAGCGTGTGCTATAGCAGAGAGGCTTCCGGTGTGCTCAGATTGGAGGCTGTTGGCACGGGGAGCTGGAGTTGGGCTGACTAAAGTGGGCATCACATGCACTTGGTTTGGGGACCGTATTTGGCTTCTCTGGTCCTGAGTTGGAAGCCAAGGCAGAAAAAGAGGGAAGATGGCAGACACTGGCCATGTCCTGACCATTTGAAACCAACTGCTACAGAGGATAGGGGTTAGTTCTCTTATAACATATAGTCTGGTCATTTGCATATTCAGTCTCTCAAGAAAAAGATACAAAAAGAAGAGGCAGATGAATGAGCGAAAGAGAACTCACTTTGGGAGTAAACACCAGCATTTGCCTTCCAGCTCTGTGTCTCACAACCACAGAGCTCTCAGCTGCTTCACAACTAACACTAAGTGTGCAAAGTGTGTGTGTGGCCTCTCTTTTTATTAGTAGTAGTAGTAGTATTAGTATTATTACTTGGGGTAGATGGGATGGGACAGCAGCTCTGGGGCTTCAGTGGGTGGGAAGGGAGGAGGGGAGTGGTAGAAGAAAAAAGGCAGGGGTGTGGGAGCTGCAGGGGTGGAGCAGGCAGGCTGCAAAGGGCAGGACCCACATAAGAGTGACCTCAGAACCCCCTCCCGCAGCTGCCATGGGCCCCCATGAGGCCATCACCCAGCAAGGGCACCACCTGGCTCCTTGACACGAAACCACCATTGCTAATTAGGTGCCTGGTTTAGCTCCCTGAAGAAGGTGCGCGAGCGATGTCACATCAGAGAATAACAGAATCTGAGTATCACAGGCTCAGAAGAAGCGGAAAGGTCTTTGGTCTTATACCCACCCCTTCCTCCTTCTCCATCAGTACTGCCACTTTATAATTTATTGAGTGACTTTCTATTTGTGAGGAAAATAAAAGTTGAAATGACGGAGCAGTTAGGGACTCTTCGCCAGGCACCATGCCTCATCTCATTTCATCCTCACTCTCTGAAGTCAGTATTAGGCTGTTATCCCCCATTTTACAGTCAAGATAGAGACACGCAAGGAGGCTGAGTAACCTGACTCAGGTCACACAGCTAATAAGAGGCAAAGCACAGATTCAAACCCAGGTAGCCAGTCGAGTCGCACGATGGCATTACCTCACACAGCCCACGGGGATGGGTGAAGCTGGTGGTGGGACTTCTTCAGGCTGGAGTCTGGGCATGGAGTTTTAAAAGGCCTGCTTTGTTCTTTGGTTGAAAGGGCAGAGGCTCTGGCATCAGACAGGCCCAGACAGGAATCCCAGTTCTGGAGCTGACCGCCACCTGGCCTTGGTTGGACCCTACTTCCTCTCTGGGGCTCAGTCCTCATCCTCTAAATAGTGAGGAGGTGCTGTATCTACAGAGCACAGAACATACGAACCCCTCTGTCTCCCAGAGCCTACCACTCTTCTGGGCTGTGATCAGTCTTCTCTCACTAGGGAGGCAGAGGCCTCGTGTTCACTGGGGACGAGCCTAGGTTTGGAGGTCAGATACACATGAGTTCCAGTCCTGCCTTTGCCATTTCTGGTTGCATAAACCAGCTACTCTTTGAGCCTTGGTTTGCTCATCTGTAAAATGGGGACAACAGTACTCACTCAGATTAGCGTGAGGGTGGAATGGCACCCGGCTTGCAAGTGATGGGGAGAAGTAAAAGCTCAATAAATGTTAGTTGCTGCTGTTGTTGTTGCTATTATTTTTGTTGTCGTTGTAAAGCTCTCCTGGTATGAACCCTGGGATTATCTCTGACCCACGGAAGGGCTGCAAAACCCAAATCAGTTTGCAATTTGGCATGACCCAGTCTTGGCACAGATCACTTCCTGACTCAGGCTTTCCCTTGGGACTCACCCATAAGGCTGTGAGCTCAGGGAGGCCTCTCCTCACCCTTTGGCAATTGACTCTTGAAGGTCAGTTGACTCTTCAAGGTCAGATGATTGCTCATGGTCAGGGCCATCAGAGACATGTGGGTTCACCCAGCAGGCAAATAATCTAATATCCCATCAAACTTGTAGTACTTAAATCTTAATTTAGTATTTATTTGGGAGGGACAGGAAAGCCATTTTTGATTAATAGAAATATATGCCTCTTTATTTAGTTAAAAAGCAAAAGACTAATAAGAAGATATTCCAGACAATGTGGCTCTTTGGGAGTATTCCTTACTACTCAGCTGGCTGGTGCAGGGTGGGTGGTGAGGTGTACAACTGCACCCTGATATTTGAACGGGGTGGGGGGGTGACTATAGGCATTTGCTATGACAAGGGACTGGACCCACTGGCTATTTTCTATTATGTAAGGAATTGCAGGTGGAAGCCTGAATTACCTGACACCACGTTTCTGGTGGATTTCAGTGAGGCTTTATGCAGCACCTTCTCTAGCATGTTATCCTGAGCAGCTGCCCAATGCTTGTTCTGGCTTCTCCATGGCTCCAGAGAGAACCAGGATCAGAGCAAATTCTTCTGGTTGGTAATGACCTCCTTCCACTGTTATATTGGGCTTCTTATTTTACCCAACCCAAACTCATCACTTCTACCCATATCCAAATATTGACTCCATTAAATATCACCCAACCCTCCCAGCTTGGACCAAGAACAAGGCAGGAAAAAAAAAAAAAAAAGGAACGTTTCTCTTAAGGTAGAGCCACTGCCAAAGGCTGTTAGGATCCCATAAGCCACCGCTGCTGAGACTGGAGACAACAAGTAAGGAATTGTCAAGATTCTCTCATAAATGATCCAAGTGCTCCTTTGTGTAGGCCGTGAAGAGAAAGTTGGAGAAGCAAATTGGTGTTGTAAACAATCTCTCAAGAGCAATGTTTTCTTGAGACAAGAAATTGTTTACAAGCTCCACGGGAGCACCATTTACATGAAATAATCACTACACTCATTACCAAGCATTTTCATTTATTCATTAAAACAGGTACCTTCAGGACTCGGCAAACCTTTGTTCGCTGGGTTCTGTGGATTCCTGTTCCTCCAAAGGGGGATTTTGGAGGAATATTTACTCCTTTCATGTTTTCAGTCTGATGACACTAACAGACACTATTTACTGAGTGCTTATTCGGGCCAGCCACTTTTGATACATTTTATTGTTTAATCTTCTCAACAACCTGGTGAGGTAACCGGTCATATCATCCTATTTGACATATAAAGAAAATGAGATTCACAGACATGAGGTAGCTCAGCCAAGATTTCCCAGCAGGTGAGCAGTGAGGCTGGGCTGGCTGCTTCTCGAGGGCAAACTGGATGGGATGAAGGTCTTACTGCTCGGAAGTTGTGCATAGACTAAGGGCAGGCAGGAGGCATGCACAATTGTTTCACAGACCTCCTTGCACAGTTCCAGCCTTGGCAGAGGGCTAAGGAGCTCCGAAATGTTTGCTGAGAGATTTTACAATTGGTGAAAAATAGCATGTAACTGGGAGTCACTTTGGCTTCAACCTTGATCTGACTGGGGAAACCCAGGTCCAGCCCTGCCCTATTGGTCAAATGACATTCATTCTCTGGGTTTCTAGTTCTCCGCTTACAAAATGGGGAGAAATTAGCTAGTGTAAGAGGTTCATGGATCTTGATTGAATCAGTTGATTGTGTTCCCAGGTGGAGGACCCATGAAATGAAATGCAAAATTACGTGTAGTGATGCATGTTTCAGATTCTGAAAATGGTTTGTGGACGAATAATACTGATAACAATGACAACAATAGTGACAGTTTATTGGGTGCTTACTAAATGCTGAATACAACACTCTTTACATTATCTTATTTACTTCTCATAAAACCCTATAAGGTAAGGATTATTACTATTTTCATTTCACAAGTGGGTGAAACTGAGGCTCCGGGAGGTTGAATAACTTATTTACAACCGCAAAGCTAGTGAGTGGCAGAACCCAGGGTGAGATACCGGGGAACCCCTACTCTTAACCACAGCACTGTGTAACATTCTTAGTATTCCAAGCTACTTCCTCAGGCCTCCAAGACGTAAAGAATGACAGAATGGAATGATAGTCTCTGACAAAACATAGCTGGGAAGAGGAGATTAACAAGAACTGTTGATTAGTATGCCCTTTAAAATACGCCTCGCCCTAGAGAAGAGAAGTCACTGGTTTGTTCAACTACTTATCCATCCCTCCAACGAACACCACAGTCCCATGAAGGGCTGGCCCTGTGCGAGGTGCTGTGGGTATGGAGCTCATGTTTCTGTGCCCTTGGTTTGCTGTTCCTTCTGCCTGAATCCCTTTCTCCAATCCACCCTCACCCTCTTACTCACTTGGCCAACTCATAGTCACCAGTGAAGTCCCTTCTCTGTTAAGCTTTTGCTGGTTCCCCAGGCAGAGTTGATCTTGTAGCAGGGGCTGTGTATAGCATCTTTGACACTATAATTAGCATTATCCGTCACCTGTCCGTCTCCTTTATGAAACAGTGAGGTTTTCAAGGTTCAGAACCAGGGTTTATTAACATGTGTGGTCCCAAAATCCAACACAGCACATGGCACTGAGTAGAAGCTCAACAAATGCACCTGGATAGACAGGCATGTCCCCATGACCTTTTATCTCCTACAATGGCCCAAATGCATGACCTTCCTTTTACATCAAAAGACGCTCCCTAAATTTCCCTCCCTCGGAAGAATGGAGATTGAGAAGCATGCTGGTTGGGGGCAGTGGATGTGCCTGGTCGAAGAGGCAGCCAGCACGATCTAATTGAGAGCTTCGGTCCATACAGGGAGATTAACAAATATGTAAATATGTTGAGGAAGCTAAGAACCAGGTTGCTCATCGTCAGAGAACAGATTCTAAAATGCAGGAAGGGAGAAGGCTAGCATGAATGCTGTAGTGTTGGATTGGAATTAGAAGTATCAGTATAAACTTGTGAGATATATAGATACAAACATACATACATATAGAGATGTGGACCTAGACGTAGAGATATAGGCATGTACACATACACATGCTTTCTATCACTGCCCATTGAGAAGACTTAGAAGCAATGCCACGCCAGTGGAAATGAGCACAATGAACAGCCAAATCTTGGTTTCCAAACGCCATCTTCTACGAACCGGAACCAGGGACATTCGGAGAAACGGCGGATTCCAGGGCTGGGGTCGGGCGGGAAATTCCAAGATGAACCTGGAACGTCTTGTGCCAGAAAGTCAACAAATGCTTAAAAGTATAAAGAAGGCAGCTTGAATAGTCTGGGACAATTTGAGGATCAAAGTAAATAATGCCAGTTAGAGACCACAACCAGTTAAATAAACTAGAAATCTACACATTTTATACTGATATTAATTAATTAATTAGTTGATTAATTAACAGATGGGGAGAAGGGGACATTCTTCCATACAGCAGAATTCCAACTAGTAAATGTGGAAGGAATGAAAATCACCATTACAACCTCCATTGTAAGAGGTTGATTTGGGCGGGAATTGTCAATGAATGCTAAGGCTGATGGGTGTGGAGTTTAATGAGTGAGAGGATATGGACATAATCTTGGACTATCTTACCACATCACATCAATTACAAAGGGACAAATGGGGACACTGTGCAAAGAATTCTGAAAGACACCAACTTGATTTTTAAAACAACCCCACGAGAGGTAGAGCTCTGCCTGGTTTGTGAAACCCCAACTATAACAACTGCCAACTGGGTGACGTCAGCAAGTTCTTTTTTTTTTGTGCCTCAGTTTCCTCTTCTCTAAAAGGAGGATATTAATGGCACCTACCGCATGAGGATTGTATTGTATGTCGATACAGTAACCCACGCAAAACATTGAGAATTGTGCATGGCACATGACACACCCTAGATCAGTGTTAGCTATTGTATATTATGAATGAGGAAGTTCAGCTCAGGGAAGTAGAAACAGTACTTAAAGCATATCCACCAAACCCTAACTCACAAACTCATTGTCTCCCAGGAACCAGTCAGTCACTTGGCAGTTTTCAAAATGCTGTTTCATTCAGACTTGCCTAAAGTCCCTATAGGTGAACAGAAGTTAGATCTCCCAAGAGCCCAATGTGACAGGTAAGGAAGGGCCTTGACTCCCCCAAAGTGACAGCTGTTTAAAAAAAATGTATAGGAGGCATCTGAGCCACACGTTCTGATTCCAAAGCACTGGCTGCTTTCAGGGCCTGAACGTGCTCCAGGATTTCCAGCCCTATGGCCACGGGTCCCTGAAGTGGCCTAGGGAGAATGTTCAATTTGGAAAAGGCAACCAACACTGAGAGGGCCCCTCTGAACTTGAAATTTGCAGTTAAAGTTCTGATACATTTCTCCCCCTCCCAAATGCATTACACCACTGGATTAGGATGGGCAAGAAAAGACCTGCCAGGGAATCAGTGGCACGTAAGAGTAAGGATTAGAGGCAAGAATGGACATCAACCAGAAAGCTTTCAAGGTCAAGTTAAGGAGAGTGCCAGTCCCAACCAGGCAAAGTAGCCTGGCTTTTGCCGTTAAAGTGCCATTTTTCTTCATCTCACTTTGTCACCTGGGGTGAACAATCTACAACGGAAGTCAGTGTTAAATGGTGGGCCATTCTCTGGGCCTGAATGGAAAGATGTCCCTTTCTGGAATCCCAATGGTTCTCAGCTTCTCTTCAAGTGCACCGTCAGCAACCATAATCAACTCGACACTTTTTGCCAAAGAATGGATTAAATAGAGGCCTTCATCAACACAGGAAGACAGAGCTGAAGTTTACAGTCACACCACAAGAAGATGGAAGCGTCTGATGCTACATGGATTAAAAAACCAATACGCATGACCCCCACCCCCACCTCAGCCCTGCCAAGACCATCTACACAGATTTAATCTCTCTCCCTTTCTCTTGCTCCCAGAGAAAACTAAATCTCCTCTGTCTGCAGTTAGCAGAAGCCTGGAGTAACTGGATTTGCCGCTGGAACAAAAGATATATGTGACGTTAACAGTTCATTGAGCTGTGAGATGAACAAGACGGGTGTTGAAAAGGAAACCGAGCTGAGAGCACATTTCCAGTGTTAATAAAGCTTCCCTTTTGTTATATGTTTCCAAACACTGACTCCTGGATGGGCACCATCCGTTTCCTTCTCGAATTAGACAGGCCTGCAGATTTAAGGCATCTGAACACCATTCGGCCCTATTCGTGGACAGCACAAGGTGCTGAGTCAGGAACTTACAGGCCATCTTTAGCTCTGGCTGCAATTATTTTGCTGGCTTGGCAAAGCGTGTACCTCCTGTTCACCCAGAGAGTGTGCACACAGATAAAAATCCATCAGGGAACCACTGAATTCCAGAACTCAAACTCGCAGAGGTGCTTATCACAGCTATGTGACCAGCAGTACAAAAGCAGAAGCAGCTGCGGGCCCAACAAGTGGTGACTGGCTAATTACAGTACGGTCGAGGCACCTGTCACCAAGTTTACACCACCCTTAGAAAGCATGCTGGGCAAGTATGTTTGTTGACAAGGAAAGATGCTCATTGACTTATTGCAAAGTATTTAAGAAGCTACAATTCAGTTGTAAAAAAAAAAAAGCAAGGTATGTTACAGTATATATGGCATGATCCCGTTTGTATACGAACTATAATGAGAAAGAAAAGGAAAGAAGCTGCGATCTAGCTTCCTCTGAATTGAAAGCTATGGTCATCTTTGATGGTTCTAGGTAAGTGAGGCTAGACCTTGGCTGCAGGTGCCCTGAAGAGCTAAAGTGCTCTGCATAACAAAGGAGAGCTTTGGGGATGGGGGCGGGGTGGGGAGCAGCTAGCATGGGGAAAAGAGTGAGGAGGTGAACAGATGAGATAATAGAAGAGGAAAGAAGACTGTTGTGGGTTGAATTATGTTCCCCCAAAAGATCTGTTGAAGTCCTAGCCCCCAACACCTGAGAATGTGACCTTATTTGGAAATAGCTAAGATGACATCATAATCAGTTAGGATGGGTCCTAATCCAATATGGCTGGTGTCCTTATAAGAAGGGAAAACAGAGACCGGGGGGGGGGGGGGGGGGGGGGGGGGAGAATGCCATGTGAGGACAGAGACAGAGATTGTATTGAAGCTGCCACAAGCCATGAACACACAAGGCTTCCAAAAACCAGAAGAGGCAAGGAAGGCTCCTCCTTTGGAGGGACCATGGCCCTGTCGACACTCTGATTTCTGGCCTCCAGAACTGTGAGAGAGTAACTTTCTGTTGTTTTAAGCCACCCAGTTTGAGGCACTTTGTTACGGCAGCCCTAGCAAAATAACACCGGGACCCAGCAGATGGGGTATGGCTGGAAGTTCTCCGAGGAATAAAGAAACCAATAGGTGGTTGTATCAGGCAGGGGTCTCCCGAGAAACAGGAGCCCCCAAGTCTGAGGGCAAGAGAAGGTGAATGTCTCAGCTGAGGCATAGAGTGAGCTCAGCTTGCCTCCGCCTTCTCTTTCTCTGCAGGTTCTCGGGATTGCGTGGCGCCCATCCACACCGCGAGGACGATCTGTTGTCCTCAGAACACTGAGCAAACACTGATGTCTTTCAGAACAGCGTCACAGACACACCCGGAAATCACGTTTTACCAGCTATCCGGGCATCCCTGAGCCCAGCCAAGCTGACACATTAAGCAACGCAGTGACAGAGCACATACAGAACATTTTAAGGATGGAGATGCCTCGAGTCTATTGTAAAGTCGTTAGTATCTCTATGATATAAACTCCTCCAGCTCCCTCCCAAATCTTCACAAACTAGGGTCCAGGTGTGAGGGGCAGTTTGGGGAAGTGAAGGAGTTTCCTGTCTGGATCATCATGACCCAGGGACCTACGTGACCATGGGACTATAAACCCCACCCAGGAAATTCTCGGAAGTCCTCAGCGGGCTTTAAACTCCTGTAGTGCCTAAAATAAAGGCTCTGTTTCACGGGTGTGAGAGCCAAGTCTGCGGAAGTTTGAGCGCCATGCCCAGGTCACACAGCCAGACCTGTGGGATCCCAGAGCCCATGCCCTCACCAACACATGGGCCAGTCGGGCTGCCAGGCCAGCTGCTCCGATGGCCCTGTGAAATGGGAAGCAGATGTCACACAGGAACCAGGCTTTGCTTGTGGCCATCTCCTGGGCCAGCCAACCCGTGGCCAAAGAAAACAAAGGATTCTTTTCCTCTCCATCCACCAAGCCACGCAGGGCCCCTTTCCCAAGCTCCCATGGTCTTATCCAAACAGCGAATGGCCAACGGCCCGTAACCTCTCTTTCCCTCTCTCCAGACTTTATATCTGATTTGTTCAAGGGAGGTTACCTCGGACACCCTTCTGAGGATGTGGCCCCAGCACCTCCTCCCATGGCCCCCAGCAGCTCTGGGGGAAGGTGGTCCTCGTCTGTCCGCTCCCTGAGATCCAGGGCTGTGTCACTCACTGAGGTTAATGATAATGATCGGTGCCATCACCTGTCTGTGGAGCACTTTCCAACTTGTCCGGCACCCCTGTACTTATTACCGCCACTAGTCACCACAGCATGGTGAGGAGCTCACTCTTCTTACCCCACTGTGAGGGCAGAGAAAAGAGAGGCTTGAGAGAGCTGTGCAGGTCTGTGCAGACTCACGTCTGACTGCCTCCAGGGTCCAGGCTCTTTCCAAGATGCTGTGAAGTTCCTTACACTATCTTGTAAAGTAAAGGAGGGAGCCAGGATTTGAACCCGGGTCTGTCCCAGCCCCAGGACCACACTTGCTTCCCCCACCACCCACCACAACTCCTCTCCCAGAATACCTAGCACATATAGGGGCCTCACGACATTTCTCTGCAGGTCACTTCCCTCCTGGGGGAGGGTTTCCTCCTGGGTTTGTCCTCCTTGGGGTCTGTGACCCCCAGTCAGTCTGCCATCCCAAGGAGGGTGCCTACCTTGTTCACACTGCATTTTTCTAACCAAGGGTGATTATAGCACCACTCCCTCCTAGAAAACAAAAGAGAAAGGAAGGGAAGGAGAGAGGGAGGCAAGGAGTGAGGGAAGCAGGGAGAGAGAGAGAGAGAAAGTAGCATGAGAAGGAAAGAGAGAGGGAGAGAATTAAAAAGGAAAAAGACAGCTCTCCTAAGCGCCCGGAAAGTTACACATGAGGACAATTACTCCCCCCGCCGCTGTTCAGTGAGGCGCTTGGAGAGAGAGAATTTCCCCGGGTGTCGTAGAGGCTTTATGAGTTAGGTGATATACGGCGTTCACCACGTGCCTGGTGAGCTAAGACCAGGGCCTGGGTGATGCTCCCTCCTCAGGACAGCTGTGTGATTTAAGGCCACTCGTGAGACTCCAACTGGCACTGGGGCCCACGTGGCCTGTGTTGTGACGGAGACGGGGATGTGTGTGCCAGCAGGAAGGGCACCACAGCTGGTTTCCCGAAGGACCCCGGGAGGAAAGCATGCAGACACGCTGTGTCTGGCAAAGGCCCTTCTTCACCCAGGTGGAAGGATTTGCGTTCTTGTGTTTCATGACTCTGGGGCAGGTCACTACTGCTTTAGTGGTAAAATATTTGTAAACTCAAAGGCTCTTAGAGATGGAGGTGAGTGCAGAGATCTCCTTCAGCCCCCTGATCAATCCAGAAATCACTTATTCAGTCCACAGATATTGGCTGAGCGCCTAATTTGCCTCAGGCACTGGTTTCTGGGCGCTGGAAGGATAGCAGCGAACAAGGCAGAAGTCATTTTTGTCCCTGTGGTGCTCACCTTCAAGGCAGGAAGACACATTACACAAGGAAACAGGCAAGGTACACGGTGGCCAATTGTATCAGGTTTATAAGAACCACAAAAAGCAAAGCTGGTAATGACAAGACCTACCTTAGCTGAACTGGTGAGGAAGGGCCACCCAAAGCGTAGGCACTGAGCTGAGATTCACAGGAAAAGAAGGAGCCAGTCATGTGAGGAGTGGGAAGAAGGGACGTCGGGGAAGAAGGAGGGAGCATCATGGGCAAAGGCCCTGGGGTGGGAAAAAACATGACGTGTGTAAAAGACTAAGCGTCTTGTCCCCACGATCCAAGGAATATTTTAGAAGTATCCAAGAAAGTAACCCTTTGCCCTTTCAAATGCGACATGTGAACATATCCCCCTAAAGCAGAAGGGCTATGCCTTAATGGACTCTCTTCCTCACTGCTGTTTCATCCCTGACACTTTTCTTTCAAACCAACCTTGTTTGCCTCACTGAAGCCCTGAGATAACCAGGAGGTAGATTTTTCAGGATTATCCTTTTCTTTTTAATCCCCTTGTCCAGAGTCTGGAAATGTTACTCTGGGTGACTGATGTTGTCTGTCTCATTTTCTACTTTGCAATGCTGGGCGAATCACCGTGACCCAGGTGTTTGGAGCTAGACACTGGTGATATGAGTGAAATACCCAGAGCAAGAGTTCACTGGGATTCCTTAAACACCGGGCTGGAGTCTTGGAAGGTGGATGTGAGTCAGAGGTCGGACCACCAGCCTCCGGCCTCCTTCCTGGTCGCTCTGGCACCACTCTGATGGGGAGGGGCTCCACCCACTATGCACACAGCAGCCAGCATGATTTTTAACTTTTAATACAAATCAGAACCGTGACACCCCTCCCCCCCCACCCCCCCACCCCCCCACCCCCGTGAGAGCGCTCCTGTGGCTTCGCATTGCACCTGAAATGAAATCAAACTCCTTACCAAGGTCTGCAAAGCCCTCCATGCTGTCGCCCCTGCCCACCCCTGGACCTCAGCTCCAGCCCCTTCCTCCCTCCCGATTAACTTCTGGCCACACTGGCCTCCACCACGCTGTACCTGGCACCAGCCCAAGGCCTTCTTATTAACTTTTCTGCCCCCAGGACACTCTGTCCAGACCTTGCCAAAGCTCGGTCCCTGATCATGCAGGTTTGGGTTCAAAGTCCCTCTGTGTCTAGCAGAGCCTCACCCGTGCCCACTCCTCTATCACAGCGCCTGCTTCATTTCCTTCAGAGAACGTGTGGCCATTCGGAAATATCTTGTTCACGTACTTGTTTACCTATTTGTACTCTGTCTTCAATGAACTCTTTGCTCCTGGAGAGCAGGTTGTTGTCTGTTTTATTCCCCATTCTATCCCTAGGGTCTGGAAAAAAAGAGGTATTGATGAATGAATGAACAAATGAATGATCAAATGACTGAACAAATGAAGGAATGAATGAATACAATCTGTTGTAAGATCAATTCATAAAACTCTTCCTAAAATACACACCCTTAGAGTCTCATCTGTGGTCAAACTGCCTAATTTTCAAAGAAATAAACAAGTCAAGGAAATATGACTTCTCAAGCTCACACTATGAGTAAATGGGCAGAACTCTGGTCCTCCTCAGCCAATCCAAAATTCTTTTCCCTGACAAAAGCAGCATCTGGTGGATGAAGACCCCCTAAATCCGTAACTCCTTCCTGCCTTCTCCTGAGTTCCAGGCCCCCTGGCTATTGCCTTCTGCTGACTCTCAGCCCTTATCCAGGACCATGATTTCTCACCTAGATAATCCTCCAATGAGTCCAGTGCTGTTAGTCTAGACCAGTGCCTTCTGACTGGCCTTCAGGCCTCTAACCTGGCCTTCTCCAATCCATTCTCTCAGAGAATAGACAGCCAGAGTGCTTTTCCTAACATGTGAACCTGACTGGGTCTCTCCCCTCCTTAAGACCTACACCCTACACTCACACAAAGCCTCCAGGCTCCGGCCATCCCTCCTGCTAAGGCTGCCTATGTTCCAGCCATAGTGAATACGGGACACACACTTTCAAATCACTGCTCCCCTACCGGCAACGCCATCCCACTCTTCTCCCCACGACTCACCCCCTTTGTCTTGCAACATCAATTTCTAGTACTTTCTCTTCCAAGGAGCATTATCCAATCCACACCCTGGATTAGACTCTCCACCTCTGTATTATTACACACTGTGTGGCTACCATCTCAACTAGACTCTCAGCCCCTTCAAAGCAGAGAGAGGGTCTCTTTCCTTCACATCCCTATTGCCCAGTTACCGAGTGAACAAAATGAATTGAGTGAATGAATGAGTGAATGGAGGTGTCATGAAGCATCAGTTGACCTTCTCAAAGATGTTGAGAGCTGTGATTAGCCCCACGGGAATGGCCAGTGAGAGGAGAGGAAGCAGGACAGCCCTGTGGACACAGGCTTGGAGAAGGAGAGTGGATCAGGTACCTATGGCAGCTCTTCCCAGCCTCCTACCTAGGAGTCCGAGACGCATGTGAGCAGCTTTCCCACGAGGCACGGGTTACCTCCAGTGAAGAGCCTTCCCCCATTCACCACTCCACACAGCCTTCACATGCTCAGGAGAATTGTCAGTTTCCCAAAGTAGAAAACCATGAATCTTCACAATTGTAAAACATTTATATTAGACAAATATTTTCGAAAAGAGCATGGTTTTCAAAATTGGTGGGCATAATTTTTTTTTTCTTTTGTTTCCAAATGACTATCACTAAATCAATGATGTGTCATATGACTCATGGGCTTCAAGGAATCAAGGAAATACAGCACCAAGCACAGGGTCACTCCGTGCTCTGGACCACTGGACAGTCCTGGGTCCTGGTTTGCACCTGTCATCCCAGTGTAATTAGCAATAGCATCTCCTTTCACTCTCAAATGTCCCAGTTAAGATAATAAATTATACGGCCACCCTAACAATACCGCACTAAGAAAGGGCTGCCGAACCCATGTACAACCAGGATGCTTTCTTTAGGGACCGTCTGCCCTATAGTCTGCACATTTTCTCCTACCCGCCTGTCAAAACAAATGATCATATTTCAAACGTCCTTCACAACTTCCTTGATTCTCCCCTGGAAGGTATGCAGTGATTTCGAAAATAACCACAGGTCTTTCAGGTAGGTGCTAAGCAGTGTTTCCAAACCCTTCCCTGAACCATACACCCCTAAAGCCAGAGGAGCATAAAGTTGTACCCCCAAGAACCCCACAGGCACCACCTCCTCGCCCAACACCCTGCAAGAGATTCTTTTGAATTCTGGGTTTTAAAATAAAACATATGGAATTTGCTAGCTCCATTACAGTATATGCATATTTATTTTAACTTGAAACCTATATATAAATTAATTGCCAAAGTGTAAAACTGAACCACCTGGGAGATGTTCTATGTTTATTCTGGGGCTTTGGCTACCCTGTGGCACGTTGCTAAGAAATACAATCCCAGAGGCCTTTGCTCTTATCAGATAGGAGCTACTTGCTGAGAGTGAAGAGGTAAATTTTCACCCAGGAACCCTGCATAGCAAGCAACATAAACAGAAGGAAAACTAACGCCGATTGGGCACCTACAATGAGCTGGGCATCATTTCGTAAAACCAGAGCTCTGGAGTGGCTGTTACTGTCACCATATTACAGATGAGGAAATAGAGTCAGAGAGGGTGAAGTAACTTGCTTCAGGTCTCAAGGAAACCAGAAGCATAAAGTAAATTCAAAATCCTGGTGCCCAGATCCAAAGAATGGATTCTCCCCACTCAGGTTCCCTGCAACTCCGAGCCTTACCTTCCCTGTCTCCTCTGCAGTTTATCAAACTGATCTCAGTACAAGATGTGTCATCCACCTCTAGGTTTGAGTTTCTCTTTGAATTCACTTTGAATTTCTCTTTAGAGACTGACTTTCCAGGGCTCTCGTGAGAGATTTGGGGGGGGGGGGGGGAATGTGTGTGTGTGTGTGTGTGTGTATATATATATATATATATACTTTTTTTTAAGTGTCCATGTCTATTTGTAACTCTAAAGGCTGTTTCGTGTTTAGGAGAGATTATTTTGTGAGATAAGAATAAAGTTGCTGAAAATGTGGAAAACTGCTATAGATAAAGTGCATTTATTCTGAGATAAGATCTGTTGGATTCTCTACTACCAAAGTGGAGAGAAAACAGGTGGTACTCCAGAAAAATACTCACAGATGGAAAATGTGTAAATGGTAATTCACCAAAAACAACTGCAACCATGACTTTTAAAATATGATGCTGTTTCTTTTTTGGGTCTGTGCTTACTTTGGAACTCCCTAGATAATGAATGTTTGCCTAATTAGATGCTAAGTCCTCAGGAAAAGGCATGGACAGAAGAAAGGGGCTCTTTATGAAGTTTTAATCTATGTTCTCAGTGATTTGGGCTTGGATCCTATGAAAGGAGAGCAATACAGTGAAGCAGGGGATATCTAAGGTAAACCAAACCAATTTCACATAAAGCACATTCCTTACCATCGGGTCCCCCTTCTCGCTGCCACAAAAGCCTCAGAGGTTGATGGAGACTGAACCATCCCATTCCCAAAGCTAGTCAATATTTTCTGTACTTACACTCAACCCTTGTTGGTGGCAAGAAAGCATAGAATAGCCTCGGTTGGCCTGGATTCAAATGGGCGTAATATTACTAGGACAAGAATTGTTTTTCCTGCCTGGCAAAGTCCTACTCGTCCTTCAAAGCCCTATTCAAATATCCTTCCTACAAGATTGTATTTCCCTGTCACCGTCATTCTCTCCCTACTCAGTGTCTTCATTACCCTCTTTTGAAAATCTTATCTTACCAAGATGAATCATTTTTATCTATTAGTCTCACCCAATAGATTCTGAGGTCCTCAGTGCTTAGCATCCAGGCCTAGCATAGCATCTGAAATACAGTAGCTGCTCAATTAATGTTAACTGAATGAATAAGAAAATGGACGCATGACATAAAACAAGAATTGATGAGTCCTACAAATGAAACTTGTAGTATAACCTGCTACATAATTTTTTAAATCAATATAATGTATTATAAAGATAAATAAAAGGAGATAACATGATAAAATAGTATATATTTCAATAAGGAAATGCTCAGACATGACTTCAGAGAATCACATGAAGTCATAAAATGTTTGCACCTCTTTCTAACGACCAAGCTGGGGTTTAAAAGACAGAGACTGTATTCAAATGACTATCGTTGACACTTTTTCTTTATATTTGACATTTTGAAATAAGCGCTAAATAAGCACTTTTCTCTATTTATTACTACAAAGGCAGACTGAGTTTAGTGTCTTAAATTCCACAGTAGCCTTGCCATCTGTAGCATGATTTTCTGAAATGGTGAACAACTCTTGGTAAAGTTTTGAACAGAAGAAAGTACCACCTACCCTTGATTGACCTAGTAGTTGCATTTCTGGAAAGTTCGGTGTGTTTTAAAATCATACACAAAATAACTCTCTTCGTATATATATTCATAGTTAGATAGATGAGTGAGAAAGTTTGCTTCTAGATATACATAACTATAAATGGATTTTCACGTACATGCATTTCCAGTGAGATATGCAGAAGTTGCTCAGGAAGATGCCAGTGTATCCTTTGTAATGTGGAACTTTCTTGTACATGGCACTATGTTGAGTATATCTGGTCCCCACCCACTAACTACTAAGAGCTTCCCCAAACGTTGGGGCAACCAAGAACACCCTCATAAATACCCAACATACCCTGCAGGGGGCAGCACTGCTCCCTTTGAGAATCACCACCTGAGAAGACAGGCTGAAGCCAGGATCCCATCAGCCTGGATGGGACCATCAGGGACTCAGCCATGCCCCCACTCTCCTAGTAGAAAGCTCAGTGCAGACCTTCCAAGTAGGGAAGTCTCAGAGGAGGCTTCAGGGCATGTAAACTGGATCATAGGACAGCCACCTGGGTGCACCATCCCAGAGGAGGCTGCCTCCCAAAATAATGTTTGTAGATGAGGGTGTGAGCGAGACTCACATGCCCCTACTGGCCTCTAGCTGCTGCCACTCACACTGTGCCCATGGGCACAGCCAAACCAGACTGGTCCCTGGGCTTCCTGCCCAGGATGAATCTAAACTGAGCTCAGCCAGCAGCTCCCTGTAGCCAGAATCCACAGTGTGGAGGCAAGAGACCGTTATAGTTTCAACTCAGCTGCTGACTTGCTGGGTGACCTGAGCAAGTTGCTTTCCTTCTCTGGGACCTATTTCCTCTCTGTCATGAGAGTTAGACAAGATTATCTTTCCTGCCCAAAAGTTTACGTTATAAGGAAAGATGAATCAACACAGAAGGAAAATGCTTAACACAAGTGACTCCTGGACACACATCCCCAGTGAAACAGCAGCCAGCACTCTGGAAGGAATGTGAATGGGCTATTTTGTAATTAGCATGTTAATTGTGTACTAATGACCCAGTGCTCAGTGCACTAGAAGAAAAAGTTTAAGCTGGACTCGGAGGAGTGAGGCAGGCAACAGCCTGAGCAGCCAGGTGGGTCACAGGGACGAGATCGAGGCTGGGAGACCAGGTAGACAAGATGTTATGACCATGCCCTTAGCAATGACAAGCCATTGGATGATGGTTTAAAAAATAAAAAAGAGTACCATGATCTGATTTACATTTTTAAAATATCACTCAGGCTGCTGTGGGGAGAGGAGGCCATAGGTTAGGAGGAGTTGAGGCTGGGAGATCAGTTAAGAGGCCACCATAACTGTCCAGTGGGAAGAAAGATGGCTTAGACTGGAATTCTAGCAATGAAGATGGGAACAGTAGACAGGCTGGTACCAACAGGACTTGCCCATGGACTGTAGAGGGGAGGTAAGGCCTTAGATGGTCCTAAAGGTCTCCCAACCCCGTGTGGTGCTTCATGGTCCTAACACGTGATTCGACCCTTCAGGGACGGGATCCCTGTGCTGGGTACTGGGGATTCCACGGCAACAAGACGAAGAGCCTGCTCTCCAGGGTGCATACCATGTGGGGAAGCCAGGAAAATGGACAATTACAACGTAATGTGACAAGTGCAATCATGCTCATTCCCTACCTCTAAAATCAGCCACGTGACCTGGAAAAGAATGATCCAATAGTAAGAGCTAATATCTGCTGAACTCCAAGTCCTCATGGATGCATGACACCTCCCCGGGCCTCCCACTGCCACGGACAGGAGTAAAGCAGGTGCCCGAGCTCTGAGGTTCCTAGTAAGGTCCCCCCACCCCATTCCTTCCTTCTTCCTCCAGCCCTCAGAGCCCAGAAGCACCACCACTGTTTGCCTTGAGACTCCCAAACCTAATCCCATCATGCTCCACATCAGTCACCCCAAGAAGCCCAGGCATGCCCCCTCCTCAGGCTCTGGCCCCACTGGACTCTACATCCCCACCAAAACCTCCCACCATGGCCTCTGCAGTGCCATCTCCTCAGCTGAACTTCACCTTCTGGATCCAGCTGAACTCTGACCCCCGGCCCCGCCCCCAGGGACCCTCTTTCCAGCTCTCTCAAGAGGGCCTGTTTTCTCTCCCACACCCCCGCTGCCGTTCACACTGCTCCTTACTGCTCCTCTGCTGCTTCCAGAACACTGTCCCCTGTCCCTAAAAGCCTCCAGCTCAGAGCTCAGCCCATCTATTAAAGCATCAGCTACCACTCCTTTCTGGGGTCATCTACAGATCTGCAGGTCACTCACCACCCTGAGTCCCTAAAGGTTTGCACTTCTGGTTCACTGGCACTCTTTCCAACACAGACTTAGTTTGACTATTCATGTAAGCGCTCCTCTCACTGGCTGCTCTGTCATTCTTTGACTTCCTGTCACGCAAAAGCCTCACCTCGTCCCTCACTGCCACAGTCTTCCCATATACCTGATCATTACCAACACCTGTTCTCACTCCATACCCTCAGGTTCATGAATCCCACTCTCGGCTCGGCTCACTCTGAGGTCAGTGATTCGTTTGGCTCTTGGGCCCATTGATTCTGCCACCTTCTTACAGCCCGCTGGCCCGTACATTCTCGCTTCTCTCTTTGCTCAACTAAGAAGTCATGGCCCGTCATGACTGTCACCATCGCCACCACCATCATCATCATCACCAGCATCATCACCATGTCCTTGCATTGCCCATGTGTCAGGTTGTACATCCTGAAAACTGGCTGCAGCAGGATCTCTCATCTCACATGTGCTTCTCACATGACTTGACACTCCTCCCATTGAGAGGTGGGTCTCTGTTTGCTCTCCTTGAATCTGAGTGAGGCTGTGACTACAGCAGAAGTGGTGCTAAAGCTGTCATGAAAGGTAAGGGAGCTTCTGCCTGTTTTCTTGGGACACTCACTCTCCGACCCCAGCCACCAAGCCACAAGAGGTCCTTGTGGAGAGTCACTAAGACCCTCCGTCCTCAGTACCAGCTGAGCTCCTGGATGACAGTCAGAACCAACTTGCCAGCCATGAGAGTCACCATCTGTGTTAGTTCCCTAAGGATGCCATAACAAATGACCACCAACTGGGTGGCTTAAAACAACAGACGTGTATTTGCTCACAGTTCTGGAGGTGGGAAGTGTGAGCTCAAGGTGCCGGCAGGACCGCACTCTGCTGGAGGCTTTCAGGAAGAATTCATTCTTAGCATCTTCCAGCTTCTGGTGGTTGTAGGCATTCCTTGGCTTGGAGCTGCATCACTCCATCCCTTCCCCTGTGGCCACATTGCCTCTCTCCCTTCGGTATGTCAAATCTCTCTCTGCCTCTTTCTTACAAGAACACTTGTGATTGCATTTAGGGCCCATGCAGATAATCCAAGATAACCTCCCTGTCTCAAGTTCCTTAACTTAATCACATCTGCAAAGACCCCTTTTCCAAAGAATGTAACATTGACAGGTTCCAGAGACTAGGACCAGATAACTTTGGAGGACCATTGTCTGTCTACTAAACCATCTTAAACGCAGATCCTCCGTTCCCCAGTCGAACCATCCCCGCTGAGCAGAGACAAGCTGCCCCCACCAAAGCCCTGACAAAAACTGAAGACTCACAAGAAAAATGAATGATTATTGTTCTGAGCTGCTCAGTACTGGGGTGGTTTATTACACTGAAATAGCTCACTGATACAACCCTCAATTGCCTTCTTCACTTCTCACTTTGTTACACCTGCTGGTTTCGTCCAACTCTTCACCGGCTCTCAACCCGGACCTGGCAGCTGAACGTGGTAAGAGAGAAACACACAGCCTTGCTAACTCTGCCCGCACTGAATTCGCGGCCACTAAGCTCCCGTGGGCCCTTTGGGCTGCCCAGCCATCCAACTACATTTCCCCAATAAGAATCACTCTCCCAAACGGCCGTTTCACCCCTTCTCTCAACTCAAACCTTTATTGCTTCCTCCCCAGCCTTAGTCTCAGCTGATATCTTTGGTTCCTATTTCACTAAGACAACAGAAGCAATCAGAAAAGAACTCCCACAAGTTCTTCCATCATATCTGTCAACCGTGTCCACCCACACGCGCCGCTTTCCCTCCCCATGCTCCGGCTCTCCTCATGTCCATTAATCCGGTCCCCAAGGACACCACTCATCTCCCCTCGCTCCTGCATCATCATTTCTTGCCTCTCGGCTGGATTAGTCCCATCAGTGTTAGATGTGTTTTATTTCTCCCATTCCTCTCTAGCTACCATCACTTCTCCTCCCTCTAAAATAAAAAAACGGTTCATACTTAAAGTCTCTAATGCTTTTCCTCCCATTCTCTCTTGAATCCACTCCAGTCAGACTTTTATACGTTCCAGTTTACTTGAAACAACTCTCGTCAAGGTCATCCAACATTGCCAAATCCCAGGTTCTTTTTTAATGCTGATCTTACTTCACCCCTCAGCAACATGTACTAGTTTCTGAGGGCTTCTGTAACAAATTACCACAAACTAGGAGGCTTTAAAACAATAGGACCATATTTATAACGGTCCGGAGGCTAGAAATCCAAACTCCAGGGGTCAGTAGGGTCATGCTTTCTCTGAAGTTTCCAGGGAAGAATCTTTTCTTGACTCTTTCAGCTTCTGGTAGCACCTGGACTTCCCTGCATGCCTCTGCTTGTAGCTGCCTCCCTCCAACCTCTCTACCTGCCTTCATCCTCACATGGCCTTTTTTCCTCTGTGTGTCCCCGTGTTGTCCTCTCTTCTTCTCATAAAGACACCAGTCATTGGACATAGGGCTGACCCTGATTCAGTGTGACCTCATCTCAACTCAGCTAATTCCATCTGAAAAGACCCTATTTCCAAATAAGTTCACCTACTGAGGTTCCAGGTAGACATGAATTTGGGGGGACGCTACTGAACCCACAACAGCAACTTTCAGCACAATTGATCATGCCCTCTTAGAGACACTTCCTTCTCTTTGCTTCTAGGACACCACACTCTCTGGGCTGTCCTCCCACTTCAGTGACCACTCCCCTGGGCTGGTTGCTCCTCTCCTCTCTGAGTGCCCCAGGGTCCCATCCTTGGCGGCCTTCTCTTCTCCATCAACTCACCTTCCCTAGGTGATCACGTCCAATTTCACATCTTCAAATCCCACCTAGAATACTGACAACTCCAAAACTCCTACCTCCAGCCTCCACCTCCCTCCTGAGTTCCAGATTCATACATCCACCTTGGATGTCTAACTGAATATGTTTGAAACCCAAGTCCTAATTCTCCTCACACCCTAAAAAACAAAAACAAAACAAAAAAAACCTGTTGTACCCGTAGACTCTCTCATCTAAATAACTGGCATTTCTCAGGTCATCAAACTTGTAGTCATTCTTGATTCTTCTCATTCTCATATCTCACCTCCAAGTCAACAATAAATCCTACTGATACTAACTTCCAGATGTATCCCATTCTCAGCCACTTCCCACAAGCCCGTTGCCGTACCCTGGCCCAGCCACCCATCAGTTTGCTACAGCAGAGGCCAGCAAACTACTATCTACGGGCCCAACCCAGCCTACCACCTGTGTTTGCAAATAAAGTTTTATCGGGACACAGTCACACCCATTTGTTTGCATACTGTCTGTGGCTGCTTTTGCATTCCCAGGGAAGACTTGAGTAATTGCAAAAAATGACTATCTGGTCCACAAAGCCAAACACATGTACTTTATAGAAAAAAAAGTTTGCCAGTCCCTGGTCTGTATTATTACAGTCATAGGTCTTCCTAGCAGCATCCTTGCCCACACTCTGGTCAATTCTCAACCCAGCAGATAAAGCAATGCTTTTCATCCATTCCCTGCTTAGCATTGTTCAGTGCCCATTTGTGTCACTCACCCCAGCTCACTTGGCCCTGTAGCTTTAACCCCAGCCACCTCTCTATCCTTGTCTCCAGCTGCTCTCTATCCCAAATTTCTCCAGCCACACCAGACATATTTCTCCTCTTGGAACATTCCAGGCATGCTCCCACCTCCAGGCCTTTGCACTGTCTATTCTCTCCTTCTCTAATAATCCTGACCAGGCTCACCCTTGCATCTCTCGTGTCCTCAGGAGGCCTTTCCTCGTCACCCTGCAGGAAATAGCACCTTCCCAGCAAGCATCCATCTGAGTCTGCCCCACTGAAGTAGCGCAGAGCTTACCACCATCTGACATAATGTACTTTCTCTTGGTTATTTATTTGCTTACAGTCTGTCTTGTCGTCTCGAGGTCGGCATTCTGCGTGATACACATTATTCTATCCCAAGTGCTTAGCCAGTGCCTGGAGCATAGCAGGTGCTCAGTACAGATTTGCTGAGTGAATGCATGACTAAAAGGACGCCTGTGGGTCAGTCCCTGTGCTAAGCCTTTTACATGCCTTAAATCACAACGCCTGTAAGAGAGACACTGAGGCACAGAGCCCAAGGATACCTGGCCAGGACTCCAGTATGAAACCACAGCTCACTGTCCTAACCATCCATACCTCCTAAAGTTGTACAGTTCTGTGAATTCCAGAAGACATCTTAAGCTGTAAGATCATATTTCTAGCAACCCAAGTATTCAACAGTGAATGGATGGATAGCAAAATGTGGGACATACACGCAATGGAATATTATCAGCCTTATAAAGAAGGAAATTCTGACACATGCTACACGGATGAACCTTGAGGACATTATGCTAAGTGCAATAACCCAGATGCTAAAAGACAAACACTGTGTGATTCCACCCATATGAGGTACCTAGAGTTGTCAAATTCACAGAGACAGAAAGTAGAATGACGGTTGCCAGGGGATGGGGGAGGGAGGAATGGGGAGTGATTGATTGTTTCATGGCTGTAGAGTTTCAGGTTTGCAAGATGGAAAGAGTTCTGGAATGGGGGTGCGACGATACACAACAATGTGCATTTACTTAATACCACTGAGCTGTATACTTTTAAAATGGTTAAGATGGGAAATTTTATGTTGCGTTATGTATATTTACCACACTGTTTTTAAATAAAAAATATTATACTTATTCCTCATTACAAACTGCCAAATGGGTATAACCTTGCAGATACCAGAGGAGAAATGTGAGGTTCAGAGAGCAAGAAGGACGAGGTCAAGGCTATTGGAGGCAGCAACTTGAACCCCGGCCTCTCCTGCTTCTCAGTGGACAGCGCCTGCGGCTTCCACCCACCTGCCTTCTCCTATGGCAGCAGAACAATGTCCTTCTGTGTCATTATTATACTTTAAGTGATAGTGTTTAATTTGTTCCGTTCCTTGGGTGGATTAGGAATTTCTGGAAACTTCTTTCCTCCCTACCCTGAGCGGGAATGGGACAAAGTAAGCAGAAACACAAATTGTCTCGGAAGAGCCAGCAGGAAGGGGGCCCTGATGGGAGTTGTTTGTTCATTAGCATATGCAAATTGGCAAGGGTAAAGAAAACTGGGAAAGCTGCTATTTTATCATTTGTGGTAATTATAGTAATTTAGAGTGGTGAATCAATGGGTTCCTGGAGGTAAAAGCATCTCGGAAGGATAATGTTCTGTGATTAAGAAGTTCTGATTAAGAACCGCTGTCATTTTCACTTGAAAAAAGTGAGACAAGAGACTGAGGTCAGAAGTGCAGCGACACAAGTCACAAAGGTGGGGACCTCTGCCTGCTAGGCCCTGTCCCCGGTACTGAGGACACAGAGAGAAATCAGGATGTCCCTGCCTTGTGAAATTCACAGAAGACAACCACAGAAAGTAACTATGCAAACCTCCTCAGACCATGCAGTGATCACACGGGGAAAGCGGTATAGAAGGAATGATTAACTGTCTCAGAGAGAAAGAATAGTGTGGAAAAGCTTCAGATAGGAGGTCATTTCTAAATAGGGTTTCGCAATATCAATAGGAGTTTGTAACTGACAGCAGCCAAGCGAAAAGAATTTGCAGGTAGGGGTAACAGTGTTCATGAAGTGGAGTAAAAGTGCATTTGGAGAATTCCAAGGGGAAAGCAGAGAGGCGAGAGCTACACCTGATGAAGCTGGACACTGACGAGGCCATTCTAAGGAGCCTTGGATATAACCCAGCAGCTAAAAGGAGGGTAAAGACAGAAACAGAAGAGTGACTTGATTAGGACTGAATTTTAGGAAGACCTGGTGAAGAGAGCCAGAGAGTCAGTGCCATAAACCAGGGCTCACAATAGAAGGGTGGGGGCAGGGGGACAGCAGTCAGGAGGTCGGGTGAGGTAGGAACTACTTCCGGAAACACGACCAATTTGGAACATCACAGGATGCAACTAAAAGGGATCTTAACAACCATCTGTTTCAACTCTTGTTTTACTAATGAGCAAGCCAAGTCTCAGAGAGGTTAAGGCACCTGTTTGAGGTCTCACATCGAGTAACAAACAGAGCAGGGGTTTAATACCAGGTCTATCTGACTCTAAAGTCTGAGCTCTGTCTGCTACTCCACAAAGCCCTGGGCCAAAGACAGAACGTTCAGTCATCCCAAGACCCTGTCATCTGACAGGAGTATCAGAGAGCAGATAGTGGGTGCTGGCTTTGATGCTGTCATTGAGAGTCGCAAGCTCTGGAGAGAACTTGTTGTCAGTCCACTAAAGGACTGCCCTGTTGTCAAGGGGCCAGATTTTATTTCCATGTAATTACAGGCAGTCAGATCACTACCCAGCCCAAAGGCTGGAACAATCAGATGTGTCCACCAACACAGTGTCTATCTTATGAGGTAGTGAGTTCCCCATGCCTGGGGGTATGCAAGCCAAGGCTGACTACCTATCTGCCCTGAATACACTAGAAAGGATTCCTGCACTCTAAGAAAATTTTAAGATCTTTTGTAACTCTAAGGTTCTATGATCTTTGCATGTTGAGACATATTTCCAGACAAACTAAACACCCCTTAATGAACTATCGCTGAAGAATTGTTTATTAATTCATCTGCCAGCAAAGAGTGTTTTGGAAAACACTTTGGTGAGAGAAACCCAAAGAGCAGAGAAAGGACTCCAAGGAATGACTAACACAGTTGGTCTTGGAGGAGGAAAAGGAGGGGCGGCTTCCTGCAGAGGGAACAGTAAATGCTAAGGCAAGAGAGAGTATGACAGGGCATTCGTGAGACCACAGGAGGTCATGGTGGCTGAAAGCAGCATGGAGCAAGCGGAGGGTTGGGGAGAGATGAGACTGCAGCCATGGGCAGGGCCAGACTCTGCCTTGAGGGCCATGGGGAACCAACAACCAAGCAGCAAAGTTATGTGCCTTTTAGAAAGTTCACACTGACAGCCATGTGGAGTTGATGATATTCATTCCTTAAGACTATTTTAGAAAAGAAGGGAACTAAAACCCATCATTGGCTCCCAAACAGCCGTGTGGGACAGGAGTGTTTCCATCATGGTTTCGGGGAGAGGTCTCCACCTCACCAAGACCCCAGGACTTCTGGAACCATCCAGTGCTGGGGGCCATGCCCGGGGATACCTCGGGCAGCCAGGACCCCTGAGCCGTGGCCCCTGTGGCCCTCTGAATGCCAGCCCCTCGCACGAGGCCTCGGCCCGGCCTCCCCACCAACAGATGGAGTGTTTGTTGACGCTCTGGTGACAGCTTGAAAACTCATCTCCTCCCTCTGAGCAGGCCCGTTCCTCCTCGGCCTCCCATCTGCCACCTCATTTTAAAACTAGCAGAACAACTCGGCTAGAGCAATTCCGACTTTTTCCATCTGTGCCGAGTTAATTAAGAGGGTAATGAGAGCTGGGAATGAACGAGTCCTGCATTAATTCATGATATGATTAAGAGAAGCACTTCTAAAATATATATGTGCACGCACAGAGAGCAGCCCCATGACATGGAGTGTCCCCAGACCGAGGGACTCCCAGGTCCTCGGGGGAGGGCTTCAGGGGAGCAGGTGCCACCACGAGTGTGGGCTCCCAGAAGGTGACCCCTGTGGTCCCAGGAGAGAAGACAGAAACCACCTTAGAGTCTAGTGCCCACAGAGCCTCTCCACAAAAATGAATTCATCACCTAGTGTGTGCCCCGCCCAGGGCATGGTAACCAGAGACTCTCTTTATTACAAAGTCATTTACTTACTACGTAATCACTTACCTAACACAGTTCCAGGTACATCACAAATTCACTAGAGATCAACAGCATAAAAGGCTGAGACCAGAACCCAGGTCTTCTAATTCCTAGTCCAACAGGCCTACAAGTAAAAATGCCAGCAATCACGAATAACAATGGAAAAATAGCCAAAGTTCATTGAGCATTTACCATGTGCCAGGCATTGTTCTAAGGATTGCGTAAGTATTATCTCCTTTAATTCTCACAAAGACCCTAAGAGGCAGGTCTGTTGATATCATTCACACTTTGCAGATGAGGAAACTGAGGCTCAGAGTTACTGAGAAACTTCCCCAAGATGCCACAGTTAGGAAGCAGCAGGGACAGGGTTTCTAAGCCCAAACTAAACTCTCCTGCTAGGTAGTGTCAGCCCCTGTGCGCAAGTAGACAGCCGGTTACGATGCACAGTGTGGTGCTTTGGCAGCACAGAGAAGGGGGATTTTATTTTTATTTAACCTTTTGCAATTAAGGAAGGGGGGACCAGAGCAGGCCTCCTGGAGGACGGGATATCCAGGCAGGCTGATTGATCCAGATACAACAGTTGTTTCCCGACGGTCTGCTGTGTGCCAAGCAATCCTCCAGCTCTTTAAGGCACCTTATGTCATTAAACCCTGAAGTGGAGGCATCAGTGTCCCCATGTCACCAATAAGGAGACAGACATCTGGAAGAGGATCACCACCCAGGACCTCCCAGCTTGTGAATGGAGGCAGGACTCAAACCCAGGTCATTCAGATGCTATTGCAGGCCGTGGGTCCTCAGCCCAGGATGGGTGCACTCCAAGTGGGGAGGGGTGATGGAGGGTGGGGTGCCCTGAGGACACCCATCCAAGGGACAGCTGAAGAAGCCAGAGGTCACAGGCCTCTTCCCCATCCCAGGAGTCAGGACTTCCGGGTTCTAGTCTCTGGTCTCCTCCAACCCAAGACCTTGGAAGTCGCTCAGCCTCCCCTTCTGCACCATGGAATAACTGGACTGAGGCCTCTTCAGAGCTAGGAACCCACGATCACGTTCACCTGCAATGGCCAGTGCAGCGCCATCTTTGCTCCCCTGGAACCTGACCACACAGCCATCTCGGGGTAACCTGCGCTAGCTCTCCAGGCCCAGGGATAAAGCCCACATGCAAAAGCCCATCTTCAACGCTCTTCACAGGCCATCCGCCAGCCTCCCCCTCCCCTCTCACAACCCTACGCCCCTCCTTTACTGAACATGTCCGGAAACTGAGTGGTCAACAGGTTCTTTAAAGTCTAAGCGGAAATCACACCCTCGGTTCTGGTCCCTGCCTTCTCCAACACCCACTGTCTACGAAGCCATCGTATGGGAGTCACACTCGACTCCTTCTTCCCCATCAGGCCTGACCACTACCTGTCAACACATCTTGTAGATTTTCTCTGAAATGCGTCTCGTGTATTCCCCGTGCCCCTACCACCTGGGCTCCTCGCTGCCCTCTCCCTAGGCCAGGACACATCTCTTCCCCGTGTGCATTGCAACACCCCCCTCCAAGGTAGGAGGCTCGCTCCCTCCTAACTTGCCCCTCCAGTTCCCCTTCCACACCTCCTGTAATAACAAAAAATTTGTCTTGAACAAATGGTATTTCATTACAGAAGACAATCTCATTTACAAATTGATGCACATTTCCAGGAAAAAACATTAAGGCGTCATCAAAGAATGCATGAATATAAAATTTTCAATGTGCAAATTTCAACAAGGAAATGCACACAAAAATTTATATTTGGACTCTGTGGTTATTACCATGCCCCTGTGAAGGCAAAATAAAACTCCTCTCCCAGAGGCCATAAATGGAAGAAGATCTGAAGAGTGTAGTAGAGGCATTCCCACCTGCTGGTTTCAATGGTCTGGTGTGTGCAGAGACGCCTCCTCCAGATTCAGGGAGTGAGAGTCAGCTCTTTGGAAGAATAGCAGTGACTATGCTCCATGTGGCTGCCCTTCTGGACCTCTGCCCCCTTCAAGGCACCACCATTGTTGGTTGAGTCTCATGAGCTTCCAAGGCTCGTAGGATGCGCTGCTTCCCAGGGTGCTGAAGTGGACAGCAGCAACCTTATTCCCTGTGAGGCTACCATGAAAACCAACAAGAAAAACAGAAAATGGGAAGGATTTGGAAGGATGTGGAGAGATCCCTGTGCATCACTGGTGAGAATGCAAATGGTGCAGCCACTATGGGATGCAGGAGGACGATGCCTCACAAAATGAAGAATAGAACTTCCAAATGACCCAGCAATTCCACTTCAGAGTGTAAATCCAAAAGAATTGAAAGCAGGGACACAAATCAATATTTGTGCACCCGTGTTCATAGTAACACTCTCCACAGTAACCAAAAGGTGGAAGCAACCCAAGTGTCCACTGATGAACGGATAAACAAAACGTGGTGGAGACCACAATGGGATACTATTCAGCCTTAAAAAAGAACGGAATTCTGACACATGCTACAACCTGAAGGAAACTTGAGGACATTGTGTTAAGTGAAATAAACCCATTAAAAAATAAGGACAAATGTTACATGATTCCATTTATATGAGGTACCTAGAGTAATCAAGTTCACAGAGACAGAAAGTAGAATGGTGGCTGCCAGGGAATGGGGGGAGGCGGGAATGGGGAGCTGTTGTTTCATGGATACAGAGGTTCCGTTTTTCAAGATGAAAAGAGTTCTGGAAATGGACCGCGATGATGGTTGCACAACAACACGAACGTACCTACTAGTAACACTGAACTCTATGCTTAAAAATGGTTTAGATGGGAAATTTTATGTTATGTCTATTTTGTCACAATTAAAAATAAATTTAAGTGTATTGAAAAAAGACATGGGGGAATGGACAGCATAAGACGAGTCTCCAGTGACTGCAAAGATTGTAAGAACCACTAGTGAAATAAGTTTTGCTCCTTCACCAGGATCAGGGGTTCGCGGAGCCTGCAGGTGGCCTGGGGCCAGCCAGGTGAGTAGAGCTGAGTGGAAGGAAGATGTTGATGGTCACCTATGATGAGGTCTCCCTCCTGCTCGTGACTTTCCCTGACTCCCCTGTCATGCCAAGCCCCTCCTAAGCCCCTTTGCAGTCAAATCATTCACAAATCAAATCACTCACGAATACAGGTATATATACTACTCCAAAATCAACCCCTGCACTCTACACTCATTCTGCCAGGTTATTCCTTCTGCCTGGATGTTTTCTGCCCCTTTCTTGTTAAGACCTGCTCCCTCCATCCCTAGGAGGACTTCCCACATCACTGCATCCTAAGTGCTGTCCACCACTCTGGATGTTCACAGCTGTCTGCTGCTCTTAGGACTCACCCACTTCTGTTTGGTATTGTCATGCCCCGAGTCCTTATTTCATCCATTCTACTGGATAGAGCTTTTGGAGCACAGACTTCCCATGACAAATTCATCCTGTATCACCCATGATACGTACAGTTCTCACCACACAGTCGATATATCCATGAAGCTTGGGTTGGGCTCCATATAACCAAAAACTCAGAATAACAGTAATTTCAACAGGAAAGACATTCATTTCTCTCCCAAGTAAATGAAGCAGGTATCAGGCCCTTCTCGCTTTCTGCTCCACCATTGTCAGGGTGGCTTACATTTGCAAATCCACCTCTCTGTCCATGGTGCTGGTGGAAAGCCGGCCACCATGCCCAAGGGGCAGGACAGAGGTGACAGCGAGGAAGGGAGATCACATTGAATGAGCTTCCTTTCAGCAGGCTTCCTGGAGGCCTCCCACAATCCACTGTTTAGAACTCACTTAGCTGAACCTCGTCACTTGGACACATCTAAACAGGAGACTGGGAAATGTAATCTTTCAGCTGAGTATACTGTCATCCCAAATAAGATTGGGATTCTGTTACAAAGAAAGAAAGAGAAGATGGGTGTTGGATGGAAACTGGAAAGTTATCCAACAGTAGACACTAACGCGCAGAGAATAGCTGAGTGAATAAGCAAAGAAAACAATCTTGAGATCATCATGGACCAAGCCTCTCGACAAAGCTCTGATAAGCAGAAGCTGGGCATTAATTACTCCTCTGGGATTGTTATACCTCTCCAAGGCCCCATCTCCATGGAATGAAGTCACAAATATATACTTGGGATCACCCACTTTGCCTGTGTCATTATCTACTTTCCTTTCCCAGAACACAGGAGGCAAGAAGAAAAGTCACTCTGGAGAATGTTCTCCATTCAAATTCTGGGGCCAGAGCTTACCAACTTTAGGACCCATGCAAGTTATTTCTCTATGCCTTGATTTAATGAATAATATCCCACCTCTCAGACTGTCATTGTTGGGCAGGTCATTGAAATAACAGAAATAAGATGCTTGGCACAGTGGCCTGGCACCTAATAAGCTTCCTTCCTGCCATTCCCTGAGCCTGCCTTGGTGCCACCATCTCACATTCTCTGAGATATGGAGCTCAGCTGGCTGCCAGCTGGTCTCTACCAAGGGACTTGCAGTGAAAATAGTGTGGGACTTGTGTGGAAATAGTGAAAATGGGACATAGTGCATGTACCTGGCACAAACGTAAGTCCATGGTAGAGCTGGTGTGGAAGTGGGAGCCATGACACTACCACTTGTTTCTTAAGAAGTATTTCCATCTTAGCTGGTAGGGGAAAATGCATTTGAGGCTAAGAGAAGTAACTTTCAAATGGTGAAGTGCATCACTGTAACAGAGTCAGGCAGAAAAGGGTCATTTGATGGCCACCTTCAAAGGTCCCACCCACCGCAGCAACAGGTAAGGGCACCTGTCTTCTCAGAACTAATCTCCTCCCTCTGAGATTGCTGCTTTGTTCTATATTGTTTTGTTTTATTGTTACATGGAGACCACCTCTCTGGGGGCAATGTGATATCTCCTCAACAAGCTCTTAGACTCTTCCTTGGGAAAAGCTCAGAAAAATAGCGATGACTAACTGATGATCTTGGGCCAGAATTTGGCACACAGGAGACGAACAATTACTTTTACATGGATTTGGATCGCTATTTACCAATGGCTTTAAATGCTTTGAAGCTTTAAAATGATGGTATTATTACAATGAGATTCTTAAGTCCCTCACCTTCTCTGATAATCTGAAATAAAGGGGAGGGAACTACCCTCAACTGGCAGCCTACTAGGTGCCCTGAACTTGATGTATTAACTCCCTGTGTCCTCTCCCCAACCCCATGAAATGGGCATGAACACCCTATTTTACGTGATGGAGTTTGGGCTCAGAGACGTGGAGGGACATGGGAGTAGTAGAGCCAAAGCTTGAAGTTATGTGATCTCCTCCACGATGCCCATGAGAGTGTGGGACAAGAGTCCCAGTTGCCACTTCCGGCTGAGGTCCTCTTGCTGGAGTCTGCCCGGAGGTGTCTCTATTTGCCTGCAGGAGCCAGCCGGGGCGGCTGAGCAGTGACTCAGAAATGAGACGCTTGTGGTCTTGGAGCAGAGTTGGGTTCCCTGGCGAGTACACTGCAAGAGCAGGATTTGCCTTGGAGGTATTCATCCAGCCCAGCATGAGAGGAGATTAAATAACATACAGCCTGACGTGACATTATTATTCTTAGACTGTAAATCAATAACCAAAATAAATTGTTGGGTCTGGGTGGCATAAAATATGGGTGCAAAGAGACTTAGGGGTACAAGTTGCTCTAGCTCGGTTTAGCCACCTTACAGCTTCTCGCATCACGGTCTGCATCTAGCATATTAGAGAGATTAGCACGTGGCTTTTGCAATTAAATTGCATATTTTATCACTTCTCCTTCCTTCATGCTATATAAACTTCCAGGAAATTACAGACTCATAAACTTTGGCATAAAGCATGAAACAGTAGGAAGTAGAGAAACCAGAACAGCGTTTGGGGGCAGCTCCGAGTTCCAAATTCCGTATTTTTACTTGATGTAAAAGAGCCCTCCATTAGCACCCACATTGGGGTGGGAATAAAATGTCTATGAACAGATTCAGAGATGAGTCTTTTGATGCACATAACTGGGCCCCCGGGACTTACAGGGTGTTTTTTTATTTGTTTGTTTGTTTTTGTTTTTTTATTGCTAAGACGAAATGTTTCAGATTTTAATATAGATGGGTTGGGGTGGTGAGTTATTCTTCTGTAAAAGCAAGAAAAACACATTTTCTTCTGAGTTTTGATTACTAGCTTCACTATGGCCCTAATATACAAGATTCGGGATCAGAATCTATTACTTAGGAAATGAGAGAGCGAAATCCACTTGATAGCGGCCTATCTGGTGAACTATTTCCTGGGACGTGATTGCTGTGATATTGCAGGACTAACTGTGAAGCACACGTGTGCACACACGAGCAGTCTTTCATGCACAGACCAAATTCCTTTCTCAGAATATAACTCTGTGCCCTGGGAGGTCAGAAACCCCAAGTCCAATGCTCCCATTAGCACACATTCCAAGGGCTCAATGGACATGGCAGAATCTTCCAGCTCATTTTCTAGAACCCTCTCCAGTGAAAACTGAATCACAGAAAGTCTGGGGAGCAAGGTGTTGACAGAGCTGCAACCAGAAGTTAAAGTTAAGTTTCAGGCTTCTTAGCCCTTCCCTGGAGGTGGAGAGCAGGGCACTTGAGAGCGTAGGCTTCAGACAGACCTGAATTCAGTCCTGATTCTGCCATGTCTTTGACCTCACCTGTAAAATAATGAGAACCCTACTTCATAGGGTCATTGTAAAGAGTAACTGTGTGGATAAATACAGATAGATACGGATACAGATATGGTTACGGATATAGACGTGGACAGTGCTTAGATCTGGTGCCTGCCACCCAGCAAGCTCTTAATGTCACTCGTACTGTTTCAATAGTAACATTATTCTCGATGTATATGTAAGAGGCATGGTGGTACTCGGCAGTTGGTGTTCAATTCAACTCATCAAATGTTTATCTACTAAGGGACCTACTAAGTTCCAGGTTTTGGGCTGCCTGCTAGGGATACAGATGTGAGTCAGACGAGGTCACTTCTCAAAAGGCATCAGAGTCTGCTGGAGGAAGTGACCACAAAGGCAGGAAGTGACCTTCTCGGGTAGGTGTGCTAATAGAGCACAAGACCACAGTTGCACAAAGTGGAGTGGCCATCCAAGCCTGCAGCCCATGGAAGCCAAGCATCCAAGAAGCTGTGCTCCAAGCCCCAGCATCCCCATTGCTTACAGCTATGAGACAGTGGCCAGGGGGTCCCCTAACCTCCTTGGATCTTGGTCCGGTGACCTGTGAGATGGGAGAGAAGGAATCTCAGAGCAGGTGCTGGGTGAGTCCCGCCTACACCTCTGATTAGCAGTAGGGCTGAGAATGGAACTCAGGGTCCTTGGGTACCCTGAACTTTAAGGACACCTTGGCCATGGAGGTGTATTAATGAGGATCTCTTCATCTTTTCCAATAAGTGAAGCTCACATACTTAGACGTCCCCTGCAGATGAGAGACAGGAAGGGGCTTAGAAACCACTCCTGGAAGATGCCACACTATTGCCTCTTTTCTAAATTTATTTTTAACTTGTCTGAACAGCCAGGCTCTGCAATCCCCTGCCCTTTCTCCTTCCATCCCTACCGTCTCCAGCTCCCGGGTTGCCTGCCTTTCTTCCTTGCATCAAAAAGCAGATGCACTGTCTCCTGAATCACTGTGGGGAAATAGCTGGTTGACTGGGCTCTCACTGAGATAAAACAAAAGTGCCCCAGAATGGCAGGCAAGGTCAAAGGCATGAAGTAGATTTCATTCATTCATCAATAAGTAATCAGGTGATAATACTACATGAATAAAGGAATGCATGAATCGTGGCCCACCCACAGTGTTGGCTCCACCTTCTGTCCCCGCCCTGATTTTCTTTCTTTGTTTATTGTCTTTCTTACTGATGCCAATATTTGGTATATTTTATGAATTGCTGTTAAGACATTTTAGCTTCTTTCTATATTTTAAAAAAAAAAAGGTGTTGATGAATTAATCAATCATTTCTATTCTCAGTGTCCAGCCCCAGGGCCTATCAGAGGGGAAGTGTTTTGAGTTGAATCAATAAGGCAGCCTTGCAGATAGATGCCAGCCCGCCTGAAATCAGGCTTGTCCTAGCTTGACCCCCGTAGTGATCGCTGAAGGGACCCACACCCATTCTACCCTCTACACCAGGAATCCTCATTCTGGCCCCAGAATCTAAGGCAGGAAGAAGCAGGAAAACACCCTGATCCAAGGACACTGGAGGGGTGGCAGGAATGGAAAGGAGAGAGAGCAGAAGGACGGGGGTGGGCGGCAACGTGGGATAGAGGGAGGGGCTGGTTGTAGAATCTAGGGCTTGGGTCCTCAAGGCTGTCCCACAGGTTTGCTCTGTGACCTCGAGCAAGTCTGTCCCCTCTGGCCTCGTGTCCTTGCCTGGGAGGCCTGGACTCTAAGACTGTTCCAGCTGTGCTGCTCTGACTCCTGGGATATACGGACGGAGAGGGAGAAGGCAGAGTAAAGGGGAACAGTAACACAGAGGAAGGCCATTTCGCCGTCTTGCCTCCTCTGTGAGTATTTAGAGAGCACTGTGCTCTGGGCTGTGGGGGTCTGGGTCATGCAGAAGGGGCTCTCAGTGCATATCGGGGGAGCTGTTTCCAATCCTGCTGTGTGACTCTGGGCAAGCTCTTGCCCGTCTCAGAGCCCTCATTTAGAAATGAAAGCAGCCAAAGAGCTCTATTGACCCTTTTACAAGGATCCTAAGATGAAGACCCTGCCATTAAAAAATCTTTCTTGAGGAGGCAAAATATACATGACTGCATTAAAGTTGTTGACAAAGGCTTGTGCCCCAAGAGAGATCAAGCAAAGTTTTTAGCAAAATAAAGAATGTTCTTAAACACGAACACACGCTGAAATATCTAAGATGCTTTAAAAAATATTGATGGCTGGGTCCACCACCAGCGATTCTGCTTTCTTAGTCTGGAGAGTGGCCTGCGAGAGAGTTTTGAAAGTCCCCCAGGTGATCCTAACAAGCAGCCAAGGTCTCAAAGCCCTGCCCTAAACCTGCCACCCCTCCCCTGCCTGTGACATCATCCATAGTGGCCAACCGTGGTCACGGATCTCAGACTGTACCTGCAACTGTGGTCCAGCCAGTGTGACCATCGGATCCTCAGACTGACTGGCCACTGCCCACAGGCCAGAGGCCATATTGAGTTACAGCCTCAGTCCTACAAAAAACTATGAACCAAATCCAACGAAATGGGTAAAAGTACTAGGACCTGCAGCTTCACTAATGAAAACAGAACTCTCTGTGCCAGGCATTGATCTGAGTGTTTTTCCTGTAAGTCATTTTTTCCTCACAGCCGTCATTATTGGACGGTAGTTGCTATTGTCTTCGTATTTTATTGGTAGTGAAACTAAGGCACAGAGACTTCCCCAAAGTCCACAGCTACTGAGAGGCAGAAGTAGGATGGTTCCCCAAGCAGACTGGATCCAACACCAGGCTGCACGGCTTCTCAGAACTTCCATGTGTATGTGGGTTCTTGACGCCATCTGAGTAGCAACCGGGGACCCCTTCTGACTGGCTTCTGAGAGAAGGAGCTGCCTTTGCCCAGCAAGATGCAGGCTGTGCAAAGTGAGACACGATACAGTCCATTTGCTAAAAGACCCTCATCCCGGACCCCATCTCTGCCAGCCACGCCTGCCACAACAGCCATCCTTCTCACTAAGAGCAGGAAACCACTTTTTATGTAAGCAATAATTGGGTGGAATCATTACTTCTGCTTTCTGAAAATGCTTCAGAGAAAAGTACATCCTCATGTCTGGGTGGGAGGAAATTAATCAACCATTAAGTTTTACCTGGCTACACATTAGCATCATCTGGGGAACTGTTAAATCTCCCGATGCCCAGACAGCACCCCAGGCCAATTACATGGGAATCTTTGGGGTGAGGCCAGACTTCATTATTTTTTAAAGCTCCCTGCATGATGGCAACATGCAGTGAAGTTTAAGAACCACTACTTCAGACCTAATTTCTTAGCAGGCAGACCATGAATGGAGATGCCCATGAAAAGTGAAATCACTATTTGGCTACTTGTGTTCAGTACCCAGGGTAGAGGAAGGATCCATGAGGGCTTCCTGGAAGAAACAGCACTTGATGTGGGATGTGAGGTCAGACAGAAGCAGCATGAAGACCTCTTTTTGGCCCTGAAGTTGGCCCCTCTTCAGAAGCCAAAGCCTCACCCAACAATTTCCTCGTTCCTCTCCCCCCACTTTCCTCACATCCCCCAGGAGCAGGCTGAGCACTCCAGACAAATGTGATGTTGAATGAAGAACATATGTCCTGCGTGCATTTAAAGAGCATTTCCCTTCCTCCTCCCCAGTCTGGTCAGGAAGTCAGTTCTTTCTGCTTGCAGGGATGAGCAGATGGCAAAAGTTTTGATTCAGGAATAATGTCCATCTGAAAGGCCCACGCTCAAGGGCCCCTGACTGCCATCAAAAGATTATCATGGACATACAATCTGGGCTCATAAAAAGTCCCTATTTCATCCAAAACTAAGATCTTCACCTGCCCACCCCCAGCCCAGCTTCTTGTCCTGTGCCCCTGCCTCAGCAAACAGAACCCCCATTACCTGAGCCTTCACTCCCCTCATTCACCCTGTCGATTTTACCTCCTATGTCTTGCCTCATCCCCCTGCCCGACAACCCGACCTCAGGTCTCCCATGTATCCCACAGACCATGACCCAGCCTCCTCACTGCTCTCCTTTCTTCCAAGTCTCTCCCATCAGCATTTGTTCCACATGGTGGCCTCAGAACTTTCTAGAAGGCCCAGCTGACCAGAACACATCCCTGCTCAACAATCTCTGATGGTTTCATGTTGCCTACAGTGGTGTTTTCTGCTTTGTCACGTCAGAGCTCACATTGAAAATGGTAATGTGTGTCCAGCAGACTGGAGGAAACAGATGAGCTGCTCACTGCTGGGAGCAACCAACCCTGGGGCCCTGGCAAACCCTAAGGCTGGGGGGCTTAGAATCTCAGCTCTTTTATAAGCCATTCACAGCTGACTGGCTGGGGGACACCCACTGGATCCCAAACATGGGTGACCATCAGAACTACCTGGAGACCTTTGAAAATGCAGATTCCCAGGCCTCCTCTGACCACCACTCTCCCCGCCCCCGCCCCCACCAAGTTCAAGGTCTCACAGAGCCGGGCTTTCTTCCTTACGAGCACTTATCTCATTGATAACTATACAACCATATGTATCAGTATCTGATTATGATCAACCTCACTTACTGAACCGTAAGTTTCAATAGCCCCCTATGTACCCAGTGTTCCTATCTCGGATCAGGTGCTGCTTGTCCCAGGAAGCGTCTAAGGATCTCTTCTTCTTGGTGCCTCAGACTGACTACCTTCATCAGGCATAGGTGATGAGCACTGAGCACATGTGACGGTGCCTGGTACATTGAGGGTGCTCCAAAAAATACATGTTGATGATGGACGGATGGATGGACGGATGGATGGATGGATGGATGGACGGACGGATGGACGGACGGATGGATGGATGGAAGGAAGGATGGATGGATGGACGGACAGATGGATGGATGGACGGATGACTAGCTCTCTAACCAGATGAATAGAAGATCAGATGGAGGATAGAGGATGGATGGATCTTGGCCCTTCTGATCTCGCAAGTTTTATTTCCCACCATGTCCCCACAGACATGCTAAGAGCTCACAAAAATGAGGGATGTCCTGACTATGTTCCTACGCAGTTTGTCCTTTTAAAACAGGAGCTGTTTTGCTAGTCGAAGAGAGTTTTCTGCTCCCAGGAAACACAAGCTTCTGCAAAGAACAGGAAGAGGTGTGTCAAAAAAAAAATCATTTCTAAGATGCAGCACTGACGCCAAGAATAGAAGCTTCACAGTCTTGCACACTCTCCCTCGGCTGCCGGGGAAGTGGCATCGACACCCAGGGAGAAGATCAAGAATAGCTCGGTTATTAAGCATGTTTCATCATCAAGCATGCGATGCCAAGCTGAGAAGGGATTGTGAGTTGAATCCAATAACTCTGTGTCTGGATCCAGCTGAGGGGTCAAGGGGAGCTGTGGGGAGCAGCAGTAATAATAGCTACAGTTCTTGCTGAGCACTCACTATGTGCCAGGCACTCTGCTGAGAACCTTATATACAATATCTCCTTTAATCCTCCCCACATCTATGCTGTGGGAACCACCATTGGTGGATTCGGGAGCCACACTGCCTGGGCTCAAATCCCACTGGTGCCCCCTAGTGGCTACATGGTGTTGGGCAAGGTAAGTAATCTCCCATTCTGTTTCTCCTTAGTAAAGTGGGCATGGTACCATTGCCTACTTCGTGGGGTTGTGAGGATGACATGAATTAGTATCATACATACAAAGTGCTTAAAACAGTCGAGGCACACAGTAAGCATTCATTAGTTGCTAGCTATTATTATTATTAACTCTATTTAACAAATGAAGACACTCAGCTCAGAGCAGTTACATAGAAACCAAGTAGCAAATTTGGGATCTGAACCCATCTCTGTCTAGTCAAAGCCCACATCCCTAACCACCAGGCAATAATGCCTATATCCAATACAGCAGCTTTGTGATTCTTCTCTTCCTTGCTCCACCAAACTGGAAATGTCCTTCCTCTAGGTGCAATATTTCCTGATTGTGACATGCCAGCACCAGGGAGCTGGGTAAGTGAATGAGACATAGTCCCTACCTTCACTTTCTGCCCAGTAGTAGAAAGACCCGGAGGTGAGTATAAAGATATAAAGTAGAAAGGGAACCGTGTTTTTGGCTCCCTACTATGTGCTGGGCCAGGGTCTTCTTCATTTGCACTTCACTCTGTGAGGTACTGTTATTATCCCCATTTTATAAATGTGGGAACCAAGGCCCAGGGAGGTTAAATCACCAGCCCAAGGTTGCACAGCCAGGAAGGAATGTGGAACAAGGGCTGTCTAATTCTGATCCACTCCAATCACTCTGAACTAAAGGGTGACTCACTCTGGCATGGATAAAACTGTGCTGGAATGTGTAGGTCCTATGGACACTATAATTTAGGGGTCACAGAGCTCAGGCTGAAAAGAACTTCTCGAGAAGGACTCAGATGGTGATGACAATAAATTACCCCTAACTGTCAATTTTCTAGAAACAAGTAACTTATTGAAATGGACTTTAAAGAATTTAAACCTGAAGAGATCTATAACCATTACAGAAGTTTAATCAGTAATTTAATATCTACCTACCAAAAGCACACACACATGAGAACAAATAAAACTGGGGAAATCTAAATAAGATCAATGGATTATATTAATGTCGGTATCCTCACGGCGATCTCACACTACTGTTTTGCAAAATGTTACCATTGGGGGAAACTCAACAAAGTGTTCTGTGGATCTTTCTGTATTATTTCTTATGACTGCATGTAAATTAACAATTATGTCAATAACATTTCGACTAAAAAATATCAATGAGAAAATAAAATCCCAACAGGAAAGTGAGCAAAGTATATGAACAAGCAATTCATGGAAAAGAAAACAGAAATGGCCAATAAACATATGTAGAGACAATCAAATTAAAACAATGAAGCATCATCTTACACCAAGTTAATTGCCATTTTTTTTCTGAAAATCTGATAACACTAAGAATTGGCAAGGATATCAGGAAAAGGTATTCATTCACTGCTGTTGAGACTATAAATTGGTACAAGCACTCAGGAGAGCCATTCGGCAATATCTAGTAAGCTGCAGATGTGCATATTCTAGCCTCAGCAACTCAGCTATCACTCCCTACCCTAGAAATGCTCATCTATATACACAAAGAGATAGGCACAAAGACGTTTATTGCAGCACTGTTTATATAGCAAAATAACCCAACTGTTCTTCAATAGCAGACAAGATAAACAGCAATTTGTTAATAAAATGGAATACAATGTAGAAGTCAAAATAGCTAAAACATGCCTTCATACATAAACATAGATAAACTCAACAAAATGTTAAATGGAAAAAAGCAAGTTGCAAAATAATAGATTATGATAATATTTATTTCAAAAACTTAGACCTGCAGTACTATTCTGCAGTATTGCTGATGGAAACATACATATGGAATAAAGTTCAATGTCCATATGAGAATATTTATGGAAATAGTGCACACGGGAGAGTGGGTACCTCTGCCAAGGGACAAGGGGAAAGGACCAAGGTAAGCTTTACATGGAGCTGTGACATTTTATTTCTTTAAAAGAGAGAGATTTGAAGCAAATATACAAAAATGTATATGCATATTAAATTTGGGAAATGAGTATGCAAGTGGCAGTTATTTCTTTACAGTTTAGTAATTTTAGAATGCATCAGAATTAAAAAGCAGAGTAATGACTATGAGCACGGAATCCTGATCCAGCAACTCCATGTTCAGGAATTTAGCCAACTGATAATTATGTGTACATATTCATGCACAAGTATTTTTACTGTAGCATTGTTTGCAATCGCAAAATCCTGAAAATAACCCAACATTCCATTCACTGGTGACTGATTACACAAATTATATAACAATCACATAAATGGAATACTATTCCGCCATTAAAAAGAATGACAGCTCTTCATGCGCTGAGATGGAATAGTCTCTAAGATATAATATTAAGCAGGGGGGAAAACGAGCTGTGTAACCTTATGTATAGTATGACCCTCTGTGTGTTTATGCATGAGCATGTGTGTTGTGAAAGTGTAGTGCAAAAAATTCTTGTACACACATAACAACTTCTGAAACTCCATGAGGTGGGGAATAGGATGAAGAGGAGAGATTTTAGTTTTCATTTTATGACCTTATGATGTCCTGAGTAAAATTTTCTTTACTAGGTTTATATGCATTATTTAATTTAAAACAAAAAAAACTGATTTTAATAAATTATAGTCACTGATTTCTAAAACAGCCTTCTATTCGCAAAACCATAATTACCTGAATAACCCAATCTTATAAATCAAAATGGAATCTACCTTTGTTCAAGCAACATTTTATCTTCCGAGCTTAAAATAAAGAACAAGTCGTCATGAAGCACCTACTATGTGGTGTGTCCTCGATATGCAGAGATGAAAATACCTGGTTTTCCTCAAGGAACTTGAACCTTGAACAGAAGTGCAGATAATTGGGGCCATGAGGACGATGAAGGCTTCAATGAAGACAAACCTAGAAGGTTGGAGAAGCACCGAGGGGGTTCCCCCAAGAAGGCTTCTTGGAGGAGGTGTCTACTGAATGAGTCTTAAAAACTGAGTAAGAGTTCTCCAGGGAAAGAGGGTGTTCCATGCAGAGGCAAATATAAAACCTTAAGAGTATGAGTCAGGACGGTGCATGCTGAACTGTGCTTAGCTCAGTATGGCTGGAATCGGAGGAGGAGGCGCTACGAGTGGTGATCTATAGCATCTCATGTACCCTTTTACAGGTGAGGAAGCTGAGGCACAGAGAGGTGAAGTAACTTGCCCAGGGTCTCACGGGCAGTACGTGGCAGAACCGGAATTGGAACACACACACACACTGGCTTGAGCCTGAACCCCTCACCCCTACAGAGGATGAGTCAGGCCTGGAGGCTTGGGGAGAGATAAGGCCGGAGGGAAAACCCAGGACAGATTTGGGGGGACTTTGGGAGCAGTGTGGGCAATGGGGAGCTGGAAGGATTTTTAATCAAAGAAATGATACTGTCAGATACAGGTCCATGCCTCAGATTTCATGACACAAGATCTCAGGAAATATTTGCTGAATGAATGAATGACTGAGTGGTCTCCCTAAGCTATCTGTGAAACCTCAAAGCAGAGACCAAGCCGGGGGCTAAATATGAACAGTTTTAAGCAAAATGATGACATTGGTGAAGCTTGTTATTGGTGAACTTCTGCTTCCGTTTGAAACCGCCTCTCCTGTGAACCCTTCCTGAACCTGGGGCCCTAATCCACAAACCGTCACGTTACCCCCACCACTTTGTTAACTATAGCAAGTTTCACGTTGTTTCTCTGCCAAGGGTCTTTGCCATTTAATAGAGACTTTTTAGAAACAGAAAAGACTACAGACACTACAATGATACAATTCAAGATATCAAGTGTTGGGAGATTTCAGGACATTTGCTTAAAGAGCAGACTGTTCTGATTGATGGTCCATGAATTTGACTCAAGGTGGCATTTCTTCTAGAGAAGTTGAAAGAAGTACAATCAAAACAACACATATGGTATTAATAAAAATCAGATGTGACAAGATGAAAGGACACATATCTCAGAGTTACCGGGTTGGTTTGAAATCTGAACACTGCCACTGTATCAGTCAGCTTTGCTGAAGCAATGCTGCATAACAAACAACCCCAACATCTCAGAGGCTACAGTAACAAAGCTTTGTCACACTTGTTCCATGTCACCTGAGGTTCTGCTGTAGCTCGGTGACTCTGTTCCCAGCTGCAAGCGGACCGGAACCTGCTCCATCTGTCTTTTCATTCTATGACTCGAGCTGGAGAACCCGCCTCCCTTGAGTATATGATGTTCCCATGGCAGAGGACAGATTCTCCAGGGGAAAGGTGGAAAAATGCAGTATTTCTTAAACCTTTCATTCAGAACTAACACACTGACACACCCCTCAGGTTTTATTGGCTAAAGCCCAAAATCAGTGAGGTGGGGATGTACATTCCATGTACCAGAGGCAATGGAAGTTACATGGTAATTTATGTGAGTCTGTAATCTAACGGGGAAGGAGGTAGTGATAAATAGTTGTGAGGAAAATAAAATTGATTATAGAGTCTGTTTCCTCAACTGTTTAGTGGAAATAATAATACCTCCTTTGCAAAGTCATGGTAAGAACTAAATGAGATAATGATCATAAAAGACCCTAGCATAATGACTGGGATATAATTAGTAGGTCCTCGTTTCTTCCTTACCCAGTGGCTGTTAGCGTATCAAGATGTGAAACCAGGGTTTCCTAGAGCAATGCTCCTTAAATTATGTTTGGTGAAGGAGCAAGGTTTTGTTTTGTTTATTTCCAGCCAGTACTTTTGTAAACCACAATAAAAATGAGTTGCTAGAGATGTGAAATAAAAATAAAGACATATAAAATTCTAGCCCCATTTTTTTCTTATTAGAGTCAACAGATTTATCAAATTGTATGCCACGAGAGGCAGTGTACAGTAGCAGAGGTCACGGGTGGTCAGGTTGCAACAGGATTGGTCTATAAGACTTCTTCCTTCTCCCCTAATTCCTCCACCGCTAGGCTCTGACCCTGGAGAAATCATCCACAGGAGGGGAAGGAGGAAATGGGAAAGCAAAGTGAGGATGAACAAATGAGCAGAGGGAGCCCCGCCCACTGCAGGTCCTTAGCCACAGGGTAGGCCTGGGCTGAGGGAGGGGAGACGCTCAGCATTCCATGGGAGACCGGAGTTCTGATTTGGACCAGCCTGAGATTTTTAACCCCAAACTGCAGGATGATTTTTAGTATCTAAAAGTGGTTGAATAATGATGTGTCAATATTGGTTCATGAATGCCTACAAATGATCATACCAAAGTCAGTTGCTAATATAAAGAATGCGGAAAACTGGCGTAACATGAGAACTTTCCATACCAGCTTCTCAATTTTCTGTAAATTTAAAACTGTTCCAAAGAATAAAATCAAGTCAAAACCTATGTTAAAGCAATTGAAAATCTCTGGGATCTGCCTAAGATGCCTTGAAGGGTAGGGTAGGAAGAGCCAAGAGAACACATGTGAAGGAAGTGGAGGGAGAAAAGTAAACCTATTTCTTGTTTGTACCCTAAGAGGCCAGTACAATCAATAACAGATTATATTAGCGACTCCTACAGATAGAATGATTTTGAAAGTACGATAAAACACAATGCTCTGATTGTTGTTCTAAACGCAATGCAGTAAAATGTATCAGCCTTGCTTCTGTTGCAAGTACAGTGACACAGAGATGGCTAAAGACCCTGGATGTGATTATCTGGGGTCTGTTTTGTTGCCTCTACATCCATTTCCCCTATTTCTGGGATCAGCTCTTCCATGTTCCTTTAGGAAAACATCCCGCCCCACTCACAATCCAGGTGACCCAGCTAGGACTAATTCCAACCCTCACTCCACCCTGAACTAAAGGTGGGACATAACCCAGGTCTGGCCAATCCTTCAGGTCACAGTGACTCATCCCCATGTAGGCACGCAATTCAAATTAATCTGATGGGTCTCAGCCCCTAAAGCTCTCTTTCTACTACGTGGCCAGGGAGCTACAGTGCTGCCAGGTCTACCTGACAGAGAGAACTTCCTAGGAACAAAACCAACGTAGAGGAAAACAAAAAAATCAAGTGATAAATCCTGGTGACATCATTTGGGCATCTAGATCCAGCCCTACCTGACCCAGTCCCTGGGACTTTTCAATTATGATGTAACCCAATAGTTTGTTCTTTCTCTTTTTTTTTTTTTTTTCTGCTTAAGCCACTTTCAGATGGGTTTCTATTCCTTGCCAGGAGAAGAATCCTGACAAGTTTTGTGTGAATTCCACTCTTGAGCTGATCTGATGGGGGACAAACACAAAAAAGGAATATAACCAGGGTGCCCACTGGACCCTCCTGGCCCTCAGAGATGCTGGTGCGTGGCTCAAACACCCTCATCCCAAGTGTGCAGAACTCTTCTCATGGCTTCTCTTTATTCCTAGAGACATGCAGCTTCCTGGGCCCCTCTGCTGACAACTGGATCTGAGGCTCCTCAATCTGTGTCTACTCTAAATCCACTCAAAAGTAGAACTTGAACTGTGTCAATCTCCCAACATATTCAAAGGATTTGTGAGTGACGCAGATTTAACTAAAGGTTTTGAAGGGGAGAGGGGGGACTCACAGTGCACATCCTCGGTGATCAACTTCAAACTCCCATCTCAGACCCTCCCCATCCTCCCTACAGCCCTTCTCAGCAGCCCTTCTAGTGGAGGGGAAGCAGGTGTGCTTTCCATCACTGACTCTTCCTCCACGCAAGGTCCAGCCTCAGGGGCTCTTCTCTCCCTGGTCCCCAGCCCAAGTTCCTTTTCCACCCCCAATCCTATTCCTAGATCTTCAAAATTCTCTCCCTCCTGCAAAGTGACTTAACTTTGGCTCCTGCACCAAAGTTGTTTACACACAGATACACAGAGGTGCTTGGCAGAACAAAAGCTTGCCTATTAACTTAATCCCCTCTCTTTAAAAGCAATTTAGGTTATAAATGGGGGAAGAAAAATTTGTTACATGGAACACTGTTACAACACAATGTGATAAAGACTCAAGAAAGATGGGCAAGGTGTGTGGCAGGAGAGGGGAGGCGGCTTGTGAGCTCTGACGAGAGGGGCTTTAGGAAAGCTTCCCCAAAGAGGTGACACTTGTTAGGAATCGTACAGCATGGGGCAGTTTTTGACAGGCAGAGAACAGGAACAGCAGAAGGAGTACCGTACTGAAGTGCGGACAAGGGAAAGTTCATGTTCAATGCGGGGAGCGCCTCGCAGGGAGTACCTGGGACAGACAGAGAGTGGGGGGAGGCCGCGGAAGTGAGTCAGATGAGGTCGACAGGATCCCCATCACGGAGGGTCTTGGATGCCAATGAGCAGATGGACTCATCCAGCAGGTGAAAGGAAGTCATTAGCAGATTTTAATCAGAACAGTGACACAGCCAGATTTTGTTTACGAAGATTTAGTTGGAGTGTGGAGAAGAAGTTAGGTGGCTGACGGGAAAGGGTAGAATAGTGGGGCCAGGGGGCAGTTAGGAGGCTAATTGGCACCAGTGACACATTGTTCTCACAGTAAATGGCAGAAGCACAAGAACCCAAACCAAATGGCACAAGGTCTCTGATCAAGTCTTGTCCACTGTCGTTCTGTTGGCCAAAGCAAGTCACGTGGACAAGCCCAGCGCATACTCTACAGAGTGCACAGCGTGGCAAACCATACAAACGTATTATGTATTATTACAGTGGAGTGAAAAATTGGAACCAGTAATCTAGTCTGTCGTACACCCTCTTATGAATCCAGGATCTCTGAGCTCCCTCAGACCCTGCCAATAAGACACAATTATAATGCAAAAACGCTCCCACCGAGAGGGGCATGCAAAATTCATGGAAACCACAGCTAATGGAGGTCTAGTTAACCATATCATCGGGGCCTTCAGCCACTTACTCATACAACCCATGCATCTAAAGCAATTAGAAGTCTTTTAAGGAAGGTTAAGTTGGAAGGTCTAAGAAATGTGACGGCGTCTTTATGAAAACTCTTCTTCCCATCTCTTCAGGAAGATCAGAGTGCAGCCTTCCTTCCTGAATTCCATCCACGTAAGTCATGGCCACCAAGGTCAGCTATGATGTCACCCACTCCTTTGTCAGCAAGCTCCTCCCTGCACACCACTTCATGCATCTTTCATTACCACCTTAACACCTTTATAAAATATTGATTGCTCATTCCTGGTCCAGCCAAAGACCCAAATGAGCATGGGTGCTGAGGTCTGGAGCGTGGGGCACATTGCAGACAACAGCACCCACTTGGGGGACTGGGAATATCTCTTAGCCCCAGCACGGAAGAGGTACTAGGGAGTTAAATTAACCATGTTTACGAATGAGAAAATGATGCTCTCGGAGGAGGGTTCATGAGAAGGGGGATGAGAGGAAGTGAAAAGGTCAGGAGGAAGGAAAAGGAACTGCATGAGTGGATGGTGGGCCCAGGCTGACAGCCTGATCATCAGCCCACTTGCTATTAAATTTAATGGGCTGTAGTTGTTGATTGCCCCATCTATAAAATGAGCTATTAATTTGCTGTTCTAACAGGATAGGACCTCTCTTATGCAAATTAATTTGAAAACCAGCATCAGCTCTAAGAGAATGGTTCAGACCTCTCCAAGCCAGAAGTTGCCCAGACTTTCCTATTGGAAGGTGCTCAGTCTGCTGCCGGCTGGTCCAAGTGAGCCTGGTGGACGGTCCCTGAAGTCAGAGGTCCTGGGTCCCTGCCCATCCCCACTAGACATGAGCTCTTTGAGGACAGGGCTTTGTCTGCTCTATTCACCTCTGTATCCTCAGCACCTAGCACAATACCTGATACCTAAAAGTAATTGTTGAAAGGATGCGTAAACTCCAGTGGTAGGTCTGCCCCAAGCCTGTGTGTGACTTTGGGCAGGGTACCGCCCTCCTCTCAGCCTCCAGTTCCACCATCTATAAAGGGGAGGGTCTGGACCAAGTGCTGCCATAGAACTTTCATGGTCCGGGCTGTTAGTAAACTCTGAGCAGGGCCTGTGGGAGCTGGGAGTCTCTGAGACATGAGAGGGTAGACAGAGTAGCTGGGAGACATCTGCCAGCCCTGGATCTCATGTGCCTCCATGACACTATTCAAGACACAGGTTCTGTTGATCGAGTCTCAGGGAGCTCTGGCCTGAAACACTTCACCTCTAGTTTTGCCCTAGTGATGACTTGCTGAGGGATAGTCACTTTTCTTCTACAAGAATAAAGACTGTGGCCGCACAGGGCTATTGGGAAGCTCAAGCTGATACAATAGGGGAAAGGGTGTTTTAAAACCAAAATGCTCTGTGAACACACCAGGTGAAGGAGAGTGGGTTTGGGGGACAATGTGACCAGGGTTCAAATCCCAGCTCCATCACATGCCAGCTGTGTAACTTTGGGCAAATAACTTAATCTCTCTGAGCTTCCGTTTCCACAGCAGGAAGATCAGAATGATAATTCCCACCTCCCAGGGTTGCCAGGAGAATTGAATTAAATATGGTACATAAAAGTGTCTAGTACTACGATACCTAAGTACAACGAGACGGGCTACACAATTTGCAGGACCCAGAACAAAATGATAATGCAGGGTCCCTGGTTCAAAAATTATTAAGAATTTTAAGGTGTGGCCACAGAGCATTAAAGCAAGTGTAGGACCCCTCTTGGTGCAGGGCCCGGTGTGACTCCACAGGTCACACACACATGAACCCAAGTGGCCTGGCACATAATAGCAGCTCAAGATATGTTGAACCCTTCTCTGTCCTCTACCTCAAACCTTGCCCACCTAGACACATATAAATAGGATTTGGAAACTTTTTTTAGAAGAAAATCACTATCATTATTCCTAAGGCAACTTCATTTTTCCTCCTCTGAGCAGAACAGACTCACCCATCCTGATAGACATCAGATAGAGGTGGAAAGAAATCAACTTTCTGGCTGCTGGCAAATGCTGTAGCTGGAGTAACAGGTTAATAGGATAAGCCAGGAATTAGAACAGGGGAGACGTGACAAGCACTGTTTTCCACACCTGGCAAGAAACTATCTATGAGTAACCATGTTCCTTATTTATGAATCTTTAGTGGCTCCCCCTCCAGCACCTAGAAGGTGAAGTTCATTATCCTTAGCAGAGTGTTCAGTGCCCTCCATGCGATGATTTTCCAATTGTCTTCCCTTGTTCTCTACCATGGGGCTTCAGTAAAGCTGTTTTCTCATTGGCCTCATATATTTCAATTTATCTTCCCACCTTGATTCTGTTCACTCCCCTTCTGCCTCCTAGAATGCATTTTCCCCATTTCTTAGTCTAATAAAAAATGTTCCTGATCTGTGTTTACATTCCACTTCTTCCAGAGGCAACATCCTGCAGAATAGTCTCTATGGTGTGGAAACTGTATTAGTCAGCTTTTGCTGCAGTAACAAGCAGTCCCCAAAATTTCCATGCTTTATTAGCACAAGCATTTGTTTCTGGTACATGTTACCATAGAGCTGCTCACTGATAGTGGGGCAATTCTATGTGTCTGTCTGCTCAGTCTTGTTCCATGTGTTGTCTCATTCGGGGACCCAGGCTGAAGGAGCGGCATTTCTCAGGAACATATAACATAGCATGATGCATGTTTTCTTGTGGCAGAGAAGAGGAATGCACAAGAAGGAGAGCCAAACCACGTGAGTATCTTTAAAACTGCTGCTTAGATATAGTGGACCTCACATTCCATTGGCCAAAGAAAGTCACATGGTCCAGCTCAAAGTTAATGGGATGGGAAAAGACACCACACCTGTAGGGAAGCATTGTAAGAAAGCGAGTAATTGTAAACAACTCCCCAGAGAGCTGATTGAGTGTTTGATTCAAATACTTGTTTTGAATCCAGGTTCTTCTAATTATTTGCTGAGTATGCTCAGCCAAGTTCTTAAACCTTCTATGTCAATTTCATCATCTGTAAAAACAGAGTAATAATAATACCTATTTTAAAGGTACTTAGGAGGGATTGAGTAAGGTAACAGCTATAATGTATTTTGCACAGTCTCTGACACATGATAAGCACTCATAAATGGTATTTTTTATCAATAGCATTAGTAAAATTCATTTTTACTAATCATAATTTCCTATTCAATCATTTGTCCATTTTTTCCTTCTTTTATTCAACATACATTTCCATCGCACTCATTGGCATCTGCCTGACTCTCCATCTCACTATCTTAGGCCTGAGGAATTTGGGTTCAATTAATAAGTCCTGTCGTCCCCAAATCAAGCTTGGCTGACATTTTGAGTCACCCACAACTGCACACACAACCCCACCCTTGTAGGGGAGTCCTGAAGGCTTTCCCCTCTTGGCCTGCTTCTATTTCAATCTAAGGAATCCACGTAGGCTCAGTCCAGTAAAAGAATATAGGCACATAAAACTTTAATTAGTATGATGAAGTTAAAATTGCTTTCATGGAAGGAAGGAATAAGGAAGGGGACATTCAGAATAAAACCAAAAAAAGAAAATAAGAGGGAAAAAAGGTCTTGGGGAGCAGGAGAAGATTTTCACATGAGGCATCTTGCTAGAAAGGCTGCAAATGGCACCTGATTCTGGTAAGGAATTGTCTCTGTAAATCACTCAGCTTTTCAAATGAATGAGAACAGTGGGGGAACCCTTAGCTGACGGGTGATTTAGGTCTCAGCTCCAAACAAGGGAGGGAGCAGACAGTTTTCTGAAGGATGAATGAGAAAACAAGCAAAGAAACTTGCTCTCCCACAAATTCCTCCAGCATCTGCCAGAGAGTTTGATTTAACAGAAAACCCACAAATCCCAGCTCTCCCTTTACCACCTGTGTGGCCCTAGGCAAGCTTTTCCACTGCCGTGCATCTCGACTTCCTGCAGTGATGAGGTAGCAGCACCACCCTCTCAGGGCTGTTGGAAGGTTCAACGAGAAACTGTGTGAAAAGCACCTAGTCTGTGCCCAGCACAGAGTGGCCACACAAAGTGCTAGATCACTTTTCCTCACTGTGAAGAGAAGAAAACCCCGCTTGCTTCAGAGTTGGGTGATTTCCATATTAAGCAGAGTTCTCTAGAGAAACATAACATACATATACATACATATATATGTGTGTGTGTGTGTGTGTGTGTGTGTGTGTATGTGTATGTGTATATATATATATATATATATATAGAGAGAGAGAGAGAGAGAGAGAGAGAGATTTATTATAAGCAATTGGTTAACACAATTATGGAGGCTGACCAGTCACAAGACCTGCCATCTACAAGCTAGAGAACCAGGACAGCCAATAATGTGGTTCCAGTAAGAAGACCAGCAGGCTCGAGCCCCAGGAAGAGCTCATGTTTCAGTTGGAGTCTTAAGGCAGGAAAACATCAAGGTCCCAGCTTGAAGGCAGTCAGGCAGGAAGAATCCCCTCCCACTCACGAGAGGGGCAATCTCTTGTTCTATCCGGGCCTTCACCTGATTGAATGAGGCCCACCCACATTAGGGAGGGCAATCTGCTTTACGCGGTCTGTGGATTTAAATGGTAAACTCATGCAAAAGTACCTTAACAAAACACCCAAAATAATGCTTGGCCAAATATCTGGGTACCCTGTGGCCTACTCAAGTTGACACATAAAATTAATCATCACAGTTCCCAAGACTTCTCTCCAGTGCCAAGATCTTCTAAGAGGACAGTGTCACATCTTACATGGAAGCACAACACTGACTGTTTTCCATCTGCCATGCAACTAGGAAAACCTCGGCAACTAAAACCCAGGCAGTATGGTGCCATAATTATTTGCCATAAAAGTCACTCTTTGAGCCTGTTTGCCACTCTGTTAAAAGAAGACAACAATGTCTTTGGGACTAACAAGACACTGCCAAGAGCTAAAAGGAAGTGTGTGTGTGTGTGTGTGTGTGTGTGTGTGTGTGTGATGTACTTTGGGGTACACATTTGTGCAGACGAAATCAGGGCACTGTCCCTGCACCAGTTGTACCAACGGGCAGGCATCCAGCTCTAAGTAACAGAATAAGCCGCAGAGCGATTCCTTGATGAATAAAGTTATGGAATCATCTCACAGGACAAGAGGCCTGGATGGAGGTGGGGGAGTGGCTTCTTCGGCAGCTCAGTGACGTCAGAGCACTGGAAGGTCCACAGGCCTTCCTGTCAAGGTGTCACAAGGACTGAGGTCGTTCCTGCTCCTCACAGGACCAAGACAACACTGGGAAGGAGGTAACAAAGGCGGAAAGGGGTTTCTCCTCCTTCCTTTCTCCCTCTTCAGTCAGGAAAATCTCCCTACTTTCCCCAGCACACTTCCCCTCACATTTCATTCACATGACCTCTGCCAAGAAGAATAGTAACTCCATGATTATGTTGCATCAATCCTGATTTGTCCCCCAATGCTGGGCACGTGGCCCCCAACCAACATCAAAATTCCATCAGTGAGACAGAAAAGAGAATAATTAGATGGGCAACGAACAGCGTCCACCCTTGCCTTCCTATAGGGCTTGTCAATTACGAGCAGTAGGTCAGCTTGAGGCCGTGTTAACATGGCTAGGGAAATAAACAGGACAGGGGGTGAAGAAAAAGTTCATCCCCAGATGAAACAAGCCATTCTTTATTTAAGAACTATGCCTCCATCTTGAGCCAAAAGGGCCTCAAACAACATCACATCTCAAAGAAAGGAAGGAGCGTGAACTAGAGAGACTCTGGTTTTAGCAACAAAAGCTACCTCTACAGCGATATCAAGATGACATCATAGGATCATCAAACAGGATTTTGGTTTTGTTTTGCTTTCAAGGGTGGGGGGAGTTGAATTCTCAGTAGTAAATAGTAGTTTATTATTAATTCCTTTACTTTGCTCTAAAAGGTATGTCTTATTAATTTTGTATTATGCTTACTTAGCTTTGCTATTTGCTCATGAATAGTTTATCTTTTGTTCATAAACTCGGAGAATCTGGAGTTCTTGTTTCTGAATCAAATATGTACATTCTTTGAGCTACTTTGCCAGACTCTCAGATCCTCAGCTGTCACGCATCTGACACTTGTTTGCCCCAGCGCAGGAGTGTCACAAAACAGGTAACACTCCCTGGCAGAAACCGGTAAGACCGACTCCAAAAGACACTTCTCATGGTAGGTGCTCAATAAATGTTTGTTGAATTAACTAATTCTCAAGCACAATACACAAATTATAGCAAAGGTATGACATCTTCCTCAGTTCCCTTCCAGGGAAGGATATATAGCTGGTTGGTTGATTAGTTGGTTTCTACTACGTGTAAGGCACTCTGCTCAGGGCTGATCCTCAAAGGGTATCTGGCAGGGGTGGGACATGCAGACAAATCCATCCCTTCTTTCACCTTCTTCTAGACAGGACCTAAACTGAGCACTGGAGAGAGGGAGGCAAGGGGGATGGGGGACTCAGTCCTAACTGAATAGGAAAGACAATGATGGAAATTGATAACAAGTGATCCAGAGAGGTAACTGTTGGCAGAGAGGGATGGAAAAGTCCTGTGAAAAGACAGCAGATCAAATGCTCGTTTGAATCTCTGCACCATCACTGACTTGCTGAGTGACTTTCTGTAAGTCACTGAACCACTCTGTGCCAGGATTGTGGAAGAAATCAAATGGGAAATGCACAAAAAGTGTTTGGCACAGGACCTACCCCAGAGCAAGAGCTCTAGACATATCAGTCATTACAACTATTATTAGGAAGGTCAGAGGAGACTGGGTGAGGGTGTGGGGTGCACTTGAGCTGTTTAGGAAACAGCAAGAAGTTTGGGGTGAATGGAGAGGAGGCTAGGCAGGATGGAAAACTAAAATTCTGCGTTAGCATGACACTGGTTTTCTCCCACAAGGCCAACACTGAAGGACCTGGAGAAAGAAGACACCTGGAAGCAAGAGAATGGTGAAAAACCCCAGGAAAAAGTGGGCTCCTTCTTAAATGGGGGCAGAAGTGATTTCCACCTAAGAGAAGACCAGCCCGGCTGGTTGCACGCGGATAAAAGAGCGAAGGAACCGATACACTGCCACTCTTCCTTCCCCAGCACCGTTGTTGTAGGACACGCAATGCCTCTCCTGCACGGCAGGGACACACACCTGTGGCCCAGGTATTCTCAGGAGTAACGTCAGGGAAATACTAGAGCTCTGTGCTTGAGGAAGCCTGAGAAAAACAGGGGAGTGGGGTAACTAACTTCAGGCAGTCCTTTCCCCCTCTTCCCCTCCACACCCCAGGGGAGGGGGCACTGCTGTCCAAGGAGCTTCTCCTCCTGATGCTGCTTTTCTCTGCAGCAAATGCTGACACCTCGACATGAAGACCTGTTGGGTGGCATGAGGGTAACAGGCTATGGATCCCTGATGCTATGGCCTGTCCTCTTCCCCACCCTGGCCCAAGTCCATTGGTCTTGGAGCTGGGTTTCCACCATCATGTGGCCTGACGGTAGCCCACATGTCTCGGGAAAAACAAGTTTACAGGAAAACATGACTACAAATTTAAAAGCTCAGCTAAACCAAAAGAAGAAAATACAACAGCATTCTGAAATTCAAATTCCACCAAGGAGCAGAAATGTGAGACCAGAAGGAATAAAAATTTTAAATTAGCCTCATCAACATATAAGGAGAGAGATTAACAACAGGAAATCAAGAAGAACAAAACAAAAATAAAAGGACCAAGTAGAAGTATGTATATAGAAAATAGAATAACTTATGTAATGAGCAGAGCAGTTAGAATAGCTGAATAATGAATGAGTCAATGGAAAAAAAGATAGAGAAAATCTCCCTAAGGCAGAAGAATTAACTCATTAATGAATTAGTTAGAAAAAAACCTAATCAAATTGGGGAGATGTTTAAGGGTACAAACTTGCAAGTAATAGATAAATAAGTCCTGGGGATCGAATGCACAGCATAGTGGTTACAACAACACTGTACGATACACTCAAAGTTGTTAAGAGACTAGATCTTAATTGTTCCCACACAAAAAAAAACAAACAAAAAAAAAAAAAAGATAATCATGTGACATGATAGAGGTTTTTAGCTAATGCTACTACAGTGGAAACCATATTGCAGTATATAAATGTATCAAACCAACATGTCATGCACCATAAAGTTACACAATATTATATGTCAATTATATCTCAAAAATAATAAAAGAAACAAGGAGGGAAGGAAGGGGAAGGGAAGGAATAAAGGAGGAAGGGAGGGAGGGAGGGAGGGAAGGAAGGAAGGAAGGAAGGAAGGAAAGAAGGAAGGAAGGAAAGAAGGAAGGAAGGAAGGCTAATCTAGGTGGAAGGTAGAAGTAGGAGTGTTAACACCTAGACAGGAGATCCAGAAAAAAAAAAAAAAAAAAGAAAGTGGAAATGAAAAAAACATTTGGGGGAATAATGAAGATAAATGTCTCACAGTTTAAAAAAGAGTGAAAGAATTCGAACTGAAAGGGCTAAGAGGAGTAAAGAGAAGAGGCAAGAAAAACCCACACCAGACACCCCGTGGTGAAATGTGAAACATGTTCCAGACAAAGGAGAACAGTATGAAGCCAAGGTGAGTTGGAGGGAGTTGGTGAGGAAAACCGTGGGTTCCAAACCTAAGCCTGACCTGAGCCCCCACGACTCCCCAAACCAGAGAGCCCACCCTCTGCTTCATGGTCTCCTAGAACTCTGTGGTTCTCCTCAAGCGGAAGTTTGTCAGGCTAGTTTCTTCGTGTGACCATTATATTCATGCGTCCTTCTCCTGTAAACATCATGAGGACAAACACTCCATCTCTTTGTCCCCTGGGGTATACTGAACACACACAGTGGCCACTGAGTAGCTATTTGGGGAATGGAGTAATTCATATTCCAGTCTAAGTCTCACTGCCGAGGGTCCATTTCTTGTAACCATCTCCCTCCCTGGGGGCCTGGCCTGCTGGCTGGGACCCTGACATCACAGCTAACTGTGGCCACCCCTTTCCCATCAGACGACTAGATCCAGCTGCTCCCTTCTCTGTGCCATTCACAGGTTGGCGTCTAATGGACAGAACAAAGGACCACAGCAGGATTCTGCTCGTGCTCACACCACCTCCTTCCTCCAGCCTGGACACTCACGCGGATGGTCCGGTCCCAGTACTGGACTTCACGATTGCAACACATGCCTACACCTAAATCCGAGAAGGGAATGGACTTGCCAGGGTAGCATAGCACCAGGGTGAGAACCTCAGGTCTCCTGATTCCCAAACCAGGATGTTCTGTCCTGCTCCATATTCACACCCATGAAGGCAAGTTTTCCAAAGTAGGGTCACTTTGTAGCTCTAGGTTTGAGGCAATGACGGAGCACAGAGGCTTATGAAGCCAGACGACCACGGCTGTCCTCTTCCGACTGGTTCTACAGTCACTCAGACCAAGGTTCCCATCCAGAGATCTGCCACTGACTAGTTGCCTGACCTTCAGCAATTACTTGTCTCTCTGAGGCTCGGCTTCCTCCCCTTTAAAGAGCAGGTGTGAATCCTTGAGTCCCAGGTGTGAGGACAAAAGCAGATCATGTAAGTAAAGTACAAAGCACCATCCATGTGTGGCACACAGCAGGCACTCCATAAATGTACCTTCCCTACCAGCTGTCTTCCTATGGCTCAGTGTTGCAGGCAGTTCCATGACAACAAGACCACGGCTTTCCCGTTCACAACTGTGTCTTCCTGCACTGTCAGCGGTAAGAGACATGCTCAATAGATAGCTGCTGACTGAGTGAGTGGATGGGTGGATGGACGGACGGACGGACGGACGGATGGATGGATGAGAAGTTTTCCATTCTGATTATGCTAGGGAATGGATGGGAGGTGTTACGTTACGTGACGGCCTTTGCTGGTGTAGAATAAGTCCCTAAAATGGAGCAAAGGAATCCTTTCTGTCTTAGTACCAAATCCAAGGCAATCTTCACCCAGGAATTTATTGGGCCAGGTTCTCTGTGGCGAGAAAATGCCCAAACTCTCAGAAGAGTAGTCTGTTATGCCACATAATCTGAGCCTCTAATACTTAACATTATAAGCTCTGCTAATAACTCCAGGTCACTTATCTGAGGAAGAAAGATAAGGATTTGAAAATTATGCATATTAGCACATGTAATCTACCACCCAATGTTGTTGACTCTGAGACCGAGATATTTTAAAACACTTCCCCCCTGCTTGCCCTCTAACAAAACAATTATTTCAGGAGATGCAAATGGAGAGCAGTGATTGCTACACTATTCTACTCTAGAACTTCAGGTCATTCCATGTAGAACTGGTTTCCACATATACTACCAAGATAACACCCCTCCCTAGAGGAAGGAAATGTTTCAGGAGCTAAATATGAGCAATAGAATCCTTAAATTTAAGTCTAGGCTCTCCTAGTGATCTGCTGTGTGAATTTCTGCAAATTATATAACTTCTCAATGCTCATTCATTCATTCCCTGCCTCCTTCTACCAGCGTAATTCATGGTAACTTATTACTGGAATATAGAGGTACTGTTTCCTAGCAGATTATAGATGGCTGCTAATTCTTTGACCCTCCTCTGGTCAAGAGATGAGCTGTGGGTGCCCTCCCCTTGAACCTGGACATGCTCTGTGGCTGCTTTGACCAACAGTATACAACAGAAGAGATGCTGTGCCAGTTTTCAGGCCCCAGCTTTAAGAAACAAGCAGTTTCTACTTCTTGGAACCGAGACCACTCTCTCCAGGAGATCTGAACATCCTGGAAGGAAGTCCAACTTCCCTGAAGCCAGCATGTTATATAGGTGTTGTTATGGACAGTCCCAACTGAGCCCAGCCTTCTAACCACCACCCTCCCACCACCCCCAGGACACCAGACATGGGAGTGAAGGAGCATCTTGGAGGTGGACACTCCAGTCCCAGCTGCCCCAGTGATGCCACACTGTTCAGTGACTAAGTGCCCAGCTGAGTCTTTCCCAAATACCTGACTCAAATATCATGAGCGAAATAAAATGGTTGCTTTAAGCCACTAAATTGTGGAGTCATTTGTGACACAGCAATAGATGACGGAAAAATCTTTTCTACAGGAAACAAAAGAGTACCCTGCAATTCAATCTGAGGCTTAGTGGCTTGTGAGTTCTTCCTCTTTGTTGTTCCTTTGGGGAACCCATGTCTGTGGACAGAAATCCAGAGAGAAAAGAGTACCTGGAAAGAAGGGGACGATCAAACACAGAAGACAATTCAAACAGGAGGAAATGCAAATATAGCTAATAGACATGATAAGAATGTGTTTGACCACACTATTAATGAAAGAAATGCAAACTGAAATCAGAATGGGTACTTTTTTCACCCATCCAATTAGCAGAGTTTCTGTTTAATGATAAGAGCCTATGCTGGTGGAGGGAGGAAGGACCCTGGACATTGTCAGACTGCTGGAAAGAGTAAAAATGGGGCACAATATTTCTGGGAAGGAAATTGACTAGTAAGTCTTAGATCTGGGTATCTCGCCTAGAGAAAAATAATCTGACATGTGGACAAAGATTTATGCACAAAATATGTTCATCACAGTATCATTCATAATAGTAAAATATTATGGGTAAAAAAACTTAACTGTTGGATTTTGGGGAATGGTTAAGTAAATTGAACTGCCTGCACAAGATGGAATATTGTGCCACCGTTACAAATGATGCTTATGAAATGTTCTTAATGACATGGAAAAATGCTTAATGATATAACATTAAGTAAAACAGCAAGATAGAAAAAGGTTATAAAGTATGATTTCAACTACTTCGAAAAGCATAAACAGGCTGGAAGGAAAGACGATAAAATGTTAATAGTGTTTATCTGTGGGTGGTGGGGATTATGGTGGTTATTTTTCTTATTTATTCTTTGCTGTATTTTCAATATTGGGAAGGCATTACCTCTACAATCTGAATTTTTTTAAAAAAAAGAAAAGGGATGGTCAACAGTAGTTAATCTTGGGTCCAAGTTGAAAAGTGTGAAAATGGAGAAAGGGGTATTGGGAGGTTTATCAGAGTCCCTGGAATGGAAAACCTGTGGTAACACAGACCTTCCAGGGTGAGGTTTACTTTTGTCCTTGTCTATGATCGGAGAAATATTTGCTGAATGCATGAGCGGTACAAACAGAGAGTCTGCTTCCACAGCAGGGCTCAATTTGATAAATACATCCCACCTCATTCCCAGGAAGTAGCTCTGGGCTCACCACACTAAAACTGTTTGCGACGGAGAAACTTACTTCCACTGAGGCAAATGGAAATAGGTCAGAATCCAAGTAAATTGTCCTCAGACTCAAAGTGACAAAGTCCTTGAATTTCAGACACCAGGAATCTGCTTCTGTGGCTGCTTAGGCACCTGTTTTTGGCTTTTTGTGGCAATTTCACATGGTGTTATTTATGAAGAAAGGCATGAGAAAACAGAACTTATTAAGGACTCAGAATTATAGAATCTTGGGCCAGAGGGAACTTTCAAGATTATGTTTCTAGCCCAAAGTTTTGTTGCATTAATGAGAAACGGAGACACGAAGAGATAAGGTCCTTTGCCCAAGGTCAGCAAGTGAGTCAGTGACAGCTGGGACTAAAACTCAGGTCTCCTGACTCTCACTGCACTGCTTCTCAATGCCACCTTCCTCTGGGCCTTACTGGCACCAACTCACTGGGTGACATTCGGCTGATTTATGTTTCTCTCATTGTTTTTTGTCAGTATCTCCCCATGAGGGCATGGATCCTGTGTACCTGGTACAAGTAGGTGCTACATAAATATTTGTTGCATGGATGGCTGTACAGATGGATGAGCAACTTGAGGTGCAGTGGTACAATGAAAAGACCATGGGTTCTGGAGTCATGGTGACCTAGGGTCAAATCCCAGCCCTGCCTCTTACTGGCTATATAACCTCAAACAAGCCATTCAAATTCTCTGAGTCTCAGATACTTCCCTTGTAAAATGGGGTTGATAATACCTTGAAAGCGTTTCTGAAAATTAAATGAGGTGACATATACTCTACCTAAACCTGTTTGCTAAATCCCTGTTGTCACAGTCATTGCTAATCAAATGTTAGCTTCCCTTTTCCCTCCAATGAAACTAAGTCTGAGGCATACTGTCTCCTGAGTCTTGACATGGAGGTACGCGTTGTATCCTGTCTTCAGATGTCCGTGTGTGATGAACTCACCTAAATATTAGGGGAAAACATCTTCACATTTTGTGTCCACCAAAATGAGAGTCAGATCAACTCAATAGGATTTATTAAGCATCTATTAGGTGGCCAAGTTGATGCTAAGATCTAGGGAGGACACAAAGAAGAACAAGTCATGGTCTTCGCCTTCAAGTTTTTACATAGAAAGAAACCATACGTGTTAGGCCAATGAGGAAGTCTACTTGTATGTACCCATGGTTCCCTGGGTCAGAGGAGGGATTAACAATGTGCCTATAGCAGGCATCAATGGTTACAACAAGAGTTCTAGCCTTGCTCAAAACCTTCCCACATGTGAAGAAATTACCAGGAGATATGCCCCATGAACTCAACGTCTTAAAACTCCTAGCTGAGATGTAGCATCTGCCATTTCTCCCCCAGCCACTCTGGGTACTGGCACGTGGATTCTCCTTCCTCCAGGTCCAGGTCAAAGAGCCTCAAAGAATGGAGAGAGAAGGGAGAGCCTACTGTGTGATGAAGCAGTTAAGAAATCTCCTGCAAAAGGTGGCCCTTGGCTTAGACCAGGGATGGCACATACAAGCCACTGGTGTCACCACACCCCACCACATCCTAGCAATTATGGCGCACATTTACACGGAGCTCAGAACCCATAGCCATGACCAATAGATCAGACTGGCAAATCAAAGGCTATCTAGTTGCCACCCCTGAACCATCATTGATTCGGGAGGCAGCATGACGCAATGACAAAAGTTACAATACCCAAAATCAGACAGATCTGGGTGGGACTTCTAATTTTTCTACTAACCTGCTATGTGGCATTTGCTGTGTTACTTTAGTCAGGAAATGTTCCCTCTTTAAACCATGCTTGTTTATGTCTGTAACAAACACTTTTGTCGCACATACTCTTATACCAGGCACTCTTCTAAGCACTTGACGAATTTTAGCTCATTTGTCCTAATCCACCCAGTAAGGTAGATGCCATTATTGTCCTCATTTTGCAGATGAGGAAACTAAGACACAGAAAAGTTAAGCAGCTTTCCCAAGGTCAAACAGCTAATAAGTTGTGAAGAAATGATTTAGACCCTGCCCTTAACAATATCCTATGATTCTCTAGTTCCTTTACCCGAAAAGGGAGGCTTTAAAATGACCTGAGAAGAGCAGCTATGAGAATTAAATGAAGTGAGATAACGCAAAAAAAAAAAAGATAGCAAAAGTGAACAAAGTACAATAGAGTTCATCAACAAAGCCAAAAGTTAATTCTTTGATTTAACAAAATGAACCACATCCTGGGCTATAATGCAAATCTCAACAAATTTCAAGAATTAAATTCATGTAGAGAAAGTGCTCTGAACACAGTGAAAATAAGTTCAATATTAACACCAAAACAAAATGATCACTAGAAAAGTCTCTATGTTTTGAAATAAATATATATATTTTTTAAATAAACTTTGTGTCAAAGAAGAAATAACATTGGATATTAGAATATTTTTAACTAACTGATAATGAACATACAACCTATCAAAACTTATGGGATGTAGCTATACCTGTGCACAGAGGGAAAATTATAGCCTCAATTGCATATATTAGAAAAGAAAAAAGGTTGAAAATCAATTATTTAACTTTCATCTCAGTAGTTAGAAAAAGACAGCAAAAAAAAATCAAAGGAAGTAGGTGAAAGGAAATAACGAGCAGAAATTAATGGAAGAAAACAGCGTACAACAGAGTTGATTGACAAAACCAGAAGTTGATTCTTTGAAGATTAATCATATTTGATAAATCCCCAGCAAAACTGATCAAAGAATAAAAGAGCGATCGAGAGAGCACTAATAAGCGATACCTAACGTCAGGAATGGGAAGGGGAATGTCACTACGGGGTCATACAGAAATTCAGAATATAATAAGAAGCTATTATGAACAACTTCACATCAGTAAATTTGAAAATATAATTGAAATTAACAAATCCCTAGAAAAACACAATCTACTCAAATTTGTACACAGGAAAAATAATCTGATTATTGTCTCACATCTATCAAAGACATTGAATTCATAATGGAAACCTTCCCACAAAGAAAACTCCAGGGTCACCCAAGTGGCTTCACTAATGAATTCCACCCAGTACTTCAGGAGTAATGCCATTTTACACACATTCCTCCAAAGAATAGAAGTTCCTCTCAACTCGTTTTATTTTATAAGACCAGCATCATCTTAATACCAAAACCTGAAAAATAAATTATAAGAAAATTACAGACTAATTTCTCTCATGAACCCAAATGCAGCAATCCTCAGCAAAATACGAACAAGCAGAATTTACTGACTTGATCCATTTTCCCTTGTTTAAGGTATCTTAGCACAGTTAAGTTACTCATGGACTCCTAAATTTAGTATTAAGGATAAGCCAAGGTCCCTTTTTCCTACTTGGAAGATGGGAGCCCTGGAGCGTCAGAGATGCCATCATCGATATTTTTGAATGAAGAAAGAAAGAAATAGAATGAATGAACAGAAGCAGAACATATTGTAGGTTTTATGGGAAATGGGAAACGGAAGCATCTTCTTTCAAAAATCATCTGCTTTTGGTCTGATTCAGCCTTAGAGAGGACACCAGTATAACTGGAAGAGACAGAGTGAAACTCATCCAACAAGCCTTCTAGGAGCCTTGACATCTGTGTGGTTTAAAAGCGGGGCAGTCAGCGGGAAGGGAGTCAGGAAAGAGACTTCAGGATTCAGCATTTCCATATCTGATAATGGACTTTAAGAGCCTTGGTTTATAATTGAATCTAATACTCCATGCTCCCTCCCACCTTCGTTCTCTCCACTGAGCAAGTAAAAATGTCTCTAAGCATGGCCGACTGAAGAGCACAGTTTTGTTGGAAATCACTGCACATTGGTGCGCCACCGCTCATTGGAATGAAATGGTCCCCTCTGAATTGGTCAACTGCTGAGATAATCAGGGCCCTGCTGGAAACAAATGAGGGCCGTAGGCTGATCTGCTCCCCACCTCTCTGCTCTGAGCTCTGGGAAGACCAGTGTGTGGTCAGTTGCTGTGGGATTTTACGGGGACAGTCATTGTAACCGAGACAATGTCAGGGGATGGGGGACAGGCTTCTAAGACAGAGCGTCCAGCCTTCTCTTTCCCCAGGGCCGTGATTTGCCCAAGGTCCCCCGAGAATGAATGACCAGGGCCCTCTGTGCTCCTGCAGCCACTCTCCAAGGGGCTATGTCTTATAGGATACGGGCAGACTTTCCACATTCAGTTGATCACCAGCTTCACTTATTGGACAGATTTTCTATCCTAATTCCTTACCTCCTCTCTAAGCCTGAAATGAGATAGTGCTTTTCTTAGCACTAACTTTCCAACCATTCATTCATTCCTTCACTCACTCATTCAACAAGGACCGACCCAGCTAGTTGAAGCAGAAAGGACACACTTGAGATCTCTGCCACTTATCACCCAGTTGCTTGAGCAAGTCACTTCCCTCCTTCGGAGCCTGGTTCTCTCACCTGTAAATGGGGCTGGCTTGAAAGACCAAGGGCAGTAAGAACAGTAAAGATCAGCTGTGAACATACTCATCATGCCAATGGGGTAGGCCCTGGGCATTTAATGGTGCTCCATCCGAGTTCGTGTCTTTCCTTCCTTATGTACAGGCCCTGGGAGGACAAAGCTGAATCTGACATTTGTCCCTGACATCAAGGAGCTATTATAGATTGGAGTAGCTCTGAAAGCTCGTGGCAGGTTGGCTGGGAGCCATGTTCCATCAGACAGACCCTGGCCTGGCTCAGGGGGTGCTTTGGAGAAGAGCACAAATGAGTTTCCTAGACCAGGGCAGGGAGTGGGGATGACAGGATGGGGAGTCTTCCAGAAGCCAATTCGTGAAGGGTGGGGACCTCTGAGAGCTGGGTGTGCAGCTTGATCCACACCCCCAACCCCCAAAAAAAGCAGAGTTCAAATTTCAGCTTCTGATCAGCAAAATCCAGACTGGGGGCAATTTGACAGAACTAATTACCTGTTTTCATCAACCAAATGTCACAATGAAAGAAAAGAGAGATGGAAAGGGAACCTACAGATTGAAACAAAGGCCAAGTGTGTGTGTGGGGGGGGGGGGTGGAGGGAGGGAAGAAGTCCCCAGAGAAACAGAGGCCAAACTCTATGGATTGAGCTGAATGAGGGATTTTTCAGGGCAAAGTGTTATCCATTGGGTGCCCTGAAGCATGGAGCTCAAAGCAGAGACCAACCCAAACCCTACCCGTGGAGCCCTGACGTGCTGTCCAAGGTCTGGATGGGTGGAGACCGCAGGACTGTGCTCACTGAAGGAGTAGGAGGGCCCTCCGGGAAAGTTCCCTGGACACTGGATGCCCTCTAGGTCCCTGCTGATGTTGATGTAATTCGCATATGCCAGTACCTGGGGCTGAGGAAGTGGGTGAGGAGCCTGCCCAGTCTGGAGGGAGCGCAGTAAGCGGGTTGTACTGAGCAGCAGTGCAAGGGTAACTGTGGGAACTGCAGCCGGAGTCTAAGGAGCACCTACCTCTGCCGTGGGGGCAGGATGTGCTGTAAGCACAGGGAGGAAGCCAGTGTGGCCAGACCCAAACGTCAAGAGGAATTTCCAAGATCAGAGGAGTGGCCAGGGGCCAGGGACCAGGTCACGCAGGACTGCAGCTCCATAGGGACTATGGCTTTTACCCTGAGCTGGAGGACTTCACGCAGGTGAATGTTCTGAGCCGATAGCATTTTAGAGACCTACTGGCCACTATGGAGAAGAGATGATAAAGGGGAAAGCTGGTGTCCCGAAAAGCACAGACATTCTGGAAAGACGTCTGGCTTCAAATTTCTGCTTCAGATCAGCAAAACCCTGACTGTGGGAAACTTGACAGGATTAATTACCTGGTTTTACCAACAAAATAATGCAAAGAAAGAAAACAGAGATGGAGAGGGGAAACTACAGATGGAAATAAAGTTAAGCAACGTTATCAACCTATCACGACTTATGGGTCCTAATTCAAACCCCAAACTAGAAACAGATGGGGAAATGTGGACACAGTGGGTATTTAATATAGTAAGAAATTATTGCTAATTTCATTTAGGTGGGAAGATGGCGTTTGCTTGTTTTTAAAGTCCTTGTCTTTTAGAAATACAATCTGAAATATTCAGAGACGAAATTATTTTTTTAACATACAACTTCACTGTTTGCTGGCAGTATGACCTCTGGGAAGCCACTTCAACTCTCTGAATCTGTTTCCTCATCTTTAAAACGGGCATTACAATATTCAGTGGGAAAGTGCCTGGCACATGGCAGGCTCCCAGTAAATGGAGGAGGTCATGGAGACCAGTGGATGCCTGGGGGCGTCCTGTACCAGAACATGGTCTTACCATTCACATGGCAGCCCCCGGGTGTCTCTTCTGGTAGGGTCCGTAAGGTGAAGGAATCTGAATGTCCAAGGAGAGCCCCGCTCTCTCTCCAGATCAGAGTTCCAGCCCAGGTAGTCCCCAGGCCAGGCCCGGTCTGCACTATAAAGCTCTCAGAGCTCAGTCTCAGTCTCAGAAGGTGGAGGCAGGGAGGTGGGGTCCGTTCCTCCTCATTCCCCAGGGCCCCATGCAAAACCACAGGGCACAGTGCAATGTCCCCAGCCTGGGCAGGGTGTGGACCTTCCTGAGCTGTAGCCAGGCTGCTGGTGTGATTATAATTACTGCTGGTTTCCGTTATGCTTGGGGGCTACTGGGCCCCCTCCCTTTGGTCATCTTACTTGTCAAATAGTTCCCCCAGGGTCATAACCATTTCTTGGAACAACCTTTGATTAAAATCCAGTGAAGCTGCAAACCAAGCCAGGTCCACAGGAGACAGAAATTTCAGCCACTACGTCAGGGAACTCAGCTTCATTCACTCTGCACCAGGGAAAGTCTGGCCTCACAAGTGGGTCTTTAACCCAGGGGACTGGCGTCCTTGAGCCAGGCCTATGCATGACATTCCCTCACTTGCTTTACCATGTGGGTGGTCTCTCTATGTGCCTCCCTCTCCCTGAAGCTCCTAAAGTCAGAACAGAAAGCGCAGGCGTCTGCTCCCACTGCTCCCTGTGACTGGATGTCATTACACTGCTTCTCTGCCCTGAACATCATCTTTCCATGACAGTCAGATGGGACCACCCCCAAAAGCCAGCAGAATTCACTCCCCCTCTTCCCTTCTCCCACCACCCATGCCTTTTACAGCGCTTACCACACACCATGATGGTAAGTCACGCACACGCCCACCTCTCCCCAGACTACAAATTCCTTGAAGGTATTTTTAAAACTGGAAAATGTCAAAAGGAGCACCGGAATGGTGGTGGCCCACAGGGAACAGTTAGAAGAGCTGGGGTGGAGAATGAATAAGGAGAACATTTGTTGTGTGCCTCCTACATCCTGGGCACCGAGCCAGGCTCCTGACCTTTGGAAATTGACCCTAAAGCCACCTTGTGCTACAGATGGGAACCCTGAGGCTTTGTGTTGAAGACATTTCTCCTCCTGCACTAATGCTGTTAACGCAGATGGACTCAAGAGCCAGAGTTTAGTTAGGGGACGCAATTGACAACACCGCCCCCTTCGCTGATACCACCCCAGAACAAACTAGCAAGTTGGAAGGACATCAGCTCGAGCTCGGGTCCTGCCATAAATAGCCTCACTAGTTCTTTTGCCTAAGTTGGTGGCTGTAATTTATTTTGATTGTTAGAAACGCACTGATTTTGATATGACACAATGTGTTGTTTAGTCTTAGTTTTATCGATTTTAATCAACCAAATTGTTATTTTGAGGTGCCATGAAAAAGTAATCTTTAGAGATATTTTTAAAAACTCCCTCGTGATTTAAACTCCTACAAGAAAATAACTAATTGTGTGTTTTAAATGCGTTAGCTCTACTCCCTTATTTTGCCCTCATCCAAAAAGAAAAACATTGTTTCTAGAATGCAAGTTTTGAAAATGTGAAGTTTCTTAGGAATGCAGCTGTCATGTGATAGCCAATTGGGCTGTAGCATTCCCATTTTACAGATGCAGAGAGCATGCCACAGGCTAAAGGGCTACATTAGAGTCACCACCGACTTGCGTGCAAAAGTCAGATCATCTCTGCCGTATACCTAGAAATAGAACTGCTGTGTATATAAGGTATTGCAAATTCCCCACCTAATATTATTCTCCCAACAACATTTGAGCTTTCCAGTTTCCCCATTTCTTTTTAATGTATATACCAGTCCGAAATAAATAAAATGCAAATTCACTTTTATTTTAGATTTTGTTCGTTTAGTTATGAGTGAGGCTGAGCATCTTTTCAAACATTTATTCCTTTTATTTCTGGAGAGAGCCTGTTTATACCCTTTGCTTGTTTTTCTCTTATTCTTCCATAGAATTTCTAAGAACTTTCATTATTAAGAAAACATTCTCTCTATCATTGATTGCAAATATTTTTACCAGTTCAGTGTTTGCCTTTTAGCTTATTTACGGTATTCTTGCCTTACAGAAATATTTTAAATTACATGTAATGTAAGTTTGTCTATCTCTTTTGGCTTCATGGTTTAGTACAATATTTAGAAGAACCCTTGCCAAGCCAATATTCTTTTAATTTCACCTACATCTATTTCTAGTACTCTGTGGGTTCATAATTTACATTCAAATCATTGTTGAATTGCAATTCATTGTGGTATGATGAGCGAAGCTGGAATGTAGCTTGCCCCATGCCCTACTCGCACAGATGACCAGCCAGTAGACCTAACACTATTTTTCTGACTTTTCCACACTGAAATGCCATCTCATTCAACACTCAGTCTTCTCACATTGTTGCATCTGCTCCTGGACTCTCTATCTGCATCTCGTATCCTAGTATTTTAATCACTATCATTTTATAATATGTTGAACATCTCAGAGAGTCAGTCCCCATTCCCCATTTTCACATCTTTCCTGTCTTTTCTCCTATGTTTGTATTTTTATGTGAACCCTAGAATCATTTGGTCACTATCTGTTACTATTTTTATTAGTATCACATTGAATTTATTTAAAAAAATTTAAAGAGAATGACCAAATGTACAACATTGATATTTCCTATTCCAAACAAAGGATACCTTTTCATTGGAAGTTTTCTTTTAGTTGACAGTTGTTATGGGCTGAACTGTCTGCTCTCCCAAAATTGTGTGTTGAAATCCTAACCCCTAGTATCTTGGAATGTGACTGTATTTGGAGGTGGCTTGTGGTGGCAGCAGTAGAGTTTGAAGCCATGGAGCTGAGTGAGCAGCAGCCCAAACATCAAATATTCCACGTAGGCCTATTGTTAGGAGTAAATCTGGAATTTATTCTTGAAGGTATAACGAATGCTCATAGGCTTGGAATCAGAGAGCTCCAAGGGAGTTCAACCCATCTGGCCAGTTTTGATGTCACTGAACTTCGATGGGGACAATTGTCCTTGCCCCCATGCTAAAGTAGATAGACAATGCATACAAAGCACTTATCTCAATGTCTGGCAGAATAGGTGCTTAAACTGCAATTTGAATCAGTTGAAACTGCAATTTGAATCAGTTAGAGAAGATAGTAGAAAGAACTTGAAAAGCTCTGCAAGAGAAACTGTGAAGAGGGGGTACATAGTCCCCAGAAACAATATAAAGTATGAAACCAGGTTGTTTACTTTCAATATAGCTGAATTTTCCAAGTCATGTCTCCCCCTGCCAAAAAAATCAGCCCAATTCTTTAAATCAGGCCAATTCGGCCTGGGCCAAGGACGGTTTATGTGGGCTCTTGTTTGGCCTTGGATGTTGACTTCCCTTCTGTAGAGTTATAGACAGTTTTGACATTTACAACTTTTGTTAAATAAGAAGATGAGGGGGATCACGCGTGGGGGAAGGGCAGAAAGATTTTTCCAGAAGTAAGAAATGTCATTTATAGAGCAGTATCAGGCAGCAGCGTTGCAGGGAACAATTGGGATGGGGTGAATTAAGCAAATGTTCCCGTGACGAACTGTCTGCACAATCAGTCATACGACCATAAATCTGGCGTGAGTGGCAGCCCCATTAACAAACTGGAGAGGAGATTGATGTCTGTCCACCGTCAAGGAAGGCACGAAGAGAAGAGCTCTTTCAGGCCCACACCAGTCAGAGTATAAATATGCACCACTTCTAAAGTGAGTGATGATTCCATTCTCCCACTGGTACCTAGCATCGAGAGAGGGCATTTGTCTAGTTTTTGTATCGGGGGTGACAGATAGAGCAACGTGGTTGCACGGGGCAGATACCTGCTTGGCAGGTCAATCAGGTGCCATGGAGGAACCTGCTGTTATCAACCGGATCTTGGGGGGTAAAAACTTTCCTGTCCTCACCCAGTATTACCAGTGTGCTGAGCAGGTCTTCCCTTTCCTGGAGCATTTGCAGGTGCTGCTTCTTCCTGCCTATTGGGGTCTGGATGGGCTGATGCACAGCCATCTGTCCTCACACTTCACACAAGGTACCTTGTGGTTTGCCCACTAGAGTGAGAGCTCTTTGAGGGCAGATCCATGCCTGGGGCCTCTGTGTCCCCACCTTGAGCACACAGAGGTTACCATTGTCTGTTCATCGAAATGAACAAAAAGGCTAAGCCTGAAATTCTACCCTCCACCAGCCGTGAAGGAGACACTGGTGTACAAGCTCTGAGCACAAAGAGGTCCCTTTCTCCATGACCTCTGATTACATCGCCAATGCCCAGGGCTCATTTCTTCTCTTTCTATTCATTGTCATCAGGCAGGTGCAGCCCCGTCTGGGCTTTCCATCCAACCACAGGAGTCACAGATGCCAAAACTCTACCTGTAGCCCAGACCTTTCTGCTGGGCTCCATGCTTGTTTATCCGACCTTCTCAGGGACATCTCCACCTGTGTGTCCCACTCAGCCTGCCCTTCTTCCTCCCAAATCCTTCGTCTCTGCCAGAGACATGTCACTGTGTCAACTGCTCAAGCCAGAAACCCAGCAGGTGTTGTTGACTCCTCTGGACCATAACCTGACATCCATGGGAGTGGATCCCAGCAGCAAGTTAGATTTTCGTTTGAGTAGAGTGAGTCCTGATTGGACATTGCTCAGAGCTCATGTCCATGAGATTAAATTTTCCCCTGCGGTTTACAGAGTGGACTTGGCAAGAATGAGAAGTAACTCTGACTCCATCATTCTCCGTAGAAGGAAAGTGTTGAGCCAGTTGGGTGTTTCTAAGCTCGCGCCATAGACCTCTTTGCCTGCAGGCGCAGAAACCCTTTAACTTTGCAAAAAGCCATGGACCTTCCCTCTCCTTCCTCAGGCCGGCTCCCAGGAGGGGTTTCATTGGAGGGTTATGTGCTCTCTGTCTCCCAAGTGCAGACACCCAAAAGGTAACCCTGAGAAGGAACCAGATGGAGGGAGATGGGGATGCCCCACATGACACTGTTTGGATAATTTCAGCACCAGCACATGTGGTCAGTGACAAGAGGGCGGCCGAGGGATCTTCACCTCCTCAAGACCTTTCTTTTCACACAAGGAAAGCTTGTAGCCAGACGCTCACGTGGTCAGTGTAACATGGAGGTTAAGAGTGCGCACAGGCGTTGGGAACAGACAAACGGGTCAAACCCCAGTTCCACTGCTCACTCACTAGGTAAACTTGGGCAAATCATGTCATCTCTCTGAGTTTCAGTTTCCTCATCAGCAAAATGGGTAAATGTCCCTACCTTATAGGTCTGACATGAGAAATGGTACAGTTATATGTGTACAGGTACTTAGCCCAATAGCAGACACATAGTGGTATTTGGTAAGAGGTAATTCTTATTTTTACGATGAGCAAGATCATTCTTTTTCATTTGAATTCTAGTCCTTCTAGTCTTTGAAAGAAAGTCTCAAGTCCCCTCCTCCCTGAAACCTTCTTGGATCATCTGACAAGCAACTGGCACCTTCACAAAGCCACAGGCCCAGCCAGGAGCTGGGGAGACAAAGATGACCCAGGCATGACTCCTGCCTTTAAGTGGCTTCTAGTCCAAAGCAGAGTTCAAACTCCCTGTCCACCACTTCCCCACTGTGGCATTAGCAAGAAATTTCACCTTTCTGAGGCTCAGCTTTCTCATGATACCCCCAAAATAGTATTTCCTACCGCCATTGGGGGTAATAAGCATGGAAAAAGACAGTGAGGATGGAAGGGAGAAAGAGAGGGAGGGAGGGAGAGAAGGGAAGAAAAGGGGAGGGAGGGAGTAAAGGGAGGGAGGGACTCGAGAGGAAGGAAAGAGGGAAGGATGAAGACCAAACTGTCCTGCCATGTGATTGGTTGAATGAATGAATGAATGAATGAATGAATGAATGAACGTACTCTATTTGTCTGCTACTTCCAGGTCCCACAAGCCAGCCTCCTGCCCATGTGGCAGAATGCCTGTGCCGCGTCTTTATCATTCTACCTGGAGAAAGATTTCATTTCCCCCCTTTTAAAGCTCAATTTTCAATAAGTGAAACTGGGTTAAAGGCCCATTGCTCCGAGAAAGAGCATGCTCAGAAGGCCCACACCTTCTCCCATTTACGGACATTCATAATACATGGCAAAGAGCCAGAGCTTTATTTTATTTTGTCCTTCAAGTGAAGCTCTTTAAATCAAATATTTAGGGAGGGAATATTTATCCACAAGTCCTGGAGGAAGCATTTCTGGTCTTAAAGACACACACACCCCCTAGCAATCGAGGGCTGACATGCACAGCAGTGGGGTATCATTCCTTTCATTCTCACAACCACCTGTGAGCTGCCAGTATCAGCATCGCCATTTTATAGATAAGGAAACTGAGGCTCAGCAAGGTGAGGTGAAGTTTAGCAAGGTTAGGCAGCTGTAAGCAGAAGGGCAGGGTTTCCAACCCAAGCAGGCTGACACAGGGCACCCAGCCTCGATGTGGGGTAGGAGGCTGACAGCAAGGAACGAGTGGGTGCCTACCCTTCCTGGAGGCAGAGCAGGGGCATGGATGGTGGTTCGAGAAGAAGAAACAGAACAAGCCAAAGCCCTGCGTTAAGGGTGCATCTAACCCATATGCAGAACTGAAAGAAGCTATGGCTGGAGCTTGGGGAGCTAGAGGGAGGGATGAGATCGGAGGAGGGGACTCGTGGGGCCTGTTAAGGAGCTTGGAGCTCTGAGCGTCCTGGAAAGCTGCAGGAGAGACTGGAGAGCCAGGGAGCCCTGGAGTGACCAGCAGCGTGTTTTAGGACCATCACTCAAGAGGAAAGGACATACTCTGTGTGGGTCTTCGATGTCCAATGCCCAGCACTGAGCTATGAGCAAAGAATGTAGAAAAGAGGGGGTCATGGGCCCTTCTCTTGAGAAGAGATAACAAACCAGTATTTACTGGGCATTTACTCTGTGTCAGGCACTGAGCTAGGTGCTATGGGGTCACATCCTTAAAGGGTAAAGTTCCCACTGTACGCAACCCAAGGAGGTCAAAGGAACCACAGCCTAACAGTGAAGACAAATACAAAAATGACCAACCACAATGTGCTGCAGTGATAATAACAGCAACTAGCATTTATTAAACACTTCATTATGTTCCAGTCACTAGGCCATGCACTTTCCCAATGCATGCATTTTCCCAGTGCATCCAATCAACAGCCCCATGGGGGAAGAGATCACTATCCCCATTCTGCAGATGAAGAAACTGAGGCTCAGAGAAGTTAAGTAACTCACCCAAAGTCACACAGCTAACGATAGGCAGAGCCTGCTCATTCTTAGCCATCCTGTTTCACAGCCGTCTCTACTCACTGCCCACTGCAACCACGTGTGTCCAAGGAGCGTGGAGAGTACAAAGAGGTACTTAACCAAGTTAGTGTGGTCTGAGCTGGGCTTTGATGAGGAGAAGGTTTTCCCTGGGCAGAGAAAGAGGAAAAGGGCATTCCATGTGCTTGACAGCATTCAGGGGCAGGCAAGTGCATTGAAGGTTTAGGATGTCTGCAGGGTAGGGAACGTGGTAGGAAATTAGGTGGGAGAGGAGCTGGGTTAGAACCTGAAGAACACTGGATGTGGGCTAAGGGGTTGTGGCTTTATCCCGCAGACAAGGGGAAGCAGTCCGAGGGGCTGATGGGTTCACATGGTGTTTAGGGGAACATTTGGGAGGCTTTGGGGAAAATGCGTTGGAGTAGAAGAAAAGACATTTGTTATTATGGTCATGGCTTTTATGAACCCTCATTTATTGAGCACCTACTGTGCCAGGTATTGTACATATTTCCTCTCCAGTGTTTTCTACTAGTAAAGGCAGGCTTATTGCCCCCTTGTACAGACGGGGAAGTAGGCGGCAGGAGGGCCTGCCCTGGCGAAGGTCCTCTCCAGCAGAGCGACTGAAAGCTGCGTCCCTCTCTCCTCCCAGGCCATCCTCCCCAGGGATTTGTGACCAGCACTGCTGCCCTCCCTGAGAGATAGAACGGACAGGGATCTTTGTACCTTCACACCTGCCCTCCAGCGTCCCTCCTGGATGCCTACCTACTATGTGCTGGCCAGCACTGGGCCCTGGGAAAGTGTTCTGACTGCTGAGTTAATCAAAAGGGGGCAAATCCCTGTGAATCGGGCTTGCAGCCCCAGGGCCATCCCCACCCCCAACCCCCATCCTGGGCTCTCTAAACAATTACTTCCAGGCACATTAGTGGCCTCCAGCTAAATGCTGAAGTGTGTGTTTCCTGCTTAGAGAGATGGGTTATCGCTGACTCTGCAAGTTTCTCTAAGTGCTTGAGAGCTGGGGAAGGGGCCCGGCTAAGAGAGAACCAGTCCTCTCCCCATGCAGCTCAGCGCCCCCTTACTTAAAAAGCAGGAGCAACCGGGGGTGGGGGGTGGGGGGTATGCTTAAATGCATTTTTAAAAGGCATCTCACCAGACAATCTCTGCAAGCCACATGGAGAGAGGGGTGGGTCTGGAAAGGAAGGGGATCTGAATTAATGGAAGGAGTAGAAATTGGAGTAGGGAGGAGAATGGAGAATGTGGAAGAAAGCCAAAACCCTAGGTTTCTGCCTTGGATAGAGGCATTTCAGAGGGCTCCCAGCTCCAAGTGACCACTTAAGCCCCATTCACGTCCACAAACATTTCCTGAGAAACTGACTTGATGTCACGGTCACACAGGTGGCTGCCAGATCACCTTGAAGCTTTGAGAGTTAAATGACATTAAGTCTGACCCCCACCTCACCTTGCAGATTAGAGACCCCACATCACCTCCAGCCTCCCCCTGGACTTCCTGGATGTAGAATTTAGATTTCTCCTGGTCCACTCTGCATCCCAGCACTTCTGCTGCGATAACTCCGCTACGGGCTGCAAGTGCTGTCCCTTTTCCATGCTGCAGCACCCACGCTGGATGCATCCTGACCCCCTCTCCCTTCCCCATCAGCATCCCTGCCCCAAGACTTCCTGAGAGTGAAGGTGTCTTGGCACCTGGCAGACATCCCAACACCCACTTGCCCCCGCATCTCCATCCAAGGCAATGCTGCCTTTCTGTGTGGTCTGAACCCTGCCTCTCTCTCCAGCCTCCTCTCACCCCACCCACCCTCTAGCCCCCTGAGATCTAGCCACTGATTCTTCACGTCACTGATTACACCGTACTCCTTCCTGCCTCAGGGCCTTGGCACAAGCTGTTTGCTCTCTCTGCAAGCTCTTTTTCTATTCTTCCCCTGAGACAGTCGGAGAGGAATCCTACTCGGGTCTTAGCACAATTGTCACTACTCAGTGAGGATTTTCATGACTCCCAAGCTAACCACCCACCAGTAAGTTCTAGTCTTCATTATTCTTTTGCTTTCTTACACACATCATAATTTATAAATATGCGTGTGTTTGTGTGTGTTGTGTGTTAACGTCAAACTCTCGCATGGGACTGCAAGCTTTCAAAGAGCAGGGATCAAATGTCTGGCAGATGAGCAACAAATATTAGTTGAATAAAACAAGTCTCAGTTGAGTGAATGAATTAATGGTGTGTATACACGCTCATACGTAGCACTTTTTCTAGGGTGAGTTTGCAAACTTAACTGTCGACCTCGTAGGGTAGAGAAGTAGTTGAAGAGAAGTGAGAAGTATCTCTGCCGCGTTGAGGGAGGATTCAGAGACAGAGCAACAACTAAGCCCGGTGTCAGGTACAGAAAGGTGTTCACCAGAGGGCTCTCAGATCAGAGACATTCTTCAGAGAGAGAATGGCCTGGGGGCACACACCAGAACGAAGGTTTGGGGGACTCACACATGGTTTTATCTGACTGTGGAGTTAAATGCAAGAGAAAAAGGGGGTTTGGGATGAGGCTGGAAAGATGAGCAGGAGATGGAGGTAGAACTTAATAACAAGGTACTGGGAAGCCATTGAAGGATTGTGAGCAGGAGAGTGAGGTGGTGGGGTCTGATTTTAGAATCAGGATGCTGGTGCCAGCGGGGAGGGAAGTGGCCAGGGAGGGTTGCGGAGGTGGGGAGTGGGGGGACAATCAGGTGGCTGTCACTGTAACAGGGAAGAAGGTCATTAGATGACTGAGGTGTGTGTCCTAAGACGAAGGTTCACTCAGGACAGGCCTGTGTGGGGAGAGAGTTGACTGAACTGGGGACAGGGACATGTTAGGTGGGAAGTGTCTAGTCATCCACAGGCAGGTGTCCCTGAGGCCACACGCAGGTGTCCAGGAAGCCACAGAGTGTGTGAGCCGGAACACCAGGGAGGCAACCAGGCCAGAGGCGGCAGTCTGGGAGGCTAGCTTGGAGGTGGCACCAGAAGTCAAGAGCACAGATGCTAGGGCCCAGGAACGATGGCTGGAGGGAGAAGAGTTCCCCAGTTCCTTCCAGCCCTGACAATCGTGATTTCATGAGAGCTGGAAGCTTTATGTGTGAGGCTAAGGGGAGGAGTCGAGTTCCTGCTCTCAGTTCCTGACCCTGGAGCCAGAGGAAGTGGGAGCACTGGAAGGGGCTTATTATCCTCCATCTCCTGGCATCAGGCGTCACTCAGGTTGGCGTCTGATTGCCAGCACTAATGAAATGGCACGCCTGTGGCCCGGCAGCCTGTAATCAGGGGCTTGCAAGGCTGGGCTGGGCTGCCAAAGGCCTCTGGTTCTGTCCCCTGAAACCTGGTAGGTTGGAATTCAATGTCTTCAGGGGCACGTAGCTGGGCTTCAGCAGTGTGGATTTTTGTCCCAGAGGCCGCCCTTCAGAGGCACATAGAATAGCAAAATGTTCACTAACAAAGGTCAGAATCGGTGTTTCATTCAGGACAAGCAAAGAACTGGAGTGCTCAGCCTGGGGAAGAGAAAGCCCCAAATCCCAGGAGGTTGCCCTGGGCCTGGGGAGCAAATACAATCTGGGAGTGATGGTAGTGAGCTCCCTGTCCCTGGAAGTGAAGTCTGAACATACCTGCGGATGTCTAGAGAGAAGTCAAATCCTGAAAAAAGGGGACAACAAGATGACTGTTGTGGTCCCTTCTGGCCTTAGAGTCTAAGACTGTAATTCATGTGTGAAGTTTTCTCCGGGTATCCATTCCCACAAATCACATCCCCAAAGTCCAGAAAGTTCTACTTGGCATCTCACTTCAAACCCTCTGGCAGCAGTCTCAGCTACATTTGCCCATATTAAATGGATAAAAGCATTTTGGAGCCACACATTCCCTTTAACCAAATCCTCCCAGTCCCTCCATCTGTGCCCAAGACTGCCCCCACCCAGTCCCCCAACCAGCACATCAGGGTAGTCCTGCGTGAGTGCTTGACGCAGGAAGAAGGAGGATGAGAGCCTAGGTGTCAACATTACGCAATGAGAATCTGTCACCACCAAACCCAGTGTATGCACCTCCCGGATACCTCTGGCCATGGCTTTCTGCTTGGTGTTGTGGGTAACCCTGGAAAGATTGCTAAGCAATGGCCGTATTCCTAAAAGCCACAGAGGAGTTGGGGGTCATTATCGAAGGAGTTTTGTTGAGGTTCATCTCCACCTTCATGATGGGGGTCCTGTCATTTCACTGTTCCACCTACGCAGCTGGAGGAGCTGCTCTGGCAGCGGCTACCACGCTCTTATTTTGCTCATGGGTTTGACATGACAGCACCTCTCCCATCCTGTCCTTTTCCTGTGGCCACTGATGCACCAGACACCATGGATGTGCTCAGTGACCACATAGGAGCCCTGGCTCACCAAACCAGGACCCAGACCCAAGGCTGCTGGAAGCAGCAGACATGTGGATGTACTGCTGGCTCCTCTCTGCTCACCAGCCATCTTTGGACCTAGCTCCCCCAGTGGCTGTTGAAAGGGTAAAGTTGTATAACCTGGAGGTGCGGGAGAAGCTGACATCTCATGAGGGCAAAGCTGACATCTCATTTGACCAGTAGGAGAAGGGAGCCAGTAGAAACATCCTTCTGCCTTCCTCCCTTGGACAGACTATTGGAAGGTACAGTACCTTCATATGAACCCTCTGAAGATGCCTTATGAAGCTATGCTATCAGCTGCACAAAACTTCTCAACTCAAGGATAGATTTGCAGAACTTCCTCCTTGCCTCATTGTCCTTCACTCACAACACAGAGCTGCCATCCAGAGATCAGAAGGTCACAGCCACTGCCTCTGACACATCTACTTTCAACTCTCCAAGCTGGGGACCAGAACTTGGAGCACAAATCTAGCTGTTACACAGCTATGACTTTGCTCATGAGCATCAATAGCGGGATGAAAATGGCCTCTTCTCCATCTCCTCCTCCTCCTCAATTCTGCCTTCCTAAACTTCACAGGAGTACATCTCATTATTCTCAGTGGAATTTAATTTATATCCAGATCTAGCTGCAAGGGAGTCTAGAAAATGCTTTATTTAGCTATCCAAGAAGGTACACAGAAAAGGGTGGATGTTGAGGACCAGGTGACATATTCTGTCCACATAGCGTAATGTTATGAATTCAGGACCCACCAAATTCCTCCCTTCCAGGCAAGGCTTCCCTTTCCTCTGGACTTCCTGGTTCCTGGTCCTTTTCCTCTGGGACTTTGAGCATTGCCCTTAGGCCTTCAAACACTCCTCCGTCACACCTCCCATCACACTATAATAAAAGTGGCTCCCAAATGCCCAGTGTCAGAACTGTATGGGACAAAGTGGTCATAGGAGCAAGGTGGCCAGATATTCCTTCTGAGAGCGAACTGAACTTTTTTCCTGAGATAATACTCTTCCTTCATTTTTGGTGGTTTTATTATTCGTTTTCAATTACTGTTATTTTTACTATTACTACTATTATCTCGTTTTCCCATACCCTCAAATTCTCATTCTCTGCCTGAAAAAAATGCTTAGTAGGTTGTACCAAATCTCTCCTCAGCCTTAACTCCAACAAGGTTTGCAATGGTGGAAGAAGAGAAAGGCAAAGAGAATTGAGTAGCCTCTCTCACTGCCTGCCTAGGAATTAGTGAGCTTAGGGAAACCTGGGGGTGGGGGTGGGAGTAGAGGACAGGGTTATCTCCTTGCCCAAGGTAGAGAAAGCAGATTGAGGAAGGAGAACTTGAAATCTGTTTGTTGCCAGATCTGTACATAGTAAGGCAGAGCAACCAGTAAGCCCACTGTGGTAGAGTGCACTAGTGGCCTCAATTCTTCACTTTTCCCTGTATCCATGCCCCTTAACAGGTAACTTTACAGGACCCTCCTCATCAGGAGAAGAAATTTCACCACCTCTTAACGCAAGGCTTGGCCAGTTGACTGACTTTAGCCCATGGGATGTAAGCAGATGTAACATAACCTAAGTGTGAAAGAATGCTTGTACCTGTCTCATCACCACGAGAAGGACACGCTCAAGCCAGCCCACTGGTCCCAGAGGGAAGGTAAGAGACATGTGGAGCGAGCTCAGCCCAACCAAACCACAGGTTCATGAGAATGAATCATTATTGTTTGAAGCCACTGAATTTGAGATTGTTGACCACAATTTGAAATAGTGAACTGGCCCATCCACACAGAATTCTGTCAATAGGCCGTCTTCCTCCTGCTTTCACACTACCTCCCTTACACCCCACCCCCAGGGGCAATGACCTGCCTCCTTGTCTCTCTCAGGAGGCACTAATCCTAAAAATATTTCACCCAGTTAGCACAGGTCTCAGCAACAGGAGACCTGAGTTCCAGTCCTGATGTTATCACCTCTCTCAGCCTCAGTTTTCTCCTCTGTACAACAAATACATTTATAACATATAAATTTTATTTTATATTTATAAAAGTGTGTGATATTTATTTGCCATGTGCCAGGTATATTGTGATGCTTTTCCGCCATTTGGGGAGGTAGCTGCATTTATTACCCACGTTTTATAACCGCGGAAACTGAGGCTCAGGAAGGTGACATGACTTATCCAAGGTCACAGAGTCAGCAAGAGAAAGAGTCAGGATTCAAACCCAGGATTCTGAGCTCTCAACCCGAAGGTCTGACTCCTGACTCCTCACTCACCTTCCACGACCCAGTTCTTCTAATGAGTGTCCCAGCTGCAGAAGTGGGGATCTCCAAGCTACATTTCTGAGACTCTCTTGCAACTGGGGCTCCAAACGTAACTTGGGTTTTGCCAACCAAACATTCCCAAGCAAGCTTTAGAAGGCAGAAGTGGAGCATCATGGGATGGGGACACCCTTCCCCTGCATGGCATCTCTGAGGCAGCTGTAACAGAGGTTCCCAGACTCTGGGACCTCCAGAGCTGTGGAAAAGCAGGACACAGGGCACCCATTCTGGCAGCATGAACTATAGGGAAGTGACATGACTCTAGCCTGCAGCAGCCGGCACCTTCCTGATTCTACTGCTTCTTAGCGGTAGCCGTCACTTCCTTGGCAGCCCAGTTCTCTCTGTGGTTCTGGGAGACACTCCTGAAATTTCAACCTGGAATCTGTTTCTTCTGTGCGCACAATGATTCTGTAGGCAATGCCATGCCCTGCAGTAAGACCTTTTGTCATTCTGCGCCTGAGCCAACCCCACCAACACCAATGTGATGTGTCATCTCTCCAAATTCCCTCATTCAACCATGGGAAAACTGACACTCAGAGAAGGCAAAGTCACCTAAGGGTTGGTGTGTCTCAAGACTTCTGGTTTCCAGCCTGGTTTTTCCACCTGACTCCAGCAACAGAGAGAAGGTAAATGTCAGGGAAGTTTGTAGCAAGAACCAGGCCTTCCTTCAGACAATGATTCTGTTGACTGGAGGCATCTTTTCTTAATTTAGAAAAAGTTATGTAAGTTGGCACTGAGTGCTCCAAGGAAGGTGTTAGGCCTGAAGCCATTTCCTCCTCACAGAAATCCCCTGCCAGCCCCCAGGTCACTGCCCGATAAGCCCCAGTGTTGGCTGGATAGAAAATAGGGCATTAGAAAAAAAACAATACAAGTTTGACATACTCTTTAAATAAAATGAACACAAGTTCTAGAAGACCTGCACTCCCGAAACTAACCACATTTGTCAATATTAAAAACCATCTCAGTAAGGATAAAAAGGGGTTGCTTGTGGTGAGTATAATTGTGGGAGCCCTATTACTTTTCTTTTACAATCATTTTCTTTTTGAATCATATTATTTCATTTTTAAAGCACATACATGTATTATTTTATTAAATAATATTTAATTATTAAAATAGTAACAAGTACATATGTAAATGATTATATATTTACTATACATTAAATATATATATTTGGATACATATATTTTTTATTTTGTTATATATATACATATATATACACACACATATATATATATATGGAAGGTTCTAATTTCATGACAGAGGATAGTCATATAAGTTGAATAAATTTAGCTTTTTGAAAAACTGATTTTTTTAAAATGTCTGCCCGGATAGGTAAACTTACTCCTGAATTACTTTCTTCAGGATTCAGAAAAACATTTTGTCCTATGCCAACTACATCCCTTTTAAAATTTTCATACCAGTCCTGGTTTACAATGTGATGTCTTTTTTTTGTTTTGTTTTCCTTGCATAGTCCTTTGTATTATTTTTGCAAGACTTGGCAAAGGACTTGCATAGTGGCCTTTCCATAGATTATCACGAAGTAAAAGCACATTTTTCTGGGTCTATTCTAAGGAACTCTGCATTACACAGATCTCTTCTGTCCCACAATTTTTGAAAAACTGGAGTATTAACTGTCAAGTTCTAATATCACAAAATACGGCAAACCAAGCTGCAGTTGCTGCGGGATTCCTGTGTGTTCACACAGGAATCATAAGACCGTCCACCTGCCCTCACTCATCTCATTCCACAGATCTCAGCGACTTCCATCCCCTGCTCTGGAACTTCCGGGACTGAGACTGACATTGGCAGTCAAGGCCCTGCTAAGAGTGGGGTGTATTCAAGGCCTCTGAAGTCTGGCCCCCAGCTGCTTTTGAAAACCTGTCTCCCGCTTACACCCCATCACACGCCTTCCTCCAGCCAAATATGCCTCCTCCTCCAGAACGACCTCTCCTGATACCCTCATGTGTCCAAATCCTTCTAGGTGAGCTATCGTTAATAAAAATAGCCAATCAGTGAGAAGTTACTATGTGCATGAGGATGCCTTCAGAGATTTTAAAGTAGCCAGCAGGTACTGAATGAGTCACATATATGCAGTAACTTTGCAGCCGTTTCATTTAATCTGCATGACCATCCTGCAAGGCCCAGCTGGGGAAATGAGTAACAGAGTTCAGTAACTTGCCTGAGGTCCCTCAGCTGTGAAGAGTGGAGACAGGACATGAACCAGGCAGTTCATCACCGGAGCCACACTTTTCTCTACACTATACCTGCTGGGTTCTGGGGAGGTGGTAGGTATGTTGTAAAACGGCTGTAAACACCTCCAAAACTGAAACATAGCATTACTCTACGACCCAGCAATTCCACTCATAGGTATACAACCGAAAGAAATGAAAACACAGGTCCACCCAGAAACTTGTACATGAATGTTCATAGCAGCCTTATTCACAGAAGCCAAAAGGTAGAAACAACCAAATTGCCCATCAACAGATGAATGGATAAACAAATTGTGGCCTACGCATACAATGGAATATTATTGGGTCACAGAAAGGAATGAGGTACTGATCCGTGTTACAACATGGAAACAACTCGAAAACATTGTGCTGAGTGGAAGAAGTCAGACACAAAAGGTCGCTGCAGGATGTTGATTGATCGTGAGGGAGGCTGTATGAGTGTGCACACGTGAGGTCGGGAGGTCGGGGGTAGAAGGGAACGCTCTGCACTTTCTGCTCGATTTTGCTATGAACCTAAAACTGCTCTAAAAATAAAGTATTTTTTTTTTAAACATCACTGTATTAGTTTGTTAGGGCTACTGTAACAAAATACCACAGACTGGGTGGCTTAAACGACAGAAATGTATTTTCTTCCAATTCTGGAGGTTGGAAGTCTGAGCTCAAAGTGTCACAGGGTTGGTTCCTTCTGAGGCCTCTGTCCCGGGCTTGTAGATGGCCGTCCTCCCCTGTGATCTCACATAGTCTTCTCTCTATATATCTTGTGTCCTAATCTCTTGTTCTTATAAGGACACCAATCATATTGGATTAGCGAGAGCCCATCCTAATGACCTCAGTTTAACTTAATTTTCTCTTTAAAAACCCTATCTCCAAATATAGTCACAGTCTAAAGTACTGGGTGTTAGGACTTCGACATATGAACTTTGAGGAACACAATTCAATCATAACTGTCATATAGTGTATGATTCTTTAATATGCAATATCCAGAATAGACAAATCCATAGAGACAGAAAGCAGATTAGTGGTTGCCAGGGGCCAGGGGGCTGGGGAAATGAGGAGTGACACTAGGTACAAGAGTTCCTTTTGGGGTGATAAAAATGTTTTGAAACTAGACAGGGGCAGTGGTTGCCCAGCATTTTGAATACACTAAATGCCACTGAATCACAGCATAAATGGTTAATTTAAATGTGAATTTTACCTCATTTTTTTAAGGTAAAATAAAGCCTATTAACATTGGCTTCTGTGGAGATTTCCCTTCCCCCCCCCCCCTCAGCCCAGCTTCAAGGTCTCTACATCAATTTCCCCCCGGGGGGGGGGGGTGAGGGGGTAGAGGGGGGAGGGGGGCAAGGAGAGGACTCTGGGAGCTGATGAGGCCCCAGGTTTTCCTACATATGACATAAAATTAAGTCAAATTTGCCGAAGAGAGAAGGAAGAAAATGGCCCCAATTTCAGGAGAATGTAAATAAAACCAATGCTCCAGGCAGAATATCCATCCAAAGAGCCAACTGCTGTGTGTCTGAGACAGGCCAGGTGTGAAGTTTATTCCTTTGTTCTGGGCCCCATGCCCATGCTTGCTGTGGGGGCTCTGTAAATGCCATTGGCTGAGAGCTGCTTCCCAGACTTGGCCTGAGGATGGGGAGTCAGAAAAACAAGGGGCAGCTAAATTGGGGAACACAGGCAGGCTGTATTAATGTCTCCCTGGGGCTGAGGCCTGGGCCCTCCTCTTCTGGAGTGGCTCTGTGACCCCCCAACTCCCTTGGGCCTCAACGGGCTCTGTACGGCTCTGAGTTTCCTCAGTTCCAGTACTTTCCACAGTGCATGTCTGCTTCTCTACTGGGAGCTGCAGACTCCAGTCACACGGAGCCCCAGCCATTACGTAGTTGTGGGTTCTCACTGAACACATCCTCTCTGCCCCTCAGTTTCCAAATCTGTGTTTGGGCTCAGTTGTCAATGATATGTCCAGGCATTCTTTATTAATTAACATCTATTGCGCACTTACTGTATGCCTACCTGTACCTTGTGATTTCCACACTGGCGCATTGCATCCCATACCAGATTGAAGGGTTCCTCCTGATTGGAAGGAAGACAAATCACGTTGAGGTCAATTTTCTGCATAGAAACTTGGGAAGGAGGAGAACTAAAGAAGCCCAACTAGATATCGGTGCAGCTGAGCGGACTGGAAGATGTTTTGTGGTTCTTGATTTATTTCAGTGTTAAGCTGCTCATGCATTTGCAGGTTATGATTATAGAGTATTGATTTCCGTCCTATTAATCCATTCAAGGCTTTTTTTCTCCAACTCTCTAAAAAATTTTCAAGTAGGGTTCCAGTGGAAACCCCCTAAGAGAAGATTTTAAACAAAACCTCCAGCACCTGTATTTGCCTGTAGTCAGCATTTGATCGTCCTCTGTACGAGGTCCTCAGAGATTCTATCTGTGATACTGAAAGTACACATCCCACATCTGAACTTCAACCTGAGGGCAGGTGGCGGTAATCCTGCCCTCCCCACCCCTGGAATGCAACGTTTGTGAAACTCTGCAGCATAGAGATGCTTTAGTGCAGAAAGAGATGAAATGAAAAGGAAAGGACCCAGTGCAGGTGGTTTCTCCTCCCTCTCAGAATACAAATGTAGTTTCATTGTTTTGGTCAGAGCTTTACTCCTGCTTCTCCAGAGGGCATCAAAATGAAATCGAAACAAAGGAGTTCTGTCAGCCTCTGGGTAGCCGAGAGGTGGGAAAATTTAAATTTAGAGGATATAACACAATAGTTAAAAACACGCTGAGGGATGGTAACACCTAAAACAATGAGATAATAAAGTAGGTCATGGCCCTTCACAGGTCAGAAGCTGTTGCTTCTGGGCCTGGCAGGGAGGGCAGGCATTGGGTATGGGGTAGTTGATACTTTCTGTTGCTTAGTGCACAAAATTATAGTATTTCTGAGTATCATTATTCATCCATAATAGTATCAAAGTAAAAAGAAGGAAGAAAGAAGGGAAAAGAAAAAAGGAAAGAAAAGAGGAAGGAAGGACCTGAATAAGGAAAATGACAAATGTGTTCCTTTTAATAGGGAGATGGAAATGGAAAGGACACTTAGGGGTGGGGGGTGCTGAATGCAAAGTCTTGCTCAGTGGGAAGCCACGGTGTGAGAGGATGAGAAAGCATCCGGGTAGCTAGAAAAAGCCCGACAAGTAGTTGGTAAATTCAGGTGACCTTCTCAGACCTTGTTGGGGTAGAAAGATGAAACAAGGAGAGAGAACAGGCAGGACTTACGGATGGTTACATTTTTAATAATATCAAGAGGGAAGCCCACTTGAGAAAGACAAGTATCTCCATCAAGGCCACCCACTAATATTCCATTCCCCCCTGCCCTGAAAGTAGAAAACGCTATTTATGATAAAGACATTATAATAGGGGAAAGACACAGAAATAAAGAAGCAGTCAAGGTGGGTTTATTTGTTTCCTTTTGTCTCTGTAACAAATTACCACACACTTAGAGGCTTAAAGTAACACCCATGTATCTGTTACCTTACAGCTCTTGAGGTCAGATATCCAACATGGGTCTCGCTGGGCTAAATCAGGGTGTTTGCAGGGCCGCTTTCCTTCTAGGGGAGAAGCTATTTCCTTGCCTTTCCCAGCTCCCAGCAGCCACCCGCATTCCTTGGCTCACGCCCCTTCCTGCATCTTCAAAGCCTACAGCACAGCATCTTCCCATCTCTCTCTCACTCTGACTTCTCTTAGGCCTCTTTCTTCTACTTTTAAGACCCTGGATAATCTCCCCCTTTTGAGATCATCTGAATCAACAGCGTTAATTCCATCTGCAACCAGAATTCCTCCTTGCCATGTAATATAACATATTCACAGGTTCTGGGGAGCAGGACATGTCTATCTTTGGGGGTAGTCATTATTCTGCTTCCCACCATGGGGAACCACATGTGGTATAGTTAGCCCCATCCTAGGAAAAGGTCTGAAATGTAATTTGGGAGAGGCTGACATGAAAAATGATATCTAGGGAAAGACTATGACTCATGGCCGACTTGAGCCTCCAGCCTAGGGTAAGATTTTTCTTCCAAGTCTGGTCCACCTGTTGTTTCTTCCCCGAGCTCAGCTCTAGTCAGAATCTTGCCTGGGAAATAAATCATGCAACTGTATTTCCAAGTTGCCTAGCCGGGTTGACTGTCAGCATCACTGCCCTGAAGCAAATCCCAAATTCTCCTCAGTCAAGTCTGGAGAAAGGCAAATGCTCACTGTCCCGGGGCTCCAGGTAGGGGGGAGGGCCAACTGCTTGAATTACTCCCCTGCCCATATCATCATGCCGGAAGGGTGGACCCATCCGTAGGTGGGGAGTGCCCTAGGAGGCAACAGTAGAATTCGTTGTTAGACCCATCCTGCAGATGAACATACCAAAGCCTAGAGAGGATAAGTAGTTTGTCCATAATCCCTTGGCTGGGAAGTAGTGGGACAGGAATTTGCCTCCAGAACTGTCTGACCCTCCGTAGCTTAGCTTTTTTTCAGTAAGTATGGGTGTGCCATTGTATTGGATTATATGTATACAGACATAAGGCCCGGTATCTATTTTCAATGAATTCAACTTAAAGGAGACACTGGCATTGTTTTGCTCAGTGAGACATAGCAGCTTTGGTGGTTGTGGATCAGAAGGCCGGGGAAGTTGTGCGCACTCATGGGAATGACAAAGAGGCCTGCTTTGTCAGCCAGAGAATGTCTCCCATAGAAAGGGCCATCTAAGCTGAGTCCTCAGAAGTAGATAGCAGTGATCCAGGCAAAGACGTCAGTAATAGACAAAACATAGAAGACATTACCGTCAGCTGCGTCTCTCTGCTTCACGTTGTCTTAACTCCAGGTCCCAGGCTGATGGGGGAGCAGCCTTCACCCTCTGTGACATTGTCAGACCTCTGACAACAACAGACACATAGCAGACCCTCATGGCAAACCATGTGCTGCCTCCTAAAGCTTCTCTCTCAATGTCACACATTCCACTTCTCCATTGATTGGCCAGAATAAGTCCCCTGGCCAATCCTGATGACAACGGGAGAGGGCAGGAAGGGGCAGAACACCTAAGGGTGGTGTAATCGATCCCATTGAGAGAGCCAGATCTGGGGGTCAGCTCAAAGCCTGCACTTCACATCACCACCAGTTCACACAGGATTCGATCTTTCTTTCCCAGAGGCATGAGGTCATCCGAGAGGGGAAACTCGAGACCGTGACACTAACACGGGGGGGCGTCACATAGACCAACTCCTGGCTGTGGGAGAAGCACCCCTACCCACATTTCTTCACAATAAACGAATAATAATAAACATTCCACCGAAATCTTTAAATGGATAGAGGAGTTTAATTATAACAATTTAATATTCAAAAGCAAAAGCTGCTTTTATACAATTACAGTGAGGCAACTTTTAATTAACTTTGGAAACTTTCTTTTGCTTGGAAAATCTAATTAAAAATACTTAGGGAACTATTAACATAACACAAGATTCAGGAGTGGGGGTGGAAATAATATGGGGAAGGTACGGAAAAGAGACAGAAGAGGAATCACTGAGGAATTGGGGTCACCTAAGCGTTTGCCCCAAGCTTTCAGCCATTGCTGTCCCTCCCTGAGCTCTTGGGACATCAGGAGAGATTTTGCCACCAGAAGCTCTGCAAGATACCTCTAAGCAATAAAGCCTGGTGAGAGTTCTGCCTTTTCTTTCTTCTATTTTTGGGGCTCCCCCCATCTCTGATGTAGGGGATACAGAGGAGGGGGTGAGTGGTTAGACTAGAGAGTCAAAAGCAATTTCAGAAAGTGACCGGATGCCATAAACTGTTAGCCTGTCCTGGGAGGGACGGCAGAGTGGAGTGTGTTGGCTTTACGACTGACCCGCTCTTAGTGTGTGCCCAGGGGGTGAGCGTGTGGCCCCAGCCATGGCGGTTCTCAGAGTGTGGCCCACGATCCAGAGCAGCATCACTGGGGTGCAGGTCAGATCTGTACTCCACATTCTCGGTCCCCTCTCAGGCCTACGGAATCTGAGTGGACGTTTGAGCACAATGCCTTCTAAGGTCTGAGAAGCACAGATCTTGGCCACAGTGATTTGCCAACAACCTGTTTCAGAATTCCTTGAGGAGTTTGTTTAGAAAGTAGCCCCCAGACCCTACCCCAAACCTAGTCAATCAGATCCCTGGAGGTGGGGCTCAGGCACCCCCATTTCAGAGAAGCTCCCCCAGGAGTTGCTGACATCCACCCAAGTTTGGGAAATACTGGTATACTCTAAGAACTCCAACCTTGAGATCAGGACAACTGACCCCCCCCACCCCCCTGGCTGAGGAGCCCTGTGACATTTCTAGGCTTCAGTTTCCTTGTTTGTGAAAGGAAGTGAGCAGTGCCCACCAGCAGGTTTGCTGAGCGCCAGCTGAGAAAGTGGACGGGGGCACTACCCTCATCTTCAACTGGCCCCACTGAAATCAGAGAGCCAGTGCGGTTAGAAGACCGAGATTCTAACCTGGTTCTGCCACTTACTGGCTTCATGACCTGGGGCAAATCAAACCACCCTCGCTGGTCTCAGTTTCTCAACTTTCTCAGCACCTGAGCAGAAAGTGATAAGTTGTGCAGGATCATGGGAGAGCTGGGTCATCTCTGAGACGCCCCAGGACGCTGAGTCTGTCATTTGTACAGAACTGCCCTCTCAGCGGGCCCCGCCTTCCCAGGTGAAAGCAGACAGAGGCAGAAGGGGTCTCAGACAAGGGTACGTACAGACCCATCAGGGGCTTTTGGAGAGAAGGGGTTGGTCCTCTCCATGTTACAGGAATGTAGCTTTCTCAGTAAGTTCCTTCTGAAACTCTAAAGTCCAAACAAAACCAAACAGAAAACAAACAAACAAACTTGATTCTCAAGTGACCCTGCATCCCCCCAGCCCACGTGGCCTAGCACCTGTCCACCAGGGTTCCAAATATAACCAGCTGACCCAGATTCCTGAGCCCAAGGGCCTCCCTCAGGGTGTGTGGGACAGAGCAGTCCGGCAGAGGAACTTTAATGTTACACTGACCCCCTGTGGAAGTCAGAGGTGGCAGCCACTGCTCCCACCTAGGGCATGCCCCCATCCTGGCCCCACCCCATCCTGCCAACCTGGCCCTCTCAACAGCAGCCCTGGGACCTCTCAGGGAGGTCCACCCACCAGCTGCCACCTCAGAGGCAGAGACCACTGGAAGAAACTCACTGCATCCTGGGGAAGCCTGGCCAAGGTCAGACAGAGGACAAAGGGAAGGGGCATGCCCTCCACTGCAGCCTAATGTCACCCACGGGCCTGCCACCACCATCTCTTGCCTGGATGTCTTCTCAGTGGCCTCCCAGCCCCAGAGTCATCCTTCTCTGGAGTGAAGCCTCTGCTTATTCACGTGAGCCCACATGCCTGCGGTGGCCACTTCCCATCATGGCCTACTCTTTCTCTAGTCATTTATCAACTATACAGCTGGCCCCTGTATGGCAAACACTCTGTGAGTGCTGAACAAGCTGAGAGTAACTGCCCTCTGCACTCTAGGATGCAGGAGAAGCTGAAGGGAACAGACAACACTGTGCCGTGGGAGGGGGACTGTGGGAGCACAGTGGAGGGCTCAGGGCGGTCTTCGTGGACGAGGTGGTAGCTAAGCCACAACCTGAAAGCTAAGGAGGCATCATCTGGGTGGAGGGAGAAAGGAGAAAGAGCCAAGCAGAGGGCACAGCTTAGGGAGGAAAGAGAGGAGCTTAGCTGCAGCACCCAGCAGATGGTGGTCTGGCTGGAGCAGAGAAGGGGAAGGAAAGGGTGGGGAGAGAGGACACGGGGAGGCCAGCTGGGCCTGAGGACACAGAAACCCTGCGTATACGAGTGGGCTTCCGCTGAAGAAGGGAAATGGCACCCTCAGAGGTGCAGTTTAGAAAACTCCAGTCCGTGCAGAGAAGAGACTGAGTGGGACTATATATATTATGTTAAAATAAGACCAGATCTTATATTAATTTTTGCTCCAAAAGATGCATCAGAGCTGATTGTCCAGCTAGGTCTTATTTTTGGGGAAGCACAGTATGTGTCATGGATAATATATCATGCCATGAATATAAATCCACATGCTGCACAGTATACCATAATATAGATTACCATAACTTATTTAGCCAGATTTTTATTTCAGTGCATTTAGGTTAGTTCTCATTTGGGCAATTATAAAGAAAGCTGCCATGGAATTCCTGGTGTAATTATTTTTCCCATTTGTGTGCAACTTTTCCAATGAAAAATTTTTAGATATGATCGCTTGTTTTTGTTATAAATTTGACACTATTCTTTACATTTTGTAACTGGTAAATTCTTTGGGGAACAAGAAGAAAAATCTTTACAAAATAAAGTAAATGATGGCATATTTATCCATTTATCAAAACAATGGAATATTATTTAGCCATAAAAACGAGTGAAGCACTGACACCGGTTACATGCAACGTGGACGAACCTTGAAAACATGAGGCTGAGTGAAAGAAGCCAGACACCAAAGACCACATATTGTATGATTTCATTTATATGCAATGTCCAGGAGAGACAGAAAGTGGATTAGCGGCTGCCTAGGACTGGGGGTTGGGAGGTGACAGCAAAGGGTAATGCGTTTTCTGTTGAAAAAATGAAAATGTTCACAAATTGATGGGGTAACAATTGACAACTCTGAACACCATTCAATTGTGTCATTGAAGTGTATGCTTTAAATGGGTAAATTGTATGGCACATATCTCAACAAAGCTGTTACAACAAATAAATTAGAGAGTAAAATAAAATACTGCAAACAGATCCCACGGGCTGAGAGGAGCTAGACAAGAGGCCGATGGAGGACAGGGGCAAAGGAGTTGATAAAATGGGGGTCCTTCTTCAGGGAAGAAACCAGGATGCAGTGTCTCTGCCAGAGGCAGGAGCAATGGTGGCAGAAGACTCCTTCTGAGTTTTGGGAGGACACAGGAGACATCCCCAGGGCCTCCCGCCAGTCCAGACTGTGTCGTCAACCCCACATTCCCAAGCAGCTGGCTCCCATCAGCTATGAAGTTCGATAACACAGGTGGAACCTTCTCTGGCGCTCACATAGTCAACTATAGAAGGTTCGAAGCTCTCTGATTACAACCACCTTTTATCATTTCCCTAGCAAACCTACTCCCCTATAATTTGGTGATAAAAGCCAAGAAGCAACAAGCTGAAAAGAGGAAGGGGGAAAGAGCCCTCAGGGTCCCAGTAGCCAGGAAAGGTAGGTGGAGGAAGTGGCCCAGTTAGGGCCCATTTCTTGCCCCGGATTTATGGGGCTGGGTTGTTGGGATTGTCTGGAGGGTCCCTTCAGTGGACTGTAGGTCTGGCTACTAATCCCACCACAGCTCCACACTGGCAGAGAAATGGGCCACAGGGATTCTGCCACCTGTACTCCAACAGCCGGGCGCACATGGGGAGGAGGGCAGTTGGCCAGCACAAGCTACCAGGTGGCCCCCAATACCCAGGAATCTCCCTTCTTTCCTGTCACCCTCCAAAAGGCCTTCCCCATAGACCAGCCAGTCCACTGGAGTCCTGGGCCTAGGAAATGGGGTTGAAGCGCAGGCTTGGAGTTCGGCCAGTGCTTCAACCCCATTTCCTAGGCCCAGGACCTTGAGCAAGTGGCTTCCTCTCTCTGAGCCTCAGTTTCTTCATCTACAAAGTGGGGGTGATGACCACAATCCACAGTTTATTTCCCTGGGTATTGCAAAGATCAAGTAAGACACTAGACAAGATAAAGGGAATTAGGGCCGCAGTTCCTGAATGTCAGACTGACACCCCAGAATTCCTGTGCACATATATATAGATTCCTGGGACCCCTTTTAATGAGAAATGGTTCATTGGCTATGCGGTGGAGCCCAGGATATGGGGTCCTGGGAAAAGCTACTCAGCACTTATGATGGGTGGACAGGCACAGGGAGGGAACCTCTGCGTTACAGACCAATGTGGTGGCCTCTCTGTGAGGGGTCTGTGAGGGGGGTGGTGTCGGACAGTCAAAGAGAGTGTCAACCGTGGGGGAGCAGCTCTAACTGGGCCAGTTACTTTCGCTTTCTGAGCCTCAGTTTCCTCACCTGGGAGATGGGGGATCCACCTATCTTTCAGGTTTGGAAGATAAAGGATGTGAAGTACTCAGCACACAGTGAGTCTTCAATAAATGGCACTGTTGTAGTTTTATATTACCATGTTTCCCGGAAAATAAGACCTAGCCAGACAATCAGCTCTAGTGCGTCTTTTGGAGCAAAAATTAATATAAGACCCAGTATTATATTATATATTATATTATATTATATTATATTATATTATATTATATATTATATATATTATATATATATTATATATATATATATAATATATATATAATATATAATATATATATATATATATATATATATAATATAATATATTATATATATAATATATAATATATATATAATCTTGTATAATTTTTGCTCCAAAAGATGCATTATAGAGCTGATTGTCTGGCTAGGTCTTATTTTCAGGGAAACACGGCAGCTAGCAAGAGGCAGGGCCAAGATGAAGTCCGTGAGAGACTGAGTACATTGGTAGCCCTACATTTTGCTGCCTCCCTGTATCCCTCTGTTTTTGTAGGTCCCTCCCATACTGACTCTGGGTGTGGCCATATCACTTACTTTAGCCAATGAGATAGCAGCAAACAGGGTGCAAGCAGAAGCCTCAAAAAGCATTTGCATGTTTCTGCTTCCTCCCTCAAACCTTGTTCTGCCAGGAGAACAAGCTCAGGTTAGTCAGCAAAGGATAAACAAACACTTGAAGCATCCCATCCAAGGCCATACTAGACCAGCTAACCCCAGCCCCCTTGCATCTGACCTAAGATACATGAATAAGCCCAGACAAGATTATTAGCCAACCCACCCCAGATCAGCAGAATAGCATGAGTGACCTGGAGAGTCTTGAAATATAATAAAGAGTTTTTATTTTAAGCTTCTAAATTTTGGTATGATTTGTTATGCAGCAATAACTAACTGATACAAAGCCAAACTTTGACTTACAATCTCTACTCTCCAAAACCCCACTGCCTTTCTTTCTGGTCAAAGCCCTACACATAGCCCATATGTAACGGACACTGCTGACATATCTGGAAGTTCAAGACTAAAGAAGATACGGCTTTGCCACTGAGAACTGACAGTCCCATGAGAAAGATCCTAGCAAAATACCACAGTTGAGGAAACCAAGGCTAGAGATGGCCCAGTGTCACTCAGCCCAGGAGCTGTAGGACTGGGACTTGGCCCCAGGTCCCTGTTCTTTGTTCACAGAAAGAAACCTGGGGCTCAGAAGGGGCCTTTGATTGATCAGGATCACACAGCACTTTAGTGAGAACAAGAAACCCCAGGCTTCCTGACCCTACATCCAGAGTTCCTGGGGCCACTCAAACCTTCAAGCATCCTTGAATGCCAATAAAATTATGTGCCTGGGTCCCACCCCTGAGTACACCCCCAGGGAGAGCCTGTTCCCAATTTAGTGAATTGAGTTCCGTCTGAGAGCATTAACTACAAATTTGTATTTGAGGCCCCGTGTGCAGTTTTTATGCATCCTTAAATACCAAAACATAATTACCAATGTCAATACATAATGTTTATTTCTTTCAGAACCGACATTTTAATTTTCCTGAGCAGGCAGGAAAAATGATATGCATAAAAATAATGACAAATATTAAAAGTCTCCCGAATAAGGGACTGGGAGCGCCCGCGTAATCCTAAATTTAAATGCATTCATGATCACAGCCATATTAAAGGTCTGATAAGCCAAATTAGGTTCCATGTAAGCATAATTAATCTTCTTTTTCAATGAAGATATTACAAGGGCGTTAATTTGAATCCCAAAGGCCTTTGGGAAATTAAATTATATAGATAAAGCAAATATTTGACCTTTTGCAGATAATTACTATTTTTTAAAAAATCACAATGCAAATGAACAGCAAGTAAACCTTGGGTGTTATTGGGCTCTACCGAGATAAAGTTCTTTATAAATATTCAGCGAGAGAAGAGGCAGGTATTGCTTTCTATTCAGCCTCCCAGGTTTCCATTCCAAATTTGGAAGCACACGACTTCAGCGAGGTGCCCTGGTGTTTATTAACAAATAATTGAGTGGAATTGGCCAGCGCTGATTATATCAAATTGGCAAATTATCCAGTATCATTTATAGGTCATTAAATTTCAAAGAACGCAGAGCAGTGGGGCTGCAGCAATGATCCCAGGGCCAGCGTTAAACGGGGCTAATGCTTATCCAGGTAAATGGCGTTTCTGTCACCTCTGAGTCAGGTTCCTGGGTCCCCAGGCAGGATGGGCAAGAAGAACCTGCATCAGTGTCACAGCCCATCCCCTTAAACCACCTGGTGGCACTGAAGAAAGAAAGGGGCATAGGGCCAAGTCCCGGTCTGTGGCTCACGGGTTGAGTGACCCTGGACCATCTCGTGCCTCAGTTTCCTCAGCAGTAAATGAGTAGAACTGCACAAGAGGTCAGGACTTGGGAATATGAAATGAGATCAAGGGTTTTGAGTGCTAATACCTGAGGCACTTTGGAGCTGGAGAGACCTGCGTTAGCCTCCTGGTCCCCTCCCCCGTTCCTCAATGATCAGGTCTCCTGAGTTTCCCAATCTGTAAAATGGGTCTCTAGCACTATCGTGATATCCTGTGGTTCTTGTGAAGATTAAATAAGAAAGGGCTTCGGAGGTGCCTTACACAGAGCAGGGCCTCCTGGAGGATGAACTCTGTCTCAGCATGCTAAGTCACTTCCTCACGCCTCAAGCTCCCAAACAGGGAGCAGCCACGGTGCTCCATCCCCTCCCCAACTGCAGAGCATACCGTGTCTCGGGGACCAAAGCAACACTGTGGGGCCCGGATTCTCACACAGTCCCTCCTAAAGACTGTTCCTGCAGCTCTAGGCACTAAATCCCTCTCCAGAAAGAGGTCCACACAACCACTGCTGCTAACGACTGACATTACTGAGTGCTAACCGGTGCACTCTTCCAAGTGCTTTACATGGATATTTCATTGAATCCTCTTACAATCCTATAAGGAAGGCCCGTTGATGTCTCCATCTTACAAATGAGGAAACAGACACCATGACCCCCACATCCACCCACCCCCAGAGGGTCAGGGAGTCCCTGAAGTGACAGCACCAGGGCTTACACCTGTGGCTGGCTCCACAGCTCACAGCCTTCACCCCATTGGTGCTGCCACCAACACACCATACAGGAGGCCAGGCTGGCACCCAGCCACATGCTGTTGCCACCCTGGCCCTGGTCTTCCAAGCTTTCGCAGGGGCCTGAACACAGAGCTAGAAGCCCATGCCCCTCCAAAAGCAAAGGACTTTATGTGTGTCAATGCACTCTAGCAATCTCCCCGGTCCCTGGCTAGCCAGGCCTGCAGCCGGAGGGCACAATGACCATGTGACATGACACAAAGGAGGTGGCCTAAGGACCTCCGTAGTCCCCTGCCTGGCCAATATTATAGAATGGTGTCTATCTCAGTTTCCTTTTAAGACTGAGCTTGTCCACTGCTACAGGAGACAGAAATGTTCAGATGTTCAGATCGAGTTCAGCTCTAACTAGTGCTGCCACAAAACGAGCAGACTTATGCAGAAAAGGGCAAGAAGAGAATAACAACACAGTGCAATGATGGGACAGAACAGAGTAACCAGCTTTGCCTGGGGAACTGATGGCTAGGCTTTCCGAGGGGACACTCTGAGTGGGCTTTGAAGGATGTATAGGAGGTTGCCAGGTAGAGCAGGGAAGAAAGGGCATTCTTAGCAGAGGAAACAGCAGGAGCAAAGGGGAGGGGGTATGGAGCATGTGCTAGGGGTCTAGGCATTCTCCGAGGCCCTAGTCATCACTCCTTGAGTGGCTCCCCTCAGCCCAGAGTGCTGCCACCAGGCACATGGCCTCACACCTAGATCCATAGGAGCTGGCAGGATCCGAAGCTGGGCCAGCTCAGAGCCAGCCAGAGTCCTGAGTTCTTCAACAATACTATTTGCCATCATGTTCCAAGCTCTACCCAAGGCAGAATTCAAAGGCATTGCATGCGTTCTACAGGAAGAGGATACTGACAGAGGGAGAACAGCCAATGACACTCCACCAAATCCTGTGGCCCATCCCACAGGCCCAGCGAGGCAAGTCCAGAGGCCTCAGCTCCCAGGAAGTGTCTGCAGCGGGAGACATTGAAATGACCAGAAACAAAGTCACGTTCCTGGCATCACCACACTGGAGTTCTCCCTCTCTCTGATTAGAGCAGAATTGATTCTCTACATTTCCTAATCACACACTCTTCAAACACTGAATGTTCTAGTGCCAATTAGTCTGCACTGATCTGGAAGGAGAAGGGAGACGTCCTTATTGACGAGGGGAGTGACAACTCAGAGCCTGGAGTTATCGATGACTAATCAGCTGGGTCCTGAAGTCAGGGCCTTCCCAGGTACCAGGAGGTGAGTCTCCCCGCCCAGGCAAGGGATGGGCCTGGGGGGAGGTCCACCTGCCACAGGCAATTTGGTGTCCCCACCATTTGGGGCAGTTCCTGGGCCTTTCTGACTGACAGAGTTATTTCCAAAAGGCGATATTTGTGGTGGGCCCATTAACTACTGGAGCATGAATTGCCAGGTGGGCTCCATAGTCAAGAACAAAACTCACATTAAACCTTAGATTGGGCTCGGGCCCTCCCCAGGTCCCCAGCTGCCCATCTCCTAATGGTGAACCTCCTGCAACCTCTTCTCACACACAGCCCATCTTCCTGGTGGTTCAATCTGTCCCCCTGTGCTTTGGTTACCATTGTCATGCCAGACCTCTTTCTTGAGCTCCAAACCCAAGGATCCAGGATCCCTCTGGGCATCTCCACTCAGATGCCCAAGATGCCTCTAACTCCACAAGGATCCAATGGAAATTGGCGTCTTCATTTACTGAGAGCACCAAAGCCAATGAGAATGAATGAGAACCTCACGCCGGGCACTGTTCTGAATGTCCAAATACATCCATATTCCGTTTCACTCTCTAACAGTCCTATAAGGAAGGGCTGATATTAGCCCTATCTTACAGATGCGGAAACAGTTTACCTTTCTGGGTGTAAGATTCTTTGGAAGAATAGAAAATCACTGGACCACAGCTCTGTAGATGCTGGGCTGTTACTTCAAAGGACATCTGAAGCCACCTGACTTGTTCTTTGCTGGGTCATCTCTTAGATGTTTTGCTTCTTCACACCTGGATCCTTGCAAGTTATTTACTTTGATCGTTTTCCTTATTCAGCATACTAACCAGGACTTAACCAAGTGTTGATCTTCCACTGGCTTAGTCAGGAAGGAAGGGCATTTTGCCCTGTACAGTCTGTCTCTAATTTCTGCCTTGGTGCCCTCTTCTCAAGAGCCACCATAATATCTACTATTGCCCCAGCTTCTCTGTCTTTCTCCTTTTCTTCTGCCTTCCAAGGGAGCTTTTCAAGACCGTCTGCCACATCACGGATTTGATTTTCCATAAAGTCAATTCTACTGTCGATGCTTCCAGGGCTGTTATATTGATTCTACTGCCTTTTAGCTCCCTTGTAAATCTTCCTTAGCGCACCCATCTCTCTTTATATTTCATAGATGTGTCTGTGTATCTCAGCTGCCTCTCCTTATGGCTTTCGGCTTTAATTTCATAAAAGCCACCATCTCCTTGCATTCACATAAGAGTCCTCACAAGATTCTAAACTTTTCTTCTGGATCCAAGGAAAACACTTTTCAGAGGTCTAGTCCTCCTCTGAGTTTTGAACCATATTCTCACTGTATTATTCAGCAGTATTTTTTTCCAGAGGTCCCAAGCTGTTTCTTAAAGAAGACTATGAAACCACAGTGATCTATTCACCAAACATTTACTGAGTGTCATTGTGTCCTAAGTACTTCAAAGAATGCTGGAAAGGCCATCCATAGCTCCTGGTACCCACTGATCCAGAGAAACTGAGAAAGGGTGACACTTGCTGCCCCTTCTCAGGTCTGGATTTGCACGGCCAGTTCCCAGGAGATGGGTTCATCTCCTCCATGACGGAGGCAGCTCTCTTCCTGAGCTCCTGCCTTCCCTGTTGAGACAGAGACCAACCACAGAACGGCGAGCCCAGGGCCTGCACTGTGGATGGGAAACAGCAGCTGGTGCCAAAATTGAGACCAAAGCAATGGTGTCAGAAGCCAAAAGAGGTAGCTTCTGACAGACACGCCCAGGCCCTCTGCCACCTAAACCAGGCTCCCTCCACCACACTGGGACGCAGTGTTTGAGATCTTCTCAGAATAGAGTGAGCGGTGGCTTGAGCAAGGCAATCATTAGGAAAGATACAGGTTTTGTTGTCAGTAAGAGAAGTAGCCCTATTTTTAAACAGCTGTATTCAGGTATAATTGATATTCAAAAATTTGCACGTATTTAATGTATACAATTTAATGAGTTTGGACAAATACATACACCCGTGATATTATCACCACAATGAAGGTAATAAATAGATCCATCCGTCAGCTCCAAAGTCTCTTTGTGTCCCTTTGGTTGTTTGTTTGTTTGTTTATTTTGTTTTTGTGGTACTATGTTTCCCTAAAAATAAGACCTAGCCGGACAATCAGCTCTAATGCGTCTTTTGGAGCAAAAATTAATGTAAGACCCGGTCTTATTTTACTATAATATAAGACCATGTCATATATAATATAATATAATATACCGGGTCTTATATTAATTTTTGCTCCAAAAGACGCATTAGAGCTGGTTATCCAGCGAGGTCTTATTTCTGGGGAAACACGGTAAGAACACTTAACATGGGATCTACCACCTTAAAATTTTAAGTGCACAACCCAGTATTGTTACTACCAGCACTGCGCTGGGCAGCAGATCTCTACCACTTATTAGCAGATCTCATCTCACATGACTGGAGCTTTATACCACCTGAATACTGATTCCCCATTTCCCCCTCCTGCCAGCGCTTGGTAACCATCTTTCCATTCTCTGCTTCTGTGAGCTTGACTGTTTTAGATACCTCATACAACTGAGATCATGCAGTATTTTTCCTTCTGTGTCTGGCTTATTTCACTGAGCATAATGTCCTCCAGGTTCATCCATGTTGCAAATCAGAGGATTTCCTTCTTTTGTAAGGCTAAATAATATTCCATTTTATGTATCTACCACATTTTCTTTACCCATTCATATGTCAATGGACCTTTGGGTTGTTGCCATATCTAGGCTATTGTGAATAACGCTGCAACGGACGTGGGTGTGCAGATAATGCAAAGTATTTCTTAATCTTCTCTGGTGAGTGGGAAGGTCCTGAAGAAGCAAAGACAGGGAAAGAAGCTCCATAGGAGATGGCTAGGGTTCACAGGAAAGAGCTGGCATGGCCCCTACCTTTAAGGAACAGATATAATTTAATAGAAGGGGAAAAAAAGAAACCATGTAGTCAAAGAAAACACATGTGTGCGTATTTCATTACTTTAGAGGTGTGCCCATTCTGCACATTTTAGTAGCATATGCTAGAGGCTATAGGGGTAAGATTAATGGGGTCTGGGCTTTGCCACTTGAGTGCAGCCCCGGAACCAGCTGCCTGGGCTTCACCTGGGAACTTGTTAGAAATGCAAGTTCTCAGGCTCCATCACAGACCTACTAAATCAGAATCTGAAATTTAACAAGATTCCCCAGGGGATTTCTTAGCACTTTAAATATTGAGAAGCATGATTGAAAAGGAAAACAGCACTGATTTCACGCAGGGACGGGGAAGAGAAAAGGGAGAATGGAGCAAATTGAGAAAAATATTGATAACTGTTGACTCCAGATCGTGGGCATATGTGGGAGTTCACTGTACTAGTTTCTACTTTTGAGACGATTTGAAAATGTTTGACGTCAACAAACAATGCACTGATGGATTGACAGAGGAAACCATGATCCAAGGCAACAGAGGTCACCTCAGGAGAGAAGCTCCAGGCTCCTGTCACAAATACATATAGCCACCACCGGCCCCAGGGGACAGGAACATCATTAGGAGATTTGTCACTGTGCTGTATTAAGGTTGCTGGGGTATCTGTGGTCTCAAGAACAGAGAGCACCAAAGCCACACAGGATGAATGCAAAAGACCCACATGGGGCACCTCCGGGTGAGATTTTAGCACTCCAGAAATAAAAAGAACATTCTAAAGGCGTCCAGAGAGCAAAAACACAAAACCTACCGAGGTCATCTACCCTACTTGCTGTAGACATGGAGCCAGACCTCTGTATTAGCTTCCTAGGGCTGCTGTTGTCAAACATTGCCACAGAGTCAGTGGCTTAAAACAACATGAATGTATTCTCTTACAGTTCTGGAGACAAGAAGTCTGAGATCAGTTTTGCTAGTTGGAAACCAAGGTGTCTGACTGAGCCCCCTCTGGGGGCCCTAGGGTGAACCTGTCTTGTCTCCTTGTTTTTCCAGCTTCTAGAACCTCATTCCTTATATTCCTTGTCCAAGGTTCCTCCCTCCATCTTCAAAGCTAGCATCTTAGCATCTTGCCTCAGTGCCCACTTACTTTCTTCCTCTATAGAAAAATCTCCCTCTGCCTTCTTCATAGAAGGAGACTTGTGATCACATTTAGAGCCCACCTGGATAAACCAGGATCCTCTCCCCATCTCAAGATCTTTAATAAAGTCTGTAAAGTCTCGCTTGCTACGTAAGGGAACATTCACAGGTTCCCTGGATACTTTGAGGACCATTGTTCAGTCCACCACAACTTTCAGGTTCCAAGGAAAAGTGGTTTGTATCCCAGGGATCTATACAAAGCCAAACAATCAAACAAGGGGGAGGACAAAATAAAAATATTTTGTGATTCTTAATATTTACCACTCTGCCCTCAAATTTAAAATCCTGTATATCGAGATGCTTCTAAATGAAATAATAAAAATAATTTTTAAAATATTTTCAACAACAACAAAATAACCCAATTTAAAAATGGGCAAAGATTTGAACAGATACTTCTCCAAATAGGATATACAATGGCCAATAAGCACATGAAAAGATGTTTCACATCTTTAGTCTTTAGGGAAATGCAAACCAAAACCACAGGGAGATACTACTTCGTACCAAAAAGAACGGCTGCCATCAAAACCTAGACAAAAACAAGTATTGGCAAAGATAGAGAATGTGGAAAAATCGGAACCTTCATACATTGCTGCTGGGAATGTAAACTGGGGCAGCCACTGTAGCAAATAGCTTGGCAGTTCATCAAGAAGTTAAACATAAAATTACCATATGATCCTGCGACTCCACTCCTAGATGTATACCCCAAAGAGTTGAAAGCAGGGACTCAAACAGATATTGTGCTCAAATGTTCACAGTGGCACTATGCACAATGGCCACGACATGGAAACAGTCCAAATGTATCCATCAATTGATTAACCAATGAAATGTGGTACATCCATACAATGAAATATCATTCAGCCATAGAGAGGAATGAAGTATGGTTACATGCAACACACATTGCATGCTCGAAAACATTATGTTAAGCAAAATAAGCCAGATACAAAAAGTCACATATTGTATGACTGAATTTATATTAAACACCCACAACAGACAAATTCAGAGAGGGAGAGAGGAGGGAAGGATAGAAGAAGGGAGGGAGGGAGGGAAGGAGAGAGAGAGGATTGGTCGTTGCCAGGAGGTGGTGGGAGGGAAAAATGAGTGACAGCTTAATGGGTCTAGGATTTCTTTTTGGAGTAATTTAGTGAAAGAGTGCTCTGGAACAACATAATGGTGATGCATGAACAACATTGTGAATGTACTTCATGTCACTGAATTATACACTTTAAAATCATTAAAATAGTAAATTTTATGTTAAAGAAACTTAGGAAAGAGAAAAATAGTAGACACAGGAAACAATAGCAGGATAAGTTAGAATCAAGGAAAGCACAATCCAAATTACAAGAGACCCCCCGATCCTGGTGTTTAGAATATTCCCTTTGAGCAATAAAGGTTTTGAGACATAGGATCACATTCTCTTTCTACAGATCTAATCCATCACTTGGTTCTGCAGTGAATATTTCTAAAATCAAAGTGTATAAATGGTATTTTATTGGGTTTAAATTTTTAGAACCAACCTATAGAGAAATCATGAAAGACCATTATAGGAGATCCAAGACGGCAAAGTAGATAAACACTGTGTCTACATCCCTCCATGAACAAATTAAAATTACCATTAAAATTATACAACAATCAACTTGGAGAATCATCTGAAGTCTAGCCGAACAGAAGTCTTATAACTGAAAATATAGAAAAGAAGCCACGTCGAGATTGGTAAGAGGGGCAGAGACGCAGAACAAGCCCCAAACCTCCCTGTGTCGGTTGAGAATCAGGGGATACCTTGTGGCAGAGGTTCCCCCCAGAGGAGTGAGGGACCCAGGCCTCCAAACCAGGCTCCCCAGCCCAGAATACTGGTGCCAGGAGCCCCTGCAACTCTGGCTGTGAAAAACAGTGGGGATTCCAACCATTCGAGGGGGATGAAAAGCTGTGGGAAACCCAGACGTCCTCTTAAACAGGTGGCGCACAGATTCTCTCACTCACTTGCAGGCACTCACCTTGCGCTCCAGCGAAGGGACGGTGACTCAGGGGGCCTCAGAGACATACAGAGGGCAGACTGAGGAGCGTGGCTGCAGGGGGAGCATTAGGGGACAGTCAGCATTTTCCCCGTGAGGCGTCCTCTTCTCGTGCAGCCCACAGGTGGGCACCATCTTTTTCATGTTGAGCCCCTCCCCACCCACAGGTCAAATCTGAATTTGATTGGCCTGGTGAGCTCCACTGCTCCACCCTGCTGACTCAGCTGGGATCCACACTATCCAACTCACCCACCTGGAGGCACTTTCTCCCAGAGCAGTCAGCACCACCCACATTGCACTCTTTCTAGGAAAATGCTCTAAGTCCACAGCACCAGGCAGGCAGCAACTGGCCTCAGTGTGCTCCGAAACTTTTGCTGAGTTGCTCCAGGCTCAGCACTGGCACCAAACCAGAGTCCACATTAACCTGGTGTCATGCAGGAGACCCTGCTCACTGCGCCATTTGTCATGCAGGAGACCCTGCTCGCTGCGCCATTTGTCACGTGGGGTGTCATGCGGGGTCTGGTGAGGCCAAAAGGAACACCCACGGAGCCATAGGTAGGGGAGTCATACTACTATATTCTTGCTGGCGGCTGGGTTGGAGAAACAGGAAACAGGAGCCGCACAATTCTCAACCCTCATTGCGTCACTTGCAGGCTCAGCCACCATCTTCTTGCTAGCCCCCATTTTTTTGCTAGCGTAGCCACAGCCAATGGCTCACTGGTTACAGCTGACGGCCAACTAGCCACAGCTGATGGCCATCCAATCACAGTTGATGGCCATTTACTACCTGAGCCAGCACCTTTCCACGTAAGGCTGAGAGTCTGGAAACTGCTTTCTGGGGCTCTGTCCCCACACTCCACCCCTACAGGCTCTCGCCTCAGAATCTACGCAACAAGCATCTTCCACGAGGGGCCCTGTGCGAGGAGCCTGGAGGTGAATGCAATATCCTGGACACAGCCAGGGTTTCTCAGGGTACCACCAGTGGTTCTGGGCACAGCCAGACTTCCTGGGCTTCTTAGGGTACCACTAGTCTCCCCGGGCACAGCCAGGGTTTCTCAGGGCACCACCAGTACTTCTGGGCACAGCCAGGCTTCCTTGACACCGCCAGGGTTTCTCAGAGCACTGCTACTCTCTCTGGGCACAGCCAGACTTCCTGGGCTCAGCCAGGGCTCTCAGGGCACTGCCACTCTCGCTGGGCCTCTCAGGGTACTGTGCTGGAACAACAGCGGCTCACAGTCAAGGTGCTTACGTATTCTCAATGGTGGCCAGTCAAGACACAAAAGCAAACATCCACCAGTTCCACTACATGGTGGTAAGTTCCAAGCAAACAGTCAAACAGTCCATTAAATTAGTGATAGAAGGCAATTCCCCATAGTCCATAGTCATTCGCCAGGGCTGTCCTGGGGGTGAGGGACGACCTTGACCTCACCCTCATCTCCCACGGAGGACTCAGCAAGCATTTCCTCCTGGGAGTACAAGTCCTGCATCCGGGCTGCCTCAGCAAGCACTTCCCAGCCCACAGGGCCGCAATGACCTTCGCTTTCTCCGGTCTATGCTGGTTGGGGAACCGTCCACGTCTTCCCACCTCTCCACAGGGTCCAGTTTTCCGGCAGCTGCTCCTCCTGGTCTTCCAGAGACTGAGTGTTCATACACACAAACTGCTCCACCGCCCTTCAGGGAGCTTTGGCCGGCACCATACACTGCTCGCTGCGCCATTTGTCGTGCAGGAGACCCTGCTCGCTGCACCATTTGTCACACGGGGTGTCATGCGGGGTCTCTGCTCCCGCTCCCAACTTAAGAACACAGGATATGGTGAGGCCAAAAAGGAACACCCATGGAGCCATAGGTAGGGAAGTCATACCACTATACTCTCGCTGGTGGCTGGGTTGGAGAAACAGGAAACAGGAGCCACAGGATCTGCAACCCGACATCCTAACTGCAATCCGCGCTTGCCAGCCCAGCCACCATCTTCTTGCTAGCCCCCATTTTCTGCTAGTGTAGCCACAGCAGTTATATTAGTGGCCAATGGCTCGTCGGTTACAGCTGACAGCCAACTAGCCACAGCTGATGGCCATCCAATCACAGTTGATGGCCATTTACTACCTGAGCCAGCACCTTTCCATGTGAGGCCGAGAGCCTGGAAACTACTTTCTGGGGCTCTGCCCCCACAATGTCTATCAATAGTTACTTTCAACGTAAATAGATTAAATGCTCCAATCAATAGACGTCAGAGGGCTGAGTGGATAAGGAAAGAAAACACTTACGTATGCTGCCTACAAGAGAATCACTTCAGATTGAAAGACATACACAGACAGAAAGTAAAGGGATGGAAAAAGATATTTTATGAACGTGGAAAAGAAAAACAAACACAAGAAAATCTGGGGTAGCAATACTTATACCAGACAAAATAGACTTTAAAACAAAGGCTATAACAAGAGACAATGGAGGACCCAGTAATCCCACTTCTGAGTATTTATCCAAAGAAACCCAAGCTACTTCGAGGGGACATGTGCATCTATATGTTCATTGCAGCATTATTTACAATGGCCAAGATGTGGAGGCAGCCTTGGTGTCTGTCAATGGAAGAATGGATAAAGAGTAGGTGTAAATATATACAACGGAATATTGCTCGGACATGGAAGGGAATGGGTTCTTGCCATCTGCAGCCACATGGATGGACCTGGAGGGTATTGTGCTGAGTGGAGTATGTCAGACAGAGAAAGACAGATACAATGCGATTTTGCTCATATGTGGAATCTAAAGAACACAATAAACAACCAAAATAGAAAGAAACTCATATTGATACAGAGAACATATTGATGGTTGCCAGATGGGAGGGGGTTTGGGGGTGAGTGAAAAAGAGGAAGGGATTAAGAAGTATAAATTTGTTGTTGCAAAGCAGTCATTTGTTGTTACAAAGGGGTTGTAGGGTATAGCATAAGGAATATGTCAATAATATTGTAATAACTGTGTATGGTGTCAGATTGGTACTGAATTTGTTGAAGTGATAAATGGAAGGGGGCTGAGTGACAGCATGAAAAAAGTGAAGGAATTAAGAAGTACAAACTGGTAGTTACAAAATAGTCACGGGGATATAAAGTAAAGCACAGGGAACATAGTCAATAATATGGTAATAATTATGTATAATGCCAGGTGAGTACTAAATTAGTCAGGGAGATCATTTCATAAATTATATAAATGTCTAGCCAATATACTGCACACCTGAAATTAATATAAAATAATATTAAATGTCAACTGCATTTGAAAAATTTTAAAAAGGGGGGGAAGGCAAAAAGAAATAAGAGGTCCAAATTTCCAGGTATACAACAAAAGTCATGGGGATGTAATGTACAGCATAGGAAATATAATCAACAATATTGTGATAGCATGGTACGGTGTCAGATGGTCACTGGACTTATTTGGTGATCACTTCTTTAGATATACAAATGTTGAATGACTATGGTGTACACCTGCAACTGATATAATATTGTATGTTAGCTGTATTTTAATAAAAATCTAAAAATTAAAAAAAGAAAGCCCATTATAGTAACAGAGAGGATGTAAATGTTATAAACCTTGACAAGGTAAGAATAATTATTTAATAAGAATTGAAGGGTGGCCAGGAGACACAGAAGAAAGTGTAAGCATACTGATTTCTTTATTTTTCATAGCAGTGATCAATATTTACAGTCCAAAAGGAGTAAGTCAAGAAATAGAGACTTAATATAGTGTAAAAAGTTACAAAATCAGTAGAAGAACTCAGAATAATACCATAACTGCAAAATTCAGTAAGGGAAAGGAGAAATGGAAGGAAGTAAAGTGTGCTCAATTTCTCATCTTTCTAGCAGGAGGAACTAGATACTGTCTAGAGGAAGTAAGTCAAGAAATAGAATTATGGTGTTTATAACTTTAGTCGTTGGTAGGCCTCTGGTTTTGTCTGGTGACAGACCCCCTTTTTCCTTGGGGATGACCCACTTGTGTGGTTAAGGTGAGGCCGACCTGTCCCTTTGGCTGTGGTTTAGTCAGATGACACAGCCTGGCCAATCAGAATCTTCCCTGAGACTTTTTGGCCAGCACTCTTGGGGAACATACTGTCTTTCAGCCAGGGTTGTCAAGTTGGGATAATGTGGATCTGGGCCTTTCTGTGTTCATCTTCTTGCTGCTGGGCATGTGTCTCTGTACAGACTGAAGCAAATCAGAGCTGATGATACTGAGTCCCTCGATGTGCCTGAGGCTTATGTCACTCTTCAGATTTCTGTTATCTTACTCAGTGAATTCTCTTTTGATTAAATAAAATAAAATAAAATATGGAACACTGAAAGATCCTTCTTTAAGTTAACTTTAAGGCTAAAGTTAAGTGTGCTGGCGCAGCCATTTGGCTCCTGTGCTGCGTGGACCCATGCAATCCTCCAGGAGGAAGTAAAATTCACCAGCACTGAAAAGGAGTGAGAACAACAGCCCATGTGATGACCCTACAGCTTTCCGGGTCGGGCCACAGATGGTGTGCAGGCTAGAACATCACCCGATGGGGTAATGGTCATGACAAGAATGTGACATTTGGACAGCCAGACTAGAGTCCAAATCCTGCCATCCAGGAGCTGTGCAACTTGGACATGATTCTCAACCACCCTGACCTTAGCTCCCTCGTTACCCAAGGTAATAATGTTTATACCACGGGGTTGATGAAATGGCAAAATAATGAATGAAAGGTACTTTATAAACCATACTGGGCTTTCTTTTTTATGATGATTAGTTCAATCCCTGGCTTGGTCAGTTAAACTGGTTCTATTCTCTGACCACAGACTGTACCCCTAATTCTACCCAACCACCCCACAAATGTATGCTATCATTCCCAAGGGGTGAGAGTGAGAGAGTTATGAATGAATCCCTACAGCCCCTTCCAACAATTGGGGAGAAATAACCACCAGCGATCAGAGGTCACTCAACTGAAATTGTCATCACGTTCTCCCCGTTTCTCTTGCTTCTTGGTGCGAGGTGCCTGACTCTTCTGGCAGGTTCTTCTTTTAACTCTATTGTGCTTTTATAAATGCCATCCTCATGAAGGGATAAGGGGATTTTTTTTTTTTAGGGTAGAAGGAGATAACTCAGGTGATCTGTACCTCTGGAGACAGTAAGGTCTGTAACGGCCTTACACTGAGGTAGTGTCACAAATTACAAGGTGTTGGGTTTCTTTGTAAATTTTCATGTATTTTTTTCCCTCTAAAAGTAATTTTGTTTCTTGTAATTTTTATCGTAAGTAACATAAGTAATACTGTTTATTGCAGGAAACAGAGAAAGATAATGAAGGATATAAAAGTCACCCACAATCCAGATTTAAACCCTGTTAACATTTTGGTGAGCTTTCTGCCACTCTGTTTCACTAATGCTCTTGAAGTCATAGCATATATTGCACCCTGCTTTTTCCATTCAATATTATATTGTGAGCATATCCCCATTTCATTAAAAAATTCTTTTTAAAAATGTTTTCACCAGCATAATACTCCAGGGTACCCAAATCTGTTTAATTGAGCTCGCATTATCGAATATTTTAGAAACGTTTCGTTTTTCACTACTGATCACTCAGCCTAAATTTCTTTTCAGCTGTTCAGACTTTAACCATTTGTGTGCATTGTCATAACTGATAGGTTTAGCCTCGTGGCTCTCTTGTTTCACAGTAACACTTCCAGGTCACCAGGAAGCCGGTTCTGAGGAGTACCACCACCATCCACACACAGGACAACCCCTTCCCCAGAGGCAGCCTTATTTCAGAGGCCTCCTGCCCTTCCTTGCTTCTGCTCCTCACTCAGGGCCATGCCAGTTCCCCAGGTTTGTATCTCTGAAAGCAGAGGTTATGGTCTCTGCCATGTCCTTCTGGAAGGCTCTGGTTTCCTTATGCAGAGAATTCCCTCCATCTCAGCCTCTAGCCCCAGAAGGTCAATGTGTAGTTTTCTAAATCCCCCAAATACAGGGCTGTCTCTTTGCCCTAACTCCAGAGCACCAGGTGCTTACTGACTGCATCTGCATAACTGAGGTTCCCCCATCTGTACCCCCTGCAAGGAAAGGGGGCACAGAGGAGGTTAGAGGGCCCTAGAGGACTGGCCAGAGAGATCCTGGAGCCAGTGCCCCATCCTACAGGCCAGCCAGGAAATGGAGCTCATATGGACAAGGGATGGCATTGCTCCATGTTCACGGCTTTTCTCACCACCTGGTGGCCCTGTCCGGCTAGACATATCCACCATATCCCATTATTCCTAGTATCTAGACTAGGAAATAGGAGGCCTGGGGTCTACCTGCAGCTTCGCCATTAACATGCTGTGTGTCATTGGGAAAGTCCCTCCCCCTCTCTGGGCGGGAGGGTGACCAGAGGATGTTCAGAGGCCCTCCTGGGTCTGATGATTCGGTCTGAGCCTCACAAATATACTCTATCTGTAAGACACAGCCTGAGGGGAGCCGGCCAGCTTCCCAGGGCCTCACTGACGCAGGCACTGAACTGGCGTACCCCCAGCTTCTTCTTCTCAGACCCTTCCATCGACAGCCCTGGGGATGAGCTTCAGCAAGCGCCTGGGCAGAGGGGTAGGCTTGAGGCCGAAAGGTGAGGGAGAGACAAGACTCTCCTCTTCCTGAGTCAAACACTGGACACCACAGGGCAGTTGACCGCTGTGAGATCACGGGTGAAAGGGTTCCAGAAAGTAATGTGTCCTTGTCCGAAAGGGGCTCCTGTTGGCCCACCTAGGACAGTGGGAGCTCCAGTACAGGTAACGCACGTAACACAGTATAATTCCCTGAATGAAATTTTTTAAATCGTGTAGTCTATACAGATAATAATAAATAAGTGGAAGTTTGGTGAGGAATGGGATATTCATATAGCTTCAAAGCACCTTCCACAAAATAATTACTAATTACAAAGGTAAAACAAGTAACGTTACAGATCTTGGGTGGAAGTGACTTGCAGTGACAGTAACTTACAGACATCACCTGGTCACATGATCAAAATGAACATCACCAGTAATGGAACTTACACACCCTGATAAGATGTACTGAGAAAACACAGTGGTACTTCTGGGATATTCCTTCTAAAATGCATAACCTGGGTCTAATCATCAGGAAACATCAGACAAACCCAAACCGAGGCACATTCCAGAAAAAAACTTCAAAAACGTCAAGGTCATGGAAGTTGAGGAGAGCCTGAACAACTGTTCCAGGCTGAAGGAAATTCAAGAGGCATCTCTTTAAATGCAACACACAGGGGACTCATGTTGGATAGTTTTACTACGAAGGACAGTGTAGGGACAATTGGTGAAACTTGGGTGGGGTCTGAAGGTTAGACGGAAGAATATATCAAGGTGAATTTCCTGGGTGGGATGGTGGAAGCCCCTAAGAGGGTCCCCAATGATCCTGGCCTCCTGTACTCACTCCCTATGTTATCCCCTCCCCTCGAGTGACAATATGGCAGAAGAGATGGGATGCACTTCTGAGGCTGAGTTTTAAAAAGACTGATTCTCTCTCTCTCTCTCTCTCTCTCTCTCTCTCTCTCTCTCTCTCTCTCTCTCTCTCTCTCTCTCTCTCATAGCTCACACTGGTGGAAGCAAGCTGTCCTATGCTGAGCAGCCCTATGAGGAGGCTCTCCTGTCCTGGTGATAAACTGAGGCCCTAGGCCAACAGCCTGTGAGGACCTGAGCCTCTAACACCACCTGAGTGAGCTTAGAAGTGGATCCTTTATTTTTCTTTTTAAATCATAATGTAAACAAAAGCTATTCCAAATCTATTTGGGTGTGGGGGGACACCGGATGGGGCGTTATTCTCAAATGATTTAGGAATAAAAAGTTCTTTGTGCTACATTTGCAACTTTTCTGTAAGTTTAAGGTTGTCGCAAACCCAAGACAGTTATTTTTAAAGGAATGAATGTGCCCAGTGGACGGGAGGAGCTCGGGAAGGGCAGTACTCAGGATGCAAAGAAGTAAGCATAGTGGTGGGAATTCAGACACTGTGGTCTGTCCCAGAAATGGCATCAAGCCAGCCCTGCCTTAGGCCCTTCAGTGACTTCCTGTTGGCCTCAAGATAAAGTCCCCGCTCCTGGCCTGGCCACCTCCCCAGGCCCACTCTCCACCCTGCATCTGGCACTCTCTGTAATGCCCGACCTCCAGACAGTGCACCTTCCAGCAGCTCCCAGAGGCCATGACGTTTATCCCACTCTGTGCCTGGAATGCCCCACTCTCCTTCTTTCCTCTAAGACTCATTTTGGGAGTCACCTCCTCAGTGTCCCTCCGGCTCCACGTCCTTCCCCAATTACAGCACAGTACAGAGCACATGCTATAGAGAAGACCTGTCTCCTGCGTCTGACTATGAGCCCAGCGAAGTCAGAAGCTCCATCCACTCCCTGCAGGCACTCAGCACCCGACCCCAGGCCGGGCCCCTGCGCACAGTGGGTGCTCATTTCCAAGGGCCCATGTGCCTGACCAGTCATGGCTTGGTCAAGCACATGGATCCTTGAAACTGACCACCCACTCCAATAGTCAGAGCCAGTCTTAGTGTCCTGGACACACGTCCCCAGAAGTGGCCTCGCTGTGATGGGCCTTCAGATCCTGGCAGCGCCCCCAGGGAATTTCAGGCCCTGCAAAGAAGCAATTTGTACTTCAGGCCCATTAATGAATCCCTGATCAGAGGGATTAATTACTGCCTGTCGAAATTAGACTTCTCCCTTTCTTCGAGATGCATCTTCTTTTTATTCTTAATTAATTTTTAAAATTACGACGTCAGTGCAAAGTCTAATTTATTTTACTTTTAGCATTATTTCTCTGATAAGCAATTTCGTTTTATGCCAGGCGCTCTCCTCAGCGCCAATTTGTCACATCGACTTTCACTTCAAGGGGCTGTGTCAGACCTGAAAGAGCAGACATGAGGGACCCCTGATGAGCCACTCTGTCCCTGTCCTGGGCCTCAGTCTCTCTGCTGAGAAATGCACTGAAGGTCCCTCCAAGCCTCACCCGCTGCTGTCCCATTAGCTTATCCCTGCCTCCCTTTCTCCATCCCTCCCTCCCTCCCAGGATCAGGGGAGGGGTGACACTGGGTGGTGGCCTTGGCAATGCATAGCCATCTAGGGTTTATAAAGTGTTTTGCATGTACCATCTCACTGACCCTACTAAAACCCCTTTGAAGCAGAGCCTGTCACCCCCACCTTACAGGTGAGGAAACTGAGGCTCACAGGACAAATTACTAGGACATATTGGAGGAAAGGATCCCAGTCCAAGCTCAGACTCCAAATCTGACAACACTGCCTCATCCTGGAACCTAGATGGGGCTTGTTAGCAATTTTGACTTGAAAACCTTTGATTGAGGGCCCGGTGATGACAGGACAGGCCCTGAGTGGTTCTACTTGGACTCTGCCTAGAGCTCCTCGTCCCTTCTCCTGGTAAATGAGGTCCCTTTATGGGGATCTACTCCCCGTGCCCTCTCCCAACCCCCCTCTAGCCAGGAGTCCAAATGGGAGGTGCTTGCTTTATTTGGATGCTCATCTCAGCCTCCAGATGGCTCACAGGGCGGGCTTATGACTCAATTTGAGCCAATCAGCATCTTCCCTGGGATTTTTCTCATGGCAGCTGCAGGGAGAGAGCGTTTTCCTCTCTGGTTATGAAGCTGAGAAGGTGTGAGCTGGGAAGCTGCTGCAGTTGTGTGTCCCTATTCCCACCCAGAAAGGACAGAGGGTAGCCACACCACAGAGACACGGAGATCAGAGGTGTGGTGGGTCTCTCGTTCCAGTTCTTTCCAAGGTCTGCTCCACACTTGCTCCTCCTGATTGGTTACCTGAGACAAGAAATCTCCTTCGTGGTCTAAACTGTCTGAAAGGTGTTTCTGTCACTTGTTCCCCTACGGGTTCTGACTGGCACAGATGGACTTATAGAGTGGAGTTCAGCCTGATGTATCCAGGAAATCCCTCCAGTCAGGTGACACCAAGCACCGAGGGCTAGGGGCATTTATGAACCGCAAAAATGACTTGTTCCTGCCGGCTTGTCCCTTCCCACTTCCGCGAGGTGAGCCCACACACGTGGGGCTCATATATAAGGTTCTGTAGACCCCTGTGCTGCTGCCCCCCGCCTCGCTTACCTCCCACCCTGGTCTGTTGTGCACAGCCTCACACGTCAGTGTGGGGACGAGATCTCACCGTGCTTTCCCTTGTCCTAATGCTTTCATACATGGGTCCCCTCAGCCATGCCTCCTATTTCCTCTGGATGGCCTTCTGGCCACCCCACAAAGAGTGACTCACCCCCTCCTCTCTGTGAGGCCAGTCAACCAATTGTTGCACACAGCACTGGAGTTGGAATTGTCCGCTTATGTCGGTCCCCTGGACGTCATCAGTCTCCCCACTGCCCAGCCCTGGGCCTGGCTCAGGGACTATCATTCATCCAAGAAGTAGTTACCGAGGGCCAGGCACCATTCTAGAGGAGCAGAAGAGATGAGGGCCCTGCTCTCCTGGCGTTTACAGCCTATGAAGGGAAAACCGACAATAAACAGTAAGTATGACACGTATAAAAATCACATAACAGCCAGTTGGCTAAATGGGAGGGATCAGGTTATGACTGTAAATAGGGGGTGAGTGTAGGCCTCACTGAGAAGGTGACATCTGAGGGGTCGCCGAGAAAGGGAGGGAGTGAGCCACGTGGATGTCTGGGAGAAGGGATTCAGGCAAGATCTGAGGCAGGAGCACGCCAGGCACGTTCAGGAAAAAGCAAGAAATCAGGGTGGCTGGCGGGAGGGACAGATGGCAAGGAGCAGGGGTGAGGGCAGAGGGTGACCTGTGGGGGGCTGGGAGGGGCAGGCAGGGCTGGTTAAGAAACTCAAGAAATGGTTGTTGGACAAAGTGAATTGCAATTTGAGAAGGTTCTTATCGTCTGGGTGGGAAGAACTACATAAATAATTAGGGAACGTAAATGACATGTCCTGGCTGTATGGTGATTGGGGAACAATTGGGTGGACTAAATCAGGGGACTTCTCAGAGGCAGTGCCCCAAGCTGGGACAGGGGACATGTGTCCGCTTTGGGCTGGCCGAGTGGGGAGCACGAATACAGTCACCAGAGGCTGTGTATTTGATTCCTCCGGCTGCCGTAACAAATTACCTCAACCTGGGTGGTTTCAGCAACAGAAATGTGTTCTCACAGTTCTGGAGGCTACACATCCAAAATTAAGGTGCCATCAGGGCTGTGCTCCTTCTGAGACTCTAGGTGGAATCCTTCCTTGCCTCTCCTGGTGGTGGCCGGCATCACTGGCGTTCCCCAGCTTGCAGCTGCCTCACTCCACTCTGCCTCTGTGGTCACAGCGCTTTCTGTGTGTGTCACTGTGTCTTCAGTGGATGTTCTCCCCCCATGTCTCTCTCTCCTGTTTATATAAAGACACCAGTTACAGTGGTTTAAGCATCCACCCTACTCCAGTATGACCTCGTCTTAACTAGTTACATCTACAGTGACCCTATTTCCAATAAGGTCCCATTCGGAGATACTAGGGTGAGCACCTCCACGTAATTTTTTGTGGGATGAGGGACACGGTGCAACCCACACCAGGGGTCTGACCTCCCGGTGTGAGACCCGCTGTGTGAACTTGGGGTTGCCTCGTTCCCTCCCTGAGCCTCAGTCTGTCCTCCAGTAAGACGAAGCAGCTGGCACTTCACGTCCTTCTGAAGAAAGTGCTCTCCTCTCCTCACTGGGACGCCTCTGATCTCCGGCACAGCGGTGTGGGGACAGGAGCTCCGATGATTCCAAACTGTATCTTCACCATAAAACAAATATTTTGAAAAGCCCTTTGATGTCACTTTAATGGAGTGAGGAGAACACTGTTCAACCCTCCGCATTTTTAATTTTATCCCTTTTGCTATTTTTTTCCTCCTCTAAAGCTTGTATTTGCTTTCATGTTACATGTTATTTAGTTGCTTGTCAATTAGTGTTATGTTCTCCAAGAGACAAGCACATTAGCAGCTGCAGAGATCGGAATTACACTCTGCAGCCCCGTTGGTGCTGCCAAAGCCTGCCTTCCCGAAGGAGCTAACAGCACACCTCTTTTTCATTTCAAAAGATGACCTTCCTTTCCCTTCCTCCCTTCCCAGCTCCTGCTTTAATTCCAGCTGACTCCGCCAGGGTCACTGCTGCACAGGTGAGGTGGCTTTGAGATGGAACTTTTTCAAATGCACAAAGGAAGATGGGGGTTCCTGTTAACAGTGGCCTTTGATGACTGTTAGTGTAAAGCAGGAGTGGGCTGGATTTGAATAACACGATTTAAATTGCCAGTCTGGGGGTTCTAACTCAGCACTTCTAATCTGCCACACCTCCACTGGCAGTTCAGCAAACTTGTAAGGTGACGATGTGGTAGAAACAAAGGACCCAGCTCCTGTACCAGCTCCTTGATTTATGTAGTATGTGACCCTGGACAAGTGAATTAACATTATTGAGACGTATTTCCTGTTCTGCAAAATGGGATTGAAACCAACTGCATAGGAATGTTGTGAAAACAGAAATTGTGGGTGTAGAGCTTTGCAAACTACGTTTCAGCATCTGACTCTGCCCATGAGTTAATCACAGGGCCGGGAGGGCTTTGGGGGGAAAAGAGATGGAGGATGGGAGCCCCCAGGGTGGAGATAGGGGCCTGGCCCCCGCTCAGCCCAGGCTGGGATGGGACCACTGTGCACCTCAAGCTGCAGGCAGAACCGAGAGGCCACAGCCTAAGCAAGGGTGTCAGAGCCCAGTGACAAGGCAGACACCCGAGGAACCTGGAGGGCAGCATTTTCCCTTTCTCTGTCCCCAACATGCTACCGTACAGATCCGGGCAGTAGAAGAATTGGGACGACATCTGCTCCTTTGTTGTGAGCTCAGCAAACACCCGCTAGCAGCACGTATCCCTTTGAAAGGCTCCCTTCTCCGCCTGAGACTCCTGGGAGTGGGAGAGATGCCCTTGGCAGCTCCCATGGAAAGGCAAGAGCCCCCAGGGGCCACGTGACTGAGTAGATTCTGCCCAGATCACACGACAGCACAGGGACTGCCTGGGATCCATGCGGCCTGCGGTGGTCCTCCCAGGGATCCCCCTGCAGTGAGAAGCGAGGACAAGAAGCCGGCTGCAGCCCCTGCTCCCACTGACCTGCTGTGTGACCTCAGGCAGTTTTGCTCATCTTTCTGAACAGTTTCTTCCAGCACAAAATACAAGATGCTAAAGCTTAATTCACAGGACTCTTGCTAGGAGATTTAGCAGTGAGAGAATCTACTTAAAACACCTTGAAAACGGAGGCTCAGGCGACAAGGATGGCGAGGATGATGATGATGGCGGCGATGACAGCATACTGCGGGAAGGACAGATTCTGTTATCCAACACACTGCAGGAAGGACACCAGGGGGTCCCTCTTTGGTCCAACATTCTCCCTGGGTGGCCACACTCTGGCCATGTGGGAAAATCAGAAGGTCAGAATAGAGTGAGAGTGACAGGGAGACAGTCATTCCTCACCTGGATATGCCCAAGGCTCCTAGCCCAGGACCCAGAGTGATGCTGTGAAAACCTGTCACAGCACACCCTCCTCTGCTCCAGACCCTGCGGTGTCTGTTCACGCCACTCAATTCATAGTCAGCCCCTTCTGAGGGCCTACCAGGCCCTGTCTTCCTCTGAGCTCATCTCCTGCCACATGCCCCCTCATTCAAGCACCCCTGTCACTCAAACTGCTCCTCGGCACCCCAGTTGCCTTCTGCCTCCAGGCGCTGCTCCAGTAACTGTCTCCTCTGCCTGGGACACCCTGACCTGATATCTGCCTCCCTCCCTCCCTCATCTCCTTCTGGCTCCGCTCACGTCGGGCTCTCCCCTCTCCCCGAGAACCCCCACCCCTGCTCTGCTCCCCCTTCCTGTGGCCTGGAGAGCATGACCTCCAGCACAGGAGATGATCTGCCCCTCTGCCGTGCTCTCTCACTGCTAGAATCTAAGTGGGGGTCTTCATTTTGTCCATCAATGTGTCCCGAGGGCCCAGAACAGGACCTACCACATGACAGGAGCTCTAAATACCTGTGGGAGGATGACACCTGGCAGATAAGGAGGCCTGCGTCTGGGCCTGCCGACAGGAGCAGACAGGAGGCAGCCGTTCTTTCCTCTCTGTGGAGCAGCGTCCTCAGGGGCAGCAGTTACAAACACGCATTCCCAGCCTGGCCACAGACCCACCACACCTCAGCCTCCAGGGCTGGGCCTCCTGTCTGGACGATAAACGCATCCCATTAATGTCCCAGCTGGACAACAAAGACACGGGGCCACTGGTTTTCAAAGGGAGTCCCTTGGAGCCCCCGTGTCTGGGGGAGGAGCCTCGAAAGTGGGGTTGGAGGTGGGTGAGTGGTCACGACCCTGGGCAGCCTGTCTCGGCTTCTCCTAGAGCTGACCTCTTCTGTCTGCCTTGCGTATGTGGTTCCAGTTCCCAAAAGTGTGTGGGGACCACAGGCAGGATGATGGCTGGGACTCAGGAGACACCAGCAGTACCAGTTCTGGACCTTGGACGGACCGCCTCAGGACTCCAGCCTTCACTTTCCCCATCTGTCTGATCTGCGGTTAGACTCAATGACCCCAATGCCCTCAACTCAGTAGCTCGGGTATTCCAGTTTCACACCAGTGGTAACGTCACGTGGAAGCATGGGAACAGGGTGAAGACAGGGAGACAGTGTGTGCAGACGGACAATTATCGTCACACAATGTAACACTCTAATGGCAGAATCTTTTATATTAGAATAGCCATTATGGAGCACAGTTTCATCAAATGAATATAACAGACTTGTTTTATATTACAATGCACACTGTAATTACACATTTCAATAATTCTTTCAATGCATTACATAGACGCGTTCTGAAGTAATGGAGTCCTGTAACCATATATAATAATTCACCTAAGGGAAGGATGCCACAGGTGGGGACAGGGTGACAGAGAGGACTGCCAGCCTGCAGGGAGGACCCTAACTCCCTCCTGCCCACAATCACATGGCTTCTGACCCTGATCTTCGGAGGTTCATGATGCCGGGGGAGCGGGGAGGGGGGGTTCCCTTTGTCCAAGCACCTGCCCATCTAGGCAGAAATCTCTTCTACCACATCCCCAACTGCACTTTGCAACCACACCTCCAGGGATGGGAAGCTCAGGACCTCTAAAGCTATCTATGCGACGGGCCCCGCCATTAAGAAATTACATTACCATAAGCCCATGCCATCTCTAAATTCATATAGTAACTGTATCTATTTTGCCAAAGCTCATATCAATATTGATTTTAGGCATTGTGGTAGATTTCTATTGCTGCCATAACAAATTACCACAAACTTGGTAACAGCACAAATGTATTATCTTACAGTTCTAGAGGTCAGAAGTCTGACATGGGTCTCCCTGGGCTAAAATCAAGGAGTCAGCAGGACTGTTCTTCCCGGAGCTTCTAGGGAGAATCTGTTTGCCTTTTCCAGCTCCTCATGGCGCCTTCTTCCACCTTCAAAGCCAGCCACTCTGACCCTTTTTCTCTTTTCACGGCTGTCTCTGACCACAAGGCGCTCAAGGCCCCAACTCTGAGCCCCTCATATCCAGCCTCAGGCTGACCCTGGTCCCTTGGTAGCCTCTGTGCCTTGTTCCGTCAGCCTCGAGAGCCCTTTGCCCATCCCACCGGTAACATTCCGCTTACTTTGAAGGACGCAGTCGTCATGAGCACCCTTCTCTGCTGTCCCCTCCCCATGAACGAGGCCATACCATTGCCAGAGCCAGACCCAGCGGCCTTCACCCTCCTCACTCTCCCCTTCACCCCCGTCGTGGACACACACACCCACACACACATCCACACGCACACAGGTCCCCGAGTCCTCCTGAGTCTCTAATCCACCTGCCTCCTGGTGCCCAGCCAGCCCAGGTGAGGGCGTTCTGGCCTGGACTCTCTGCAGCTTCCACCCAGACCCTCCACCCCATGCTTTTCCTCCCCATACTGACTCAACCTTTCCCAGACACTGGTCCCTCCGAGTCTCTTCCCAGACTGCCACCCTCCCATAGCTCCCCACTGCCCCCGTGAAGCCCACCTGTCTCATGCTGCACCTGAGGCCCCACTAACCTCTCCAGCCTGTCTCCTCCCCGTTGTTGACTGAATTCGGAGGTCCAGCCCGGCGCATGGGCCATTGTCAGGCCTTTACCAGGCTGTTTTCCCTCCTAGAACTCCCTCCTCCCCATTTCCCCAGCTCACAGGTTCCGCTCACGTGGGGCACCTTCCCCGCCTGCCTCCAAGGCCTGTCAGGCGCCTCCTTCCCAGGTGCCTTTGCTGTTATCATTTATCATGATTAACACGATTCATTATCATTAATTGTGTGCTTTCCTCTCCCCACCAGGTCCGGCAGCTCTGGGTGAAGGTGGGTGTTAGATGTTGAATTTGATAGACTGAATTATCTCCTAACCCCTCCTATGCTGAGTGTCCTCTGTCATAGCATTAGTCTCACACCACACGTTCCAGTAGGGCTCCAGCCACTGGCTTCCACCACAAAAGAGCCTTGTCACCTGGTCACTCTGTGTCTGTGACCCCGACCCACCATCATTTTGAAGAAACCAGGGTGGCCCTGTTCTCTTTCTTCCCTGTGTCTGCCGTCACCGGCCAGCGTCACACATGAGCGGAGACCACACATTGTTCTGTTTGGAAGAAAGTAGCATTAACACAAATAGAGGGTCTTTTAAAACCTGAAAACCTGTAATTAGCTCTCATGTGAAGGCCAGTTAACGACGATGAATTGCAGCATTTGTGTGGGAAGATTGGCTGGTGACCACTGTGCGATTTTATCGCGATCAAGTAGCAGAGGACCTCACTGTGCCCAGAGCTGCCCTCTGGGGTCAGGCGGGGGCAGTGGCTTCCCCACGGGTGGGATCCGAAGGACAGAGCCGAAACCAGAACGGAGGCCTGAGAGGAGGCAGCTAGGCAGCTAGTCCCCTATTGAGGAGAGACTGAGGCCCAGAGAACGGCACAGACTGGCCCCGCGGGACAGGGCTGGGCTCCAGATCTGGTGGCAGGAAGCCCCCGGGCAGGCTGCAGGAAGGAGCAAACACTCTGCCAGTGCCGACTGCGCCCCAGCCCACCCCCACCCCCCCAAGCCTTGGCACTGCCGATACTGACCTGGGCTGGCCCGCGGCGCCATGGTGAGGGCCTGGGCTCTGCAGTGTGCCGGCCTCCGTCTGAATCCAGCTGCATGGACCCCAGACCCTGTGATCTGAGGCCGTTCACTCTGTGCCCCAGTCCTTTATCTGAAAACAGCATCATCTCCCGCACAGGGCTGTCACGTGATTGCGTGGGACAATGTTACAAACACTGCCCGGCTGAGAGCACTCCTGAACAAGTAAGTCTTCCCTATCGGCATTACTGCTTGTGGCCTCCCTACCAGTCTGAGTTGCTCCGGGAGGAGAGAGAAGCTGTAGGACGTTTGGTGAATGCATATATTTGCTGCTCCATGGCTGGCACTGGAACCAGAGGGGTGAGCAAATCACACCGGGCCTGTGCCCTCACAAACCTTCCAGCTAGTACCTTCCAGCTAATGACGGGGAAAGGCATAACCCAAAGAAAGCCACACTCACACGATCCAAAATCACAACTGTGGCCAAGTCCAGTGAGGGGCACATGTGCTGCAAGTATGTAATAGGGAACCTGATGGGGAAGACTTCTCTGAGTGGGCTCTGAGGCCTGAGCAGGAACCAACTAGCAAGAAATACGACACCAGGGAAGTGAAGGGGAAGATGCAAGGCAGGGGCAGCATGTGCAAAGGTCCTGTGGACAGAAAGGAAAGCCCTGTGCGGCTGGAGCAGGGGGAGCTGCGAGGGCAGGCAGCTGAAGGAAACTAAGGAATGGGCAGGACTCAGCATCCAGCTGTAGGTCATGCTGAGTGCAATGGGAAGCATTTGACATGTTAAACCAAGGAGATATGATCCACTTTGCATCTCAAAGAATCGCTCTAGCTGTGGGGACATTAGAGAGGGTAGGGGTGAATGTGGGGAGGCTAGAAAGCCATTGCAGCAAGTGATCTAGGTGAGAGATGATGGTCACGTGGACCAAGGTGGTGATGGAGATGAATGACTCAATGGCTTTGGGAGAGAAAGTAGAGAGGGCATGATCGTGGATGGGATATGGAGGGTGAGAGAGAAGGAGGTGTCGGGGTGATTTTAGTGTAAGCTGCTGGCCAGAGGCAGAACCTTCACTGAGATGAATGGACAAGCAAACCCCAGTGATTTGGCCAATATCAGGGCCTCACAATTAGCCAACGTTTTCTTGCCACATCAAAATCTTGCAGACGAGGAGCCCCTGAGGGCTAGGGCAAGTTTCTGGGTGTCTGAACCCACCCAGGCCCACCCCAACTGGCATCCAGCAGAAAGCTGGGAAGGCCCCATCTGTTCCAAGAGGTAAACACGTCTGGCCCCTAAGGCAGTCCCAGGTTTCTTGGGAGACGGGATGAGTAATTTTGATAATTGAATTTTTGAGTTAGACTTAAAATATAGCCAAGATTGAAGAGGCAATTTGGCAGGGTCAGGAGCCCCCAGGCAGGTTTCTCTGCCTCCACGATGCTGACAACTTATTAACAAGATCACTCTTTCTCCCGTCCACAGCCCCATTTACAAGCAATTCTTGGGGCTGCCGTGTCGAGAAATTCAATTGTGGGTCTCTGGGCTCCTGCTCTGGTCACCCAGAGACATTCTGATGGAAAGGAGAGAGTGAGAATACTTTGGTTTGTAATGTGGGGAAGGGCTGTCGTTTTTTGGAATAGACAGCATTTCAGGGAGACAGGCTAATCCAAGAGGACAGGATAATTCAGAGAACAGCTTTTGACAGACAGATTCAAATCCTGGCTCCAACGCTTACTAAGGTGACTCTCCACCTGTTTTCTCATTGTAAAATGGGCAGGATGGTGTAGGTTAATTAATGAGACGATGCAGTGTGGCTACCTCTGTGCAGGTGGGCGCTGGCCTGAAGGGGCGAGAATGTTACCCTTTGGACTCATGACAGGGAAGTGGCAGGTGGGCCAAGGTGAGGCCAGCGGGGGAGGGGGGGGCGGCTGGAGGGCCTGTGTCTCTTGCCTCCTTCTCTAGATATTTAGCCTCCGCAGCTGTTTCTCTCCTGATCGCTCCTCCCCTCCAGCACAAGTGCTGATGAATTTCACTGACGGGAAACTGACGCATTTTCTGATTACTGCTTCAGAGCCTCCTGAATTCGGCTGCTGGTAAAATTAACTCACCAGAGACAATGGAGCCTTTTCCAAGGTCCAAATTGTCCTTATTTGCAGTTTGTTCTTGGCCCTAATCCAGCCCAAACAAACCGGGCTGCTCCTGCACCTTTCAGAGGAGGGAGGGCCTTCCCCAGCCTAAGGCTGGGAGTATTGTACGTGACTCCGAACGGAGGGATAAAAACATACTCTGCTTTGGATTCCTGTGCTCCTGAAAATCTGCGGGTGACTGAAGCGAGTGGCCGGAGAAACGGCCGGAGCACCCTCCTCCCCAGGCCTGCTCTCAGGCGCTGCTTGGTTTACCAACCAGATAGGCCTGGAATGTGCCAGAAGCAAAAGTGGGTCTCCCCTCACAACCCGTCCAGCTCACGCCCTTGCCAATGACCAAGTGCAGCTCCCAGGGGCTGTGCACTAACCACGTGCCGGCAGTGTACTCACAGCTGCCAGTGAGGTAGGCGGTACTGTTCCCTGGACCCGGGTCTGACTTCTAAGCCTGGCCTGGGCTCTCACCACCGCACTGTATGACCTATCCCTCCATGACCCCCCCCCACACACACACACACACACACACAAATTCCATGCTTGTCTCCACGCTCAGCAGCCCTGGGAACTTAAAATTAGTGCTTTGAAAACTTCCTTGACACCAGCCCAAGAGACACTGAGTAAGAGTCATTAAATTTTGCAAAGGGTTTTGCTGTCAGGACTGGACACAAAGGTGATTCCCAGTTTACAGGTGTAGAGACTGAGGACAGAAGCCTGCAACTTGGGACTGGAAGCCAGGCCTCCTGCTCCCTCCACCGCACCGCGCTGAGCCATCTGGGCTGCAGATAGCAGCTTCCATGTAGGAATACAGCTGTGCGACTTCTTTAAAACGCCACATTACTTTATGCCTGAACCTGAGTTTCCCCACACTGGAATGTATTCAGGCACATCTGTGCAAACACTTCTCAGGAAGAGAGCTGGGACGACAGGAACGCAAGCAGAGAGGGTCCTTACTGACCACTTGCCCTGCCCTCACCTGGTGGGAAACGGGGGTGAGAGGCTTGCTCCCAGACTCCCAGCCTGGCTCCACGCCCTATGCCTCCAGCTGATGCAATTACATCAACTTGCATTGTCATCGTGTTTGGGGAGCTGCAGAGGCGGCAGCAGAGAGCACACTTTGGGGTTTGGAAGGACAGGAGGGATCAAGCCCCAGCTCTACCACTGAAAGGTAAGGGCCTTGGACAAGTCACTGTCCTGTGAATCCAGGCCTGAACTTGACCACGCCGTGGTCCCCACTTCTAGTGAGCTCACGGACAAAGGACAACAAAGAACGGTACTGGGCTGAGCAATGGCGTCACTGCATCGCTCAGCGACTCCCAACATGGGGATTTCTGAAGGGCCCCTCAAAGCTGGCTAGAAAGAGAGGGTAGGAGAGCATTTCAAAGGGAGGAGCGTCCTGGACCAGGCTGGGAAGGCACGTTGGTTGAGTTGATGACAGCTCAGCGTGCCCGGAACGTGAAGTGCAAGGAAGGGACATGGGAGGAGCCAGGGGTGCCTGCGGGGGCCAGACCTACTCCTGTAAACCTCCGTAGGGGACTGGGTGAAGCCGCTCAAGTGTTTAGAGGAGGAAGGCGTCCTGGTCAAATGTGCTTTCTCAACACCTTGGCTGCTGCAGGGTGGAGGAGAGAGCTGGGTGCAGGAGGCAAGACTTGAGAAATGTGATGGAAAAGGAACTGAAGAAAGGAGCCCATTAATAGGGAAAGAGGTAAAGGCACCAGACACGAGGTGGAAGCAGAGGGTACGGGGAGCGAGCTGAGGGATAGGAGGCGATGGTTAAAGGGCGAGATGTCAGAATGAGTAACTGCAGAGGGAAAGCAAACTGAGGGCTCATCCAAATGGGTGGTGAAGTCGCCAGAATGATGGCAGGATAGGGGACAGTCAGGGAGACTGAGTCAGGATGCAAAACGTGGCACAGATGAAGCCCACGTGCCCAGCTGATGCCTGCTCAGGGCCCCGAGCTGGTGGGCACAGGGCTGAGGCGAAAAGCAGAGAGGAGAAGTAACCGTGACATCACGCCACGTCACATCACATCACCGCTGTTGGTGCCTCTCAGGGCTACCCCGCCCCGTCCTGTGCCTGATCTGCAAATGGGGCCAAGCCCTACCCTGTTTATTTCTCAGGGACATCACAAAGCTCAGGGCAAAGACAGAGGACAATTAAACATGAAGGTCAAAGCCAGGGTTGTAGCAAATGCAGCAAGCAGCAATGGGGACAGTGCAGCGGAAGGGTCACAGTCACCACGGGGACGCTGCCAAGCCAAGTCCCCACTGCAGGCTTCATGGGTCTTTCCCACGTGGGAACGGCACCACCTTAGGGGGCTGCTCTGGGACCTGACTAGGCATTGCTGAGGCCACGCCACGGGGCGACGCTCCTTTCTGGACATCTGAGTGGGCTCAGCAGAGAGCTCGGGCGACACCTGCGGGACACACCACCCCCGAGACCCCAGCCTGTCCTACTGGGCGTGTGGGACCTGGGCTTTGAGACTCCACACAAAGTAACTGCATCAACAAGAGGGAAGGAGCCACTTAGTGACTCTTCAAACTGCGGGGCCGGCTGCGCACTGACAGAGCTGGTGGACGGGAAGCCACCACCTACGTATGACACAGTGACGCCTCGGCCCCTCGGGCTGCCCAAGGTACAATGCCCAGCGCCCGCACGCTCGAGACCGGTAAACACCCCACGGCAGAGCACCTGAATCTTGCTCCACAACGACCCTTACGCCAACTTCAAGAGAGAAAACATTAAGAGGAAAAATAGATTTCCTTTGACCAGACAGCTCTTTTTTCCTCAGTAAGTAGGAACCACACTTGTGACAGAGACAGCACGAGCTCAGTGGGGAACCACAAGCTTTATTGGCTGGAAGTTCTCCTCAGGAGCCTGGTCTGCTGGGACTGGATGTTCCTGGATGGGCACCCACGGGCCTAAGCTGGGAAAAGGGAGGAAGAAAAGGAGAATTTTAGGTCCAATGGAGGGTTTCTGAAGTAAGATCCCTGATACAGGTAAAGGTGAGACTGTTATTCTGAAGCTACTTTCAAAGACACGCTGTTTGGTCAGTAAATATTTACAGAACCAAATGACAATGACATCATATTGTACTCATTCATTCAAAAAATATTTATCAGATGCCTACCATGTGCCAGGCACTATTCACTGTATTTCTCACCAGTAAAAATAGCATACAAGTTAATAATGAGAAGCACTGAAACCATGGGTGGTAACATGAAAACGTTCATGCACTGCTGGCAGAAAAATGTAACTGTATGTGGAGGACACGTATCCTGGTTTCACCTTCACCTTCATTTTGCAAAAGAAGTCATTTCCTGCCCTGCACCCACTCCCCCTGCTCAAAACGGCTTTCAATGAAAGAAATTCAAAGGGGCATTACCTCCAGGTTTCCTCTGGCCTTCCGAAGGATTTTGTGGGTTACGACCACTGAGGAGAGAGCACAGAACGGGATGATTACATACAGGTGCCAGGGAAGACTGTGTAAAAGGCAGGTGCAGGGAGCAGGAGCCCCCTGAGCCCCGAGTGGCTCACACAAGCCGGAAGCATCCAGACCGAGAGAGCTGCGAAGGCCCCACCTGCCCATCACACACCCCAGGACCAAATAATTCATCAGAAAGGGTGGACCAGTCCCTGCTAAGCCACACCTCACGGCGATACCAGAGGCAGAGCAGAGCATGCTACGCCATTCCTAGAAGACAAAGTGAGGGTCTGCAAGGCCAGCTGGACGCCCAGGTATGCCCAGGGCTCACCACTCTGGGCCTGGGGGGTGGGGGGTGATGGTGCAGAGGCAAGAGGCCTGTGTCTGCTTAGCACCCCGCACGCTCTGGTTTCCTTGGCTGACCAGAGAGGAAGTGCTGGGAAGCGGCTGTGCCCCACTCCAAGCAAAGCCACGTGTGAAGGTCAATTCTGTAGAGTCCAACTTGGCTATGGCAGTTCCTCGATGGCAGTTCTGATGACCCAGGAAAAAGAACTCCGAGGTCTTCCTTCCGGGCTGCCCTTCAGCTGGTAGAGGAGCTCGACGCGATTCCCTTCGCATCACACGCTCCCACGACGGGGGGGTGGGCAGGAGGGCTGCGGCGGTGCCTCTGAGCTGTGCACAGGCAGGTGTCCAACGTATCAGAGCCCACGGGAGGAATGGGGGTGTCCCTCTTCTAGGGCAGCGACGGTAAAGCAAGGTGGCTTCTCCCCTCAGTCTTTCTCTCGTCCAACACAAACCCCAGCAGCAGGAATGCCGCCGCGTAACAGATTTCTGGGCCTGATCAGGGGTCTGTTCTAAATAGGGTTTGGGGGGGCCAGGGCATCAGTTCACTCCGTGGGGAAGACAGACACAGGCTCTGGAACTGGGCCTGTGGCCAGTGGTGCCCAAGGCTGAAACAGACTCCCCGTCAAGCTCCCCAGTGGCTCCCTGAGAACGGGAGCCATGTCACAGCCCTGACAAAATAGTTATTTCTTGCCTCACCAACATTTCCATCTGGAAATAATGAAGTGCATTTGCAATCTGTGACACCAGGGGAAGGACAGGCAGTGTGGGGTTCTTTCAAAATTGGGCAAAATGAACTTCAGAGATACTCGCTGCCTCTGTAGCCCCGCCCCCTGACCCCATGCTGCAGAGCAGGGTTCTACCCTGGGTCCAGGGATATGCTTTGGCGTGTCCTAAATCCCTGAGAACTAAGTGCCACTCTTTGTGTGTACACGGATATATGCATCTTTCTGGAGAGAGAGCACACCTCTCTTGAGAGTCGCCAACAGGCCTGTGACCCAGAAAAATTAAGTATCACAGCTGTGGGGGTTAAAAAATAACACTGGAACAGGACCAAAAGAACAAGACTCCCAGGGGAAGAGCTGAGGCTCCCCTGCCCGAGTCTGAAGGGGCCCCCGCACCTGAACAGCACTGCCCACCTTCCAGAGCACGGCAATCCCCACTGCAATGAGAAGTTTGAGGGACAGAGCGGTACTAGCTGGTGACAACTGTGACCTCAGCGAATACCCCCAACCCGTGCAGCAGGTATGCCTGTCTCAGAGGCTGAAAGTGAAAGTAGGTGGCTCCAGGTGACATGGTGAGGGAGTGACGGGTCCTCGGGGCTCACAGGGACACCCTTTTCTTCCTTTCCACTGAAGACTCTGGGAGGAAACATAGTGTTCAGCTTGGCCCAGGCAGGACCAGCCCTGGGCCCTCACTCCTCCCCATCACCAAGTGGGGAAGGGACAGGAAGGGACACTCTCCAACTTGCACTCAGTCCTGTAGAGCCAGAGGCAGACTGTGAGGCTGGCAGGGTTCAGGAAAGTTCCAAGGACCTGAGTGGTTGGGATGAGCTGCAGAGCCAGGCCTAGGAGGAGTCCCAGTCCAGTCCAGGGTCTGCCACCAGCTGTGCGACCTTGGGCAAGCCCCACACCTGGCTCTGAGCTGAGCCCCCACTTTGTGCCCGGCCTTGGAGATACAGAGATGGGTGACACCATCTTAGCACAGGAATGGGATTCAGTCCGACCTACTGGAAAAAAGAGGCAGTGAACTAACATGCTGAGCGTCTACTCTGTCCCCGGGAAGCATACAATAAAGTTCAGGTATCATGACACCTGGTTTTACAGATGAGAAAACTGAGGCACTTTTTGTCAAGTTGTGTTTAGAACCCAGGCTTGTGTGGCCAGTCCTTTGGAATAACTGTCTCCACTCACAAGTTCAGCGAGTTAAAGAGATTTACTCCAGGTCACACAGGAGACGGCGCTCTGACCTGCACTCACTACATACCCCGGGCTCAGTGACCCAGGACTCGGTCGGGACTCTGTCGTCTGGTCTGCACGGTAACTCACCCTCCTGAACCTACTGCCCACTTCTGAAATCCCCTCACCTGCGAACAGGGTTAACGTTAGGTGCCCTGTGACTGGGGCTGCCGAGGAGGAGAGGAGCCAAGGTGCTGACTTTCCCTGGACCTGGCGGCTGAGCAAAAGCTCCCCTTGCTGCCTCCTTACGGCTCCAGGAGTCCGACCCAAACGTGCCACAGGCCCCTCAGACACGACCACAACTGGCACCGTCTCCCGCAGGTACCCTCCAGGGCTCCTGTTCTCTCCAGGTGACATGAACCCCACGGACACCTACCACGCTGCCAGAACCACGTCCCTGGTATCTTTCAAAGCCTCCCCTCTCCTCCAGGGGGTGACAGCCCCGTCAGACCTCCCCACTGCCTGCCTGGGGGACTGCCGCAGCCCCCGAAGAGGTCACCCTACGTCCTGGCCCCTCTGTGCTCAGCCATGGGACCTCCTGACACACAAGGACCATGGCAGTCCCCGCTGCTCATGGGGTCTGGCCCACAAGGCCTTTTGGGACCCGGTCCCTACTTATTCCTCTCACTTCATCTCTCCCAGCGAAAGCCGAGGCATGTCCTAAGCTTGTTCCTGAACACTCAGTTCTTGCCCAGGAGGCCACCTGACGGAATCCTGTTCCCACCCCTTCTCTAACTCCTACTCACCCCTCAAGATCCCACTGGTCCAGAGCCTTGAGCAGACACATCGTCCTGCAGCTCATTTCTGTGTCTCCCCATGAAGTCAAAGCTCCACACTGCCAAGAACTGTCTCATTCAGCTCCGTCCCCAGATCCTGGCCTGGGGGCACAGGGCAGGAACTACGTGCTTGGCATCTCTTTTGCCGTTCAATCTCTGTCAGTCTCAGTGCTTTCAGAAGGCTCTGGGGGTGGGAGGGAACTACGGAGAACTACTTGACGATAATTTGTGTCCTGTGCCCCAGAAAGGCTGGACTTGGATAAGACAGCAGCACAGGGCCGCGAGGAAAGCGCTGCGTCAGCAGTTCTCCTAAGACGGGGACACAGGCAGGCAGCCCGAGGCTTGGCGGGGCTGTGCCGCCAGAGGAACTGGAAGAAACTCGGTGGCTGCCTGCTCCTCTAAGCACACAGCTGAGTGAGTGCAGAGGGCTTAAAGCGGGGAAATGCAGCTGCTCCCAACCATCTCCAAAGCTTGTAGATCTGGGCTGACCTCACAAAGGTTATTGTATCTCTCCAACCCTGAGTCTCTCTGCATCTGTCTCGAAAAAATGTTTCTCAAATCTGTCTCCTGCTCTTATGCCCACTGCCCGCTGAGGCTCTCTCGCCTGCCTGGCTGGAGCACCGGCTCCCTCACTCACGGGCAGCTGCAGCCTCTCTTGCATGCAGATTGGATAGGATGACACTTGGCTTGGCTTGGAGTGCGAGCCACCCTGAGCCTGCCACCAATGGCCTTTCACCATCAGTCCTGGTCCCCTGACCCTCCTGCCTCAACCACTTGTAGCTCTTACTCCAGCAACATGTACTGCTGTTGACAATGCAAAACCTTATTTCTTCCCTCTCTGCCTTTGTCGACACTGTTCCCTTTCCATCTGACCAACGCCGACTCCGCCCTGCAGATCTAGCTCAGGCGTTGCTTCGTCCAAGAAGCCCACCTCCTAGGACAGAGTGACATCCGCCTCACTCCCACCTCAGCGCTCCCTAGGACCCTGCACATGTTCCTGTCACTGCACAGGCCCGGCACCGTCTCCCAATGAGATGACAGTCCCTGGCATAGAGTGGCCCCTCTGTAAAAGTACATTAAGTGAACCCATTGTCTGTGTGGGTCAGAAGGATGAAGCATGAAAGGAAACCCATAAACAGAAGGTGTGATGATAAACCATCTGAGCTTCGAAGCGGGTAGTCCAGGGCTGGCTTTTTGGTCCTCAGAGGCAGGAAGTGGTCAACATGGCGGCCGCCCCCCAGCTGCTCACTTACACTGATCAAAGATGACTTTTTCCTGGTGCTTGCTCAGCTGCAAAAGCTTCACGGTGTTTTGCAACTTCTTTTCTTGTTCAAACAATTTTTTCTGTAGTGTGGTGATCTCTGCCTTCATTTCTCCAATCTAAAGAGAAAAGGAATTAGAAAAATGAACAAAGAACATAAAACATCAAGTCACCTGGGCAGGATTACAAAACCAGAACAAAAAATGCTCAACCTTACTAACAGAGATAGTCGAATAAAAACCAGAAGCCATGTTCTGCTGGTCAGATTGGCAAAACCAAGTAGGATCCAGGGATGATGAGGGTGTGGGGAAAGCACTCAGGGCTGGCAACTGCCATGGCCCAGGTGGAAATGATAACAATTCCAAATTATAAAAGGCGCTTAACCCTTTGACCCAGCAATTTACCCCAAGGAATAAAAATACAAGCACAAGACGATGCCTGTGTTCAAAGATGTTCGTCTTAGCGCTCTTCATAACAGGAAAAAATAAACAACCTGATTTGTTTCAATAGGGTCTAGATAAATGAATTATGGTACTTCCGGTACAGACAATGGAATAATTTTGCAGCTATTAAAAATGATGTTGTACAATTCTATTTATTGTCATGGAAAGATGGTAATAATTAGTGATACAAAGAGCCCAGAGTAGCTATTGTATATATCAGGCATTCCCGTTTCATACAATTGAGTACATATACCTATATCCGTAGATGGGTATATCAAGATGTCTAGAAAAATTTCATGACATAGAGACATCATCAAAATGTGACTAGTGATTACCCGCAAGCAATGTGATCTGGATTTTTTTATTTTCATTTTAAAAAATTTATCCAACCTGACTGAAATTTTTAACAAAAACTACAATGATTATAAAAAAAATTTTTAATGTTTAAATCTTAAAAAGAGACATAAGTATTATCAGGAAAGTATGATCCATTAGGAGAATCTATTTTTATTTATCAGAGGTGATAAAAGCGCGGACGGGCAGCAAAAGCAGAGGCCCCAGGCCTCTGACGTGACACATGCAGACCTTAGAGGCTACTCAACAAGTCTCCACCTGATTTGTTCAGAGGGTTAGGGACACTCCCCTTCTTGTAAAATACCCTGACTGTATGGTACCCTGGCACCGACTACTCTGCTACACTGGAATACCTCTGCTCCCGAGGGCTGTCAGCTTACAAAGAGTCACTTTAGTTTGTTCCCAAAGTTACTTATGGCAGTTGTTTGTACTGGTAATCAGTTACAGCATGTCCTCGAATAACGTTTCATTCGTTCAACGTCATTTCATTATAATGCTGATGAGAAGCCGCAGGAAATGAAGTCTTGTTCATATCAATTAGCCTATGGCACAATTGGTTTTGTCACGTCATTTTGCTTAAAAGTCGCAGAAACTCCACTGCTGATGCCATGTAACTAGCAAGTCACTCCCTGTCCCTAAGACGCTGTTTGTTTCCCAATCTGCAGAAGTGGAGGCGTGGCCTCGATGATAGTCTCCGGGGATCCTTCTAGCTCTAAGAATCTGGGTCATAAACAACCAAAAAAACCCATCTCTGCCCTGGGATCAGCTCCTCAGAACCAACCCCCAGCATCTCTAAGCAGGGGCCTCACAGAAAGGCCTGCTCAGAAGAAGGCACCCCCAGAATGAGTCATTGCTTTGAAATCTAATAAACTGAGCTTCCTGAGAAGTGGTGTTCTATTTCCTTAGCCTTCTGGACAAGTTCTGCGTTTGCACCTGTGCGAGCAGGTGACCACTCCATTACCTTTTATCGGTAGTAAGCTTGCAAAAACTAATTTAAGTATATAATGGAGAAATGAAAGTATGTTTCCACATAAAATTGTGTATGATGAACTGAATGTATTTAAAGGTCCATTTATATGTATTTTTACGTAACATGTAGTTTAATAAAGTTTCTGTTTATGGGGGAAAAACGTCTCAGGACCTATTGACGATGCTAAGTGAGGACTTACTGCATATGATTTCATTATTAAGTAAACCCATGAAATATGTGTGTGAAAAGAGAGAATTGTTTGTATGAAAACTAACATATGCTTCAGGAAAGACTTGATAAAGGCAAGTCACTAAAAAGCACATTTCTGGCAAATTAGGTGTGGGTGAATTGACTACAAAAGTTGTGGGAGGAACACGTTCTAGAAGAATTCTGTCTTCAAATTGCTTTGCAAGTGTCTAAGGTTTTCCTTCATCTTAAAGAAACAGAAATTGGAAGTGACAGACATACATTATGGATGTAGTTTATGAAAGAAAGAAAATGTAGAACTCCAATCAGCACACCCGTATTCAAAGAACAGGCCCTAGCCCGACATCAAAAGAATGGCAAATGAATGTACATTTAACTGTTAAACTAATGTTTAAGGCATGTATCATTTTTTGATTGCCTGCTTTAACCTACTTTTAAGATTAACCAATTGTGTTAGCTCTAAGGACGTCAACTGTTCTTCCAAAACAGACCCTAATTTAAACATTAGGTGTTCTTTGATTCTCTTCCTCATTGTCAGAGCCCACAAACATTTGTGTTCTGGTCATGGCTTCAAAGGCCACACATTCTAGGACAGTCACTCTACATTCAGAGCCTTTGTTCCTGCCACAGCTATAAAATAGGGATGATCCCTGGCCCACCCTTCACCCTACAATAGAGAGAGTGAGACTCAAATGGGACGATGCCAGAGACAGAGTGTGATGGCTTCACCCCTGCCTGGACAACCTCTATTCTGCCCGGTCAGCCTCTACTCCTCTTTCTAAAGTCAACTCAGCATCACCTCCCCTAGGGAGCTTTCCTTGAGCCTTTTCCCACCGGGAGTCCAGGTTGGTTTCTGCTCCCCTGGGTACCCACTGTACCTGGTACCCCTTCTCCCCCCTTCACTGCCCATCTCCTGCTGGATGGTCATTTACTTGGGGGGTTAATTTTTACCTGCGCTCTCAAAACATTGTATATGTCTATCCAGCACTTAAAACAAGGAATTTAGATGGTTTATGTGTTTGCTGTTCCTCTGAGCTAAAATCTTCATTTTCACAGGAATGAACACACCCTGGTAAAAACAGCAGGGCTCCAAAGCCCTGCTCAGTCACTCCCAGCTGTTGTGACGCTGGAGCAGGGGAGCTTCAGCTCTTATTCTGGAAAATGGGAATAATAACACCTAACTCACGGAAGCTGCTGAGAGGGTTAAAGCGAGAGGCTGAGTGCAGAGCAGAGGGCGTGGCATCAGGGAGCTGCACAGGGGACTCCTCCCTCAGGCCTCAGGGCTGAGCTGAGCTGAGCTGAGCTGAAAACCACACCCTCCCAGGAGGCCTCCATCTTCCTTCTGAGCCGTCTGCCCCACTTCTGGAGCTGGGTTTTTTGTTGTTGTTTTTTTTTCTTTTGGGTTGTTTTCTTTTTTATAATGAAAATTCTCAAATATTTACAAAAGTAGAAAGATTAGGACAGTGAACCACCAGGTACCCATCCAGCGTCAGCAATGAACAAACCGTGGTCAAGCTTGTTTCATCGACATCCCTGCCCATCCTCACCCTAAATTATTTTAAAAATCAATCCTAGAAGCCTGTCATTATCTCATCCATCAAATATTTTCGTATAAAGCTCTAGAAGAACAAAATTCTTAAAAAAACCAAAAACCCACAATATAACGATCACATCTCAAACAATGACAATAATTGCTTCAAATTCCCAAATGTGTCAATAGACACATTTCCCTGATTGCATCACAATTTTCTTTTTCGAACAACTGGTTTGATTTCACTTAAATTGGAATACAAATGAACGGCATGTTTTGCATATGACGGGTGTGCCTTTTAAATTTCTTTTAATCCAGTGGCTCTCAGAGCAACCAAAAGGACTTATAAAACAGATGACTGGGGCCACTCCGACTTTGAGTCAGCGGGTGTGGGGAGTGAGGCCCACAAATGTGCTTTTCCAACAGGTTTCCAGATGATGCTGATGCCGCTGCTCCAGGACCCTGATTTCAGAACCACGATAAATCTGCACGTCTCACTCCCTCTGGTGTCTCTTTCCTTCTAGGACGAAAAGATGTTCTAAGCTCATATTGTACGTTTCCTGCCACAGACCTAGAATCAAACCATTTCTCCAAGGAGCCCTATTTCCTGTAGTGGGAAAAGGTACTTAGAAAGCACAATTTGGCACTAAAGGTGCTCACTAGTTCTGGGTTGGGCATTTTTAACGCCTTTTAAGTAAAGAGAGCTAGTATAATTTTTCAATAGGAAATACATCATGAGTTCATACTGATATTTCCAATTCAAATAAAGGACTGCAGGATTTTTACTTCTTTGATTTTTTAAACATTTATTGTATTTCTTCCCTGACAGTAAAAAAAAAAAACTCAACATAATTGGTTATTTGCTTCATATCACCAATAGAAATATAATAGTTTCATATCAATATCAATATTACTAACAATTTCATCACTGAAAACAGTTTATAATTTTTTTGTAGTTCTTTTTACCCTGAGAGTCTTTCCACTAGGAACACTATCCAGTCAAATTACTGTTTTAGTCATTGAAATGTTTCCTCTTTGTGTAGTTATGCCCTTAATACGATATATACTGAGGTTTGTTGGTTTCATCTTGCTATGAATGTTTAGAAATTGCTTTCTCATTTTGATGTATTTTGATGTATAATTATGTGAAGCACTTATATGGTTTCAAAGTCAAATGGACAAAACCAGGTCTATTCAGAGAAAGCTACTTTCCATCCCTACAAGTAGCCTGTTCTGTTGTTATTATTTATCCTTCCATTTAAAGCAAAATTTATAAAGGGAAGTTGTGCCTCTCTCCCCACAGCTCTCTTAGATAAATGGGTGTACATGCTCACACTTTCCGGAGTGGGCCTAGGGACTGCAGCGGATGGTCCCTTAAATGCAAAAGGCACATTAACGACACTCAGGAAATGCGAGGCAGTAGGAAACCACCGGGATTGCTGGGGAAAACTTGGAAATCTGATTTACACACATTTCACACCAAGAAAAAGGCACTGTATGAAACACAGGCAGGGACAGAAGAGTGGCCAGAGGCAATTTAACGCTACACAGGGGGGTCTGCGTACACCAGCAAGCATGTGGGAGCATCTCCGAGGTCCTTCCGTGGCTCTGAAATTCTATGATGCCAAAGTGAGGACAATCAATTCCCGAGAAAGCCTGGGAGAGAAGGAGCGAATCATGACCAGTCCCCTGGGCTGCCCTGCTGGTGGGCGAGGTCAGCATGACTGCAACTTACACACACACACACACACACACACACACACACACAATAAGAACTGCATTCTGTCTAGTTAACGGACATGACTAAGCACTGGGAGCATGATTACACTGTGGGCAAACTGTTTTCGTGCAGATACACTGTGCTCTAAAAATCACATGGGCAAATACGAGTTTGAGAGTTTAAGAGGAAATCATTCATTGATTCGTTCAAAAACAGGAAGGAAACAGACTTGGCCCCTCATGGAAAGTAGAGGGAGACAGACATTAAACAAACAAAAATATAATTTGTGATAAGAGCGGTAGTGAAACAGAGAGGATGCTATGACTGAGTGAACAGGGCGCCCTCTCTGACCTTGAAGTAACATTTAAGTGGAGACCTGAAAGGTGAGAAGGAGACAGCCAGCGGGAGGGAGGTGGGGGACAGACAGGCAGGCAGAGCATCAGTGTCATCAAAACCTAAGACGGAAAAGAGCTTGGTGGGTTAGAAGAAAAGGAGAGGCCCATGTGAGGCTGGAACCCACTGGGCCCTCTCCTTCCCTCCGACATGCCATCTCCCACTCCAGGCCCCCACCAGCTCAAAGTGGGGCAAGACATGATTTTCCTGCATCATAACTGGTTACGTACTACCCAAGCTCCCTCCCCAGGATCCCAAGAGGGAAATCACAGGACAGATTCCTTAGAACCTCCCAAGTAGAGGGTTGCTTCACTGCTACTTCCTTGCCGTGGCTGACAGATCTGACAGCTATCAAAAGGGGTTTAACTAGACAAGTAATGGCATGGGATGCAAATTTCCCTTCTGCCTTCCCGCTGGCTTGTGGCAAGAATTTCTAAGTTAGATAAATGAAGGGGGAAATATCTATCAGGCCCCCAGGCAGGGTTCGAGCTCCTCCTTACCCCGTGTGCTGCTTCTGCCAGGGAGGTTTCCCTGATTACCAGAGTGGCTGCTCCCCTGTCATAATACTACGTGTTTCCCACAGACAGAAACCTGGGATCACTGCTGCTCTGCCTTACTCCTGATTGGGGCCCGGGGCATGGGCATGGGTGTGGGGCAACTGCTCTTAATTCAGTCACAAGAAGTTACTGCAAAGTTGAGCTTTGAAGAGACGTTTCAATGGTTTTATATAATAAATGGTTTTCATTGAGTAAAAAAAGTAGCATCTAAGTAGTTAAAACAAATTTGAACAAGGCCCACTAAGTATGATGCTGAAAGCTAACATGACATTAGACGGTCCAGGGAAAGGCACCTGAACTGAGAAAGACGGAGGAAAAGGAATGAGCTAGTCCACAGGACACGCTGGGACTTGAAGCCATAAGGTGAAATTGATTCCTTGGACTCAGACACTTGTGCTTTCAAACCAGCTCTGCCACCCTGAGCACGGCCCTCAGTCTCCTCCTGTACAGAAGACAAACAGGATTTCCCTCAACAGAGCTATGTGAGGAGTGGGGGCAGGGCTGGGTTGGGGCAGCAGAGGTGCTGGGGATGAAGTGAGAACACCGCAGGAGCAGCCAGCATGATGCCCGGCGTGCCCCTCTTAACAGGCAATGCACCTACCCTGCCCTCTGACACAGTTCCTAACTGAGGGCACATCCACCAGGAGGCAGGCCCTGGGCTGGAGGTAAAGCAGATGGAGACCCCAGCCCAAGCGGCACCCTTGAGCCTCAATCCGCGAGTCGCCACCCACCTGTTCACAGTGAGGTGCGCCCTGGCCCGGTGTGGGGAGGGATGCCCTCCAGAGAAGCGTCAGTAACCTCGCAGCCTCTTCCAGGATCAGCTGGGCCACGTTCACGCTGGTGATAAACCTGCTCAGGGGCGCCGAGTGCAGACCCTGCGTGGGGGGACAAAAAGGTTGTTACACGCAGTCCTGAGAAGATGACGGACAAGCTGGCTTTAATGGGCAGCATAAATCTCCAGACAGGGCTTTGTACACCACATGCTGAGCAAGGGCTGGGACCAGACGACACCAATTTATTGTTCGTAAAGACTGGTGAGTTATAGATCGCGAGAGAATTTCGGCGGTGATTTTAGCCCAATCAATAACCATGATTAAGGACCACCTGCGTTAACTATATTTACTGTACCCAGAAGACGGTCTGTGGTCAGACCGTTCTCTGCTCCACAGCCCACGGAGCCTCCCCAGAAAGCAAACGACACCAACGGCGAGTGACACACCGCGACATTTCTGTCTTAGCCGTCCCCGCTAAACGCTCTGCTTACTGCCAGTACGACAGTGCGGCCCTGTCAAGCCCCTCACCCTCTCTGCGGGCAGAAGCAAACTCAAATTGGGGAATGTCAAAGGCATGAGAAAGCAAAGAACAGGAGCCAGAGAGGGGAAAACACAAAATACATTAAAAAAAAAAAAAATGAAAAGAGCATTGCCTACACAATAAAATAAATACAAAATAAAACTACACACACTTGTTAGCTATCAAATTGGCAAAAAACCACTTATAAATAAAAGTACTCAGCAACGACAAAGGGGTAGTGAGACAACAATATGTGGGGAAAGCAATGTAGCAAGTTATCACAAGTGGCCTGAAGAGCTCACAACCTTCACGTGCTACGTCTACGTCTGGGAATTTATCCCTATGAACTGATCAAGGACACAACCAGAGATCCATCTGTAAGGAACATGAGAGCTTTAAATGTCCAGCAACCAGGTGAAAGAGCAAATAAACATGTGGATACATGTCAGCTTCTTTTCAGCCATTAAAAGCTCTAGGTACAGAGGGAATGAGATAGGAAAAATGTTAATATAATGTGAACTGAAAGTCAAAATATGAAATTCACATATGTCTGAGTCAGTTTTATTAAACTTTAAGAATGAGCTACAGGTATGTATCAAAATGTTAAGTGTCGAGCACTACATGGTATTTTTATAGATGTTTTGTTTTTATGCTTTTCTACAGTTTCTAGCTTTTGTACAATAAAGATTATAATCAGAAAAGAACGGCAATCTTAGTAATACCTACATTTAACAAGTAGTTACCATGCCCCGATTCCATGCCAGGCCTGGTGCTAGGTACCGGATACACAATACTGAGCAAAACAGACACGCTCCCCGCTGTCCCAGAACTTAATATCTAGTAGACTCTACAATGCAAAATGGACTTTCCCAACATAACAGTAGAAGAAAATAAAACAAAAGGGCCAACCAGCTATGAGGAAGTTGGGGACTCAGTATCCTCAGTAAGGACATGAGAAGAGGGACCATGGAAGCTTGGAGGCTGGGTCCAGTCTGCCCAGGGGGCTGAGGGAAATTTGAGCCCAAGCCTTGGAGGAAGTGAATGAGTGAATGAGTGACTTTATGTCACAAGCATGGCACATGGGTCCTCAACAACAGGTAACTTTAAAATGAGCAGGGGAGTAGGATGAGGCGGGAAGGAGGGAGAGGGCAAAGGGCCTGAGGGGTCTTCCCAGCCAGTGGGCACAGGAAGTGGCTGGCAAGCAGGACGACAGCACGAGCCCAGGCTGACAGGGGCAGGGCACACGGGGAAACTGGAGGTGTCAGTGGGGAGCAAGGCAGTAGCAGACCGAACAATTAGAAACCCTTGGCATCTAAACAGTGCCAGGGGGAAGTGGAGTTTTCTGTACAGGTGAGCGAGGTGACAAACAATGTTCTTCAGGAAGCAGTGTCATGACAGAGAAGGAGGACGCCTTGGAGGCCAGAGAACTGAGTTCACATCTTCACTACCCCAGGTTACTGCACCTCAGCATCTGTAAAGTGGGGACGACATCACAGAGCGTGGACGGGTGACAGCTAGGTGACTGGGTAGATGAACGATGGACAGACACAGCGAGGGGCTGAAGGATAAAAGGATGGATGGGAGCCTGCATGGACAGAGGCAGTCATGGGCGGATGCCAGTGAAGCGATGGCAGAAACGCAGGGCACCAACCCCAGCAAGTGTTCTTCCCACAGAAAACAACAAAAGTCCCCAGACTGGACCTGACCTCTGAGCTTTCGTGGGCTATTTCCAGGCTCCTCATTTCAGGGCCTTCCTGAGGACACGTGTGCGCCCTGCCTCCTAGCGCTTCAGCCAACACGTCCACTCCTGTCCTCAGTGAGCATCTGTCTCCCTCCAGCTCCGTCGAGCAGGTTACCTTTGTTCCTAGCTCTTGGCTTGTGGAGCCGGGAGCCTCTCGGACCTGAGTGCCCATCTCGGCAAGGAGCTTCTGGCCATCAGCAATCTGCTTACAGAGGGCATCGTAGTCCTCAATCAGGCCCAGGACGTGACAGCCACTCTTGCTGGCCCACAGGTGGTGGCCAGGGACCAGGCAGGACGTGCATGGGCTGCTGGTGGCCGAGCTGACACTGATGCAGGCGAGGGAGTCCATGTCATTTGCAGAGGGTGGAGGACTCGCTGAAGCTACAGAATGAGAGGGAAGATGCCAGATCTATCGGGGGCATCCTGCGTTGGGTGAGCTGCACTCAGTGATGGCGACACCGGCCAGGAGAGCTAACAGCGGCCCTCAGGCCCAAATGCCACCTGACACAGCCCAGAGAGGAAGGGGCCAGGCTCCAGGACCTCAGTCTGTATGTCACCCCCATAAGGGGCTTATTCATCTTGTGGGCAAGTTCAATTCAATTCAACCCACACTTAATGAGGTCAGGAGCCCGCTCTGCAGAAGACCCCCGATTCCCACAGATGAGTCAAGCCAGCGCTCGTGGTCTAATCAGAACAGATGCCGTGGGGGAGGTGTAACAGCACAAAGACACAGAGACTCAGTTAAACAATTCTCTGTGCAGGAAGGGAGGTCAGGGAAGGCTTCCTAGAAGAATCAACAGTTGAGCTGGGTTGAACAGGTAGCAAGAATTACGCTAGGCAAAGGTAAAAGCCTGTTGCTTTTTACTTTAGGATCAACAGAAGTCTGGATACATAGTTCTCACTGGGGACATCTGGAAAGGCATTTCACAGAGCAGCTTGCATTCATGATGAGCCCTGAGGAAGCAGCAGGATTTTCACGGGCAGAGAACGGGACAAGGGCCGTCTGGAAAAGGAGAGCCACAGTGCAAAGTCCCAGTGAGAGGAAAGTGGGAGCCTTTACGCAGGATGGTGACCCCTCTGTACGAGAATATGAGGGCAGAAGGGTACGGCTGGACGGGCCCACTGGGGCTGCATGCTGAAAGCCCTGTGAAGGTGTCACACTTTCATCAACAGAGACCCAAGGATGTCGTTGAGATTGGGAACAGCTAGGAGATTAAACTGGCTTGGAGAACGAGGTCACCAGCTAGAGATGCTGAGACCATGAAACCCCAAATCCTGCCGAACACCCGCTTGGGACCAGAGACCCGTTTTTCTTCAATTTAAAATGTCCTACTGCCAAACCCAATCTGTCATCGTCACCCAGACTTCAGCTCTGTACCTGATCTCGGTGTCACGGCCAGGGTGGAATCAAACAGATCACACGAATTATCAATTGCCACAGGACATCTGCCACCATCTACAAAATGCAAAATAAGAGAAGGAAATAAACTGTGAAAAGGTTGTTTCACTGTCATCAGCATTTGAGAACATGCTGACAGGAATACAGGGAGGTACCCGACCCACAAAGCACCCTTTCCCATCCTCAGCAGGCACGAATCCTGCCAGGCCCTGTGCAGGACACTGGGGACAAGAGTGAGCAGGCCCGGTCCCCTCCCTGGAAGGACCCTCTTTTCCAGGCAAGTAAACCGGCAACTTCCCTACAGGGTGGTCAGGGCCAAGGGTGGGAAGCATGGAGGCTGTGGGAGCTCAGGTGAGGGGTGCGGACCCCGAGGAGAGAAGGAAACACAGGCAGGGGAACGAGCAGGATGCAAAGGCACAGAGGAGCCGTCAGGACATGCCTAGAGGCACAGAGGAGCCGTCAGGACATGCCTAGAGAGAAGCAGCTCCAATGGCTGAGCCCAGGGTGCAAGGGAAGGACATGGTGAGCTAGGGACCCGCTCAAGGGTGAGGCGGGGCAACGTCCAGCTGAGGTCTGTGTTCCGGACTGAAGGAGGGAGGCTGGAGGCTGCTGTCGCAACCCAAACAAGGGGGAAGAGTGACCTGATGTAAGACTTGGGAGGTGACGCATTTGAAACAAGGTAAGGAGGTGAAACCAATTGGATGATCGGTGACAGTCTCTAATTGAGAAAGCACTTTCACATCGGAACGCTCAGTAGCTCAGTGGGTGGGATGGCACCGTAATTCAGATTTCCCGGAAGAGGAGACCAAGGGGCAGAGACAGAAGGGGTCTGCCTAGTATTACCCAGAGTGCGGGTGGCAGGGCGAGGACGGTGACGTGGCCTTCGGCGCCCCGCCCAGCTCCTGCCACCCAGGCTCACTATCCCCTGCCAGGAATCGCCTTCTGCCCACACCAGCAGCCTTTACAGCAGAACTTTCAAACAGGTGCACTTAGAATCCTGAAAAGCCTTCTGCAAAGGAAGAAATGCTGCTGCCTATGATAGAATTCTAATCTTTACCCGAGGACATCAAGGACACTGGAGGACGTTTCCACGGGGGCGGCACTGTGAGCTTTGAACACGTTCTCCTGGACGCCTCTTAGGACGCCCAGCCAGGGCTGAGCCCGGACCAGCACAGGCTGGGCAGTGGCCTCCTCACTGGAGCTGCCCCAACTCTCCTTCTTGGGCACCCCAAGCACTGACTGTTCTCCCTGCTCCGGTCTCCCCTGGCCCACCCCCACCATCTCCTCAGTCCCGTCTCCTCAAAGCCCGAAAGAAGGGCTGGTGGCAGACCTATACTTGAAACGGCAATGCCCACGGCTGATGTACATCCTGGGCAGAAGGTGGCAACATGGCACCCTCCCGGCCCTCTGAGATTTCCCTAGTAGGATTTTACCCTAACAATACTGCTGAACAGCAAAAGGCACATTCACATCCACATTTACTAAAGCTCCAAATCAGAGGCCACTTTAACAATCACCAGGGTAATGGTTTGGTGACTGACAATCTGAAAACAATAATTAGGAAACATTTACGATGTAATATTGGGCAAAAACAAAAAGAGGACACAGAATGGCACAAAAACCAGTTTGAACACTATACATTTATGCCTACATTTGGTTATCAAATGAAGGGAAATATGCAAAGTAAAAAAATTTATCATTTGTAGATTCATGAAGGATTTTTTTCCACTTTCTTTTTTTTTCGTATTGTTGCATAGTCTTTTTGGTTAAAATTTAAAAACCCTTATCAAGGAGAAACCAATGAGCCAATCACAAGCTCTAAAGCAGAGTGACTGGGTACTCTTCAAGAGATTTTAAGTTTTTAATTAAAGGCGACAGACACAACGCACAATCCAAGTAAAGGGAAATCCAACCTTTCACACAACACTTCTTTATAAAGCAGCTGACATTCCTTGTCCCTCTGGATGCAGGCATTAGAACCGTGCTCCCCAGACACCCAAGGCTCTGGTAGGGCAGGCGGTGCTCAGGGGCCGCACTGGACTCGGAGTGAGAGACGAGTTCCAGGTCCAGCCCTGCCTCTGCTTGCGTCGCTTTGCGCAAGTCCAGTGCCCTCTCTGGGTCTTAGGTTCTTCGTCCACAGAGCAGAGGACGGCCTGGCCGACTGCTTGGGCCTGGCCATCGTTCCGGCCCTCCTGGGCAGGTGGCAGAGGAGTGACTGAACCCCGTGTTGTTCTCCTTCTGCCACCCTCAACAGCCCATGCAGGGCCAGACAACAAACCCATAAGCAGATGCAAAACAGAACCAGTCTGCATACCTACCAGGATGCTTTTCAGACCCTGAAAAACATTGACAGCCAGAGTAAGAGGTTTAATTCTCTTTCAAAGGCAATAAGAGAGACTGAAAAGGGTTTTCAGCAGTGGAGTGACGTGGGCAGGACTAAATGGATGGGCGGGAGCAAGACCAGAGGCAGTGAGGGCGGCTGGAAGCCCAAGCTCCACCTCCCTGACCATCAGGAGGCCCCACACAGAGATTACACCACTTTGCCAAAGGTGACAGCTAATTAGTGGTCAGGTCCCCTGGCTCCTGGGGTAGAGCATGTGTGCTGCCAGTGAAAGGGCACCATTCAGAAGCTCACACGTCCTGCACAGATGCACAGGGCTGTGCTCTCTAATCTAACAGTGAGGGGAGAGGGGAGCAGTACCGTGGTCGTTGAGCTGAAGGGGCCGCTCGGGGGTGGGCAGGGTTTGGAGAGCCAGACTGAGCGTTGTGTCCCGAGCCTTCTCCTCCCCGTTCGCCGGCGGCTCCTCGAGCCTGCTCTGCAGCGTGCTGTTGGTATCCATGTTCCTTCCCAGTTGCGCCCGCAGAGACTGGACCTCTGTCAGGAGGCCGTGCAGGTCACCGACAGCGTCCTGCCCTGGCCAGCCTTCTCCCGACACCTCTGCTCTGGACTCTGCAAACACGGGCGAAGGGAAGCCTTGACATCTTCCACCACCAAAGGGTCGCCATGCAAGGAGCTCGACGGGGTTTTAAACCCGCCACCCCCATCACCCTCCCCTTCCTAAGAATTAGGTACAATTTAAAATAACAACTTGACTTTTAAAACAAAAATATTGGCAGACTTAATTGCTGCTATTCCACAGGCTAAATAAGAGCTGGAAATTAATTTTTGCTTCTGGCCATAAAAGCCTAGCAAATTGCACACCAAACCCCGAAATTATATCTAGTAGTAAGAAAACCTATTTGGGCTGGAATTAGAGAATGAAAAGGGGCTGATTTTAAGAGCCACAGTATATTAAAAAGGCACAACAGCAGAATAAGAAAAAGCAACTTGAGGATAAAAATGCAAGCTGTGAGGTCACCCTTTTCTAGATAAACTTTCAGTAGGAAGAAATCATCTGGAAAATTAGTTTCAAAACAAAACAAAACAAAAAACCCCACCACACCTCGGAATTGCTTCTAAACCCTTTGAGTTTACAGCCGAGTTACTCTGATCCGGTATCTCTCTGAGGATACAGAGAGGCCCAGGGCCAACAACCCTTTCCAGAGCAATGTCCGATGTGGAGAAGGTGCTCCATAATAATGTGCTGGATGAATGGGTGAAAAGAAACACACACTAGCAAGAAAATTACAATAAAAGTTAGTTTTTGAGTGCCTGCTATGTGCCAGGTAATGTACTAGGATACTTCTAATGAATGAGCTCGTTTACTTCCCACAACAACTCTACAGAATAGATATCAGTAGGCATGTTTCATAGAGGAAGAAACAGGCCCAAAGTCGTGAGGTGACCTGCCTAAGGCCACATCGCCAAGAAGCAAGGTGGTGAAAATCCAGACCTCAGCTGGCCTGACTCCTGAGCCCAAGTCCTTCCATGTTTCCTGCGGCATCTTTAGAAGAGTGGACCAGAGAGCTTCCTTCAAAATATACCTAGTCCACCCGGGAGGCAAGCGTGGGTTTGATGACGGCATTTCAGGAAAGAGTGCTGAACCTGCTGCCTGGGTGGGCTGACAGCCTGGGGACAGAGCCCAGGCTGGGGAGGGCCGTGGAGCAGAGCGCCCAGTACCTCTCGGGGTCCCGTGATCCTCATCCAGCTTCTGATACATCTTCAGCTCCACTCGGAGGTGCTGGAGCAACCTGCTGTTCTGGGACAGCAGCTGCTCCCTCCGCTTCACCTCCTCCTGTACCCTGTAAAGGCCACGGGGGGAGAGGTGAATTCTAACTTAGAGGGACTTACTCAAACCCTACAGAGCAGGCCAATTCCACCCTCGTCTGGAAGTGTGGACAACGGTGACAACTGCAGTTAAGAATTCCAGTCACAGCCACTCTTTCCCAAGTGTCCCTCTGGGCCCAGCCCTTTATGTACGTTTCTCACGTAATCTTCCCAGACTCCCGAAACGCTCTGTGCTGTCTGATCCTCATTTCATGGACACGAGGAAGGGAAGCTCAAGGTGATGCCTCACCCGGGGAGCACAGCCCGGGAGGAGCCAGGGCAGGGTGAGGACAAACACAATGACCTTGCTCAGTCACCCCGCCACCCTGGGGAACCGAGTGATTTGAGTTGGTCATTCAAAACGAGCAGGGCGTTCACGGGTGCTGACAGGCACAGCTGAAAACATGTCTAAGGGAAGACAGCAACGAGCAGCTGGGACGATCCTTTGAAAATCTAAGTCAGACTCACGCTCCTCCTCCACTCAGAATCTTGCCCAACGGCTTCCTATGTCGCTCAGAGTAAAGACCAAAGTCCTTACCACATGACAAAGTCCTTGCCACACGACCAAGTCCTATGTGATTCGGCACCCAGCCACCTCTCTGCCCTCACCCATACCACGCGCCCTCTCTCCTCTAGCTGCGCTGGCCACCCTGCTCTGCCAAGGCCAAAGACACTGCGCCTCAGAGCCCTTCCCCTTTCCTCCAAAAATGATCTTTCACCAGGTACGTGCAGAGCTCACAGCCCCACTGCCTTCAGGTCATGTCTAAATGGCACCTTTGCAGAGAGGCGATCCCTGAGCCACACTAGAAACACAAGCAGCCCGCCCCACAGGCTCTATCCTCCTCTCTCAGGTGACCTGGCTCCATGTGATTCCCACCTGACGTAGAAGGTGTGCGCGTGCCTACTGCCTTGCCGTGCATCCCTGCACTAGGGCAGCGGCTGGCACGCCCCGTTCCAGGATGCCCGGCACGGGCACGGCTGTGCCCGACCTCTACCTGCTCAGCTCGCTGCGGCTGTCACCGAGCGCCTGGAGCAGCTGCTGGTTCTGCCTGTCCTTTTCGCTCGCCTCCTTCTGCAGCTTTTCGTTCTCTCCCTTCACACAGGCCAACTCTTGCTGGAGGTGCTCAAAGTTCGCAGTCTTCCTGGAGAGGGACTCGCGCAATTTTTCATTCTCCTTCTGTTTATCTGCAAACACAAAAAGCGCCACTGAGATGAGGCACCATTTGTTTTTTCCAACCCTATTACGCAAACACAGCACTTCAGCTCGAGCACTCCAAGAATACAAAAGAGAATGAGATTTAATCTGGCATTTATGATTCTGGCATTCCAATTATCTTACGCATTTTGGGCAGATAAATCTGTCAACATCAAGGCTACAGATTAAACGTCACTGGGATGAAATGGGCCTGTTTAATTTTCTATTAAATAATGGGCTGTGCAAACCTAGTTACTTTGCCTTCACAGAGCACACACTGGATAGAAATTACAGACAAAAGCGAGAAAACAGGCCCCAAACTCTGGCGATGGGTGTCGGAAACGTCCGCGAGCCTCCCCCAAGGCCAGCAGGGCTGTGCAAATGGCAGCCTGGGGCACATTCACTCCTCAGGTGGAGGGTGGCACCTCCAGCGAGGAACAAAGTATCCCTGGGGCACAGAGATGGCATTGTAAAGCACGGCTGGCCGGAGGCAGAGTGCTGAGCTCAAGTGCTCTTCCGCTGACTGACTCCATTACCTGCAGCATGTTTCTTCACCTCCCTGTGCCTCAGTTTCCTCATAAGTATCACTGTGAGGATAACGGAGTAACCACATGCGAAAGGCTTAGCCCACGGCTTTACAAGCACTTTGACACTGCAAGCGCTCTACAGGGTGAGCTGCTACCACGTTTCCCCGAAAATAAGACCTAGCGGGACCATCAGCTCTAACGTGTCTTTTGGAGCAAAAACTAATGTAAGACCCGGTATTATTTTAATATACTGTAAGACCGGATATAATATAATATATAATATAACATAATATAATACCGGGCCTTATATAAGACCCGGTCTTATATAATATACGTATATAAGACTGGGTCTTATATTAATTTTCGCTCCAAAAGACACATTAGAGCTCATAGTCCGGTTAGGTCTTATTTTCGGGGAAACACGGTGGCAGTACTGGTAATGGCCCATGTGTCTGCCGAGTTAACTGCAGGCATTGCAGCAAGATCCTCCTGTACATCACCTCATTTACTCCTCAGAGCAAACCTCCAAGGTAGGTACTATTATCTCCCCATTTCCCAGATGAGAAAATAAGGAACAAAGAGGTTAAGACATTCCCTAAGATCGCACAGCCAATAAGTGGCAGAGCTAAGACTCAGGCCCAGGTGTTCTGATTTCACTCTTAACCACGACACAGTAATTCCTGAGCATGTTTTCTCCTCCCCCTCAGACTCCAGGCACAGGCAGTGTCGTATAATTCCTGATGGTCTAGCCTCACTCCATCTCTAACCCCTAGGTCTCTGTCTGCTCTCTTTCTTCTAGTTAAAAGGCCGTGGTTCTCCTAAACCTTAGGTACCCTGGGTAATCCCTCCTTACCCTTCTAGACTCTGCTGTTGAAGACCAGTGTTCCCTGGGTCAGGATGGCATGTCCAGGGTCCTGAGCTTGCTGAGCCTGCCTTTGTCACGGCCCATCCTCACACTGCCTGCAGTGGGCGCCTGGCTGTCTCTTCCGTCAGACCATGAGTCCCCTGAGGGAAGGGGGCTCACTTCTGTATCAGAATCTACACAGGCCCTGACATAGAACCGGAGTCAGAAACACTTGCTGAGTGAAGGAAGGATCTGTAGGAGTCCTACTTTCATCTCTTCACCCCAAATCAGCATGAGTAACCTCTGTGGAAAGTGAAACAAGCTGGCCCAAGTGTCAGCTCCACCACCTTCCAGCTCCGGGACCACAGGTTGGTGAATTCCCTAGGCCTCAGCTTCTTACCTGTAAAACAGGACTAACAGCATGTCACTCCAGAAACACTTTAAGTATTGAGAGGTAATGTAAGTGAAAGCTCTTCCAAAGAGAAGGCATTAAGAGCAGGGATCTTTATAAGAAAAAGTGGGAAAACTTTCCTGAATGTAGGAAACTTCCCACTGAGATTTTGGCAGTAACAGATTTCCAGGCCTTCTCTCTTCCACTGTGAATGAAGACAAATGAGAGATGGCTGTAGAGAGAGGATGGGTGACAAGAAAGTGACATTTACTGGGCCCGTATTAGAGATACCGAGCTGAGGGCTTTACAGTGTTTATTGTCACAACAGCCTCATGAGGTATTTCTATTTTACAGCAAAGAACACTGAGGTCCGAGAGGTTAAGTGACCTGCTCAAAGTCACAGAGCCACAGGACGTGAACCTAGGCTGGTCAGACTCCAGCGCCTGCAGTCTCTCCACGCCACAGAAGGCTGGGGGGCTCCAGGTGACTCCTTTAGTTCCTACCTCTGGATCCTCTAGCAAGCATCGTATTGAGGGCCTGGTTCTGCTTCCTCAGGAAACGAATTTCTGATGTCAGAGAATTATGCAGCTCTGAACCATAAGCAAAAATGTTTGAAGAACCTATAAAAACACACATAAATAGTGATTTATGGAGAGCGCCCAGGTCAGTACGGAATTTTCTAGAACACAGTTTAAATAACGAAGAAACACAACATACAATGAAAATCACTCCTGTGAACAATATATGGTATTACCAGAGCCCAAAGGGAAATGAGAATGAGCTTGAAAGAGGAGATAAGAGGGGGATCTCCCACATTTTACCTGTCCTAAGGGTGAATAAAGGAGGAGACCTGGGTTGGGCGTGGGGTGAGTGGGTGACAGACTTAACCTACACAGATGTCTCTCCAGAGGGCCAACCCCATACAGCCAGCTGCCTGCTGGACCGATGCCAGTCCACAGAGCCAAAGCTGAGCTCCTTCCCTTTCCCTCACCTTCCTCACCTGCTCTCCGTTTCCTGCCTCTGTAGATGGTATCACCACTGCCCCTAACACCAATGAGAAACCTGGGAACCATTCTAAACACCTTTCTCTTCTGCTGCCCAATCAGACAACCACGACTGCTGAGTCTTCCTCCCAGTGCCTCAGACACTGGTCCACTCTCTTCTGGCCCAGCGTTCAGGCCTTCTCACCTTGTCTCCTGGCTACTCTGCCAATGGGGTCATCATCTTACACACAATCCATTCACGTTATTCTCTGCTCAAAAATATCTGATGGCACACCACTGCAAAGACAATCAAAGGGCCCAACTTCAGACCTCCATTATTCAGCTCCAATTTCGTGGCATACCCCACACGCTCTTCACCCTAGACCCAAGAGCCCTCAAATGCAGCCAACCCGGGCCACATCTGTGCCCCAAACATACTATGCGGTCACACACACACCCCCGACTTTGCAGAACGAGGTATTTCCTTCGCCTAGAATTCCAACCACCTTCATCACCTGTCAAACTCACACTTGTCATTCGATTCCTAGCTCCAATTCACTGCCTCTAAGTGTTTGCTAAGAAGAGCAGGGTCTAAAGTTAGACAGACTGTACATGCCTCCCCAAGCTGTGATCTGTCTCCTGACGTCCGACCCCTTCCTCTGGCTGGACACGCCATCTCCTAAAGGAGTCACAACACTCCCTGTCCTCTGAGCGTCCTACAGCTGCATCGTATATAATGTTCACGTGCACAGCTACCCTCTGGGGAGAACCTGTGGCGTGCGAGGCGCTTTCTGCACTGGCAGGCAGATGCTACCCTCTCCGTCGTCCTTACTGATTGAGTCCACTATACCCCAGAACCAAATGGCAGACACCTGTTTTCCCAGCCTCCACTGCAGCAAGAACACGGTCATGTGCTACTTCTAGTCAGTGAGACTTGACGGGAAGCCTGCTGGGAGCCTCTGGGAAAGACTCCCCACCCAGACGAAAAGGGAAGGACCGGGAGAAGCCCCACCCTCTTCCTTCCTGTGCTCTGGACACTGTCCTGAGAGGATGTGACGCTTATAATTACTGCAGTCGTCAGAGGTACTAACCTCAAGCCCTGCTGTCACTGAGCCATTAACCTGCCTTGGAACTGCCTGCCTCTGGATTTCTTGTTATGTAAGAAAACATAAATCCCTATTGTTTACAGCAGTTTTTACTCTTATTCTGTCATCTGCAGCTGAAAGCATCTGTAATATTCAAAGTCCCTAAAAGGAAGGTATGATATCGGTCTCCCCAAAACCAAAGTTCAAACTCCACTCTACAGCATTCCCTGTGAGTCACGCTAATGATTCACTTCCCACAATGTCATATAGCTTTTCAGTTTACTCTGTCTGCCCCCCATCTTCCTCCACTCCCCCTAGGAATTCTGGTGTCTTTTCAGAGACACCTGGGTTTCAGCCATGGCTCTGGCCTCTTAATAGCCTCATGACCTAAGGCAAGTCACACAACTTTCCTAGGTCTCCATTAGCTCAAAAAAATTGTCGATGGTATTATTACTGTGATTGCCATTTGTACTAATATCATGACTGGTGATAGGTTGGAGCCAAAATAGGACCAAAGAGCAATCTGGAATGACAGGAAGAAAAATCCTACAGAAGTCTCCTATGACTACAGCTGAAGTGGTCACTTTTCAAAAGAATAGTCAGGCCAAAGAACAGTCCCTGACAAAGCCTGAGCTGGTGGGGTCCAGTTCTGGTGCTAAGAGGCCAGTCTTTCCTCTGACCGCCATCACTAGAAGCTCAAGTAGCTGGGGACAAGCTGGAAGATGTGATTCATGAGAGGAGAGTTTTTAACAACACTCCACCAGCGTGACAAGGAGCCGAGTCGTTCTCCAACCTGCTCCCAAGATGAACGCTTCACAGCAGCGGGGAGGCAGAGCCCCGTTTATTTCTTTGTCTTTTCGGAGATTGTGACGACGTGGTGAGAACATCACATCTTTCCACCAGCGTAAATACTTTATGAACGCCTTTTTGTAAACCTTCCCATCAAAGTGAATTACTCTCAGAGCAATTGCCTGCTCCATTGTAGCTGGTGGCCATTTGAGCCCCCAAATAATTCTGTAATTGGATTTGCCATGGAAAATGTAAAACAGAATGAATCTAATTCGGGCATTACCGAGAGTAAATGTGAAGGGTCCAGGCGTGTATTTCTTTCCTGTGTCTGATATGACTAATAACTCAGATTAATCAATCTCCCTGGGGGTGAGAGAAGGAGGATGCAGGATTGGGGGGGGCAGGGTGGAGAGAGAGTAAGGGAACCATTCTGAACCAAACTGCAGCACATGCCGTACTTGGGAAAGATGCTCTTCCAGGCTGATGGCTTTGATGGGCTACAGAGTGAGCGCTGGCCCAGGGGGTCCAAAGATTCAAGTGCGGCCACTGAGTACATCGATCCAGAACTTAGTTATCTCATCTCTAAAAATAGGGCTGACGTTAGCATCCCCGCGCTTTGCAGAGCTTTCCAATGTTAAACTAGTGATGGTATACACAATAAAGCAGGAAAATAACACTGAAATGGTGGGGAAAACAAGCATTTATTGAGTGCAGCACTGAGCACGGCCCCGCTCACAACACTGCCTCACTTACTCTCACAGTGACTCTTGTAAAATAACTAAGATTGGGACAGGTGGGTGACTTGCCCTGAGTCACCAAGCTAATACCCAGAAGAGCTGGGACCCACACCCAGGTAGTCCAACCCCAAGCAATGTCAGGTTTCCTCCAGCGCACAAAGCTGCTCTCAAGGCACATTCTTCACGGAATGAGGACACTCTCTTCAGAGCAGTAAGAAAAGATGTCCAAAATATATCGTTCAATGAAAAAAAGGGGCAGAATAGTGATATAAAGTATTCTACCTTCGGGGTTACTGAGGGAGGGAATAAGAACATATACTTGTATTTACATTTAGAAAACACTGAGGATGCAGAAGAAAACACACAAACGTGGGAGGAGAGAAGGGAGAACAGGATCAACGGGCATAGAATGGAGTTATTGATGTTTGAATCTTGTGACTGTCTTACCTATGGAAAAACTATGTATTTTAAAATTCTTCATGGAAGAATACTCCATTCAGAGCTAACTGTGGCTATACAGGAATATTGGCGACCTTTTGATTGGCATGTGAGATCTACCAGACCGCTAAAATGCTATTATAATATTTTTATCATCCATTATTAACAAAAAACCAAAATATTGGTTTGTTTTATTTTAAAATACCTATTGCTCTACAGCTTCCAAATGCAAATGAGGAGCCAACCACAATCCAAGATGTCAGAGGCCGGCAGACTTCTCCAATGACCAGGAAATTAACATTTATCAAAGTAGCTGCTTTGTGCCAGGGACTGTGGGGCACACTACTTACGTTAGCTCACATAATTCTCGTCACAACAGGATAAAATGGAAGTAGTTATCCACATTTTATAGACAAATTACTATAACTGAGAGTCAGCAAGGTTAAGTGAGGTCACCCTGGAGATAAGCAGCAAAGGCCGGATTTGAACTGCAATCTCTCTGGCCACAAGTTCGATGCCCTTCCCAAAACACAGAATGTTTATTCAGGCAAAAGCACCACTAATGAAGCAGCCTTGGGAAAGTCCTCCTTACCTTGATCAAATTCAGACCCTCGCCGTTCCAGCTGTCTCCGTAGCTTCTCATTTGTCTTAATAGAGTCTTCTAAACGTTTTCGCAAGCTTCGAATTTCTTGTATGTGTTCCATTAGTAGGTCTACAGGAAGGAGGGCATTTTAAATCTAAAGTCTGAAGCACCCAACAAAGTGAATAATTTCTAGATTATGCACTGTTCGTGACATTCCAATGGTACTGGATGTATTAAGCTACTCGGCAACTGGCGACTCCTTCCCAGACATGGGGGGTTTGAGCGATCGCCCACAGCCCACAGATACAGTTCTGTGATGATTCTCTGCAGCCCTCCGCGAGCAAGATGTTCAAAATCACACGGAAAAATTATATGCCATACAATTTTAATGCTAACGCTAATGAAGGCTTTTCTTCTTCTAAAGATCAAATATTAAAACCTTCCTTATGGTGAAACTAACAGATCACTTTCAAGTCTGCTTGAATTGCCTGAGTGTGGATTAAACTACCTTCATTAGGAATTGAGATATTTTCAAGACTAATTCTTTGAAAGGAGTATGTTTCCTTTCGTTTATCACTTACTAATTTAATACTTAAAAACAAAACACAAAAACACAATAATCTCAGTGGCAGTGAGAAAGGTGAGAAGAGTACTCTCGCGGATACATCCTGTTCCGTGAGTACAAATGTGTATGATTTGGGGGAATGTCTTTATCATTAGCCTTAAAAAGGTGCTTTCCAATGTCTTTTAATAAATCATTCTATTTCTAGGAATTTATTTAACGAGATCATCAGAGATGCTGACAACCATTTGGCAGAATGCATGAAAATGTTCATTTTGACACTACACGTACCAGTAAGAACTGAAAATAACTCCAATTAGTAAACAAATGGGATTACACCCATTATGATGTAGTATCACACAGCCATTAAAATTATATTAAGAAGACTCTATAATATGGAAAAATACAGATACAAAATGGGTTAGCACAATCACAACTCTAATTAAAAACTTGCAGGCAGGAACATATGTATACAAAAGAATGAAATACACCTAAATATTAACAGAGGGTGCCTTTGGATGGTAGATTTTAGGTTTTTCAAAACTTCTCTATTATGTCTTAATATTATATTTAATAATACATAAAAATTTAAATTTTCCAAATTTCCTAAATGAGCATGTATATGTATTATTTTTTAGCCTCTGCCACACCTCACTTTAATAAAGAAAGAAGCATATTTCCAATCTAGAAGTAGGTTTCTAGAATCAGTGTTTAAAGCATAATCACATTAAGTATACAAAGGCAAAACTAATGTCTTTAATTCATCAATGAGGGTATACTCAGTATGTCTTAGTAATGTTTGTTTTTAAACATCCTACTAATGTTATGACCCAGTTTTAATTCCTCCAAAATGACTTTCATTTAAAAGTAGCACAATGTTACAGATCTTTTCCTAATTAAATAGTAATTTCGCCATGAATTTGAACGTTTATGAGATGACTTCATTCCCAGCACTTCAGCTATCTCCTCGTAATGCCCCAGGAGAGAGGCTAGTCAGTGGCTGGAACGTCTGGGGCCCTCGCTTCAGCCCAGCAGTGAAGCCCCCCATCTGCAATAAACTCCTGGCATGGCACCGCACCCCACCTGCCGTTCCCGTTGTGTGGCCCTGCAAAGCTGCCAGTGGCTACTCAGGTCGGAGCGAGTGAATCTGTTTTGACTGCAGCCTTCCTCACTGGCTTATCCATCCACATCACACGCTGCCGGCTTCAGGGGTAAAAACACTCAGCAGCCATTGATACAGGTCATCTTCTACGGGGTCTGGCCAGGAGCTGGGATCATCACTTGGGCTTAAGGAAACATTCCCAGTCGAACTGGACACCACTTATTAATTATGCAGCCCTCACCACGGAGAAGGAAACACTACACTCGCCTCTACAGAGTGGGAGAAAAATATCTGCCTCTTACAATAATACCCTTCTGATAAACGCATACTCTTTAAAACCATCAATGCTGTTAAGAAGCAACCACCAAAGACACTGCATACATCTGTTGCCTAGGCGTTCCAATTTACAGAATCTAGGTTAAGAAAGTGCCCCCCGAATAAGGGGAAAGCTTCATGATCAAAGACACATCCTGCAGCACTGTTTGCAATTGTGGAATTTTAGAAATGACTTAAATGTTCAGCAACAGGGGAACAGAAGAAAAACTGCAGTTCAGCCATTTCAACGGGCTATTCTAAAGCCACTAAGAATGATGTTATGTAACAACATGTCAGTGCGCTTACGATATAAAGTACAAAAAGGAAAAACACGAAATTATCTCTCTACTCAGATTATAAATATGACAAAAGGAAAAACAGAGACTAAAAGTCTGAAGACAGACAAACCGAGAAAGCGAACTAACAGTGGGTTTACTAGGATGGTTCCAGTGGGCACTGCCCCACTCAGGAGCGTGCCCAGTAATCCACTAGGAGGGCATGGGAAGCCCAGGGTCAGGCGTCCTCAGAGGAGTCAGAAGTAAAAGACGCCTGAATGGTTCCACACTGGAAATAAACTGAGGTTGGTGTGGGGGGCAGGGTGGACACTAGAAACAAGAGGGGCCCAGGCAGGAGGAAAAAGTAGGCCGTGGCCAGTGCCACAGCAGGAGGGCTCGAAGGGCAGGATCTCAAGTGCTACGATGCAGATGAGCTTGCTCACTGCACAGGCCGTAAGCCCAGCTCCCCAGTTCCTCTCACCCCGAACCCAGTCTGCTTTCCTACAAAGGCCTATGGGAGTGGTCTCGGGGGTGCTTCGACAGGGACTGAGTTCCACGTCACACTGACAAGTGCAGGAGGTGGCACTGGGGACAGGAAAACAATTTGTGACCTGACCTAAATTAGGAGAAGGCAGATCATACATAGAAACTCAGAAATCACGAGGGACACTGCTAGAAATCCAAAGAAAGCAAACCTAGGCGACTGGCTACCGGAAGACCCCACCTGATACCTGACTTACATCAAACAGGTACACTTCATGCTCTAGGTGTGTTTGCAAACACACTCCACGGGGCCCCGAATGTCCTAGAGGAGCCTGAGAGGCCACCATGGGGGCAAACGCTCTACTCGTGTCTCTTACATACTGGGCATCCACGTAAAGTTTCATCTGAAAAAGGGGGGAGGGTCTTCTGTTGCTAAAAACGATTATTCGAAAACCACTGTTCTTTGCGACGAGGTATCAACAAAGAACTTGAGCGAGGAGGTACCAGTCTAACTTGTGCTCTGGGTCCACTCTGGGTGCCCTGCAAACAACCCACTGGAAGAGAGGAGACCAGAAGATGTCCGTTGAGGTCCAGAGTCTATAATAAGGGTTAGAAAACTATGGCCTCTGGGTCAAAGCCACCCACCACCTGTTTTAGTAAATAAAGTTTTACTGGAACCCAGCCACATCATTTGTTTACAGGCTGCCTATGGCTGCTTTTGGCTGCTACAGCAGGATTAAGTAACTGAAACAAAGACCATATGCTCTGCAAAGCTTAAAATAGTGACCGCCTGGCCTTTTACAGGAAAAGAGTGCCAATCCCGGGTCTCTCTATTCTGGTCTATACTATTCCTTGAACTTGTGGAATACACTGAATTATACACTATGCCCTACCTAATATCCAACAGGAGATAATCAGGCTGCAAATACAGAAGAGGTGAATCAAGGGGAGCTTAGGGAGGCTGATTCTGCCGACTGAGCCCATGGCTCTAAGGTCAGAGGCAGGACAGGGGCTGACCCAATGCGCTAAGGGTTACACAAAAGAGAAACACGGCAGACTTATAGAATTACTACATACCCAAACAGCGGGTAGGTACTCTCTGGGCACCTGCACAATTCAAAGCAGAAGAGTCTCCCAAGCAACCCTGCCATAGGAAGAGCTTGAAAGAAACAAAGGAAATTAACCAGACTTGGAACTGACACATAACCTCAGCGCTCTCCAGCCTGCCACTGTTAGAAGAGCGAGGAAATGGCAAGTCATGTAACACGTCATCACTTAAAAAAATAAAAATGACTTCCCCAATCACCAACACTTTCAAAAACCACAGCTTTCCACAGTGATAAATGAAACTCTGAAGGACCAACTTTGGCCCTCACCGGACCTCCTTTCATCAGAGAAATATTCAAATGTCACTACACGCTGCTTACTAAGGCAAGGTGACAAATTGTTTCAACCAGGAAACCTTGGCTATGTTTAAAAAGCTTTGTAAAGCTTAGCTTACCCTGAGAAAAATTGTTCGCCGTAACTGAAGCCTTCTCGGTCTCGCTGTCTTGCTTCTGGTCTCGTGAGAAGAAGGAGGACTTTTCGGACATCTCACAGTCGGACAATGCATGCGAGGCTGAAGGCTCGGGAGACTCGGGCAGAATGTGTTGGTAGCTGAAGCTGTCTTCCTCAATCCTTGACCATTGAAAGAGAAATCTCTTTTCACACTAAGATCCCAAAGCAGGACCATGACTTAAGAACACTTTAAGATTACTAGGCTTTTTGTAATTTCCCCATTATTTGCAAGTCTGTTTGGGAGGACTTTTCTTTTCCTAGAGCATTGTTTAGCAAGGATGTTCTAAACCCAAAAAGTGCTCAGTGGGCTTGAGTTAGTAGCCAATGAAGCGGGAAGCCACCGTCTGCCTTAGGGGGAAGAGACCCCAAGAGGGGACATTGGTCAACAGCAAGTGTTCACCAAATGCAGGCACGACACCAGGCATAGTTGATGTGTCGTCTTACTTGGTCCTCACAGAAGCCTCTGAAGTAGGGAGCATGATCCTCTTAGAATCGGGGAGACTGAGACTCCTCACAGACTTGCCCGCTGTCTCACAGCTGCCAAACGGCAGAGCTCACATCTGAACCCAGGTCTCTCTGCCTTCAAGGCCCCAGGAAAGGTGAGAGGCCAACCCAAACTCATGAAGTGGCCTTACGGGTTTAAAAATATCCACATCTTCGTGGTCCCCAAGCAGGCCCCAATGTCGCCATTCTGGTGATCATCTGGTTATTAACCTGTATTTCTTTAGCTATTTCCCACCGATAAGTCATGAGGAAAAACACCCTGAACTCTGTGAAAAGCCCACGTGAATCTCTATTACAGATAAGCCACTTAATTTAAGCTTTTTTCTCCCACTTTTTCCTATTACTTCCTGTCTCATTATTCACAAGCTCCGACAAGAGCAAAGGACTCCAAAGCGCCAATGCATTCATTAACAGGTAAACACCAGATGCATCTTGGCTCAGACAGCGAGATGGATGCGTGGGCTGGCTTCTGCCTTGCAACAGTGCGGAATGGGCCAAGGGCACCCATTTAATTAGCTTAGGAGTGACCTGTGCGTGTGCTAAGCCTACAGCTGAAAAGGTAGAACAGAAAGAAACAAACCTGTCAGAAATGCAAAGGGTGACACGCGGATGAGGAGGGCTGAAAGAGGCTCCCTGCCTCCCTCCAGCCCATTCTCCAAGAACCATGGTTGTCTTTCAAAATGGCAAATCTGATTGTGCCTAGTCCCAGCTTGCCCTGCTTCAAACACTCCCCTCTTCCTATAGAACAGAATTAGAGGACCAGCCCAACACAGCCCTGCCTGCCCCTCCAGCCTTGACCTTCACATTCCATGCTCCAGCCACACTGCTCAAAGGCGCCATGCCTCCCTCCCCTGGAGCATGGACACGCTCCCAAACAACCTTCAGACCTCAGCTAAGACTTTCTCCAGTCTGGGAGGCCTTCCTGGCCCTCCCCACAGCCAGCCAACGCGCTGTGATCTGGTATTATAAGGATGGAGAGCAGGATTGAACGGGGAGGGGCCTTAGAGAATACTGCAATGGGAGAAGAGTATTTCTTCCAAACTTGCAAAGCCCTGATTAAAACGTCCTCCAGTGAGCTGTGATCACGCCCTGCTTGCTCCCTCTGACGCTGGTGGCCTTCATGGTGCAGTAACCACTAAAATTCTGCACCCCAGACTGGTCTATTTCCTTACTTTACACCCAGGAGCCCAACGGGCTGCCATTCCAAAGAGGAGGGAAGTGCCTATAGCACTAACAGTGTTCGTGAAGAACCTTAACAAGGAAACGGGAAGGCAGGACCTTGACATTTCCAGTCGGCCATCGAGGTAGGCTAAGAAAGGATACAACCCCATGTATCCCATGAACATGTTCCGAATTCCAACTTCGTACCAGATACTTGGGGCTGGAACAGGTATTAAAGGTATTAAAAACACAGTCTCTGCCCTTAAAAGGTAACGTGGAATAACAATAACAACCCAGGCTTTGGAGTCCAACAGATTCAAGTTCAAATCCCAGCTTTGCTCTTAATGGCAAGTATACAACTATGACCCTTAGGCTCCTCATCCTAGAGTGAAAACTATCACGCTCACCTTGCAGGGTCATAAAAAATGATTGTGAATGCCTGGGGCAGTGGCTGACACCTACCAACACCCAGTTAATGCTAGCTCCTTTCCTCTTTCAAGGAATTCTGGGAGTGGAAAGAAAAATGCAGAAAGGTTACAGTACCATGTGGTAAGTGCTGTGATATAATTATGTGTCATGCGCTACAGGACGAATAACTGATCCTGGGGTGCCGGAGAGGGATGGGCTGTCAGGGAGAGCCAGGTTCATTTCCACGTGCACTGACACTGAGGAAGGATATTCAAACTACAAGGGGAAGAAGGGAGAGTATACAGCTGTACAAAGGCATGGATGGGAGAACAGCAGTTGGATAAGATGGAAGCATGGGGATACATGGCAAGGAAAGATGGGTCAGACTGAAAAGAGCCTCAAATGTCAGGCTATGGAGTCTGTAATTTATTCTGCAGGTACCCAGGTGCCAACAGAGGGAATGTGTCGTCTGGGTCAAATCACCTGACAGAAATGCTACGAATGATCTAAAGCAACTGAATGAAAGCTGCAGGAGACACGGCGTGAACCCTTGGTTTTGTATGGCCATTCTCAGTTTCGTAGGTGTTATGCTTTATTTACAAGAAGCAGGAAACTAAGAATGGTGGAGAGCTGGAACACTCAAAAAGCCGGCAGACAAAACAAACCCACAAAGTCTTCTTACCAAATGCCACACACTCACCTCTCTAGCATCTCATTCTGGGTGCTCATTTCCACTCCAACTGCTTTTCCTGGAAGCAGAAATAACTTTAAGAAGAAGGAAAACATTTTTTTTTTTAAGTGTTCCCTAATCATTTCTTGCTCATCCATTTGCAGACACTATTCCACTAGTTTAAACACTCTTTATAACCATCCTGGACATTTCAAGTAGGATTACCCAGAACACGGTTCAGACTAGAGAGACTCCCCCTTCTCACTGCTCTGGCACTAGTGCTCGTAGGAAGGTGACAGCACTGATTCTCAAAAGCAATCACGAAGGCACTGCTCGGTGCAGGTTCTTTGTCCTTCTTTAAAACTCTGATACTAACAGAACACATGCTCATGATAGGAAATGGGTCACAGAATCAAGAAAAGGAAGAACAGTATCCCCCTGGATAACACAGACGTGTTACTGGATTGCCTTTTACTCTTTTCCCAGGGCTGACACGATCGTGTGACTTCGTTTTTCACTTTGTCCTGTATGACAAGCCTTTCTCTCACTACATTTGCTTTAGAAACACCCTTTTGAATGACTGCATTAATAGCCCATTGCAGGCCTGCACGGACCAGGCGGGCCAGTTCCACGTGGACATTTAGGTCATCTCCAATTTCTCACGTTTATAAAAATAAATGAAATAAAAATCTTTGGGCATACAGCTTTACCTGCATTTAAACTATTTCCTTAGGACAGACTCTCAGAAGGAGGATTACTAGGGAGAGTGAGTGCAGCTGAAAAAGCCAGTGTCTGCAACAGGGGGAACGACTGAAAGAAACGACACAGGAAAACAAAAGGAAACAAAACACAGCCGGCAAAAGATGCTCTTCTCTTTCCTGCATGTCATCTCATCATTGGCTGTTTGAAATCAGCCCAGATTTCAGAGACTAACAACTTTATTTTAAAAATACTTCAAAACTCTGGAAATTGCAAACTGGGATGAGCTGGCTCTTTGAAGAAACTAATGTGTGGCTAAAGAAAATAAAAAAACTCTTCTATAGCTGTACTTGAAAAATGAGACTATAATTAAACTACGCCCACACGTACCATTTCCAAAACTACTCCTAAAAGGAAAAGTTCTCAAACACCACACCGTGCAGGAAAAGATCGCGGGAGACTGGCATCCACTGTGTGTCTGCGGCTCCCACCTACGCGCTCACGAGGCCGCTGCAGGCGCTGGCAGGGCTCCCTCTCCACCGCACAGGCCGGCCACTGGGCCCCAATCAGTGCATCGTACCGAGCGCTTGAAAGCCACCGACCTCTCTCTGCAGGGCAGTGTGGGGCACCGGGAATGGGTCAGACAGGCCCCGAGGATGGTTCTTTCATAAAAACTGTCTCCTTTAGGCCTCACAATTACAGGCCCAGCGTTAGTATCTCCATTTTATAATAAAGAAGTGGAAAGCCAGGTTTCCTGCTTTCCCTCTCTCACTCTGCCCAAGGCACGTTCTCACCACTTCACTGCACGCTCCAGTTTAGCAAGGGACACGGATGGAAATAGCTAGCTCAACCACAAATCTACGTCTTCATCCTCAGGGTTCATTCCGACCAAACATGGCGTGATGTTCTGGCTCCCCAAAGGTAGGGATAGGTAGATGGGCCTCTACTTCTAGGGAGAGTGGATGCTCTCGAGGGCCCCACCTTTCCGTCCTCCACACTCCTCCTCACTGGGGACATCTACCTCTGACTGGGTCAGATTCTCAGACTGGAGGTCCCAGGCTGCACCGCGAACAGGCAGGGACAACTGTACATTAAAAGAGCAACTCTGTCGGCATTTTCCCTCCCACACCTGCAGTAGGGCTGCCTACCAGATTAACCAGATGGTAAGACTTGGGCCCTACAGACCCTGAGGAAGGGCCATCTACCCCAGCCGAGCCATCCAAAGAGCTTAGGTGTTCCACGCACACCAGCCAGGCAAACTGTCACTCCTCCTTCACACTTGACCACTGTTCTTTGGAAGCCCAGACATACCGCCAGCAACTTCACAAGGTAGGGGACCCTTGGTCTGGGTAGGCTTTCAGCATTCCTAAACTCATCTTCAAACCATCAAAACCCTCTCCTCGATTCCTAACAAACTCCATGACCACAGAGGGAAGTCCTTTGATACCAGCAGTGGCAGGGGTTTCCTCTTCTTCAAGTAAGAGATCCTTTGGGGGGCTTATAATGACAACAATTGTATTCCAGCTGTTCCCCTATCACAACAGAGTTCTTTAAAACTAAATGACAAACTATTATTGTGGGATTCACAGGGAGAGCATTACGACTGATGCATGGAATTCCTGGGTGGGAACTGCCAGCATCCAGGTGACAGGGCACCTACCATCTGTCAGCCTATTCCAAAAGCTTAGGAGGGATGTCATGAAAACACTACTCCCATCTCTCAGGCAAATCTTAGTGCTACACCTAAAAGCTGTACGGCACTGGGGGAACTGCATCTTTCTAAATAAAGACATCTGGTTACCCAATTCACATTTGAACAAGCAGGAACATTACTGTGCAGCATAGGCTTGTAACTAACTGGTTGACCCACCTTCGGTTTCCTCTCTGCAATGACCCATCCTGTGTACTGCCACCATTTAAAAAGCCTCTTTTGAGACTTAAAGAGCCTCTTTTGAAACAGTATTCCCTAGCTCAAGATCCATCCATGGCACAGAATTAAATTCAAACATCATAGCCTGGTATCTCCTACCTGACCCTAATGTTCCTTCCTTTCCTATCTTACTAGTGATTTGCATTAAATACTTACAGTGCTTCTCCTAGGTACAGTGGTACCTCGGTTGTTGAACTTAATCCATCTGGAAGACCGTTTGAGTTCTGAAACGTTCAAAAACGAGGCACCGTTTCCCCAGAGAAAGTAATGCAAAATGGATTAATCCGTTCCAGACCTTTAAAATCAAACCCTAAAACTGCAAATTTAGCATGAATTTTACTATCTAATGATACCATAGACACATAAAATTTATGGCGTTCGTAAACCGAAATGTTTGTCAACGGAGATGTTCGAAAACCGAGGTACCACTGTACCTGTACCTGTCACTGAGGATACAGAGATGAATAGGCCGTCCTACCCTCAGTGAGGTCGCAACTGAGAGGGGATGACGGACCCAAAAGACAATTTCACTACAGCACAGAGACAAGGGGCGGCATGGGAGAACACACTGAGGAAACAAACATGACCCAGCCTAGACCATCGGGGAGAATTCAGAGGAGGTGACAACTGGCCTATACCTTTGAGGCAGCAAAGCTCTGCTTTATAAAGACACAAAGCAGCTAAGGGGGTATGTGGAGCCAGATTACAGGAGCCCTTAGGAAGAAAACTCCTCCGTTTTCTCTGACTGCCAGGGGTTCACTGTGCTAACCCTAATTTGCATACCCCACTACTGCTCCCAAAATACCCTTCCCCACACACTATGAATCCTTCCATTATGGAGGTCAAGCTCCAACACACTTTCCTTCTGGGCGCCTCCCCTTCAGAGCTCAGAGTTGCCTCCCGCCAAGCTCACGATATGTGTGCCAGTCAGAGTCAGAGGACATTTAACCAAAGGGCGCCCTAGAATAAGGTCCCCATCACTTAAAACTATCATCAAATCCTCCCTAGCCTGGAGGTCAAGACAAGACAAGGCCCCCCATCTTCCAGGAGCTTATGCTCTGAGGAAATGAAATATGCCCACAAGAAATCACTGCTGTCACCTTCTGAACTCCCACTACTGGCCAGGCAGAAACTTTAAATAATCTCCTCATAAATAACTCTGCAAGACAGGTGCTATTACCTCGCAGAGGAAATATGACCCTCGACCGTAAAGCTGGGATTTGAACTCAAGTCGGCCTGGCTCCAGAGGTTCTCTCCTTTCCACCCCAGCACCTGGCCTCCATCGCAAGGCCAGACGTGACTGTCCTATGCGAGCTACAAACAACCCAGAAGTAAAGAAAAGGAACAGATTTGCTTTTACTTGGGGTAAACAAGGAAAGCTTCCTGGACGATGGGAGAATTTCTACAAGTGGAAAGGAATAAAAGCCTTCTAGAAAAGGGACCGGCCTGAACAGTCACAGAAGTGGGGAAATGCAAGACCTGGCCAACGGATGCGACGGACCAGCACACGCAGCCTGACAGGAACGTGAGACTCTCTGGGCTCAGATCCCGATTCTGCCACTTCCTGTGTGAACTTGGGCAAGTAAATCAGCATCTCTGTTCCTCATTTATTAAATGAGGTGCTCATTTATCTAAATAGCACCTCCTCCTAGGCTGAGAACAATAACTGGCATATAGTAAAGACCAACGTTCCTCATTATTTCTCCATCATCATCATCCTTATTATTATTTAGGGGTTAGTGGGCTGGAAAAGACAGACTGTGGAAGGCCTTGAAAGAAACGAATGTGTCAGGTGCAGGCAAAGGCGAGCCAAGGGAAGGGAGTCCAGCAGCTGTCTCCTATTCATGCGGCTAAAACTCTGGCACACATGGTGAGCTCGCTGAGGAAAGGGACTTTCTCACGTCTTCTCTGTGCTTCCCCACTGCTTACTCAGAACTACCTGAAGACAAACACCGCCTTCCTGATTTATGCTACTGGTCTTGGGAGGTACCACACACAAGGACATGTGGGAAAACCTGGGACCGCAACACCAGTTCTTGATCTATTTTGGGTCTCCCCCTGCTTGGAGAATCTAAGTGTTAGACCCTCACCCAGAAAAGTACACATGCTCACACACTCCTGCAGGGCCCAGGCCCCTAGTGAAATCCCTAGCCTATGGAGCTAGGGAAGAATCCACACTAGGAAAGCACACTGTCATCCCACTGCTTGGGTTCTGCCAAGTAAGCATAACAAAGAAATAGCAAGGATATGCACGAAGACTCCACTACAGTGTTCATTATAAGCCCAGACTGGAACCCTAAAGGTCCATCTAATGGGGAGTGATTAAATAAATGATGGTACATTCATGCAAAAGAGTGCTCTGCAGCCACTAAAACTTACAATGTAGATTAATGCTTATTCTCTGTAATTGAACAAAGGGAGAGATTGCAGACAGTCCTACTGCCAGAAAATAATGCAAATATGTATTAAAAAGGTCTGGAAATATAAACTCCAGAGTGTTCATGTTTTGCTGTATAAATGATGCAAATTATAGGAGTATCTGCGTATCCGTTATTCCACAACAAACACACACTGCTTTGTATTAATACAAAAGGATTATATTTAAATTTTTTAAGAACCGATGCTAAATTGCTTCAAATATAAAAAACTATGTTACGATCAGCTCATTTCATAATTCAGGAGCCAGACCCCTTAGATAGCATCCAAGATCCACCTCTGTTACATTTTACTCTCCAAGAAAAAGAGCTGCAGCGAGGTCCTGAGACCTATATGCTTTTCATAGAAGAAAATAAAGTTCTGTGTTTGTGTTGTCTGCCAAGCCTAAAACACTGCTGCTTTGCAGGAAACAAAAAGTGAGATCTCCTTGGGCTTGTCAAGGTAAATCACTAAAAAATAAATCAAGTGGGGGGATGGCTGAATGAAGGAGGGAGGGAGGGAGGGCAGCTAGTGCCAGAGGCACGCGCTCTCAGCACCCCCACTTCCTAGGGCCCAGGTTGAGGACTTATAGGAAGAAAAGAGACAGATGGAAGATGCCTCGGGCCTGGAAGATACAGCTCTATCTTGGGGACTTGGTTATTTCTCCAATAATAAAACAAAAACTCGCGTTTCTGGAAAACCTTAGCTAGAAGAAAGCAGATTTCATAAAGCTGGGAGAAGTTAAGTGCTCCTGCATCCTAGCCCTCCAAGGTCCTGCAGACCTGGCACGGGGAAAATCGGTCTGCAGTGGATCTAGCTGTTGGGCTCTTTAAAAAACTCAGGAAAAAAACAGTCCCTGGGCCCAGAGGCCAAACTATCTCACGCTCTATCTTGGAATTAAATTGAACATATGTGGACCCTCATGAACCATCTGTACTGCATACGTAAAGAGAGAAGAACTAAGGTCAAATCCTGGTCCCGCCAAGTCAGTTGTGACTTTGAGCAACTACCCTTCCTTGGTTAAGGCTAAGTTCCTCACGACAAACGGCGTTGTGAGGACTAAGCCGCCAGCCCACAAATACAAGTACCAGCGGGTGCTTGGGACTGAAGGGCCACGTCCCCCGCGATGAGCCAAGCCTTCACTTCCCTTATTTGACCCTTACACCTCACCAAGAAAAGCCTCTGATTTTGAGCAGGGAAGGGATATGACCTGATTACCTTTTGAAAAGATCACTCTGACTGCTATGTGAAAACGGACAGTAGTGGGACAAGGGTGGCAGTGTGGAGACCGGGGGGGGGGGAGGGGGGGGGGGAGGAGACTACAGTAATCCCGGTGAGGTGACAGTGGCAAATTGGAGCTCGTGCCAAATGATGCCATTTCAGTGGATATCTGAAAGCCCAATTCCAGTGGATTTAAGAGAGTAAGGGAGACCAGAAAGACACTAATGGATATAAAAGACAGGGACAAAAATAATGACTTCATAGAAGCAATTTTAAAAGACAGACGTTTTAACTTTGGAACCACCTTAATGTTTTTCATATTCAAAAACTAAAATTAAGTTAAATCAATAAGGATGTGGGAACCCTAAACTTGAATACAAACAAACAAAAAGCCTAATTGTATTTCAAATGAATAACAAAACAAGACTGTAGAAAGAAAGAAACCAAATAACTAAATCAAATACTGATTACGTACCCTTAGCCTAAAAACGAAAAGAACTGTAAACAAATCTTGAATTCTTTTGGGTTTGTTTTTCACAGGTATGGACAGAGCGATTCTGGAACTAGCTGTGTGTTATAGAACTAAGCAAATGAGCAGATACGTGGCATGGTGACAGCCAGGTTCTCACTGTTGGAGAGGGGAAACACAAACACAGAAGCAGGAAAGGCAAGAAAGAACACAGAGGGTTTGGACAGAAATTGGACGTACCATTGTGATTTTTAAAATATATTATACATTTTTAAACATACATACTTTTTTGTACATACATATATAGTGTGTGTGTATATATGTGCATGTATATGAACATATATCCCAGTTCTGTCCACCAAAGGGCCTAGAAACTAGCAATTCACACACCCAGCACCAACTCTTGGTTTTTAAATAGCATGCCCCTTTAAAATGGACCAGGGCTACTTAGAGAAATGATTGACTCAGGAGCAAGGACAGTATAAGATGAACCTGAAACAGCTGTTTTTGTGCCCCCGCCTCCATCAAAAGATGGAGACATGGCAAAAGGAACTGCCACCTGTTGATTCTGGAACAATCTGAGCATTAATATGAATGACAGAATGGATAATAAATAGTCAACGGAATAAAAGAAGAATCTATTAATACACGTCCACACTGATAATAAACAAACAAATACATAAATAAAAGGAGGTCAAGGGAGAATTCATCCTATGGCAGATGCCACCTATAACAAATGAAGAAGGAATGACAGCATTAGAAATCATCGCCATGTTGCCATCATAGTGGTAACTGACTACGTACGGCAAGAATCATCAATGGATGGCAAAACTCATGGGTAAAAGTTTGCAGAGGAATGGAATATTTACAGTTACGAAGTTCCCCCATTAGTGCCCTTCACATTACACAGGGACGTATTATAATTCACAATGGAGAAACCTGACAGACATCACCTTAACCAAGTGATCAAAGTTAGTATCACCGAGTTACTAGTACCTCCTTAACGTGATACCATGAGAACTCAGCATCATTCATGTAACACTCCTACCAAACCACATAACTCATCGATCTAGTCATGAGGAAACAGATAATCCCAAATCAAGGGACTGGCCTGAACTCTTCAAGTATGTCAATGTCATGAAAGACAAAAGGTGAACTACCTCAGATTAAAGGAAACCAAGAGACATGACAACTAAACGTAATGTGGGGACTGGGTCTTGGGTCAGGATCAGGAATAAAACTCTTACAAAAGACATTATTTTTTTTATACTGTTTACAAGACTGATCTACGGAGAATTCAAAACAGTGGTTGCCTATGGGATCATAAAAAACGTTGACTCAATTAGTGAAATTTGACTGTAGACTATACTTGTATATTAGACAACACTGATTCCTGATTTTGATCATTGTACTGTGATTATCTAAGAGAACAACCTTGGTCTGAGGAACTATACAGTGAAGTATCTAGGGGGAAAGGAGATGATATTATCAATCTACTCTCATAGGGTTAGGAAAGATAATAATAATTATAATGTGTGTGTCTATGTGTGTATGTGTACATATATATGTACACACACACATATATATATGTACACATATATATGTATTAGGTTGGTGCAAAAGTAATTGCGGTTTTTGCAATTATTTTTAATCTTTTAAACCGCAATTACTTTTGCACCAACCTAATACATCTATAAATATATATATGTGTGTGTGTGTATATATATACACATATATACACACAGAGAGAGAGAGAGAGAGAGAGAACCTATGCAAATATGGCAAAATACTAGCTGACAAAGCTGCACGAAGGGTATACGGAAGTTCTTTGTTGTAGTCTTGAAAAATTGCAAATTATTTTTTTAAAAAACATTTTTAATGCAATAAGATTTATTAAAGTACCTAGCATACAGCAAATGGTTAGCAAAGGTTTTCTTTCACCCTTCCTCTGACCACCTCTGACCCTTGAATACATTTTTTAGCCAATGAAAGTTTTGGGGGTTTTTTGTTTGTTTGTTTTTGTTTGTTTTTGCCAACATTTAAAATTCATGAGCTTTACCAAAAAAAAATTTCCATCTTCTCTAGAAAATGTGGAGAAACCGACCACCATGTGGTGGGTGCCAGGGGCAGTGCTTCCTGGCTGTTTTCTCACGTGCGCTTCACCAGCCTGGTCCCTGAGGCATTTCCACTGGACCCCAGGTCTGGAACAGTGCAGACCACCAACGCCACGGAAGCGGTCACTGGAAGGAAGCAGCCACCATTGTGGCCTTGCTGTCACCTCATCAGAGCGGACGGTGGAAGGGAGGTAGGGCCAAGGAGTCCGTTCCTCCAGGGTCCTCCAAGAAGTCCTGGATCAATTACCGATGTGTCTCAGGACCCGAAGGACCTCGCCCCACTTACCACTGAGAAACAGCTTTTCCAGCTTCTCGAGCAGCTCGGCACATTGATTCAGCTGCTCCTGGAGACCCTCGGCCACGTAGTAATCCACATCGCTGGCCCGCAGCAGCTCCCCGAACGCCTTCAGCACGGTGTTCATGTGTTGACGACAAACGACACAGATGCCATGCCTCTCCTTAATCTGCTGCCGCTGAAGGGAGAGCTCCCTGGCTTGGGACTGAACTAATGAATTGTATCTGATAAAAGGGGGGAAAGGAAATGCTTGAACCATTTTAGAATTGAATTTTTGTGACCTTAACACTAATTGGAAAAATGACAAGAGCACAACTTTTAAAAGCCTGCAGCTGTACAAGTATATATACTTTTAGAATAATGGAAACTGTATAAGGTCACTCCTTCGATTTCAAACAGCCAACAAATGCTGGCACAAAGGTTCTTCTGCAATATTTTTAACCTTATGAAGCCCCCAATTAAAGTAAGATTGGCAAGGACTCAGGAGAACAATCAGTTTCCATACACTCTTCAAAAATCCTATTCCAAATTGTAGGAACAAAGGGTCAGGGGACCCACCACAAATTCTCATGAAGAACAAAAAAAGAAACTGTAGGCAGGAAAACAAAGATAGGACTCCCTCTTCTCAAAGGTCAGGGAATAACCATAATCCTAACTACCATTTATGGAGGGTCTATGATCTGTCACTCGCTGAATTAGGTGTTTTTTATAAGTTATCGCACCCTCTCCATCTCCCAACAAATGTATGAACCATCCCTTTTACGGAAGAGAAAACTGACTCTCACAGATCATAGCTACTTCAATGATGAAGATTTTGGACTAATAAAGCCCATGCTCTATTAAGCAATGGTACCTCCTGACACCATATCCAATGTTTCCTACGTGAGCCCATGGGTTTTAGTAGCACTGAGAAAAACACAAGTTAAAGAAAATGTGGCTCCTACAAACTGGCCGCAGTAAGTAACCTGGCTCCAGAGTGGCTTGGCAAAGACGCTGACCCCTCAGTTCATGATCCCCCTTCCCTGAAATGACAGGGCACGGGGCTGGTGACCATTCACCCAAGTATGCACCTACTGATCACGTGACACCAGTACTGCAGCTGGGGGCCAGTTTCATGGGTGAGAAAGAACCAGAGTATCAGAGTGGGGTAATATGAGCTTGAACCCGGGCACGGGCTCTGACCGGCTCTATGAATCTTCTCAGGAAAGTCAAGGCAACCTCTCTGAGGTCATTTCCTCACCTACAGAAACACATTTAACAAATACCTCCTTCTCTGGTGATTTTGAGGATTTAATAAGAAAAGTGCCTAACTAAAGGTCTGACACAACTGCTTTTCAATAAACACAAGCTCCCTTCAATCTCACTGTTTGAGAAGTCTTGAAAAATTCACTCTGGCTCCTCCTGACAATTCAGAACAATGTGTTTGTGTCAAATTAGTGACGAATGAAGGTCAACTTTACAAATGATACCATTTTTGCCATATCTCATGAAGCTAAACTATATATATCTACACCCATAAAACATATCTTCATGACCTAAGAATTCTTCTTTTCAACACAGGCTTATTTCTCTAAGATGACCTTAAAGGGCAAAGATATGGAAAATATTTATATTCTTCCCATCCTGCCTAGGACATCAGTTTCAGTTCTGCAGCACAGTAAATGCCCACAACGGGATCCAGGCGTGAACACTGCCATTCAGCAAATACACCGCAACTCACCAAGTGCCTGGTGAAAACCTTGACCCTGAGCCCCCAATCTGAGAAGGGCAAAATCTGTCCAGCCAATTTCAGAGGGCACAACACTGGTACGTGGGCAGCCACCATTCTTTGTGGCCTCATGTTTCACTCCTCCACAGGGCCTGGCTGCCTTCGCCCCACCATGACGCCTTCCTCGGTACACACCCCACCCCACAGCACAGCAGTTCCCCTTTAGCTCATGGGCTCCCACCTAGTGGCAACATAGGGGAACTGCAGGCTTAAACAGCTGGAGGAGACAGAAGTGGGATGTACCTTGAGGGTGAGAGATCTCTGAACTTATTCTGCATGTTATGGACTTCACTGAAGAGCTCCATGTTCAAGTTCTGCTCCTTCTGCAGCTCACAGTCCTGTTCCACTAGCTGCTGTTCAACGCCCTCCAGCATCCTGCCGTCAATCATCTCTGGGGCCAGCGGACGGAGGATTTTCATGTGTTTCATATAACGCACTTGGTGCAAACTTGAAAAAGTCGTTTCTTCTTCGTCAGTATTGCCCTTGGGCTTGTTCAAGGCGTCCTGGGCCCCTTCTGTCCCACACAAAACTGTGATAATAGCCTCACTGCACTGGGAGTGCTTCTGAAGCTGAAATAGGAAATTCCGGTAGCCCTCGAGCTCCATTTCCAAGTCACAGATTTTCTGTTTTAAGTTTTCTGTATCATTTGAGGCATCAGTGTTCTCAGAATGATCGGTTCCAATCACACTGTCGTTAGTGGAAAGCTGACCCTTAGAACTTAGGTACGTAGCTACTAAAATTGGGCCCTGAAAATCTTCAGAAAGGTTCTCTTTGCATGTTGGCATGATGGCAAGGTCACCGGGCTGGAAAATTTCAGGGTCTGAAAATCAAACACATTTATGTCAGTATCTCCTTGGCTGAAAACCACCCCCTGCCCTTCACAGCCACCGCCACGCCGAGACCACAAGCCTCCCTGATTCTACTCTTCTTCCCTCTTACTTCTCAATCCATCCCCTTCCTCAGAGCGACGGGCGTAAAAACTAAATTTAACCATGGTAACCACCCTCCTGCCACCTAAACCTGATCAATATCTCACTATCTTGAAGATCAAATCCAAACTCCCCCTCACAGCATCTGAGACCCTCTAAGATCTAGTTCCAGGCAACTTTCTCAGCAATGCCCCCTGGAACCACCTATGGAGATTCCCTACTTCCCACCATTGCTTCCACGCACCAGGCTGGTTCCTGCCTCCAGGCTTCTGCATGCACCTCTGCCTGGAACATACCTGACCCTCGACTCGACTCCTACTCAGTGAACTCCACTCGTCTTTCAACAGCCAGATCTGAGTCCCTTCTCATTTCCAAACTATGAGAACCACTCACTTCCCTTCGTGCTCCCACCGCACCTCCTACATATCACCTGGGACAAGGGTGCTACATGCTGGGTGCTGATGTAGGAATGACAACTGGCTTATTTATTTATTTACCTAGCAATTAATTTTTGGATTCTTCTCTCCCTCACTGGCCTTTTATCTTCACATTCTCAGTGCCTACCGTGTTTTCCCGAAAATAAGACCGGGTCTTATATTAAGGTTTGCTCCAAAAGACACATTAGGGCTTATGTTCAGGGGAGGTCATCCTGAAAAATCATGCTAGGGTTTATGTTCCAGTTTCGGGGAAACACGGTAGTAGAATACCTAGCCAGAGCCCAAGTCAGTGAAGGTCTGATAAATATTGGGTACTGAGTGAAGTAACGATAAAGAGCAGTAATTCTAAAATCCACGACACATGAGAGAGTCTTCTCATTTCCATGGCCGTCAGTTGCCAGGAGATGGCATGATGGCCCCTGCAGTGAGCTGTTGTAACGACTCACAACCCGGCCCGGAAACATTTCCTTACAGCAAGTTTAAATCCCCAGAGATGCGACCAGTGTGTTTGAGAGGTGGGGTGCTACTGCAAAAGAACACATAGCTTTGAAGCCAAAGAGAAGTGGGGTCACACTCAGCTTTGCCACTTGCTGGCTGCACAGCGTTAGACACGTAATTTGCTATCCCAGAACCTCAGTTTCCCCAGAGATGCGTAATATGCTTGCTGTGAGGCTTCAAGCTCAGGCTTGAGTCTAGAGCTTCTGTCCTTAACCATGTATCACGCTGCCTGCTGTTCAGGGGAAGCTCAGCTCAATATAAGGAATGGGTTGAATACTTAGAGGCAGCAAAATTTAGCAGAAAAACCCATCTTTGAAAACCAAGAGTCCTGGTTTCAATCTATGGCTCTGCCATTTACCTGCATGTCATTTAGTTACATGACCTCAGGCAAGTTACTTAACCTCCACGAGCCTCAGTAGCTTCATCTGCAAAATGGAAAGAATATCAGTCATTGTGGCAGGTTGTGTTTGTTTTGTTTTTAGGATCAAATGGAACAATACCTGCAGAAAGACTAAGTGCCTGATACCTAGCAGCGAAGGAACACAACTAATATTAACATCCTCTGCTTCCCTAAACCTGTTCAAAGATGGAAGAGAACGCCTACCACAGGAGGCGTTTGCGCAAAGGCTGTGGACCCGGGAAACGCTGCAAAAGCAGCGACGTGGATTGGATGAGAGGACCTAGATCTCTCAGAACGAAAAGCACACAAAAGTCTTTGTCAGGCTGTACATTCCAATTTCTAGGTTCTGTAATGGCTCCTCCTGACTTCGAGCCCATTTTTGTCCCTCTGCTCACAACACAAATACCATAAACCGTTTTATTTTAGAAAGCAACTGCTCCATGACCTAAAGGAAGCATTCCTAATACAGCACTTTTACTGTACAAAACTCGTTATAATCACTCGTCTCTGAGGTCCTTCAGGGAGACGATGTCATCCATCTCTGTGTCTCCAGAGTCTGGCTCAGGGCCTGAGGCCGACAAGGCACTCAGTAAGTACTGCTGGCTGAGTGATATAACAGTGAGATGGAGGGAGAGGTCTCAACAAGGCTTTTTCCCAGGGACTCACCCTCCAAGACAAGGAAACAGCTTTGCTGTAACAACCACACGATAATGGAATTTCATGGCAAGAAGCTATGTTCCCAAGTGAGAATAAAGATCAGTCCCGATGACTGCTGTGACGTGATCATGAGGCAAAGACAAATGTCCCTACACAAATGTCCCTTTGTGATACAGACTGTGGCCAGCTCTGATTAGCTACACACACACGTGCACACACCCCCCACCCCCAGAATGGATGGGCGTGCATTCCACTTTATACTTGGCTCCTGACAACACCACACACCTAACATTCAGACACTTGACAGGCACCATCTTCACTTCGGAAGTGCCCCCTTTGTCAGCAGAGGTAAGGATGTGATTTCCAGGCTCCAAGGCCAGTAGACAGCAAGCCCAGCATTAACACGGCAACACAGCTGCTGTTCTCAGCTCCACAGTCCCCATGAAAGTCCAAAGGAGTTGCTTCCATTTTTCATGTAAAAATCAGTGCATGGAGGGGGTGGGGGAGGGAGGATTATGAGCTGCAGTGAACGGCGTGAACCGGCACGTTTGCCAAGGCCTAGGACACAAGACTATGTGCCAGGACCTGGCCTAGGCACCAAGCTCCTCGTCTGTGCTAGCACTTAATCTTCACAACAATCCCGTGAGGCATCACCAGTGTCCCCATTTTACAGGAAGAGGGATATGACCTTGCCCAAGGTCAAGGTGAGGAAGCAGCAGAGTCCCCGTCAGAGCCTGGTAGCACGCCTCCAACACTGAATGCTGCCTCCTGATGTACCTTCCTGCAGCCAGGGTCTCCCATATCTGGGCTGCAGAAGCAAGGGAGACATTCCTCAACCCTCAGTGTGAGGGCCAAAACCGTCTGTGGACTCCCCTTCATTCACTTCCCAAGTTTCTACATCAAGGGGCGTCACACAGTACCCAGCCTTGCAAAGGGCAGTCACTGAGCAAGTCGTTTTAAGACCAAAACATGGGGGGTTAAATGGGAGTGTCTAAATAACGGGGGTTCAGAAAGGCCTTGCCTGCAAAGTGACATTTAAGCAGAGGCTTAAAGGATGCAGCATCAGTAGGCAATAATCAGAGGGGGGAAATGCAGGAAGAGGCAGCAGCATGTGTAAAGTTCTAGAAACAGATTAAGAAAAAGGAAAGCAGTTCACTAAGGTAGGGATTTGAGAGGGAAAGAGAAACAGTCAAGAAGCCTTCAGTAGTCCACTATGAACAAGAAATTAAAAGATGTCTCAGGACCATTTATTTGCATTATGGGAATACTATATAACTCTGGAACTTTCTATAATTCAGCTAAGGGACACTCATATATAACCTGGTAGAGTGGCTTTCTCCTCAAAGCTCAGAGCACTCAGAAGCATGTGACCACGTTTTCACCATCGGGAATCGGGCCCATCACTCAGTATTTCCCCAGAGACTGGTATTCTCCCACGGCCACCCCATGACAACTTTAGGATTCCTGAAGGCAACTGTTTCTTACAAACTGAATTAGGTCCAGATTAATGGTGATTTTTGTTTGTTTGTTTTTAAATGAAGGGAAAAAAAGATCTAAGGTAAAAAGAAAAAAAATGTAGCATTCTGGTTGAATGGGAACGTGACTGTTGTTATATCCTCCTTTGTGCTTACCTGTATGCTTATAATAATTCATAATCTTAAGAGATGCAGCATGCCTGGCCCATCACTCACGTCAGTACCCGTCCCACGGACTTGCCCAACAAACCCCACAGAACAGGTGTCAGCTCCGGCTCACCTCTGACCCACTGTGCCGGGCAGCCTGTGACCCACTGTGCAGACCTGACAGCAGTCCGCACACAGAGAACTGACTGACCGGGGGCCGGCAGGGAGATGCCAGAGAGCCGGCACTGGTCCTGAGAGCCTGGACCACCAGAACCCAGCCTGCTGCCCTGCTGAAAGGTCTCTGACACAGGGACGGGGAAACTCAGGCAGACATCCCACTGGACCTCGACTTGTCCACCTCTTACCAGCTGGGTGACCTGGACCAATTCGTGTTAAAACCCTGTTTCCTCATGTGTTGAAAGGTACTAACAATGATGCCGTAAGATGGTTGTTGCAGGGCTTAGTAATAATTCTTACATGAAATGCCCCAAATGGTGCCTGGCACACAGTAGCTGTTCGCTATACATAGGGGCTGAATTCTGCCCAGGCTTGTAACTGGCTTCCTGATCATTGTCCCTTTCCTCCTTTCTCCAGACACAGGGAGTGGTTTTAATTTTTTTTTTCTTTTTTGTTCTCCAGGGCTGTGCTGGCAGGTGGCTCCCACAAGGAGCTAGGCTATGGGCATTCACACAGAAAACAAAAAATAGATAAAACCACAGACTTGAAACTTAGCCAAGCAACTGAGAAGAACACAAAGATACAAAAGGGAAATAAAAACACTGGGGAGGCAAAATGCAATTTATAAGATAAAATTAATCTATCGAGCTGCCATAACAGGACATAAAAAGCATAAATATACTGCAGCTTGTCTGACACGGTTTAAGTCCAGGCTCTCAAAAAACTGTGAGTGAGAAAATGAATTCTATAGACTCATGTCCACCTTTCCCAAGAAGAGAGAAGCCCCAGGGTCTTCTGGGCAACCACGGAAAGCACCTGGCTGAGGCACCCTAGGGTCTCAGCAAAAAACAAAAACCTTGTTAAGTGCAAATGGCAAGCCCTGGGCAAGGTGCTAGGGCATCTATTGGGTTGAGTCACCTTGCCATAAAATCTTTCCTTTCTGAAGTGCTACCACCTTCTGCCTGGAACTGATCTGTTTAATTATCTGGTCCCCACCCGCCACTAGACAGGAAGTTCTCAGAAGGCAGAGACTACCCCTCATGCCCCTCTCTCCCCCACATTGGGTGTATGAGGCTGGGGCCTGGATGGGTAGATGGATGAATTAAGAGTAGGCGGGAAAGGAGGGAGGGAGGGAAGAGCAATCCTGCCAAAGGATTGAGGTTTCAGCTTATCCTGAAACCTCAACTATGGTAAATACAAGAAAGAACCTGAAATTAAATGGAAAATACCTCCGGCTATCGATCATCATAAAATCCATATGCAAAGTATCATGTACTATACTAGCTTCATGAAACCGTAAAGGGCGCAGGCTTTGAAATTCAGCAGGTGGGTTCAAACGCAGCTCGGGAAGTTAGTGCAACTATAGCCAAGTCACTTTACCTCTAAAACTGCTGCCTCAACAATAAAACAGGACTAATTACTGTGCTCGCCTCAAAGTACTGTGAAGAGGATTCAGTCAGATCGTGTATTTGAAACGGACAGTGGGGCCGAATGAACAGCAGCTGCTGGGTTCCTACTGTCCCAGGAAGTCCAAGGCTCCAGCCATCTCCCACCCCGAACCACTCTGAAAACCCCTATGCAATGCAATCTTCCCACCCCGGTACGCAAACCCTTCACGGGCAAACATCCCAATTAACCTCAATCTCCTCCCACACATTCATCTCACCCCCTTGTTCTAAGGGAACCCGGCCTGTCCCCCAATAAGCTTCTCTGCCTCAGGAGTGGATGTTTCCTTCTCACACCCCCGTATTGTGGACCTGGACATGTGTAAGTACCTTTGCTCTCCCCTGACCCTTCCAGATTGTTCTCTCTCTTCCCTAAACACTCTGGCTTTGCGGCTCATGCTGTCAGCCTATGCCACCACCTCCCCCACCTTACTGCACTCATCCACGGTCACCTGATTCCTCGAATCCCTTGAGGTTCAATGGACTACACGGCTCCTAACTGCCCTGCTTCTCTGTACCGCTTTACAGCGCAACTCCTCAGAGCTGTCTGTTCTTGCCGTCTCCAACTGCTCTCTTCCCCTCCCTCTGGAACCCATGCCCATCCGGCCCCACCACTCCACAGAAACAGCTCCCTTCAAGGTCACCAAGGACTCCCCAGTGCTAAGTCTCAAGGTCAACTCTCAGTGCTCGTCTTACTTGCCTTACTGGCCACATTCGGCACAGCTAACCTGTCGTTCACTCAGCTGCTGGGTGCCATCCTCGCATGGCTCCGCTCCTACCTCACTGGCTGCTCCTTCTCGGTCCAACCTCTACGTACTAGAGCCCCCGCCTCAGTTTCCGGCCCTGGTCCCTATGTCTCCAAGTCTTACGGCTTCCAATACCAGGATGTCTTATTAGCTCTCGCCCAGACCTCACCTTGTGACTCCAGACGCATCTGTACCCAACCACCTAGCTGACACCTCCTCTGGGGTGGTCTCACAAAACGCCTGCCTCTCCGGCATATGGCAACTCCATGCTTCCAACAGTTCACATTAAAAGTGATTCTTTAAAGCAGAGGTCGGACTACTTTTTTTAAAAAAGCCCAATAATAAATATTTCAGACTTTGTGAGCCACTCACGTCTGCCATCATAGCGCAAAAGCAGTCACAGACAATATGCAAATGAGGAAGCGTGGCTCTGTTCCAACAAAATGTTACAAACACAGGCAGCAAGCATGGCTCACAGGCCGTCGTCTACCAATTCCTGCCTTAAAGCTTAAGTCAGATCACGTCACTGGGCTGCTCCAAACCCTCCAACGGTTTCTAGTCTTACCTAGAATAAAAGACAGAGCCCTAGCACAGCCTGCGAGGCCTACTTGATCTGCTGCGCCCCTGGCCTCTTTCCCTCTCCTTTCTCACTCCACTCCAGCCACAGAGAGGGCCTCCTTCCTAGTCATCTCAAGTTCAAATCAACATCAGGGCGTTTGCCCTTGTTCCTTCTGCCAGGAAGGCACTTCCCAAGATGACCAGTCCAGTTGTTTCCTCCTAGTTCCCATTTAAATGCAGCCTCAGCAGGGATGCTCTCTCAAACAGTCCATGTACATTAGCAAACCCTACTCCCATCCACATCACCTACGCCCTTGACCCTGCTTTGGCTCACTCTACAGCACTTCCTAGCTCACGGGTCATACACCTGCTTATCGGCTTACTGTCTTTCTCCCCCCACAAGAACGTAAGCTGGACACAGACGTCATCTGCTCTGCTCACGCCTGTCTCCCCAGTGACTACAACAGTGCTTGGCACACAGAAGGATTTAATAAATACTTTCTGAATAAAGAAAAGATTCCTACTCTTGTTCTTGTTATTGTGTGTTGCTGTCATTTGCTTATAGCAGAAGTTCAAAATCAAGGGTCAACATAAGTACTTTGTGGATTCATGAACCCTCTAAAAATGATTCTCAAAGGGGCAGTGATCCCAAATCTCTAAGCACCATTGTCCCAGACTAGAGGACCCCACCTGAGGTGCTCCCTCCAAGTCTCTGGAGTCTAACCTTGAGATATTTTGTCCCAGGGGCTCTCTATTTTTGAAGCTCCCAGGAGAACATAACAGCGAATTCAAGGTGGTTAGGGAGGCAGGTCACGTCTAGAGGAAGACATAAGGTCAGTAGGGTTTGGAACTATTCCTGGACATTCCAGAGAACCCTGCGAAGAGGACTCTCACTTACATACCCGATGCCACACGCCCGAGGCCTCCACAGACCAAGCCAGAAAAAAAGCCCAGATTCAAGACACCCCACAACCGGGACACGCACAGACAATCCCTAGTGAAGGGACAGTGGCCTCTCAAGACCCGTGAGCACTACAAGTCCCCTTTATCCAGACGCCAGAATAAAATAAAAACAATAGATTCATTTTCCTCATTGTGTTTCCTCAATTGTGTATTTGTCAAGAGTCAAGATTAATCACTGCAATTCATGAAATTTATACTCAAACTTATTGCAATTCTAAACAACAAGGTTGACATTTCAAGCAGTTCTATCGGGTCGTTCATCTAGCTCACGGAGAATACATTTTTCTAGGTGCTTACCTTTCAGTAACGTTTTGTCTGGCGCTGGCCTCTCCTCCATCATTGTTTCAGCCAGAATTAACTTTTGGTGAAGTTGCTTATTGCAAGTTGTAAACTCCTTCAGCTCCCCCTGCAGCTCCAAGATCTGGCCCTGCAGCTGGCCCATCACCTCCTGCGTGGCCGGGAGCTGATACACACTTCCCACTGGCCGCGATGGTTTTATTAGGATGGGCAAGCGGGACTTCTTAGCATCCTGAAAGCACACACACATGCAACAGTGAGTACACTTCGTCTGGTCACATTCTCGTGCCAATCTTATAAAACAGAATTCAAACCGCTGTCCAGACTTCCAGTTCCCATAATGGCACCTATGTTTGCCTCCCAGTCTACAGAGTTTCTGCCTTGGCAAGTATCTCCTCTGATTGGCAAGTGCCAAGCTTTTCCTCCATGCACCCTCTTGGTCCTGGCCCACTTTCTCTCTGGACATTCTAGATGCTCAACATATGGCAGTCCTTTTCCCAACACAATCTTCTGGGAAACATTTTCTTGCTCCTCACCCAGTTCCTAATTTCCCGCCCATTCCTCACTCTGAGCCAATCTGCCTCCCACCCCTGCTTGTCCACCAGAAGCACCCCTTACTCAAGTTTGCAGCAGCTACTGGGTCACTAATGCAATACGTATTTCGCATATCCTAGACGTCCTCATTTTCACTGGCTCCAAAGGGACTCCAAAGTCAACTGAAAACTCAGTTCTTCAGTTCCATCACCCCATGTCCCCAAAGCTACGCTGCTTCAACCATCTGTCTTGGTGAATCACACCACCACCCACTTCCTGCACGACACAGACACCTGGGAGTCCTTTTTAAACTTCCCTTTGTTATCAGTCACACGCTTTCATCACTCCCCAGGTTCCATGAATTCCAACTCCCAAGTTGTCTCTGAATTCTTTCGCCTCTTCTCACCCCCCACTGCCACCATCCAACTCCAAGACGCTGTTAGCTTTCACTAGGCCACGGCCGCAGACACATGAGTGGTCCCCCAACATTCATTCTTGCCCTTTCTAATCCGCTCTCCATTCTGCAGCAGGAAAGGCAAACCTACCATTCATCTCTTCTGCTTAAAACTATTTTAATTGCTTCCCACTTCTCTCATGACAAAGGTCGAGTCCTTACCATAGCCTACACGTTGTGAATAATCGCAGCCCGAGTTACTGCCCTTCTCCCAATTTCCCCTACAGCCACACACTCCCTTTCTATCAGTGCCTCAAAATTCTATGCTCCTTCCACCTTAGAGCCTTGGCATATGCTGTCTCCTCTGCCTAGAACACTCTTTCTTACCCACCCCCACCAATCCCACTAGTCCCAATACATTCATTAGGACTCAGCTCAAATGTGCCTTCAAGAGAATAGGCCTTGGATTTCCAAGACGAGGTCAGGCCTCCCTGTTATATACTCACAGCCCCCACAATTCTCCTGGGAGAACGTCAGTACCATTATAATTAAATGCCAATGCAATGACTTGTTCTTTATCTTCCACTCTGGTCCATAAGCTGCACGGTTCGGGGACTCTGCACTTCTTGGTCGTACTCTACAGCTTCCAGCACAAGAACTAGTACATAGTAGGTGCTCAACAACTACGACGTTTCCCCGAAAATAAGACCTAGCTGGACTATCAGCTCTAATGTGTCTTTTGGAGCAAAAATTAATGTAAGACCCGGTCTTATATTACATTTTATTATATAAGACCTGGTTTTATATTATATTGTATTATATTATATTTTATTATACCCGGTCTTATATTAAAATAAGACTGGGTCTTATACTAATTTTTGCTCCAAAAGACGCATCAGAGCTAGGTCTTATTTTCAGGGAAACACGGTACTTGTGGAATGAATATGCAAGCAATAACTTAAGAAGCCAAATGGGGGCGTTTTTCAAGCAAGGGAATTTTAAGCATATTCAAACACGGAGGGAGGGGTTGATCTAGATATATAAAGAACTATTACAACTCATTAATAAAATACAAATAACCCAATTAAAAGATGGGCACAGGTTCTGAGAGAAAGTTCTCGAAAGGAGATACACATATGGCCAACAAGCACATGAAAACATGCTCAAGTTCATTTGTCATCAGAGAAATGCAGATCAAATTGCCATGAGATACTGAGACGTCCTACTCATTAGGACAGCTATAATCAAACAGGTATTATAAGTGTTGGCGAGGGTGTGGAGAAACTGGGACTGTCATACATTGTCGGTGAAAATGTACACCAGGTACAGCTGTTTTAGAAAACAGTCTGGTAGTTCGTCAAAAGGTTAAACACAGATTACTCTATGACCCAGCAATTCCACTCCTAGGTTTACACCTAGGAGAAATGGAGACATATGCACTCACAAAAACTTGTCCATGAAATTTCATAGCAACATTATTCACAATAGCCAAAAAGTGGAAGCCGCCCCAATGTCTATCAACTAATGAATGGATACATTGAATGTACTATGTTCATACAATGGACTATCGTTTGGCAATCAAAATAAACGAAGTAGTCATACAGACTACAGCATGACTGAACCTTGAAAAAATTACGGTGAATGGAAGAAGCCAGTCACCAAAGAGCACATATTATATGATTCCATTTATATGAAACATCCAGAATCGGCAAATGTACACAAACAGAAAGTAGGTCAGTGGTTACCTACCACTGGGGTGGGCAGGTGGGAAACAGGAAGTGACTGCAGATGGGTTCAGGGTTTCTTTGCAGATAATGAACGTGTCCTACAATTGATTATAGTAATGGTTGCTCAACTCTATGAAAATATTTTTAAAAACCCACTGCACTATATACTCTCAATGGGTGAATTGCATGATATGTGAATTATATCTAAATAAAGCTATTATTTAAAAAAAATTTTTTTTTTTAAGTGGAGGAAAAGGAACCTGAGAGGAAAATAAGAAATATCTGGGACCCTGGAAATGAGGAAATCAGCAAGATCTCTCAAGAAGGAAAGAAGAGGAAAAGTCCCTTCGAGCACATTCTAGGATGTAAAATGCTTTCAAACACATTCTCCCATAAGCCTCAAGTGAACTGCGTATTCCCAGAGCGCACAGGATAATACAGTTATCGCGCCTACTTTCCAGACAAAGACCTGAGCTGTCAAACAAGCCGTCCAAGTCATACAACAAGGTGAGGCAGCTGCACCTCTAACACTAGCTGCTCAGACTCCACTGCTCGTTAAGAAAAGTGAGGCCCTTTCCTGCCCAGAAACTCCAGGGAAGGGGAGAGAACAGGTTCAAGGGCAAGAACAGTCGGAGGTGGTGAAGGGGACCAGTTGGGAGGAGGTGGACGCCTCGTCAAAGAGGACTGAAAAATAACACTCATTTGCTTGGTCCTCAGTCTCCACCAATCTTTATTCCTGGATCCAAATCTGTGTGTCAGATGGCAGCAGAGAAGATGTCTGCAAGTGCACAAATGCCAAAGCCAATTTCAGGCTGGAAGACTGCCGTCAGTCAACCCGACTCTGGTTCTAAAATAACACCACCCGAAATGTTACCTTATGGACACTGAACAGAGTCCCACCTACCACCTTATTCAAGACGTCATGACGGAACTCCTCCCTTGGGAATGGAAGGAGGACAGAAATGTACACACACTCAGCTCCTACCACATACAAGGCACTTGGCGCACATGACCTCACTTAACCTTCACACCAGCCTCAGGTTCGGGGCTACGCTGATCCCATCAGAGCCACTGAGAAAGGTCAGGTGACTTACCCAAGGACTCAAAGCAGGTAAGTGGCCAGGCCCAAAGCAATCACAGCTGTATCTCTAAAGTCCCTCCTCTTGCCTCGAAAACTAAATAACCGGCAGTATATCCTCTTTTCACTCGTGGGCTGCAATGATGTTCATTTTAACACGTTGCGTACGGCAGGGTTTAAATCCCTCGTGAAGATTCTCGTGATCCGTACGCAACGTGTTAACAGGATAGCAGAGTTCTGGCTTAAGCCTTAGGATTAATGATTGACTGATTAATCAACGACCATAAAGAAAATCATTAAATTTCCTTCTACTTTGCGCAGACTAGAGTCCACAAGGGTGACAAGAGGGCTTCTCCCCTCCTGGGAAAGGTAGCTTTATAATGTCCGTGTCCACCTCTAAAACAGGACTGCAGTTTATATCCCTGCTACTCGTCTTAACAGCTGAGTCACTCTGGACAATTTTCTGAGCCTTTCAGAGCCTCTATTTTTTCATCCATAAAATGTAGGTAATACCTACCTAACTCTTATGCTTGTTGAGAAGATTAAATGTGATGATATAGGTATAGTATCTACCGTGTTTCCCGGAAAATAAGACCTAGCCGGACCATCAGCTCTAATGCGTCTTTTGGAGCAAAAATTAATATAAGACCAGGTATTATATTATATTATATTATATTACATTATATTATATTATATTATATTCTAGTATAGTATAGTATAGTATAGTATAGTATAGTATATAAGACCCAGTCTTATATTATAGTAAAACAAGACTGAGTCTTATATTAATTTTTGCTCCAAAAGACATTAGAGCTGACTGTCTGGCTAGGTCTTATTTTCGGGGAAACACAGTAGAAAATCCTTTTCTAGAAATTACAGTTTTGGTGCATAATTTAAAACAATCAAAAGTAATTTTGCTAATGATACATCTAACTCTCTTTGGTATGTACAAAAGCAGTAATTTAGTGGTCAGAAAATAAACTTAATTCTCCGTTCTGATGCTATACAGCAGTGTGTCCAGCTGATGTCTCAGACGTAAAGCACACGTCACAAACAAGAATAGCGACAGCCATCACCGGAGATCTATTAGGAACATGACCCGTTTCCTTCTCTACCCGAACGCACACATCTCCCTGCTGTGCGGATCCCCAACCCCAACCCCAAACCCTCCTCCCAGGAAGATTTTCGCGAAAGGTCCAATCAAACACGGACAAGAGAGGCTGGTTTTTAATAATCTGGCATACTTGATGGTATCTGAGGAGAAGCTTAGAGACGGCATCTTAACTGAAGCAAAATGCAGACATTCACTCAAGAAATGGGACATTGGGGCCGGCCCGGAGGCTCAGGTGGTTAGAGCTCCGTGCTCCTAACTTCGAAGGCTGCCGGTTCGATTCCCACATGGGCCAGTGGGCTCTCAACCACAAGGTTGCCAGTTCAATTCCTCGAGTCCCGCAAGGGATGGTGGGCTCTGCCCCCTGCAACTAAGATTGAACATGGCACCTTGAACTGAGCTACCGCTGAGCTCCCGGATGGCTCAGTTGGTTGGAGCGTGTCCTCTGAACCACAAGGTTGCCGGTTCGACTCCCGCAAGGGATGGTGGGCTGTGCCCCCTGCAACTAGCAACGGCAACTGGACCTGGAGCTGAGCTGCGCCCTCCACAACTAAGACTGAGAGGACAACAACTTGAAGCTGAACAGCACCTTCCACAACTAAGATTGAAAGGACAACAACCTGACTTAAATAAATTAATTAATTAAAAAAAAAAGAAAAGAAAAGAAATGGGACACGACCACTTCAGTACAGGCTGGAGGGTGGCCTGACCCAGGGAAAGGGCACGGCTGTGCAATCGGGCACAGTGAGGGTCCCCGCTCAGCCCCTTTGCTGCGGGTGCATCACAGGCGTGCGTGGTCTGGCTTCTTCATCTCTGACAGTGTTGCAAGGATAAGAAAATGAAGACAAAGCCCACAGAATAGTAATTCTCAGACACAAAGTCTGCACAAACTAAAACCTAGCTTCTCGGCCCTACTCCTCAAGTCAGGTTATTACAATTTTATTGCAACCTGCAAAAGTAAATGTCCATCAACAGGTGAAAATTATATAAATTCAGGCACATTCCGCCCAATGGAATCGTATAGTCATTATGGGGAAAGATGGTCCTGATACATGACATGAAAGAGAAAGCTACAGACAGATGTACAAACATGACTCTATTTGTAGAAGGAAAACTCACAAATGTCATGATAGATAAATAAGACAGGCTGGATGGGGAAGGAGGGAAAGAAGGGAAAAATGTCAAAGACTTGGGAAGGTTAGGACGGACACCACCTCTAGGTAGAGGCCAGGATAAGTGCAGGCAGAGGGAGACACCAGATATTGTATAAACCAAAACAAGTAGTGGGAACAGAGGTGATTTTCAGTTTTTTGTTTGTATACAAGCAGCAGATAAATCACGTATGAAAACACTCACTTTGTCGGTCCTGCTGGGGGAGGGAAGGGAAGTGGCCGGCTGCCCTGGCATCCCGCTCAAGCTCTCTGGCTGATGCTCAGCGCTGAGTGTGGCATCTGTCAGCGTCTCTTCCCAAGCCTCTCTCCTGCCTTCGTGCTTGAATCTGAGCGAGTCGTCCTCTGTGGCCATGGTCTGCACCGAGGCATCTTTCAGCTCCAGCCTGGACGGTCCGCCAGCCTTTACTGGCTGGGCTCCCCAAGGTGACTTCAGTTCATCGCGCGGCTTGGAAGATGAGCTGGCTTGGAGGAAATGTCTGAGTTCACCTCTTAGCTGAACAGCCATCTGCTTAAGTGTCTTCTCAGTTTTACCATCAAGGTGCTCTCCGGAAACGGTCTGCTCTGTCAAGCATATTGGTTCCAAAAGCAGCTCACGCAGCACTTTCAGAAGGTCTGGCCTGTTTTTCCACAAGGGAAGGAAGTGGGAGAACTGAGCTTTCTGCTATGGCCTGGTCCCTTACCCAGTTTCCTAAGTTTTCCCCACGGTCTGGCCCAGAGTCTACGTAAACTAAACACAGTGAGCATCTGCCATGTGCCAGGACCCACACCAGGTATTTTATCCCATGTCCCTCATGACACCCACAGACGGCAGGTACCACCATGTCTACTGCACGGATAAGAAGACAACTGATTTGACCAAGTACATAGCAAGCGAGGGGGCCAAGTGGCTCAATGGCTACCTGGATGTAGGCTGGGCCTCGAAGGAGCAAACAGGGTCATCACATATTCATGACAATTGTACGGTCCACCCACCCCCTGGCCCATTCCTACATCCAGAGGCAAGTATGGCTTTGGATAAATTCAGCCGACCTAGTGGGTCCATCAGTGACCTGCTCTATCACGGTGCACGGCTGGTGTTCAGTAAACAGGTGCTGAATGAAGGGGTGCTGTAAACTGCTCTTAAAATGAGGAGCAGTGGCTTTGAAATCAGACAAAATGGCAATTCTAACTGCAATTCTTTGAAAGTAAGGAAAGGCTTCCTCCACGGGACAGCTATGAGGATTAACTGACAGAGTGCATGGGTAGCAGACGCTTTGCATGCCCCTTGCCACATGCCCTAGGCCTCCGCCGGGTTGCAGCCACAGCTGTGTGGACAGCTCCCGCCGACACAGACAACCCCCCCTCAAGCACGCCCTGCATCTCTGTGCTGCCTTAGGACTTTTTCCAGAGCTCTCTGAGCCAGCCAGCAGGGCAGTAGGGAAGTGTGGACCGCTTTATACCTGCGGGGGAAACCCTCCAGCTGGGGGAGAGAGCCGTTGGGTAAATGTTCCAGTCTCCCATCCGTTGGAGGGACAGCACTGAGGCCCAGCTGTGCCATCTGTCAGAGGGTACCCAGGAGGTCTGAGCCCCAGCTGCCCACGGCAGTGGCTAGATCAGTAATGTAGAGTTATTGGCTTTGCCTCCATTTCTATCATCTTCTCCCTGATCCCTCCTTCCTGCCCCCCGGAACCAACATTCCAAATAAATCATGGCACCCAAGGCTTCATCTCAGGTTGTGCTTTCCCGGGTACTGCACCACACCAGCATGTAGAAGAAGCCCTTGTAAGGATGTTTCTTGTGCCAGGTCACGGAGTGGACACCGGGGGCAAAACTATCTGCGCGGATTCAGACTGCCGCTGGAGGCAGGTGTGTGCACGAGGTATGCACTCCTCTACAGGGAGAAAGTGAGGCGCAGGGACGTGCAAGTGTGGGAGGGCTGCAGAGCTACGTCCCAGGGTGTCCAGACCGGGCTGGCAGGAAGAAGGTCAGAAAAGGATTCTAGAGTCCACAGAGGCTGGCTGGGAGAAGGAAAATGGAACATTCTAAGCATGGAAAACGCTAAGAACAGAGTCAAGACCCTGGAGAATCAGGAGGTGATGCTGGAAGTGAGGCAGGAGAGAACCCCGCTGTGTTAAAAGGGGAGCCACTGCAAGGCTCTGTGCGAGGGAGTAGCAGGGTCACACATATGCTCTGGAAAGGGGACTCTGGCTGTGATGCAAAGAACGAATGGAGAGATTTCCTGTCAAGAGGGTGGTGTGAGTATACACAGCGTCCCCTCCCATTCTGTTCTAAACACATGTAAAGGACAGCAAAAATATATAACAACAAAATGTTTTGAGGTGCACTACAGGATTCAAAGGATAAAATGCATCCAAGGTCAGAAACAGAAGAGACCCAAAGTCATGAGAAGGGGCACATGTGCAGAAAGCAGTGGGGCCAAAAATTTAATTCCCATAGAAGAAGAACCATTCGAATTTCCTGAGCCCTAAACTAAGACCTAGAAAGCCAAGATGAGGCAACTTCAAAACCAGCTGCAGAGGGGAGTAAAAGTGGGGGAGCCGGCAGGGCTGTTAACGACGCAAAGCAAACCTCCATCCAAAGCCACTATCATGTAAGACAGGCAATCCCACACAAGTGAGAGTGCCCACTCAAGAAAATAAAAATAACAGAGCAACCCAAAGAAGATTTTAAAATAAGTATGTTTCAATCACCTAAATATATAAAAGGAAATTCATTTAAAAAGAGAGAGAGAAAGTTGGGTGGCCGGTTAGCTCAGTTGGTTAGAGCGCGGTGCTAATAACACCAAGGTTGCCGGTTCGATCCCCACATGGGCCACTGTGAGCTGCGCCTTCCTTAAAGATAAATAAAAAAATAAAAATAAAATAAAATGAAGAGACATGCTACATTTTTTTAAAAAGAGAGAGAGAAAGTTATAAAACAGACAGAAAATTATGAAAAAAGGAAGTGGAGGGGGCAAGGGCAGAGGGAGAGGCCAGCTGGAAGCCTCTTGCTATGCTCCGGGAAAAAGAAGACGGGTGATACAGGGGTGGTCAGCAAAGAGAAGGGGGCACAACAGGCCCTCATCAGTGTGAGATCTCTTTTATTCTCTCTGCAGTTTCTCCTGCCTGCCTTATTTCCAAAAACCTCGTGGGACAGTCAGACTACGCCCACCGACGCCCTTCACGTACCCTGCGCTTCCCATGCTCTGTATCTTTGCTCCCCCTCAAAGTGATAGGAACCCATGTTTCATCTTCCCCACTGAGCCCTCGCTGGGGCAGGGGGAAGGCCTGACTCTTATCTGGATTCCAATCATCTAGCTCTGGGGCAGCGTCAATTCAATTCCAACGAAATAGCTACAGCACACTAAAATAGAGGAAAAAAATAAAAGTATAAAAAACAAAATTAAAATGTATGGTACATTTTTCACTTCTAATATGGAATCATCTAGACTACACAAACCATCTTAAAATTCAGTAAACCCAGACTTTAAAAATATTTCTGGTATTTCAAACACGTTAAACTAAATTTTCCTTTCCTCTCTTTCCCTTAATATAGATTAAAAATAATGACAATTGCTATTCAGCTAGCCAAGGGAGAACCATTACTCACTACCAAACAACACACAATAAAACCCAGGAAAAAGACTTTACAAATGGGTAGTAAAAGGTGGTGAAAGAGGCCATTATAATATACTAAAGTGGTGGTGCTGTTAAATAAAACATTTCAAGTGTTCCTTTGCTAGAAATCTGAACAGCAGATTCATTAAGCTGTCGCCATAATCAGGACCTTTTTAATGGTTCAGTCCAAGGGTCTTGTCAGAGGCCCAAACATTGTTTATCTACCCTTCCTGAGCATCTGTGTCACACAGAAGGTGTAAGGGGAAAGGAAGCGACATTTATGAAGCACTCACGGTGTGTCAGAGCCTTAACTACATTTAGTCCTCATGGTGACTGAGAGATGGGGACTGATACTAACCCCGTTTTACACATGAAGAAACGGGGCCATAAATATTCAAGATCCCCTAGTAAAGTGCAGAGCAGAGACTGGAGCCCAGGCCCTCCTGACTGCAAAGCAGCACAGCATTCTTTCCAGTTTCCTAAACTTACCTTCTACTGTGATGTGGAGCTTTTGCTTGCCTGCACCTTCATTCAAATATTTATTGAGCACCACCCATTGGTCATGCAAGGCAGTGGGAATGCAAGGGGGAAAAGAATCATGGAGCTTACGTTTTATTAAGGAGAAGACAGACAGATGTTCATGGACGCACTGATAACTAAGTAAGACCATGCCAGGCAATGACAAGTACACTGATTTGAGAAAGGAGATCCTGAGACAATGCGTGTCAGACAGAGAGGTCAGGAAAGGCCTCTCTCCAGAGCTGATATCTAGCTGAGACCCCATGAGGCACATATACTACCAGGAAAAGAGCCTCCCGGGTAGAGGAAGTGGCTACTGCAAAGGCCCGGAGATGAGAACAAGCGTGGGTGTTTGAGGAACAGTAAGAAGGTCAGTGTGGCTGGAGCACAGGGAGCAAGAAGGTAGGTGACAAAGACAGAAAAGCGGGCAGAGGCCAGGTCACGAAGCTCTGACCCTACTGTAAGGGCAATGGAAATCCACTGGAGGGCTTTAAGCATGGAAGAGTCATGATCTGATCTATGTTTCAAAAAGGTCACTCTGGCTGCTCTGTGGAGAATGGACTGTCGAGGAGGCCAGGCAAGACGTGGACTAAGAGGATGGTAGGAAAGATGTGAAGGGGTTAAATGAGGCGCACACACTGCAGGTGGAATCAGCAGGACTTGCTGATGGGTACGGGCGTTGTGGAAACTACTTCCGGTTACACCAGGTAGACAGCAGTGCTATTGCTGACAGGTGAGAGGAGAGTAGAACAGGGAGTCGGGTTTTGGACAGGTTAATGTTCACGTGTCTTAGCCAGGAGGAGACGTCAAGTAAGACAGCTGGCCGTATGCACTGGACAAGGTCTGGGCATACATTTGGAAGTCCCACCGCATGCTCCGAAGCCATGCGAGAGGGAAGGTATAGAGAGAAGGGGGCTGGGAACTCAACTCTGAGCTGCTCCACATTCAAGAGCCAGCAAAGGAGACTGAGAAGGAGAGGCCACAGGAAGGCACCGAACAGACCAGAGTGAGGGGCCGGCTGCTGCTGACAGGCTGACCTTGCCACTGGATTTCACAAGTTGGACACTTGTCACTGACCTTGATCAGTGGAGTGAATAAAAGCACTAGGAATGGGATAAAGAGAGAATGGAAGGGAAGGAAGTAGATACAGTGAATATAAGTAGTTCTTCCCTGACTTTAAGGGGAATCAAGCAATGGGGCAGTAGCTTGAGTGACAAGGTGGGGGAGGGGAGCAGGTTCATGTTAATGCTTGTCTTGTTATTGGAAATGATTCAGTGACAGGAAAAAACTAATGATGCAAAAAAGAGAGGGCACCCAGAGAGGACAGGAACTAAAGCCCAAGGGGAGGGTTGGTCTTGAGGAGGAGCAGGGATATTTATTTCTTCCATTCCAAAGTAGTTAAGTCAGAATTTGTGGGTAGAGAGGCAAATACGCTGGCAGCACTGGTGGGAAAAGTGAAACAGTTTGAGTTCACCTGTTTCTGTTTTCTCAGTGATGTGTCAGGAAGGGTCATCAGCCAGGGAGGGCAGAAGAGAAGCTGCAAAGCAGTCAGCTTCTGGGCAAGGTTCATATGATCATGTCGCTGGCCAAGACAAGGTCTTAAGGAAGGGTCGGATGCAACAGCTGAACAGGAGCAGTCACCAGAGGTACCAGCACGTGCCAAGGCTCTGAAACAAAGCCGTCGGCCTGTTCTAGGCACGGAAAGAAAGGCAGTGCGGCCGAAGCACAGGAGCAAGGCAAGAACGGCGCCAACAGAGCCGAAGGTCAGGGCGGCCGGACCACGCAGGCCCTAGCGGCCACATTAATGGTTCTGACCCCAAGAAAAGTGGAGCGTCGCTGAAGGATTTAAGTAGAGAAATGAAGTGATTGCTCGGGAAGTAGCGTGGAAAACAGACGGGAAGGGGGCAAGGATGGCTGCAGGGGACTAGTGAGGACATTATTGCAGAGATGCCGGAGAAACACGACGGCAGCTAGGACTGGAGAGGAGAGCACAGGAATGGCGAGAGGTCTATGAATTAGGGGCTACTTAGCAGGTAAAACGGTCAGAACTTAGGTTTGGGAGGTGAAGGAAAGGGGAGACTCCAGGAGGACCCTGGGGTGCCGTCTGGAACCCCCACAGATCGGGTACCCCTGTAGCAGGGAATCCACCTTCACACACTTGCCAGGGCTACCCCCCTGCAGCCCACAAGCTGCCAAGCCTCTTTAGAGCTTAGCAGACTGCTAACATCTCTGGACCTCTCACCAGCGCCACTCTCCAGGGTTACCTTACCTGTCCCTGAAACATGCCCAGCACAGCAGACTCAGATTTTCTAGGAGTTAGGGCCCCTACTTCTGTCACTCAGAGCTCAAGACTATTAGATTTGTAAAAAACCAATAGTCCCCAAGGGCTTCCCTTTCAGATTTTCAGATATCAAATTTCACACCTAATTTTAGGCTACAATGACCAAACCATCTCGGTGATAAAATCCTAGACCACAGTCCTCCAGGGAACGGGGACGAAATGAATTGGAAACACGTAAAGAGAGGGCTAAGATCACACACATGGTGACCAGCACAGGGGAGGAGGGACCAGCCAGGCGCGGCCCCGCACTGACCCTTTCACTCCACCTCCAACGGATGGATTGCTCCTGTTGATCAAGTGCAAGACAGCTAATTAGGCTAAAGTGACTACTGGGTAAGTCGCACCCTTATTTCATCCGAGCAGACAGGTTGAATCAGAGTTGCTCCTGGGGCCCAGCTACTCTGCTAGCCCCCTAGGCCCCGGGGTGAACGGCTAGAAGGTGGAAGGGAAGGTGGAAGGGCTCCGAGGCTGAAGGGAAGTCTCAGGCCCACATCTGTGCGAGCTCTGCACTGGGGTTATCAGACACGGCTCAACAGTGACTGCAGAGGCACGACTCACCGGCTGTCTCTGTGTCTTGCATACAGTATGAATCTTACCTGAGGGTTTTAGAAAGGGGTAGGAGTAACTGGCCGGGCAAGATTTAAGCAGTAATATCACCAAAACCCCACCTAATATTAACCGACCTGGATCTATACTTATGCCCATAATTTCACTTCCTCCTCCCAAGATGCCTATGGGTTAGATAAGTATCATCACCCCCACACTATAGATGAGGAAATCAATATGTGGAGTTATGCCACAGGTCTAAGTGGCACAGCTGGACTGGAGTACAGGTTTGTCTGACTCCAAAACCCCACTCCCACCACGGCCCATTGGACTTCCCAGCTCACACCACCCAGGTGTGTTCCTAGGTGGCCCTCTGAGAGAGAGATGCATCTTTTAATTCTGATATAACATGTGGGACCCTGATGTTGAAGAAATCCTCCATCTCTATGGTCAATTAACTCCACACGATAATAAACCATAAAAGCCACGGCCTGGAAGATTCATGCTAGAAAAATGTTAGGAGATGTCAGGGAATGGGGAAGGGGGAGCCTGCCTGAGCTCACAAAAACAGAACACTTCATTGTCACCCCAATAAATTAAAACAAAAACAAACACACACAAAAAAACAGAACACTTCAATCCTGTCTTTTAGCTAAGGAAATGTCTATGCAGGTTAGTCCACCAACGATACAAGAAACAGTGGGGCTCCTGGCTCTTGTCAGGAGTCATGCTTAGTAGTTATGGCTCCATTTCTCTATCTGTGCTGGAGGAGAACTGAAAACGTTCACTGAACACAAACCACAGGCCAGCCGTTTTCCTTACACGGTATTTTTCCTGTTTTTTCTTACTCCTTACAGCAACCCTAAGGAGTGGTCAGAGAAGCTGAGGCACTGCCAGATGAAGAAAAAGCTCCTTCGGGCTCCAAAGCCCAAGCAACTGTCATGATGGACTGGAACAAATGTGAAAGGGGGGAAATTGGCTCCGAAAAGATCAGTTTCAAAAACACAAATGTACCGAATGTTTCTCCGCTTTTGTTTTAAGGAAAACACCCTGTAGTATCTCCTCATGTAGGAAGGACTCCCAGCAGACATAATGAGGGGAGAATTTTTGTTGAAGCTCATCATAAAACAGCAGAGTCACAACTACAGTGGTGGTTTTTAAGCTGCTGTAGAAACTGGAAGAGATTTCGGTAGGGCTGATTCCTCTCACTGACAGCCAGACAAGCCCTCCCTGGGGCTCCCAGGGATGATTCTAGAGGAAAGCTTTCTCTCTCCTTGCATAAGGCTTTGCTGAAGTCCCCTCACAGCCACTCACATGCAGCCTAATTACTTAATTGCATGACTGGCTAGATCCCTTCCAAGTCATTTCAGGAGCTCTCTCAGGTAAATGACACAGCACCACCACCTAAATCCATTTAGCAGAATGACAGTTTGTTCTCCCCTCACACTGGAAACAAAGCAAAGCCAGGGCCCCACATCTACCTGGATTCCAGTAACAACATGGCCTTCTCGTTGAAGAAAGGGGTAAGCAGGTTCAGGAGCTCGCCTTCTTCTAGATTCTGGTCTCCAGGGCAGCCAGCTTTGTGGGCTCCATCGGCGTCTAAAATACTGGAATCTCTTTGCCTTAAGTATCCATTTTTGCAGCCCCCTTTGGGAGAGTCCTCCACAATCTGCAAATCAAAGTATTTGGTCAAATAATGGACTGTGGAGGAGAGGAAGGAGGCACATGGCGGAGAGGGAACGAATGGAAACAGTGAATGAGTGAGTGCTAGTCAGCCAGAGAGAACAGGAAGGCAGGAGAGGGAAGAGGGACGCAGGCAGCCAGGGCCACACACACTCTATGGCAAGGCGATGCTCTGGCAAGCATTTCCATCACTTCTGCTCACCCTCGGCTTCCTCCTCTGTAAGATGGGAACAGTACTGCCACTTCCCAAGGCGCAGATGAGCACAAAATGAGCTGACTCACCTGAGTGCATGATACAGTATCTTACCCGCTATGGCGTGTTCCCCAACCCCACGGCCCACTCCTTGGAAGCTCTGCCTGGGGCACAGAACCCCTGCCATTAGCAATGCTTCGGACGTTGGTATAGACTTCTGCAATGTATCGTCCCAATTATATAACGGAAAGGCGACTTGCTCATTACAGATCCATCCGAATTAATGTAACTTTGATTTGTCTCATTAGGAAGGTGGAAAGTTCCTCATTCCCATGGAGATGTTATTTATGGATCACTCAGTGACCCCTTCTCAGGTCACTGAGGGTCCCGGGAGTGGTACCAAGGATGCATCTAGTTAAAGCCCGTGCTGGGCATGTCTTGAGGTGCTGCAATTAGCATTCTTTCTCCTCCTTTGCAAAGCTGTAAATTTCTTCTACCAGCCTATAAATACCTCCCCTTGATTTCATTACTGCTGCTGAGATACACACTAGCCATCACACCCCTCTCTCAACACTTGTAAAATGATTAAGTTTTTAAATGGAAAACAAGACCCAGACAAAAGAGCTGTTATTTATAGGGTCTTGTTTGCCACCAATCTAGTTATTAAATCCATCTAAATAAGCAACCTCCCAAGAAGGAAAAGTCTAGAACGTAACAATAAAAACAGCAACTGCTATCATTCACTGAACATTTTGTACATACCTTTCTATTTAAATACCACAAGAATGCTCATGAGAAGTACTATTATCTTCATTGATGGGGAAACTCAGCTTAGGAGTTAAGCAAGGGTTAACTAAGCAAGGTCACAGGGAAAGTGACCAAGACTCAGAATCAGATCTGATTCCAAAGCCCCCGCCTAAACTGCTGTGCTCTCCATAATATCTACGACTTCATGACTTCCTGTTCATGACCCCATGAACTTGAACACCTGGGAGGCCATAATCTGCAGCCTCCTCGCTCCCACCACACCCCAGTCTTCAGGGTCCCTTCAACCTTGGAGAGTGTTTGCTCCCAATGTTCAGTATCACTGTGACTAGAGGAACACTCTACGTGGACAGAGTCAAATTCTCCTCCATGCCCAGGTGACACTAAGCTGGGTTCCAGATCAGGAGATTACAGAAGGCCCTCAGAAGGGGAGTTTGGTTCTATCAGGGGCTCCTTAACTGGAATCAAATGCTCTGGGAGTTCACAGCATGTAGAGACCAGGGCTCTTGTCCCAGCTCTGCCACTGACTTCCTCTGTGTGTGTCCCAGATAACCCAGCTCCCTGCATAGGCCTGCGTCTCCAATGCATACAACGAGTGGGTTGGGTCGGATCTCTAACGATCTGTCCAGGTCCAACATCCGAACGCCCATCATCCTCCTTGTGGGGACGGAGCCAGGAGTGCAGTTTCCAGGCTCTCGGCCTCACGTGGAAAGGCGCTGGCTCAGGTAGTAAATCGCCATCAACTGTGATCGGATGGCCATCAGCTGTGGCTAGTTGGCCGTCAGCTGTAACCAGTGAGCCATTGCCACTAATATAACTGCTGTGGCTACGCTAGCAGATGATGGTGGCTGAGCTAGCAAGCACGGAGTGCAGTTAGCACGGTGGACTGCAGTTAGCAAGGGGTTGGTTGGAAGAGAGAAGTGGACGGCGGGTTGCGGATTATGTGGATCCTACTTCGCCCAGCCGCCAGCGAGAGACTATAGTGGTGTGACTCCCCTACCTGTGGCTCCGTGGCTGTTCCTTTTTGGCCTCACCATATCCTGCGTTCTTACGTGGGGAGCGGGAGCTGAGACCCCGCATGACACTCCTATAACAGCCCTGTTTTTATTTGCACCTATATGTCTGCTGTTTCATGACTGGCTCTACCACCCAGTTTGTAACTTCTCAGAAGGAAGAGAACTTGTCTCTGCTGTCCACAGGCACACAGCTGGCACTCGATACAGGCAGAATGAACAGAAGCCCACTGGAGTCATTCCAGACTAGACAACTGGATTGGGCACAGATTGGGCGATGGAATAAGAGTTAATTGCCGTGTTCCTACCTTGTCACTCTGCTCCAAATGCTGGTCACTCAGGAAATTATTCTCGTCATCCTCTCCAATCTTGATTGTGTCCTCGACTTCCTTGCTAGCCGGAAGCTACATGGTGCATGGAATGGTGTGAAAATGCAACCCAAAAAAGGGTGCCGCATGAATATGCATGAATAAGTCAGTGATGACTTTTTTTTTTTTTTAATGCAAAGCAAAAAACAAACCAAAAAAGAGGCAGAAACAAATGCCAAAGCCATGAAATAAAAATTAACCAAAGTTAGAGTTGCTAGTTCTGGCAAATCACATTCAGCTGCCTGGGATCAGGCATAATTTAAGGACCAATTCCCCAAGAAATAACGAGAGCAATTTCCCCCTGCCCTCGCCTGGCCTTCCCTGAGCTGCTGTAAATTGAATATGCTGTCTGTTGTGCTGCTGCCATTCCTGCCATCGCTAAATTCACTCTCAGATTATATAAAAGTAACAAGATTTTGGAAAATAGCTATTGATGGAATTGAAAATATCAAATAGCAAGAAAGCAGTAAATGAAATTTATGGTGTGTCTGATTTATGCATCACTCCTCCTATTTAGCACAGGGCATAAACCTCTTTTTGGACTGTCACACATCTGAGATGGACGGTCCAGCAACACTGCATTTTGCTGGCAAAAGGTCCTCATTGCTAATAAGTAGGGTATCAGGCTTGCCTGACGATAACTGTATGATTTTGAAAAGGAAGGACAGTTATTTATACAAAGTGCATAAATCCCTAATGCTTTAAAGATGTGTAAATGCCAAAGGTTTGCCATTCTATAAATGGACAGTACAGAGTTCTCAAGAGGGCCAGATCTCAGTTCTCTGGAAGAGTAAAAATTCTAGTCATGGGACGGCTGGGTTAACCACATAGAAACTGAGAGGAAAGGTGGCCACACCCAGGGAGAACATCAGTCAAAGTTGTGTCAAAAATTATCCCAAACCGCATCTTCCCAAAGTGTCAAACCCACACACTAAGTGCTGAGTCACTTGCTGAGCATGCTGTACAGAGGAGCGATGTCTGGGGATCTAGCGCCATAGTTTTTTCTATAAATTCCTACATTTAGTCAATTACCCCCATAATTCTCCCAGCCCAACTGAAATCTGTCTGATCTTCCTTTTAGAGAAAACCCTTGTTTTGGAAGAAGAAAAATAAAACAGAGCCAAGTGACTTCAGGAAGTCATCTTATGGAAGACGTTGCAGGAGTAGAACATTCCACCCCACTACATCCAAATCTGCAATCAGGATCAAACAGAACCGATGACCACAAACCAGATCCTACTGTGCTAACGATCAAGCGATAAACAGACTAGATGTGCGTAAGTTTACTCATGAAGGCATAAAAGTTTCTAACTATGGGTGAGGAACCCTCTCCCGCTATTGGCTTCTTCCCTCATTATTAACATATTCTCAAGTAATACAGATCAAGTAGGACGATTAAACTTGGTAGCGAGAGTACAAAATGTTAAACGACTATGGAAAAAATATCGACAATTTCTTGTAAAACTAGTAACCATATGACCCAGGAATTCTACTCCTGGGTTTCATCAAGAGTAGTGGAAACATGTCTACGTAAAGATTTGCATATGAATGTTCATATCAGCTTTTATCATAATACCCAAAAACTAGAAATAATCCAAATGCCCATCAATAGCAGAATGAATGAACAAATTAATATATTCAAACAATGGAATACTACTCAGCAATAAAAAGGAACAAACTGCTGACTCACGTAACAAAATGGATAAATCTCAGAAAACATTATGCTGAGTGAAAAAGCGTTACACAAAAGGAGACATACTTTATCATTCCATTTATGTGAAGCTCAAGTATAGGCAAAACTAATCCACAGTAGAATAAAATGAGAAGAGCGGCCAGGGCTGAGGGTGGGAACTATCAAGAAGGGACATGACCTTGATAGGGGTGTTGGGTTACACGTGCACATACATTTGTAAAACTTAGCAAAAGCAGACTTACAATTGCATTTCACTGTATGTAAATTGAACCTTAAAAGAAAACATAACTATGAACATATTACGGTTAAAGATAAGCATGTTGAAGTGTTTAGGGGGAAGTGTACTGATGTATCCATGACGATTTATCCAAAAGATGGAGTAATGATGAACAGGTGGGAAAAGTTAATAGTAGAATCTAAGTGGTGAGAGTACCCTGAAGATAGTCTGCTCAAGTCACTCCTGTACGAGCAGGTCAATTCCTAACCACATTTTTCTATAATACATAAATTAATAACTAGTAAAAAAATATATAAGAAAATAGGGGCAACCTCATTAGAGGTTTTTTTAAATGTACTTTAAAATAGAAGAATGCCTGTTCTTGGTCTTTTGTTGGTTGGTTCTGAAGTGAACTGCCCACAGGCAGGAAATAGCAGTGTTGGAGCGGGGGGAGGGGATGCACACCACAGTGGCCATTTTGAAGATAAACGTGACCAACCATCATCAAGGGCTCCTACTATCTATACTCTTTGTCAAATTAAAAGTTTCGTTTATGAAAATAAATGAGAGGCCTATTTTATACCTAACCTCTATCTGTACTTTTGACCTAGGAGTTATACATCTGGGAATACAGTCTAAGGAAAAATAATCCTAACCCCAGAATAACATTTGAGTCCAAAGACAATGATCAGGTCCTTTAAAATAGTCAATCACTGGAACCAACCTACATGTCCAACAATTAGGGAAGCTGTTAGTTAAATCTCAGTACATTCGTAAGATAGAAAAAGATGCTATAACGTAACAGCAATTGGGGAAAAAATACAAGAAACAAAACTGTATATATGTATTGTGGGCATGCACACATTCATATACGCAAATAGAGAAGAGACCAAAATGTTAGTCAACTGTGTTTTAAAATGACAGAATTAGCGGTAATTTCTTTTCTCTATTCTCTATTTCCCAAGTGCTAGGTAATGCTGCGGGTTAATTAAATATCAGAGAAAAAAAATACCGAGTTTTTAAAACACAGAATGTTTGTTTCCTTTTCTGATTTACAGGCTCCTGAGAGTAGGAAGGGGACCCAGCCCCCACTCTGCAGGCCCTGCTGCACAGCAAAGGGTGTTTGCTTCTGCCTGGTTTCTCATCAGAGGAGAACCACACTCTCCCAAGGACGGCGGCCCTCCCTCTCTGCCACACCCCCCCCCCCACCTCTAACAACCTCTTCTCCCTCAGCTCAAGATTACTGTGGGAACATCATCCTTCCCAGGCTGCCCGTCCTGTCCCATTTGGGGGAACATGGGGGGCTGTGCTACGAAGGACAAGGCTATCCATAGGGAACAGCAAATTGAAGTGCAACCTGACAAACGACTCAATCTGAGTGGGCTGGTACGAAGACCTCAGAGTGGGAAGAGGAAAGGGCCTCTGTTCTCCTAAGGACGTAATGGGACATTTAACAGATTTTGTTTCAAAGGGCAAATGAACAAACAAACTCGCCATTTACAACCCAGATGAAGGAGGTGAAGAATGAGCTGCTTATTAAAAAGGCTGCCTTGGAGAAAACAAACCAAGAGACTCGTTTCTCCCTAAATGGACTGCAGATATTCTTGGTTTTCAAAATTATCTGGAGCCCTGGAGGCTACGATCAATAACAGTCCGTCTCTCAAAGACAGCAGATGGCCAGGGCGCAGCATAAATACCTTGGAGCATTTCTCACTTTGAAGGTGGGAGGAGACCGCTTAAGGCTAACAAATCTTTCCCCAGAAATGTTGTGGCAACAAGACCTCCATTTCTTTACCTGGCATGCCAGGCTGAGTTCAAGATAACGCTAACCAAGAAGATTCCGGAGGACCCAAGCACAAAAAGGCCCTACTACGTTTCATGGCAAGAACAGTTCCGGTCTTCTGAAAAAGCTTAACAGGTGCAGGGAGCAAGGCTCTTCCTCCGGGAGAGTTAGGCCAAGTCAGAAGCTAAAGGGAGGAAACGAAAAACTCTTCTTCACTGTCACACCTTCAGGGTTTTCCTAATGCGCAGCATGTGCCAAGAACCAAGAAACTCGGAGACAACACATCGCAGAGATGAGCAGAGACCCAGACGTCATCAGAGGGAACAGGCTTCCCTCGTCTTTCCCTGGGCGAAACCAACAGAATGGGCTTCTCACCCCCAGTACACAAGCCCAGTGATCCACATGCTCTTTAGTGTCCACGGCCGTGAGTTAACCTTTCGTGGCCTTGCAAACTTTCCAATCCGCCAGCAGAAAATCCCCACAGCCAGGAACCTGGCTGACGGGACTGTTTCCTGCCTGTCCGGTCCTCTGGACGTGGCAGAGTGCAGGGGCTCCCGGGTATGTGTGGGGAGGACCAACACACATCCCATCAAACTCAGAAGTCCAAATGCCATGCGAGCGAGACGATGCACAAAAATCAGAGCGTGGTATCAAGGCGGAGGACTACCCAGACTCGTACAGAAGGTAAATGAAAGATGTGTTACTTGTTTGATTTTCAATGTTAATAAATTCATTAATGCTACATCTCCACTACCCAAATTATCCGGCTGACCTGGCGATTCTCCAGGTCCCTCCGAGACCATGCCCCTCATCCAGATGGGCATCTGCAACACAGAGCAGGGTCGGACTTGGAGTCAAAAGCATCACAACGTACCAAACGTGTCCATGTAGACATGACCCAACCTCGAGAAAGCCTGCAGACAGACCTGCTGACCCCACAGGGCCCTCAAAACCCAGCCACAGCAAAGGGAATTTCAAAAGAGACGCCCTGAGACAAATGCAGTCTTGAGAAATTTGGGGGGCTGTTATTTTTTTTGTAATTAGCACATGATAACAAGAACGTTTCTTCTTACCTCTGTTTGTTGTACTGTCTCAAGTCTGTCATCCCCCTGGAACCCCACGCAGGAGAGATCGAAAATGGTTTTCTTCAGATGCTGGTTGTCTGTATACAGTTCCTTCACTAGCTGTATAAGGTCACTGACCTAGGAGGTAAGAGCAGAGGAAGGACTGGATACCCATACGCAGAGTTCAGATTCCCCGGGCCACTCCCCTGGGCACAGATCTTCCTATGAGCAGACCTTTCAGCATCACAGTCGTGGAGAGTCAGGCGGCCTGATTCTAGTCTTCCGGCTACGCTGGGTACGACGGAGAAAAACACTAGCACGCCTGTATTCTCATCCCAGGGCCACCACTGCAAGGCAAAGAGATTCTGGGCAAGCTCCCTAACGTGAGCCTCCACATGCCCATCTGTGGAATGGGTTCCTGGGAGACTGAACATGGTGATGGTCATAGAGCACGAGAGTCCTCGGTACAGTCTAATGACGGCTCCTACTCTCTCTGTGTTGTTCGAGACCCTCGGGAGGAAAGTCCCCAAGACCAAAGCTTCTGAGATGTGTCCAAGCCTTATTTTACACCTTCGCTATACACCTACCTAGCAATGTCAATAGTAATAACAGTCTTCAATCACAAAGCAACTTACAGCTACTAAAATACTCCCACAAGCTTTAGTCAATCATTCCTTACAAAAACCTGAGGAGGTGGGCAGGCTGGTATGACTCTCCCCATTTTACAACGAAGAACCCGAGGTACAAAGAGTCCTAGGTCCTGCAGCTGGGGGGTGTCTGGAGAATTAAGAGACATACGAGCATAGCGGCTGCCAAAGTGTCTAGTCATGTGGGAAGGGCAGCTGCCTCCACAGAGGCAGAGGCAGAGCCAGGCCCGGAGCTGAGATCTTGGGACTCCCAGCCCAGTGCGCTTCCCTAAGACACAGGTCTTGCCAGGCCGGGTGCAGAAGCAATTGAGCAGACACCCCCTTCATTCCCTGCAGCCTTCAAATCCCAATGGCCAGTAATTTTCCAAAGACTTCTTAATGGGGTTGTGATTAGCCTCTCAAATAAAGTGGGAAATCCCATCCTGACTACACAGAGCAGATGTCCACTGCACCAAAACATGAACACAAATTGGACCCAAATCGAAAGGTAATAGTGGGAAGAACAAAACATTCTGATTCTATAAACACAAAGTGCCAAGCAAGTGAACTACAGCGGGTCCCTAATATAGCCACAGTAGGTACTAGAAGCAGCTATTGTCATTCCCATTTCCTTTATCTTCAAAAATTTATAAATCCCTCAATGCTAATTGCTTTACTCCTCTCAAAATACTGACATTTTTAGAGTTCTCCTTTCTATTTCTTTCTTTGGTACCTTACACCTGCTATTTTTCTCTTTCTCAGCTGAGAACGCCCTCTGCCCAGACAAACTCCTACTCATCCTTCAAAACCCACTTCAGGCCTCACTTCTGTTGAGAAGTTTCTTCTGATCAAGGGAGCACACCCCAAACCCCAAGCTACCCTGTCCTTCTCTGCTGCCTCTGTACCTTGTACAGCCTGCTCGGATTACAGCAGCCCTTGCACTCCACACTGCAATTCCTCATTTGCGTGTCTGTCCACTCTATCAGAAGGTGAATTATTCCAAGACAGAAACTGAATCTGTCACATGTATATGATAATTTTACAATAAAACAGCCTCCTCTGAGGTCACGCTTCCTATTCTTATCAATTGCTCTCAGAACCTTGAAATACTAAACCACTCTAACCAGACCAACAATCAACAGACTAAAAAACCTGTCCAGTTTTAAAAAAGATTTATTGATCAAACCTGGACCTTTATTCTCCCGAAAAGCATCTATTAACTCCCACCATGTGTGCCAGGTACTGGGAAATCAGAAATAAATAGGACGCGATCACTAACTTGAAGACGCTCACAGCCTCGCAGAGGGTGAGGACAAACAGCCAGATAATTACAGAGCTGCCTGAGAAGGAAATCACTGTGATTCAGGACAAGAAAAGAGGCAAATGACCTGAGGAAAAGGTGGCTAACTCTACGTGGAAGGATTAGAGAGCATTTCCTAGAGAAGAGTGAGCCAGGGCCCGGGCCTCAGGCCTGAGAACGAGCGTCTCAGAGAGACGGGGAGGGCGCTCCAGGTAACATGTGCAGAAGGAGCAAAGACAGGCAGGGAGGACAGGGAAGAAAGGACAGGAAAGGGGCTTTCAGAACCTTACACCTCTGATCAGGAACCCAACAGACAACAAATAACCAACAAAGCACTGAAACTCAGAGGCCAGTACCTTTTTCTTAAGTTCTTCTTGAGAAAAATGCTCCACTTGAAATCGATTGTTGTCTTCAAGACAAATACTCAGATAAGATGTTTGATCACTATAAAACGAAAATGGTTCTTCTGCTTAAAGAAAAAAAAAAGGGGGGGTAGAAAAAGAACATCAGAAATAGATCCTTCCAAGACCAATCCCAGTGTCATCCATCTCAGGCAGTTTGAATTGGGTGGGGGTGGGGGTGGGCGCTGGAGCGGGGCGTAAGTACACATAGGGAGTTTAACCTTTAGGACACAAATAATTTCCCTTCTGTCTCTACAGGCTGGTATCTCAACGTATGGTTTTATCATGGGCCGTATCAGCTTTCACTGCAGCCAATTCTGAATTCTAATTTGCATATCAAGTGTTGTGCCTGGAGACCATTCTGAGTGGCAAAGCGAATGGTGATTTCAGTGTAAACGAGAGAGCGACTGTTTACGTGAGCATACGGGGAAATCAGACGCGACCCGCAAGGGTAGAACACAAGGGAAATAAGCGCCTGATGGTTTTTTATGGCCCCAGAGTCCTCCATGGTAGTGAGCAGACCAAGTGCAGAAACCGCCTGCTCGATCCCAGATAAGAGAATCTGGTCGCCTACGTAAGGGTCCATTTCCTCTGCCACACAGGTCAGAGCGGGAAGGCGCAGAGGAGGCCAGGCTATTGCCTGAATGAAGTATAGCCACCAACGTCTCATTTAACACACATGGCTATGAGCTGATATACCTAATATACTAGACAGAGCCATACTTCAAAAGGAGATGTCCCAGCTCACATCTGGGTAAATCACTCCCCACCCTCTCCCCCTGGGCCTCAGTTTCTTCTTCTGTAAAAGCAAGTCAGTACCGACCCGACCTGATGGGGTGACTGTCAGGCTCGGGGCTGAGAAGTCAAGTGCCTGGCGCTGCGCCCTGGACACAGCAGGTGGGTGCTCAACAAGTGCCACCCCTCCCATTGCTAGTACCAATTTTCCCCAGATGTGCCAGGTACCAGGCCAGACATACAGAAAGGGAGAAGATTCCAGCCCAGACCCCAAGGGGCGCAGGTTCTAAGAAGGGAGTGGGCCAAACAGCACTGTGATGGCAACAGTAAAGAACCACAGGCGCCTCATCTCGCAGCCCTGCCTAAGTGAACCCACGTGTGGTCATGACAATGCCAAAAGCAATATTTCGACATGAGACAGCAATCTCACTCCCACGCGTCTGCAGTCAGGGTGCTGGGGCAGGCAGGGCGGGTGTTTCCCAGGGAAAGGGGACTGCAAAGTTCCAAGGTTGCCTGAAGCTGGAAGTACCAAAGGATACAGACCATAGCAGAAGCACCAGAAAAGCAACCCTGAAGCAGACCCTCTGCAGAATTAATACAGTTTGCTGGGCCTTCGACGAGGAAGGCCGAAGCCAGGCGGATAAGGCTGGGAGAGCCACGTTAATAGTCACCACAAAACAGGAGCCCCAGATGAACCCTGGGGTGCCTCTTCTCCTCCTGGAGTTGGAGGCCTCTCCTTACATTCAGCCAAGGCCCTCCACGTGGAAAAACCAAAGGGAAACACATACAAGAGGGTGTGTACCTTCCCGCCTCCGAACTTCGCTGATTTGCTCCTCCAGCGTCTTCCGCAAATTCCGGTAGGAAAGCACGTCGTGCTCCAGCTGCTTCCGCAGGGCAGCAACGTTGTCTAACTCAGCCTGCAGGCTGCTGACACTTGGTAAAACAAGACATCAGCAATTTTAAAACAGACCTGTTTGTGCTTTAAGATGCAAAACCCAGCAAGCCTTCCTTTGACTTTCATGTCACTTGTGGGTTTTTTTCTGGTTATAAAAGCAAATACATCTTTATTATAGAAAATGTAAAATATAAAAGTATAAAGAAAAAAATTACCATGATCCCCCTACTGATGAACACATGGCAGACTGTATTTCCTCCCAAGCTTTTTCCCTGAGTATGTTTTACAAGGTGGAAATCACACTGGACATACAATGTAAGTTGTGCATTCTTAAATACTTCCCTACATTTTTGGAAATTATTTGCAAACACCATTTTTTATGACTGTATATTATTCATAGGTAAGTGTCCCACCATTTACTTTAACTCGCGCCCTATTAATGGGCGTCTGGGTCATTTTCAAGTTTTTGCTACAGATGTAACTAGGGAAAAACAGTTTAAATCCGCAGGGTGTTTGGAAAAATGCCTTCTGAGGGCTTGGATTTGGAGGGGTGGCTCTCCAGAGCCTGGGGATCGCCTGGCACCTGGGCTTCACTAGAGGGGACAAGAGAGGATGCCTGCGCCTGCTGTCACTCCAGAAAGAGCCGACACCGGGGTGAGGGTGAGTCGCAGGAAGGAAGAGAAAAAAGAAAGAAGAGTGAGCCGATAAAAGGAGGGAGAGAGGGACCAAACAGACTCCACTGTAATGGGTTAGCCACTCAGAAATCCACAGAACAGATTTTTGTTTTCGGGGGGTGTCAAGTTTCATAGAGGGGTCACTGTAATACAGTGCTGAGCTGCATGGAGAGCACCCCAGAACTCAGGGGAGGCCAAGAAAATGCACCCCTCCCAGAGTCGGCATTGAACGCGGGGAGGACAGTCCACCAAAATCGCCCCAATGACAGAAACGCCCTGTATTTGCTGACACACAGCCAATCGCTGAACATGCCTGCCGAGCATGAACTGTGGCTGGCGGGCCCAGGAACTGAACGCTTCTCTAAATGTACATGTAAACAGGCACATGGCTGGTGGCTACCAACTGGGCCCTGCAGGTCCAGAAGAGCCCAGGACTCCTTACGACGTGTATGGGGCACGGGTCTGAACCCCTTACACCCAGCTCTCAGAGGAACGGAGACCCCAGCTAACATCTGAATAACACAAACAATGGTCCACTGAACTCTGTGCCCAAAGCCTATTTCACACTCAGGTTAGTGTCTTAAGACAAATTCCTAGCAGGTCAAAGGAATGAGTATTTTTCGCGACTACCACAACATACTAACAAATCCGATAGCCTCCTTTGCTAGACACCAAGAAATATATCACTCCCTGTCCAGCGTAAGAGGGTCCACCAACACCTGAAAATTGTCCATATAAAATTTATGAAGATGTGGCTTTTTCTAGAAAGTCTATCAGCTTTCAACAGATTTTTCAAAAGGAGTCCACAGCCCCAAAATGGATAGAAGCTATTGCTCTAAATACCAGGGGGGGCCAAAAAAATGTATACACATTTTCGGAGATGTTACTATGTGTTACTTTTCAAAGTTGAATTGAATTACAGTAGCAATGTGTAGTATGATGTTCACTCAAAAGGTGGCGTTAACCAAATGAATGCTCGTGTCACCATGGGACAGGCAGGACAGTCAAAGAAAATGGAGGAGGCACATTGTCGCTCGAGGAGAGCAAGACCATTCTGAAGTGGTATTTGAAATTCAAGAACGCTGTGGAAGTACAACAATGGAGGCGTGAGTGTGCAACAGAACCTCCAACTTAACACCCTTTGACTTCTCCCTATGGGGGACCTTAAAGAATGTGGTGTACCCTAGAAACCCGGCTACACTGGCGGTACTTCAGGAAGAAATTGAAACAGCATGCGCAGTGCTATTAGTGGACACTTTGTCAGCATTGCTCAAGCAGTAGTTCGCCGTAATCAGAAGTGTCTGGACGCTGATGGTAACCACTTTGAGCACCTCTTGTAATCGCAGAAGTCAAACGTGACTTGTGTTCATCTTTTGTTATCGGTATATACTGGGTATTACAATTTTAACACAGATTTTTCCTTTTTAAAAAATGTGTATACATTTTTTGGCACCCTCTGTATATATGCTACAGATTCAAGCCCCACTTCTCCTTCAGAAATTTCTTCCAGCTCCAGCCACGGGACTGCACACATAAATCAACATATAGCAGAAGCAAAATAAACCATTATGTCTAATCTTCTATGCTCGCTGCTCTGACGATGGCTCATTGTGGAGCAGTCTTCTTGCCAGGGAAGGGGCCCTACTAGCAACGTGTACCTGCTTCCATTTCAGAACAATCATAGCGAGCAACGTGGAGGCTGATGGAAAACCTTACAGGGGTGTCACAGCTCAGCACTTGCGTGGATGCAGTCGTGCTGCAGAGACACGTAACCGGGGAAGAAAAAGAGATTGTTTTAGCGCAGCTCCTGTGATTAGGGCTGGGAAAGCTAACTGCTTCACTCCCTCCTCCCTTTTCTGACAGGGTGAAAAGGACACAGCTGCTGCGCCTGTGTCTGTCATTTATGTTTCCCCAACTCCAGAATCTTTTTCAAGGTGTGAGGAGTTGGTGGAACAAAAGGTGCTTCACTCAGAAAGAGGCAAGAGCTCCATGCATTCTGCTTTTGGGAAAGGAGTGGGGGAGGAGGCGGAAGTGGGGAGGCAGAGAGGCCCAAACTCCAAATGGCACTCCCCCCCCCCCCAGGAGCTCGACGGCCCAGCCAGTCAGGCGCCCGCCAGAGTCCTGTTGTCCTTCTCTGGAAAGTGGGGTAATACCATTCCTTCAAGACTGTTTTGAGGATGAAATGAACTGCTGCATGGGAGTTGCCCAGCGCCTCACACATACCACCTGATCAAAAAACATCACTTCCTCCTCCTGTATATCCTAACAAGTCCCGAACAAGAGATAATGTTCACAAGCCAAAATTTCTGACTCTTATGAGTTACAATAGTGATTCTCATCTGGAGACGATGTTGCCGCCCAGGGGACATGTGGCAATATCTGGAGACACTGCCACAACTGGGGCAGGGAAGGGTGCTCCTGGCGTGCCATGGTGAAAAGCCAGGGGCGCTGCTAAACATCCTACGACGCAGAGGACAGCCCCTCCTTACAAAAAGTTATCCAGCCCCAAATCCCAACAGCGCCGAGGGTGAGAAACCCTGAGCCGCAGGGAACTGCAAAGAGTACTAGTTCTCAGGATGAGCGATGTCTCAGTAAGGGCCTCGGCTCGGGCGGGGGCCCGGGCGATGCGAGCGCTGGTGATTCCTAGCTGTAGAAGCTCGGACGACACCCTAACATCTCCGAGAGGATTTCCACTTCTGCAAGACGGGACAAAGGCGCCAACTTCTACGTGTTGCTCTGAGGAATAAGCTAGTAAAGGGGAAAGGACCAGGCACACACGTGCCCATGACTAGTCTCCTTCCTGACCTCCCTTTCCCATTGGAATGACAGTACTTCCTACGGTATGCCTCCAGAGTCAGCCACTGTACTGCCAGTTGCCAGAGTGAGAAATGCTAGTTACCAACAGGGGCGCCCCTTGCCTCAGCTCATCGGTCTGCCCTCTGGGCATGGCAAGGACGGAGCAGCCGTGTGTGCGCGCTGGGGTATCGAGACATACGGACGCTTCTCATGTTGTATTCTTCATGTGTTACCATTGACTGAGCGCTTACTATGTGCCAGGCAGTATTAGGACGTCACACATTATCATCTCGTTTCAAAACAGCCCTACAAGGCAGGTAGGTGGGCAGGCAGGTAAGTAGGGAGGTAGGCCAGCCAATCTCAACTCTGCAAACACACACGGAGGCTCAGGGTGAAACGAGACTTACCCCAGAACTCAGAGCTGCTGAGTGGCAGAGCTGGGGTTTGCACCCTCAATGGATTTTGACTGAAGATGAAGCACCCTTGTCAGTCACAGCCCTGACCTGCCTCAGTCCCATCTCACATTTTTATACATTAAGGAAGAGCCTATGAAATTCAGCATCCACGATGCTAAGGGGACTTGCCAGCAACATATCCACCCACACGACCTCGCAGTGCCCAGAATCGAATCTGGCTCCCAGCCAGGGAAACTGCACAATTAAACTCACGTTGCCCATTCCCCCTTAGAGTTTCCCAGCATTGCTCAACCCCTTCCCCAAGTGAAAATGACTCGTAGCTAAGGGTTCTGGAAAACGCTCACTTGCAGAGAGGGAGGCCTACTCTCAGAATTTCATTAGATGTTTTCATTTTCCCTAAACTCATTTCAGATTTAAAAATCTGAAAATTATCCCATAACTTAAAAGGTTGGGGGAGGCAGATAGGGGAGGTATTCACCCACTGAACATTTCCCAAGTGCCGACTCCATCGCGGCCCCAGGAAATGGAGGCGAGCACGACAGGATCCCCGCCCTGAGGGAGCTCCCGGTCCCGAGGAGGCAGGTCACAGAGACAAGCACACAAAGGTGCTAAGGGCAGTTGTGAGGGCAGAAGAACAGAGGGGGCAACTTCCTGGGGATTTGCGTGGGCCTCCTGACTAGGGTAAGCCTCAGGATGAAATCTCCAGGACTAGTGGGAGACAAAGCAGGGTGTGGGGACCCAGGCGAAGGCAGGGGCAGGAGAGCACATGGGAGGGAAGCACAAGGCTAGAGTGAAGGGCCTAAGAGCAGGAGCGATGAAGGGTGAGTTTGTGTAACTTTTTATTATGGAAACTTTTGGTCACATACGAAAGAAGACAAACTGTGATGCAATGAGCCCCTCCCCCATCTGCTCACACCCCAGCCCCAACAACCCAGTCGTGTTCCACGGTATTCCTGTCCACTTCCTCTGCTTCTGTGCTGTTTTGAAATGAACCCCAGACACCACTCCTTTCCCCTATAACTATCCCAGTGCGTAAGAGAGATGATTTCGTAATGTGAGAAATCACTGAGGCCCATCCTGTGTTTACAGACAGGCAAACGGAGGCCCAGCACAGGCCATGTGTCTGTGGACACAGAGCTACAGCCAGACAAGACCACGAGCCTGTAACTGACTCCACGCCGCCTCACAGGCACCGATTCATATCAGCAATTCTGTAAAGACAAAGTCACTCCAAGACGCAGAGACTTGTTTGTGTCCCGGGGTCTGTCCCTCACCACCTCTGGTCTAGTCACTTCACGCCTCTTACGGAAAACAGGCATAACATTAATACTTCCCTCACACACACTTGTGAGGATCGTCTGAGATGATACATAGGACTTTCTAAATCTATGATAAGTAGTATAAAAACCTGAGAGATTATATTTTTATTCTAAGTTTGTTGCCAAAAGTCAGACAATTCTTGATAGAAAATAGGTATATGAGATTTAAATAAGGCAATCACCATCTAAGTACTGTAAGCTTCCTAGGCAAACTGGTAGGGCTTTGCTGCCTCTGAGACACGAGCACTTATTCAAAATTGTGTGTGTGTGTGTGTGTGTGTGTGTGTGTGTGTTCACACTCCCATGCATGTGATACACAAACAGGAACCCTTACCTGTCTGAGTCCTGCAGAGATTTTACCAGGTGGCTGTAGATGTCCCGCTCTTTCTTCAAGACCTGAATCAGCTCTTCATAGTCTAACTGCTGCTTTTCCTGAAAATGACAATGGGCATCTGACATTAAGGGAAGAATTTTGAAAGAGCACGTCCTTACATTATGCAAACATATGTGGACAGTTCTGGTTTCTAAATCCAAACGCTGATCCCCTGTGCCAGGCTCTGGATCAGGCCACAGTCAGGGCGCGCCACCTGCAGGAGGAGTGGGGAATGACTGCCCATCGCCTCAGAAAACTGAGAGCTGTGTGGTGCTGCCAACGCTCAACAGCTGCAATGAAAGAACCATCATAGTTGTCCTATTCGTCCACCGTGAAACAGCCACCCCTCAGAGCTGCTGGTCACCGTTTTTACAACACTACGAAGACTGTCTTTCCACACTTCTTCTTGCTCCAAAGATAAGAAATTCAGAAACCAAAACCTGACAAGTATTAGGGACAAGGGACTTTATATCAAAGTATAAATGAGTCACGCTTTACAGGCATCCCAGAGTGATAATGAAGAGATCTGAGGTGGTCTCTGCCGCACAGTAGTAACTAGTGACCTAGGTAACTAGCTGAACAAACCTCTATGAGGTTTAGTGTCCTCATTTATGAAATGGGGATGTGATTTTGTGAATCAACGTTCTCAAATGTGAAATTGTTTTTAAAAGTTCAAATTTCAGCTCTGCCAACTTACCAGTTCTGGGATCTCAGGAAGTTACTTAATGAAGACTTGGTATTCCTACCCGTAAAATGGTGGACAATATCCACCACCTCATGGAGGTATAGGACAGATAAAAGTTAAATTGTGTACTATAAGGAAACAGGGATCCCAAGAGAAATGGCCAATGCCAGTATTGGGGAAGAAAATCAAGGACAGTAACAAGATCTGTCTTTAGCATTTTGTTGTGCCAGAAAATAAGGGATTGCTTACATAATGACAGAGTGTGTTACCAGAAGGACAGGGGAGCCAGTTTGAAAAGGCCAAATCTGGAACAATTTGAGCTGCAAAATAAATAATGATAGTTACAGATTATAACCTAGCAAATAAAATCAGAATTCACGAGTCCATTGTGACATGAATAAATGTATAAATAAGAAGAAGAGGCGGCTTTTCTTTATGGTAGAACAACAACTAATAAATGTAGAAGGAATGATGGAATTAGAAAAATCACCACTTGCCAACCACCACGATAAGAAACAATTCAGCCAAGAAACATAAAAGGGATGCTAAAACCAGTGGGTGCAAGTTTGAAGATGAGGGTATTTACATAAGATTCACCACCACCCCCGCAAAAAAACCCAAAACTTATTACAAAGGACAAAAGATTAGCTATATAGTTGAGACACCAGGCAGACATCACCTTCGTAAAGTTACCAAGGTTAGCATGGCCAAAATGGGACAAGCCTGAATCACGTGCTGCTGGGTAGGACGCGATGACAAGACTGCGTCGCTCCTGTGATACTCCTACCCAAGGTGTCCAGCCTGAGGCCAATCACCAAGAAACCCCAACTTAGGGACATTCTACAGGATACTTCAAAGCTATCAAGGCCATGAAAGTCAAGGAAAGACGGAGGAACTGCTCCGGATTGGAGACTTAAGAATCGAGACAAACGCAGCGCGTGACCCCGAACTGGATCCTTGTGCGACAGCGGGCTTCACGGGACAACTTGTGAAACACAAATGAGTGTGAGGATGGGAAGGGAGTGAAGCGACCCTGTGAACTCCTTGTTTGTGGTGGCTGCGCAGTGTTACACAGCAGGGTGTCCCTGCCTAAAGGAAACATGCTCTAACGTGTTCCAAGGTGACAGGGCTTCACGTGGGCAACTCACTCTCAGATGGCTCGGGAAAAGTAAAACTCTTCACTCTTGTAACTAGCCATATACTTGAAATCATTTCAAAATAAGATGTTAAAATAAATAAAGTTAATGTGTGCAGAACAGCTAGCCCAGCCTAGATGCTCTCAATACTGGGAGGGGACACACGGGGGTAATGGTGGGACGGGAGCTGCAAGCAGCCCTTTAATTTCACACTGACTTACGCTTTCTCCTGAAGTTAACACACTACGCAGGACAGGGATTCCGAACCTGATTAAAATTCAGGAGCTGCATGAATATAAACAGCGGGGAAAAGCCACATCTTTACTTTCACTAACCCCTAAGTTTAGCACTGCCTTCAATTTTGAACTGACGGAACCCTGTTATTGCTACAAACCACAGCAGTCGTCCTGTTTCCCTGTGACTGTCATCAAAAGAATTGGAGACTCTGTATATGTTACGGTATCTCAAAATATGTCTTATCACGGCTTCAAAATTACAGCAGTCACTGCGCTCACCACTCAATCTTGTTACTTACACATTCATAAAGCCGTGCCATTTTTAGCATACATTTTAATATTTTGATAACCAAAATTTCAAAATAATTGGTTTCCTTTACAATCTTGTGCATGTAAGTATTTTTCCAGGGAAGAGGCCCTTGGCTTTAGCTGACTACCAAAAGGATGCAGACGGCACAAAAGGGTTCCGAAGCCCTGACCTGAGAGAATACTGCTACGCTTCTAGCTCTGAACAAAACAAGGCAGCAGCACCGCCTGCCAATTAAAGGTGTAAAGGCTGAACCACCAGCTTGGTTATGAGTAGTGAGGCACCATGGCTGCTCGAAATGCCAGGCCCTTTTGTAAATCCTGCCACGTGTCACTGGCACAGGGAGCTCCCACATGCCTTTTGCGCACAGCAAGTGTCACGTGGGGCTGTCTCAGCTCCCACCTGCACACGCCATGTGTGCAAACAGAGGGTCCCAGAGACGCGACTGGGGAAAAATTCAACAGGAAACCAGGACCAAGAAGCCACCGAGTCCGCAGCATGTCAGCCTGTGCTGAGCGCCCGCCAGGCATTTTTTCCTTTGATTTAATCCCCACAACAACCCAATGAGCTCAGATGTGACCACTCTGCCCATTCTGGTGAGGAGGGAACCATGGCACAGAGGGCCAGTAGCGTGCCCAAGGCCAGGGCAGCCAGGCGCCAAGTGCACCTGCCAACGCCCCATAATGGATACAAAGCACTGGGGGCTTGAGCAGGGTAATGTCAGTGCTGTTGCCACATAAAAGCCAGCCAACAGTGACAGAGAAAATAAGGAAACTTACTGCTTCTTGAGCACCCACCTACCTTTTGAGGCAGTGATGATTAAGAGGGTGTGACCTTATTAACTGTGTGACCTTGACAAGTTACTCAGCCTCTCTGTGCTTCAATATACTCACCTATTAACGGAGGAAACAATTCTACGTATCTCACTGCGTTGTTAAGGAGATTAAATGAGTTCATCTATACAGAGTTCTCAGAACAACACCTTGCATAGAGTAAATACTCGATAAACACCAGCCATAACTACTGTTCCTATGCTCCCGTGCTATGCTCGGTACTTGACTTAAATAATCTCTAATCACCACCCGGGCAGATATATTAATCTTCCCGTGTTTCTGATGAATAAACTGATTCTCTGAGAGGAGAGGTAACTTGTTCAGCTAACAACTGGCAGTCAGAATTGGTGCTTAGGTATGTAACTTCAAAGCCAACCAAGAAGGGCTAGGATAAAAGACAGATAAAAATGGAGTTCTGGTGGACGGAGTACCCTCCAGGTGCGGAAATGTGTGCCCAGGGAAACAACACCAACCCTGGGGACCCTGTATCTTAACTGGGTCGCTGCGGGCTGGGCTTTCAGCCCTAGAGGACCACCCACTGTGGTGCTCAGGCCTGGCTTCCTGGCTCAGCGCCCTCTCCTCTTCTTTGTAAAGGCAGCTGTTCCAAACCTTCACCAGTTTCTCAGGTCTCTGCTCTCCTCAGCCCCACCCTCCACCTGCGAGCTGACCACAGCTGCACTTGCTTTCCTCCTGCCCTTGCATCTCCGTGGAATGGGAAACCCCTCCATCCGAGCGCCGGGGGAAACTCCTCACTCCTCTTCAGAGACTGCATCCATCAGTCCCTCCTCTCTACAGACAGACTCCAGACACCTTACAGGATGTGCTCAGGCCAAATCCTCACCAGGAAGCCTTCCCTGACAGAGAGATGCCCTCTTCTGGTTCCCTCACCCCAAAGGCCAAGCGCATAGCGACCTCCCGTTCACAGGTCTGGGGGCTCCTTGCGGGCAGCAGTGTACAGGGCCCAGTATAGTACCTGGCGCAGATCAAACACGGCCACAAATACTTGCTGAGCTGATGATGAAATAGGTAAGAGAGGAACACAGGGGCTGATGGGAATCTTAAGAGCAGAGATTCCTGTGGATATTTTGCATAATGGAAGTCGCAGTGAGTCAACGTCTTCCTAGAAGCAAATTGCTTACCCATGTTAAATAAATGAACTCTTCGGAGCCATTTGGGTCACATTTCATCAATCACCTATTCCCCTGCGTTGAATCATGCCCCATTAGAATGAAGTCATTTGGCTCCCTCAGCAGAGCTGACAAACAAGTGGATCTCCTCGGCCTAGAGGCAGAGGGCCAGGCTGCCCGGAGCAGAGGAAGGAGAAGCACCTCTGAGCAGGAACAACCCACGCCCCGCCCCACCCTCCAGCCCTCACCCTCCACCCTCCACCCTCCACCCAGCTCCTCCAAACAAGAAACAACCCAGACGGGAGACCGCTCAGGTCACAGAAAACTTGAGATGGCCACATAGCTACTGTGTGTCCGACTCTGCAGTTACTCTCCACAGCCGGAGAACGACGATCCACCCAGCTCACCACCATTCCCCTGCTTCACCTGAGAACTGTCCCTGAAATACAGGGCAGGGGTGAGTCCTTGGAAGACCCCTCTCTCCTCTGTGAGCCAACCCCTGGGTCCACACTAACCCAATAAGATTCTCTCCAGAGATTCAGAAATTTAAATGGAGACACCAGAAGTCTGGGAGTCAATGGGTGAGTCAGGTCAAAGACAAGTCTACAACGTCTGCTATCCACGGAGCTGCCACCATCTCACTCGCAGCATACTGTATGTCGCATACTGTATCGGTAACAGCCCCCAGTATGTTCCCGATAAATACGCCCTCCTATTGTTGTTTTGCTCAAACTACTCAATGCTGGATTCTATAGCTTGCAACCCAAAGAACCTTAACTAACACACTTACATTATTTCTAATCCTCTCAGGAAATAAGCATGTAATTGCCCATCATACAGAGTAGGACGGAGGGTGAGTTTCAGAGAGATTAAGTGACTTGCACAAGGTCACAGAGCTAGTAAGTGGCAGAACTGACATTCCAACATAACGACACCGCCATTTTCTGCTCCACCACAGTTTCCTTGATGACTTGGAGGAAACGCGTGTGATGTGCTGACCACAATCTGAAGAGGCAGCAGACATGGAAAGAGAAAACTTAATGGCTCACTTCTTGGTAATCAGGGCAATTTAGCGGCCTTCTAGATAGACGGTGTCTATTTCAGAAGCGATGTCACAGCTCTGCAACAAAGACGTTTCTTTTCACACTCAGGAAATTCAGCAGCGATGTCCCAACCATGTCAACAGCCAAGCTATAAATCTCTGGCTGCAGCAAGTTAAATATGGTCCATGTGTTTTCCCCTCTGTTCTTCAATTCCCCGATCACCCAGCATTAATTCTCAGGCTCACACAACGGTGAGAAGGAAAACAGACTGCCCAGAGTCGATGGACACATCATCACCGCCTCAAGTTCTGTGCAGAAACGGTCAGAGGATCAAGCCTAAGTCAACACCAATGGCCAGAGGCACAGCAGAGGGAATCCATGTTTTCCACAAGAGAGAACTATAATCTGCAAAGTGTACCTTCCTGGGGTGGGGGCGGGGGAGGGAGGTGGACAGGGGCCAGCAGGCTGCAACAACTGGGATTTCTTAAACTGACACCTAGAAATTTACAATTCCTAAATGATAATTTTATAATTCTTTATCCACAATTTGCAATCAGTCTTACAGAACAGAATTAAAACCTTTGCTAAAATACTCAGGTATTTTGCACAGTAATTTAAACATCATCAGGATTTAAATATAATTGAAATGCCCGTGAAATGAGTTTTATACTTGCGGTAATATGAAAGTACTACAAACATCATGTAAAAAATTAAAAACGAAGTGGTACAGGTGATCAAACTAATGAGGTTAAATTTTAAAATACTCAGCCTGTTCAATAAATTTATAAACATTCTGTTCAACATTTAGATACTTTTTACATGACTAAAACATGATTCAACATAGCAAAGTTTAACTAAATGCATTCAAGTAAGTGAAGATCTGTCCATCCAAAACCCTGATGGGCTGCTATCTTGTTTCAAAACACACTACTATGCCTTATTACAAATTAGTGTACATCTCAACACCCAACTAAAATTGGCCAAAGTGAAACAACTATATGTAAGTTAAAAACACAAAGTATTAGCCCTGTAAGATTTAGTTATCGGGTTTGTCCAAGGTCACTCAGGTAGTGACAGAGCCAAGAGAGGCATCCAGGCCTCCCGACTTCTGGCCTGGCCCCAGGGCTCCACTAGTTTATACTGACACTCTTATTCTAGCGATACAGAAAAATGCTCATCCACAAATGGTCGGAATTAAGAAAGAGCTTCCACTGTTCCACCAAGGATGCCCTCTGGACCAGTGCAATGGCTAGTACTGGTGCTAAAACACTGAACTATTTCCACACCAGCTGTAAAATAACTGATCCATCCACCTGAGCTGGCCCCTCTCCAAGACCCAGTCACTACAGGGCTGGTCCTGGCACAAGGGCAGGCCTCCAGGACCCTGCCCCAGCCCTGTCGCCTGAGTCTGTTCTGATAGCTACGCCCAAGTTGCACTAAGTTGTTAATTATTTTGAGAATCACCCTTCACAAAACCACAAGTCATGATCAGAGCCATTCATCAGAGAACTAATTTGTGTAAGAGTTCTCTGTCTTCTGAATACATGAACCTAATTAAAGCCAACTTTAAAAAAAAAAAAAACAGTGAACTCCTTTCCTTTCCTTTCCTTTCCCACATCTGGCTGACTAGTTACATTATATGCAAGCTGGGGATCAGAACAATCTCTACGCATCTCTCACAAAGGAACAGAATCATTCATTCACTCAACAAACATTTACCGAGCCAGGCCCTGGGCTAGATGCTGGGATTCAAACACGAATGCCAGTTCTCCACCCCTGAAGTGCCTGCCCATAGTGTGCAGGGGCGCGAGGAAGGGGAAAGCAGAAAGGCGGGTCCTGGAACAACAACACTACGACTATGTGCCACTATAAATCGGCATACAAAGTGATGTGCACCAGAGAGGAAGAGGAGATGTCACTGCTAAGCGGGTCCAGGGAAGGCACCACAGAGAAGGTGACACTAGAGTGGCATGTAAGGAGGTTCAGGAGTCACCAGGTAAACAAGGAAGGAAAAGGCATTCCAAGCAGATGGAACAGCATGTGCAAAGGCACAGAGGCCCAAACATGGCGTTTGCAGGAATCTGCAAGAAGTTAGCTGTTATTAGTAATGATGGGGAACGAAAGAAAATGAGAATGGAAAGGTAACTGGGGGCCTGCTGTGCCCCTTTTTTGTGTGCATTTGAACAGAAAGATTGTCTTAACACGAAATTACATAGTTCTGGAGAGGTGAGCCCTGGGAAAGCAAACATGAGGCTCATCTTCTAATGAGCTGCGACTTCTCAGTGGCCGGTGCAGTGAGTGCAAACACACATGCTCAGCTGCGGGATGCTGGTCTGCAGGGCGGACAGAGTAAGCCCCTCCTCCTGCCTGGCGTAAGCTCAAGGACTAGCAAGAAGGTACCTGAGGATCGCTAGGTTGAAGGAATTACCAAATATGTGTCAGCAAAGAAGGTGAATTCGCACGTGCACGTCCAATTTCAGTCAGACTTACCTCAGAGATGCTTTTGCTGCCGGGTGACAGTTGAGAAGAGCACTTTTCTGTTATTAAGTCTTCACTCCTGAACTTGAAATCCTCTGCAGTCATTAAATAACGATTCTGCTGTATTGCTTCTGAATCTTTTTCATTGAATTTCTAAAGAAACAAAACAAATCATAAGAAGTTTTCATCAAGAAACAATATTAAGAGATTTTCCCCAACTCTTTAAGAGAAGATATTTTATTTTTTCTTCACAATACCCATCATCCTCTAAGTCATTTCCATCATCCCAAAATATTAGGCGATTACAAACCTGTAACGTACTCCATTTGTCTGTCATTACAACTAGGAGAGCAGCATGTCAGCATGGAGGTGGTCATTACAATCCTTCCTTCTGGCCACCCCTGTGACGGCCTCCCAGTGACTGTGGAGGACAGGCCCAGGCCCTGTCCCCATGGGACTGGACTCCAATCCCGAGTCCCCTTGGCCAGGATGTGACCTCTGGTATGTATGTTTCCTATCCTAGGTTCCTGCAGTGATTAGGTTGATTGTATATCACAACCCAACAAAGTTTGGTCTCCCCTGAAACATTACAAATTTGACAAAACTTGAACCACCCATACCTATGAGGAGATCTGACTTCCAAGAAGAAAAAGGCAAGACTGCAAACACTGCTTCAGGGTCTGAGCACATGTGAAAGGTTCCCTCGTAATGATGTAAACACGGTTCCCCTCGCTGACCCCTTCAGAAGGGCTGGCGTCCAACATCAAGACAGGACTGGAGACCATTTCTCTGCTCTTGTGCCCAAGTTCAAGCACAGAATGTATTGCTAACTACTTAAAACCTGGTAACTGCTGAACTAGGTTTCTGCCCACTCTCTGTCGCAAATTAAGGGCGAGAACCACATCTGATTCCTAAGCACCTATCGGAATTAATTCATCATGTCAAACTTTTAAAAGAAATTAGGTGAACATAAACCAGCAGCAGAGGCAATTTTTTGTAAAAACCTATTGAATTGTAACAGGAAGAAAAGGAATCAAATAACCAACACTGAATTTCTAGAACTGTCATAATACTGTTGTGCTTGAGTTATACTTTTCATTTTTATTTTTCAAAAGCCCAATTATACGTATGTATTGTTTAACAGTCAAACACTACTGTAGGGCTTCAATGGAAAACAGCAGCCCCTACCTCTCCACTTCTCACCTCTGAGTCCCACTCCCAGAAAAAACAACTTTTGCCTCGTTATAGCTCTTTCTTCTATTTACTTCCATGTTTCTGTATTACACTCCTACTCTCACGTTTCTTGATTTCTTTCGGTGAGAGTTTATCTGTTGGTTCCTATCAGAGAAGTTTAAAAATTTAGCTCTTACATCATCTGTCCCCCCAACACTCTTCCTAAAAGTCACAGCACAATTTTAGCTAAACAATATTCCACATTTACATTACTATCGCCACACAAACACTGCTCACAGCTCAGCTATACACAGAGCTGCATGATTACATTTCCTTTCGTTTTCCAATTCTTTGCTTCTCTCAGAATTAGTACCAACTGCTTTGTTCTGTTTACTTAGTTCATAAAACTAAATTATATACTTAATGTTAATTTATCTCCAAACTCTCTAGAAGAACTGAAAAATTCCTCTAGACAAAGTCAAATACGTCAAGTAAGTGATGGATCCATGTCAGTTTCTTGGAGAAATCCCCACGGCAGTGCTCCCTCAACAGCTCACATCCGGCTCTCCACATCCGTGGCCCAGCTGCCTGCCTGGGACTTGCCTTCACCTCCTGCATAAATTCCCCACTTTCTGGATCCCATGTCTCTCTTGTTTGGTTATTTCCTCCAGAAATTTTCTTCCAGCAAAAAGTACATGGGAGGCAGATGATTTCAAGCACTGAATGACTGAAAATGCCTTTATTCCGCCCTCGTGCTTGCTGACAGCTTGGCTGAGTACAGAATTCTTCCTCAAAAATCTGAAAGCAAAGCATTGCTCTCCCGTTTTCTGGCTTCCGGTGTTGCTGCTGAGAAGGCTGATGTCATTCCGAGTCTGGGTCCTTTGTATGTGGACCCCACAGTCTCCTCTCTCTGGGAGCCTTTCGGATCCTCTCTTTACCCCTATGTTCTGAAAGTTTACACAGACATGCCTTGGGCTACAGGTCTTATTTCATTTATTGTGCTAGAAAAAGAGCAGGCCATTGAATGGAGAGCTATCTGTCCTTCCATTCTGGAAATTTTCTATGACTTTGAAAATTTCCTTCCCTCTGCTTTGCCTGTTCTATCTTTCTGGAATTCCTGTTACTCATATATTGGAGCTCTTCAATCAAGCCTCTACTTTCTTCTGTTCTCTCCCTTTATCCCATCTTTTTGATTGTTTATTTAATTCTGTTTTCGAAAGATTTACTCAACTTTATCTTCCAACTTTTCTAACTTTTCTCTGCGCAACTTATTATACCTATAATCATACTTCCAATTTCCAACAGGTCATTCTTCTTTTCTTATCGGAGCCCGATTTCATTTCTTCTCTAAAGATGTCAGTGTTCAGTGTGTTGAAAAGCTGTCTAGTTTTCTTCCCATCCTCCACTGTTTCTAGCTCCTCTTAAGGACCTCTGTTCTCTGTTTTGACCTTTACCTTTCCTATCAGACTCTTTTCTCCTGTTTCGTGAACGCGAGCCATCCAACTAATTTTAAAAGTGTGACAGTTCTCAGTGCTCTGTGACTGTGGAAAGGGTCTATCAGATGCATCCTCACTGCGAGATGACCAGGTGGGGACTCGGCTGTTTTGTTAGAGGACCCCCAACTGTCAGCAGCTATTGGTCTCTTCTCCTCTCAGAGGAATCCCACAGCTAGGGCTGCACACTTCTGCTCCCTCCACTAAAGAGATCTGCTGCTCCTGCTTTCAGATGCACCTTGTGAACCCCAGGCCAGAGCTCTGATTTAAGGTCACAGAGAGGAAGCTCCTATTTCCTGCTAATGAAGAGAAAAAGGTCACCTAACTGCCCAGCACGCCAGCCAAATCTCCTGTTTACAAAGGCACCAGGTACCACCACAGCCTGCTGAGCTTTCTTGGATTCTGCAGGATAAATCTGTTTGCTTCTTGTTAGCTTTTCATCCCAAAGGCATGTGCCAGAAACGTGGAGAAAGTGGTTACCACTTGCCCATCCACTTATCATGCAAACAGCAACCTGCTGTGGTACCACTCCCATTCTCCTGTTCCTGTGGGTTGCACTTTTTTGTCCCTTCACTGTCACGTTAATGAGGCTTCAGCAGGAAGCAGAGCTAAACACCCATGGCGAATCCATCATGGCTACCTTTAAGTCTGAACTGAATCAAAAATTCACTACACGATCAGACAGAAACAGTATTCCCAGACAAAAAGCAACGGTTAAAGGAAAAGTACAGCGTAACGAAAGGGCATGACACGAATAAGGAACAGCAAGGACGGGCAGCAGAAGTACCTCAGAGAAGCAGGCTGGGTGCTAGAGCAAAACAGGTCTGGGCCTGAATCGGACCTGCCATTTTCTAGTCATGTGACTCCGGATAAGTTCCCTCCCTTCACTGAGCTTGTGTGGCCAGACGTACCTCCCTGCCCGTGGGGGCCCAAGTGACAGAAACAAAGCTCTAAGGGCTCAGATATATAGCAGTGAAGACGATAATCATTTTTACCATCCTTATTTTTACATAAATGTCCCTGCAAAGCAGTTTTTTAAAAAAGCCCTATGCCATGTCAAAAGATTTAAATACAAAAGAAAAAAAGTTTTGGAACCTGAAGCAACACGTCCTTGTCCATTTGACTGGCACTTCCTGTCAGACGTCCGATCACTGGCCCTTGACTGTACAATGTTTGATGACTTTCACTCGACAGACTCTTGTAGTGATTCTCCACTGCTTTCTCTCTTTCATTCACTTCGTTGCGTAATTTCTCAACTTCGTTTCTAAGGTCCTAGAAGGAAAAGAAAAAAATGGAATTTACTTGACATAAACTTCAAGGTGGTGATGTCTCACCTGTTTACCTTACTGCTATAAGAGAACAAGCCGGTAGATGCTTTAACAAATCTGTCCTTCCTTTTCATTTAAAGTCTCACGAAAACCAATTTTAAGAATAATCTGAAATTTGGAAAAAGCTTTATGCACAGATATTTGTCACAACATTATTTATAATACTGGGAAACCAGAAAGACACTATCCAATCACAGGGAATTAATTATAAAAAGTTTACGGTGTGAAAAATGCAAGAATATGAGTAGAAGTAAAGCAGAATACTATATAATACGATGATTGTTTTTTAAATGTTTATACAAAATGTTGCTAAGGCTATGAGGGAACACGTCAAAATAATAACAGTATACCTAAGCAGAGGGACGATGGGTGATTTCTAGTTGATTTTTAATTTTTTACTTTTCTGACTTTCTAAAACCTCTAAGTAAGTTTGTATTACTTTCAAAATCAGGAAAAAAAAAGTCTTAAATCATGACATTTACAAAGTAACATGGAAATACTCATGTTATATAATGTGAAGAGGGAAAAAAAAGCAGAAAACAGTATACAGTGTGACTATAACTACCTCAAAAGATGTGCTCTTTGAAATACTGCAGTACTATTCATAATAGCGTGAGGGCGGAAACAACCCAATGTCCACCAATAAAGGAATAAACTATGGCTCGTGCTCACAATGGAGCACTCTGAAGCTATGAAGGAAAAGGAACAAGGACTCAAGTCTGTAAATATGCTGCCCTAAAGTAACCTTCAGAATACACCACTGAGGGAGGAGGGACGCAGACCCCAGTAGAAAAAAAGTTTGCATAACACTGCCACTTATTTACCCATAAAATAAATGATTACTTACAAGGAAAAAGAAAGAATAAGGTAGAAGGGACAGAGATAGAGAGTAGAATTTATTTTATAGATGTTACGTTGAAACCATTTAAATGTTTAATTATTTTAAAAATAAAATTAAAATCCCCTAAAACTGAAAGCAGAACAAAAACAAAACATGAATGTAACTGTGTATCGGGGTTGATCGGTTAACCAAGCGGAAAGAAATTATTTCAGTCACTTTAAAGCAGAGCAATTTGTACATCCTTAATGGGGTATTTCTCCAAGGGGCTGCTGCAAAACATCTTAAACAGATTTTAGCATCGTGTTTGAAGAAATAATGTTGGTATTGTTATTCTGAAACTGTGCGTGTATATATTTATTAAATAAGTAATTATGAATGTCATAAAAACCAAGACTGTAAGCCTAACAGAAAACAAATACAATATAAAAGCAGTTAAAACGTGTAATTCTACATTTGAATAGGAAATAATCAGTAGGAACTTCTATTTTCTGTGATTTCCTTCCTTTACTGAAAAAGCCTAGAATGATCCTCCCTGTCATCCAGACTGCAGTCTCTAAATGCCATTTCCCACCAAAATGGCATTCCCACCAAAAAAGCAGTGGTTCTCAAAAGTGTGGTCCCCAGACCAGCATTACCGGCTTCACCTGGGAACTGCAAATGCAAATTATTGGACCCCACACTCCAGGCCTCTTAAATCAGAAACTCTGCAGGTAGGTAGGGACTATCACTGTGTGTGTTAATAAGCCCTCTAGATGATTCTGATGCACACTAAAGTTTGCCTTACAGGAAGGGATGATTCCAGACCTGAGGCAGCAACATACAATATGAACCCAGACATCTCATGTCAGAAAGGAAGAAAGCTATCAAAGACTCCACATTCATGTCCAAAGAACTCAGGAATCAACTTGAATAAGTTTTTCCACTGTCCACAGATAGGGCAATTAGAACATCAAGGATAATAACAGTGAATTAAAATACATAAAAACTATTAAAAATCTGAGTTCATAAAGATATTTTAAACACACACACACACACACACACACACCCAAACCTTTGGTCACTACAATAGGCAGAATAATGAGCCCCAAAGATGTTCATATCCTACTCACCAGAATCTGTGAATATGATAAATTATATGGCAAATGGTAATAAATGTTGCAGATAGAATTAAGGTTACTAATCAGCTGAACTTAAGATAAATTAACCAGGTGGATCCAATATATCACAAAGATCCTTAAAAGTGGAAGAGGGAAACACACAAAAGACATCACCAGCCATTACTGGCTGTAAAGATGGAAGGGGCCGCGGGTGTAGAAGCACAGGCAACCTCTAGAAGCTGGAAAAGGGAAGGAAATGGATTTTCCCGTAGAGCCTGAAGAAGGAATGCAGCCTTGATTTTAGCGTGGTAAGGCCATTTCACACTTCTGACTTCAGAACTGTAAAAATAAATGTGTGTTGTTAAGCCACCAACGTCGTAGTACTTTGTTACAGCAGCGATAGGAAACTAATACATTACCTTTGGTACATTCTTATTTTGTCTTTCCTGCATGAACTGTATCCCAGGGTAACTAAACAGATGAAAAATAAGCTTTTCTTTATAGAAGTACTCAGCCATAAATGAAGAACAGAATGGGGAGGTTAAATGATCACCAATTTACAAAGTCATCATGGCCAGTAACATCGCAAAAACAGGAACTATCAAATATTATTGGAAGTACAAATGACCACCTATCATGTAAATCTTACCAAAAAATTAAACCTGAATTTCATCGTGCATCTTATCAAACTACCAGCTTACTAGACAGTCAGCAGAGACACAAGTTAAATGACATTACAAAAACACAATCAGCAAAATCCAGAATATGGAAAACTGTAGAGAACAAATGACCCAACTTATTCAACAAACAAATTAGGAAAAAGAAAAAAAAAAAAAAGGAGGGAGAGCGGGAGAATCTGTGGATTAAACAATAACTAACAAAGTAAGAAAGGTAGGCATGGTTCGTGTGAATTCACGAACTCATACTATTCCACAGAGTTCATTCTAGCTTTCCCTAACCTCCTTAATATATATGTATACACACACTCTCTCACATACAGAGTTGGACACGGAATTATAGATGTGTCAGTATATGCCTACATTTATTCCCAAGCTCTGGCCACTGACAAGGTCTAGAAGTAATGACACCCCAGTAGTAACGAGGACACTTTCCATTAGGATCTTGGTTTCTAAATACCATTCTTCAGTAAAAGAAACAAAAGGTCCTTGAAGAAATGGTTGATTCCAGGACTGGGGTGAAGAAAATACAAGAAGAGGCTAGGACAACTTGGATCCTAGAAGGAAAGGAAGGAAAGACGATGAGGCATGTTGAAAAGGCCCAGGGGGCCGGCCGGGTGGCTCAGGCGGTTAGAGCTCCATGCTCCTAACTCCAAAGGCTGCCAGTTCGATTCCCACATGGGCCAGTGGGCTCTCAACCACAAGGCTGCCAGTTCAATTCCTCGAGTCCCAAAAGGGATGGTGGGCAGCACCCCCTGCAACTAAGATTGAACACGGCACCTTGAGCTGAGCTGCCGCTGAGCTCCCGGATGGCTCAGTTGGTTGGAAAGCGTCCTCTCAACCACAAGGTTGCTGGTTCGACTCCCGCGAGGGATGGTGGGCTGCGTCCCCTGCAACTAGAAATGGCAACTGGACTTGGAGCTGAGCTGCGCCCTCCACAACTAAGACTAAAAGGACAACAACTTGAAGCTGAACGGCACCCTCCACAACTAAGATTGAAAAGACAACAACTTGACTTGGAAAAAAGTCCTGGAAGTACACACTGTTCCCCAATAAAGTCCTGTTCCCCTTCCCCAATAAAATCTTTTAAAAAAAGAAAGAAAAGGCCCAGGAATCAAGGTGAAGGAGCTTCCAATGGCCTAATCTGGGACAGTTCAGCACTAAAGGATCATTCCCATTAATCAACACACAGAACAGAACCAACTTTATCTATTTTATGCATAGTGTGTAAAAAAATGCCCTGCTGCTCAGGGAATAAAAAAATCACCACGAGGCAAGCACCACAGTCATAACTGTTTCAAGTAAGTATCATCAATGGATGGTTAGATTCTTGAAAGTATGATGAGAAACAAGGTATTTACAAAGTCTGAAAGTATCTCCCCACAAAATACTATCACAAAGGGAAAAAATAGTCACTTTATTGTGGAGAAACCCAGGCGCCTCCCCACACCTTCACCGAGGGACTGACACCAACCTCACCTGTAATAAGACAGGTTGACATTAGGCACCTCCAGACAGGACACACGGAGAAGAACACACCACCTCAGTGCTATTCTAGCCCAAAATGTATACCCTCAATCTAATCATGAGAAACATCAGACAAGCCCAAATTGAGGGACATTTACAAAACAACTGACCAGTACACGTCAAAGGACTCATGAAGGACAAAGCCTGAGCAACTGTCCCAGACTAAAGATACGTGACAATTAAAGGCCGTGTGGACCCTGGATTACATCTTGGGCCAGAAAAGGGGCATTAATGGGAAACTGGCAAAGTTCAGATTCAGTCTGCAGATAATAGTATTGTATCAGTGCTAATTTCCCAATTCTGATGAGAATTACAGTTAGGGGCGGTAGGAACATTCTGGAAACTGGGCGATGGATACATGAGAACTCTATTCTAATTTTCGCATCTTTCCTCTAGGTCTCAAATTATTTCAAAATAAAACCTTTTTAAAAGAGATATATCAATCAGTGCAATGTGTATACCTTGTCTGGATCATTATTTGAACAAACTATGTAAAATAAATTTTAAATGAGACAGTTGGAGAAATCTAAACTTTAATTAGCTATTTGGTAATAGTAAGAGATTATTAATCTTTTTGAAGTGAAAATGGTATTTTTTAGAAAACATACTGAAAAATCATGAAACATGTCTGGGAATTGCTTAAAGTACTTCAGTGTTGAAAGAGAGGGCGTTGGGGAAGGGTACGGATGAAAGAAGGTTAGGTATGAATTTCCTGAAGCTGGGTGACAAGTACAGAGAGGTTCATTCGCTCCCCTTTTGTGTGTGTATTTGAAATTTTCATAACAAGCAGATTTTTAAAGTATATTAAAAGCCTGGAAAAAATACCGAAATGTGATTATAGATGGTTTTTAAAAAAATAATGTTTTTTTCTCAATGTTAAAAAATACTTTCATAGTCTCTACTTGGGGGTTAACATGGGGGGGGGGTAAACATTTTTAAAGTAACATTTTTACAAAAGAAACAAACCACTTTAAAATTAAATGTTATTTTTTTCTCTTGTACAAACAGATGATGTTAAGATTGCCCTAAACCTTTAATCTGGAACAACTGGACGAAGAGCCTGTCATGAATTGCAAATGTCAGTAAATAGAAATTCAATTCTCAAGGGAGGAAAGAAGGTTTTTTTGTGTTTTTTTAAATCATATTAATACAAATAATACTAAAGTTACATTAACAGAATTCTAAAGGTAAAGAATAAGAACATTCCCCCACAATACAGTCATGACAACAAACTAAACCATTTGCAAATGGTACGTTCCTATCAGCCCTTGCCCACCTGCAGCCAGCATTTTTGCACATTTTTAACTCTGGTTTGGATTTTTCCCAATTTATTCCATTACACCACAAGCTACGAAGAGCACACACCAATTAAATAATGATGACACAAAAATAACACTTAAAAAACAAAAAGAAAAGTTTAAGGGTATAAAGTCAAGAAAATATTTAAAAAAAAGTGGAGATGAGAAAGGTCCACAGGTTGCTCCACCCGCGCTTACAACTGGGCTTTTTCCCTCCTCCTCCTCCTCCAAGGGAAAGGCAAGATGTGGTCACTAGGTGATGCTCAGTGAAAGATACCACGGTCTTCACATTTCTCCATTTCAATGAGTATGTCAAAATTCACTTATCTATTTCCCCACTGCCTCCAATCATTTGTTCTTTTAGATAATACAGCAAAGGACAGTTTTGCTCATAAACAGATTTTTTTCTAACTTTTGATCTGTATTTTACCAGCGCTGATTATTTTCTTAACTATTTGCTCATTTCGTTGGTATGAAATGGTTCTTCACAAGAGTTTGAATTTGCATTCCTTTGATTGCCACCATGTTTCCATATATTTGACTACTGTTTGGATTTCTTCTGGTGCAAATTGTCTGGCCATTGATGGAAATACTTTCCAGGGCGGTTCTAATGAAAAGCTGATCTCTCAAGAATCACCCATGGTGTGCACACACAAACACACACACACACAAACTCACTGTCTCCCTACATCAGAAAAGCCCCCAGGACAGAGTCCATCTGTCTTAACTCGTGCTATTCGAGATGAGGATGTACCTTTCAAAACTTTCATGACATTTTTGCCTCCTGGACTGTGTCTGTGAGCTGTTGCTAATCAGAATGAGAATGTGCGCCAGCGCTACTGAGCAGTGAGCCACGGAGTCAGGACCTGGGAGCTCGCACACCTGGGTTCGACTGGAAATAAAAGCTACTGTGTGTCAAGTGGCTACTACTGTTCCCAGCACGTTCTTGGTAAGTCATGGACTGTCTGTCTGCACCTACGAAGGCGGGCAAGGCCCCACTCCCCCGAGACCCCGCTGCCTTGCTGACTCTTCTCCTCTAACCTGCTGCTCTCCCCTCAACGTGTTCTGCTCCAGCAACCCTGGTTTTCTTGCTGTTTCTCTTACGTACACAGACACTCCCAGCTCAAGGCTTTATGCTTGCTGCTGTCTCTGCCTGAAAGCTCCTCGAGGCTCTTCCCTCAGTTCCATCAAGTCTGTGCTCAGATGTCACCACCACCAGCCCCACCACAACTTCACTCTCCACATTCCTTCCCTTCATTATTCTTCCTGACAGCATCTTCGAATGTAGTACTTAATGTACGGATTTTGTTTATAGTCTCCCCACCAGAATGTAAGCTCCACAAGGGCAGGGTTTTTCGTGGATGTTGTTTACTGCTGTATCTCCAGCACCTACGATGGTACCTGGCACATAGTCGGCACTCGTAGCAAAATAAAGATAGCCATCAATTCTTTGACCTTCTACCCGCTGAGAAGTGTGGAGCCTATGTCCTTCCGATAGCTATAATCTGGCCAACGCAATGAGTACCGTGACCAACAGAATACAGCAGAAGTGACACTGCCAGTTTCTGGAGCCAGGCTTTAAGGAACTAGAAGTTGAGGTGGCCAGATGGCTCAGTTGGTTAGAGCGTGAGCTCTTAACAACAGGGTTGCTGGTTTGATTCCCACATGGTCCAGTGAGCTGCGCCCTCCACAACTAGATTGAAAACAACGGCTTGAGCTTTGAGTTGAGTTGCCAGTGGGCAGCTGATTGGCTCAGTGGTTAGAGCGTGGTGCTCATAACACCAAGGTCACCAGTTCAAGTCCCACATGGGCCAGTGAGCTGTGCCCTCCGCAACTAGATTGAAAACAAAAAAGAAAAAGAAACTGGCAGCTTCCAACTCTTGTCTCTTGCCACACTCTCTCTGGGAGCAGAGTCACCTAAGGAAGTAGGGCTACCCCAACACCGCCATGCTGGAAAGGCCACACAGGTGATCCCACTGACAATCCCAACAGTGCGTAGCTTTCCAGCCAACCCCCAAAAGGCACCAGACATGTGAGTGGAGAGTCATGAACCCTCCAGACCAGCCCCTCTGACAGCTGAAAACCAGGAGTGACCTGGACTATACGGAGCGAAAATCACCCAGCTGAGCCCTATCAAAGCCCTGACCCACAAAAAGCATGAGATACAATAAAATGATTATTGTTTTAAGACACCAAGTTTTGGGGTCATTTATTATGAAGCAATAGATAAACCAAAACAGCACCTAATAAATACCTGTTGGATGGATGGATGGATGGATGGATGGATGGATGGATGGATGGATGGGAGGTAGATGGGATTGCCCTCATTTTACAAATGAGGAAACAGGCTCACAAGGTAACTTATCTAAGATCATAGTCGCTAAGGGACAGCCCCTGCCTAATTCTAGGTGTCTCTGATTCTAAGCCTCTCATTCACTTCCACAGTGCAATAAGGGTTTGGGTTTCTCTCACACTGATCCCAACCCACAACAGTCATCTGGTGCTTGCTTGTAGAAACCTGTCCCTGAAAAGAACAGGAACCATAAAATTCTGGTAAGTGATTTAGATACATCTTTAAATTCACAATAAATTTGCCTGCCATTCCAGAAAGGTCATGCCAACTTTTTAATTTTAAAATGTTTATGTATTAAGCAAAAAGTATGCACCGTTCATGTACACAGTAATTATAGGTTCACTTACATCATTTCCCAGATTTAGTTCCCTCCTTTATACAAACATCTATCAGACCCATATTTTGATGTCTGGTTCAAGTTCTAGTGTGTGTGTGTGTGTGTGTGTCTGTGTGTTCAGCAATAATTTATTCCATTCTCCATTTCATTTGCTTATAAAATTTTAATTCGGCTCCACAGGTTAGGAACTTCACATGTACTGTAAGAAAGGCTACTAATGTTTTGTCACATTTCTTGCACATGTCCCCCAACATAACAGCTGACAACATGAAAATGACCAGTTCCAGAGTCCCACAAAGCACATGGAGTTTTGTCGTTCCTCAAGAAGCACGGTTCTTAACCTGAGGTCCACTGAATGGGCCCCGGGAGTCTATTGTGTGGACATTTTGAGGGGTAGAAGGCCCTCAGCACAAATCAGGGTCTCAAGGAAAGTTAGGACAGCAAAGGGTATAAACCATTTCTCTTGTTAGAAGCATTAGGAATAGAAACTACTATTCACCGAGCACCAGCTAAGAGCCAAGCATGGGCCGAGGCATTTTTATATTTCTGTCTCTATCTCTAGCTCTGTATCTAAAACATCTCTAACCCTAATGATTGCCTACATGGTAAGTATCATTAGTCCTGTGTTTCCAGAAAGGAAACCATGGCTCCCAGAGGGTGAGCGATGTCACAAAGCTTTACCAGTAAGTTCTAGTGCGGAAATTCAAACCCTAGTCAGTTTGACCCCAAATTCTGTGACCTTTCCACCCAACTGCAGTATTAAGACCAAAGAAATATAAAACCACTTTGTGACATGGCCTTCCTTTGTCAATTCCAATTCCCCAAGCTAATGTTATAGTTTGTCAAGGACTCAGATGAATGGAATATCCAGCCTGAGACAGAGGCCCTGCTGCTAATGAATGGGGCAGGACCAAGGCTCTTAGACCTCATGTGAAGAGAAGGCCTGAAGTGAAGGGACCACTGCAGGGAGGGGGAACGTGTACTGAGGTGGCCTTGAGAAGGAGCAGCTGCCATGGCAACTCAAGGACAGCCGACCGGCTCATGCGCTCGGCACCAGTGGAGTTATACTGAATGTTTAGGGGAGGCATGGAGACGGCATGTCTCGCCCGAGCAGAACAACCAGAACTGAAAATGGATCATCTTGGGTGGTTTCCCCGAAACCGCCTTCAGCATCCCTGGGCTGTGAAGACAGGCCGGCCTGGCCTTGAATCCTGGCTCTGCTGCTAAGGAACTGAGTGGCTAAAGGCAGATGATTAAAATCTTGCTGAGAACTTCCTTTCCAGTAAATGGGGATGACGGGTAACAAGCTCCTGGGGTCCTCGGAGGGTTAAAAGAGAGAATGCCAGATGGATGCCCAGCACGGAAGCACGTGCGCAGGAAATGATGACCTTGTCACCGCCCCTCGTCCCCACACCCCCTTCGGGCTGACCCCTAGTCCCAGGCTTCCTCGCGTGGCCACAGCACCACCACGCACGCAGCCACAGGTTCTTCCCGCTCCCTCACACACCTTGTCGTCCAGCAGGTAACCCAGGCCTGTTGGTGCAGCACACCCTCCATACAGAGCACGTGAGACGAGGAGTGAGGATTCGATGCTTTTACGAGGACACGAGGCCCACCCCCTGCCCTGCCGACAACCCCTGCCACCCGCAGGGTTCTCAAAGGAGCTGAACATAAGAAACGATCGCAGACTGGGGCTCAAAGTACAAGTCTGTGAAACTCTCACACCCAAAGCAGGGCTTTCTGATAAAATCGTTTGTGGATATTTTGGATGGGGAGGGTATATGCAGCCTAAGGGAGCAGAGCCCAAGGAGGAGCCAGGCCGGGCTAGCTCTGCAGTCAGGAAGCAAAAGAATGTGGACCTTGGGTTTTGGCCCCAAGGCACAACAGCCCAGCCATTAGCCAGGATGCCCAATGAACATCGTGAACTCTGCTTCACCCCATTATTCCCTGATCGGCCCTTGAGGAGGTCTTGGGAAGGAAGAGGGGCAGAAGCTGAAGAACTGGGGGAGGAAAGTGTCCCCCCCGCCACTCAACCCCTCCTTTCCCTCCTACCCCGCCACTGCCTTCTTCAGAACTTAGCTCTCGTCTGGTCAACAGCAAAAGCTTCCTGACTCGTGTCCCTGTCTCTAGGTTCACCCACCAAAGCACGTGCACGTCCTTTCATCATTATATCTCTGCCCAGAACCCTTCGGTGACGGCGAGTTAACTGCAGAATGAAGCTACCTTAACAGGCGTCATTCCAGCTCCCAAAGGTAGGCTCTCGTTTACCTTTCCGCCGTCTGTCACCAACCACTTCCTTAACACACTCTCCAGGCACCGTGCTTGTAACCACCCAGTCACCTCCAACTGGAAAAATAAAAGCCCCCCAATTCTGCCGGGAGACAGCATGTTTACCTTGCAAGGCCCAATCCAAGGGCCACCTCTTCCACAAAGCCCTCCCTGACTACTGTGGCCCTCAGCAATCTTCCTCCCAAAATACCACCTGCCACTTTTTTCTACAAACCTCTGTGGCATTTAGGAGCGTGCCGGGTACATTACATCCACCACCTCATGCCACTCTCACAACAACTCTATGACGCGGATATTCTGGTTATACCCACTTTACCAATCAGGAAACTAAAGCTCAAACCGTAAAAGCAACTTAACCGAAGTAAAGGGTGATGGAATCAGGATTTAAAAGCAGGTATGTCTATTTGGGTGTTCTTTTCTCAAAACTAGTGATTTTCCAAGCTAGCTCAAGAAGCACTAGGGGTAGCAACACCCAAGCATGGCTATCAGTATCATCTAACTACACGTTCCTGGACCGTCCTCCAGAAACTCTCTTAGTCCATTTGGGGAAAAGCATGGAAACCTCTATCTGATTGTAATGTAAGAAGTCACCATCCTTAGGAATCTGCCAAGCCCCCTTGGGTGCATCTGACTTATTTGCTCCTGAACAAATAGGAACACGGGAGACAGGTTTAGAAACCCCTCTCCTGCCCAAGACAAACTCTGTATGATGACAGCGATTGAGTGGCCTGAATTTCTACCCTAATGGGCAATTTTCCTTTAAGACTCTCAGGTACACTAAGGACCAACAGTGAAGTGAGCAGTGCCTTTGCAAATCAGGGCTCCCTCCGAGCAGACTGATGTTTTTAAAAGCAGATTATCTGAAACGTAAAATATCCCTATTAATCTCAGAATCACAGTAGAAATGAAAAGCCAGGCCCTTACTTCCTTCTCCAGTCAGCTAGTTTGTTTTATCTCTGGCCAGATGGGGAATGAGAAGGTTCTCATCCATCAAATTTCTACCTTATCAGGTTTCACTGTGAGAAAGCTTGTCAAAGTACTCGGTAGTTACCTTTAAATACACAAAGGAAACTTCTCCAAAATCTTAATGAGGTATAGGGACTCAGTGATGTACAAATTCCCAGAATTAGTAGGAGACAGTGGTGTTCAAGGCCCGTTTTGTGGAGCCTCAGGGCAAGCAGGGGCTGTGGCAGAAGCAGGGCACGATGGGGAGAGCGGGGAGTGCCACACCGCCTACCTCACTTCACCCTGAGCAGCTCCACTTTTGCTTCCTCTCCAGAAGAGTTCATTTGATCAACGAATCCATATGCTTAAAATAACAAATAAACGGAAGCCACTGGAATGAGACAGCCATTGCCATGGAGAACTAACAAATGTTGTGAGGCTGTGAAGACCTGCAGAAGTTCTGAGCAAGGAGCTCCATGTGACTTTCACCAGAAAGCTGGGCAATAATGGACAAAGGGGTTGGAGCTGCGCAGGGGCCAAGGCCCAGCTGAGTCACGTAACAGCTGTCACACACTGCACAGCTGAAACCCCACCTGAACGATGCAGTGGGACATACCTGCCTTCTTCTCCAGCCCCAGTCACCGTTCCCACTTGTGCCAGGCTCATCCATGCCCCCCAAGCCGTTGCACGGGCCTCCCCTCTACCAGGAATGCACCTCTATCTCCCGTCTCCCAGCAAATGGCGACTTACCCTTCAAGTCTCAGCTCCACTCCACCTCCTCTATGAACCTTCCCTCCCTCCCTGCCCCCTTGGAGCACAGCTCCAGCGTCTGTGTTCCCAAAGCATGTGGTCCATCCCGCTATCAGCACTTATCGTGCTCTATTTTAATTAGCTCGTTGCCTGCGTTTCTATTATATTTCTCTACTAGATTCCTTCAGAGACTGTGTGTGATTTGATTCAGTCCTGTACTCCCAGTGCCCAGGACAGAGCCTGGCACAGAAATAATAAAGTAAGCACCAGAGATAAGGGAAAACCCTTCTGTTTATGCCCCAGGGAGACTAGGGCAATTCCATATGAAAACTGATGGGCACAGCCTTTTAAAGCAGCTTCCCCAGCAGCCCCATGCACGAGCCACCGAGACATTCCAGAGTCTGTCATTCTGAAAGGGTTGTGACTCCCTTCCTAGAGGGATCAATCAGCTGGAAAGGAACACACAAGCACTTTCTTCAGAAGAGAGGCGAGAGCTGCTCAAGGCAGAAATGTACAGCTTTGTTGACTTGACTGGTAAAAGGGCAGAGCACATTTATTAGTCCAGTGTCCGTGAGGCTCTAGAAAACAGCAGTGGTTTGTCCTTCAGGGCCCTGAGGCAGCACCTGCCACACAATGAAAACAGGAAAAGAGGAAAGAAGAGATGGTTTCTAATACATTGAGCGTCTACCTCTATGTGCCTGGCATTTCCCCCTGCATTACACTTTATTATTCGTGTATTTAATCCTAAAGTAGATATCATCAACCCCGGCTTAGGGGAGAAAACATTAGTTCAGAGAGGTTAAGTAACTGATGCAGAGGCTTAAACACCTGCTGAAGCTGAGATTCCAGCCAAGTCCAGCACTGCTTTCCACCATTCCCAAGACACCTACTAAAACTGCTGTTTCTAGCTCCCAAGGCGGTGGCATCACCACCATCATCAGAACAGCTACTATTTACTGATCATTTATGATGTGCCAGGAATTATGCGAGGTGATACACCCTATCTCCTATAAATCCCTACAAATGACCTCTGTTTTCCTGACAAGATGGACACAACTAGACGAGAGGTGATGTCACTGGCTCACAGTCCATCAGGTGGTAAGTGATAGAGCCAGGATTCAAATCCAGGTTGACGCCAAAGTCTCTGCATTCAGCCTGTCTTACACAAAACTAGAATTTCCAAAGACAGAACTTCTTCCAACACCGACATTTAAACTTCACACTTATTATTCTACAAGGATACCCACTCAAAATCTTTACACCTGATTAAAACAAACGAAAAAGGCAAAGGGAGCTTTGTCCCTGGGTAAAAATCACACTGCCTCAGGTCTGTGGTCTGAGCCCGAGCAGCCAGCCTACAGACACTTTCCAAACGCCATGTTTTGATTACGGTTCACCAGGAGAAGTTCTGAGCGCTGTCACAGCCTCATTTGGAGCTATCCATCAACACGCACATGTGAGAACCAGAGGGGTTCAGGCCAAACTACCCTGAAATTAAACCCGCTCCTGTCAAAGCACACGGGATTAACCAGCTGGGTGACAGGTACGACTTTAATTAGATTTTTGGGCTTTAGCCAGCAAATGCATCCCCACAGAGCTAAGTGCCCAGGTACTGAAGCACACGCTTGTCAGAGTAGCGGATGACAGGTCTCGTAACAGATGAGAGCATTATGATACTGTCTGGGGACTAGGGCTAAACCAATGTCTAATATACATTGCTTCTAAAGGAGAAGAAAAAGACTATGTCTTGCTCCTCTCCCTCACCCACCCCAAGCGGCACACAGAACACCTGAACCAGAAATAGCACATCTGAAATAAAGATTTACCTCTCTCGATCCCCCTCATCAAACACACGCACGCACACACACGCACGCACACTGAAAGGACCACCTTCTGTCTCTGGAGCCACACAATGGATCAAAGTCAGAGATGTGAGGGAAAGGATGTGAGAATCCACGCAGCATTCCTGTCACAGGCCACAGAAGCTAGGACACTTTACACATCACAGTAAGGACACCGACTTGGGAATACTGGAGACGCGGGTGTTTGCTTTTTGCAAAAGCTGCCTGAATTTCCTTGAAGGGATATGGGTCCCTCTGGTGGCAAGGAGATATAATACAAGGAAGGGGATCTCTGTGAGAACCTCACTTTTTGAACTTGCTCATTGTAAAAAGACTTCCAAAGTGAAAAACCAAACTTGTATTCACCAGTGCCTGCCAACAGCGCCTGCACCACTGCAGGTACTCAATAAATGTCCCTTGGATAAACAAATGAACAAACTGCAAATTACAACACATGCTGAGTCAACTGGCACTAGGGCACTGCAATCACAGGCAATTAAAACAAATATTAGACTGATTCTCATGGCCGGAATTCTCAGCCATGATCACACACAGTGAATTCACTTGCTTCTATCCAAGCTGCATTTCGGACAGGCATTGTCTCCCTCTGAAATGCTTAAGAGCAGGCACAATGAGACTGCAATAAATGTTTCTGGCACGAGCAAAGGAAGGTTTGATCACACCAAAAACAGGACTGGTTGGCTTTCCATCAGAAAGAATTCAGGGAAGGCTACACAATCCAGTACTGCTTGACTGGGGACCACTGCAAAGGCTTGGAGTCAGGGCTCCTCTGTAAACAGGGCTGCAGTATCCCCCACTGATTTTGCAGTTGCCCAAGAAACGAGAACAATGGGCAACAGCTAGATTAAGTCCCAGGGACTGAAAACCTTAATGCTTACAAGCTTACCGGCCTGGATGACATTGATCTGGCCCCGTGCAAAATTGCTTTTATTGAATAGGGTATTGTCACAGACTCTGTATCAACTGCTCAGAGAACTCTTTATAAAACCCCCCAGAGGCAATCCTTCCCTCAGGCCTGAGTGCTGGCAAGAGCCGTCCTTTTATCTTACCATGTTCATCTTACAGACCCTGGAGACCTTGTAACTGAATTTCCCTTTTTACTTTCGCTGCCAGGAGGTACCAGCTGAATTTTAAGTCCCCTCTTCAGTACTGTGATGGAAATCCCATGTGCAAGGCTACTTACTCACTGGTGCCATTCCACTAGTCGCCCTCACTTTTCCTTGACCCTCATGCCTTTATCTTTATTTTGAATCTCATTTAATTTTATGACTACCCATAAACCTCTGAAAATGTTTTTGAAACACCAAGAGGAATAAATGACCATTTTTAAAGCTTCAAATAACCAGAATACTGAAAGTTGGGTGTTCTTGTTTTGTTTCTCCAAAAACAACATACACTCTCACACGTCTGTACAAAACCCCCTCTCCTTTGCCTATCTAGTAACTGTTTCCTCAAACTTCAGAACCAGTTCAAAAGTTACTTTTCCCAGCAGCCTGCTCTGATCCTTCCACCTCCCATCTCCCTATGTCTCTGTTACGGAACCGTCCCCGGGCCTCGTCGAGAGCCTGCACAGCGTTCAGGGGTCCTCTCCTTTCCCAGGCAGAAACACAGGCCACTGAAAGGTCTGGTTTTCTATTTGTTTCCATCTAAAAGCAACAGTGGAGCAGCTGCTGAATGGCAGGCTCTAGTGACTAAGAGCCCTGCTAACAAAACAAGCTGATCACACAGCAAGGCCGGTCCGCGGCCATGCTCTACCTCTGCGTGCACCCCAGCACCATAAGGCAAAACTCATCAAGTTTCCCCAGACCCCGAGATCTGGTGTAAGACAATCACAGGAAACAGACACCGCCAAACGCTTAGAATATAACCAGAAGTTACATAGAGGTACCACTGTGATGCAATACAGATGCGAAAAGAAAGAAACCACAGCCACATCATCTTATCAGAAACATACATGACCTGATGTAGCAAAGTAGTCATGATGAGCTGCTAGGAAGCTTAGTCACAAACAAGCTCACCTGAGGGAAGCATTTAGAGTGCACAGCTATGGTTCTGGTCTGCCGGGTGCCCTGAACCAAAACAGCACTTTCACTAGGTGATGGCCCATCCCCCTCCAAATACCTGGTTCTAGAGAAAGCTGACAATGACGGTGCACACGCACACTTCTGACAAAGACGAATGGGCACGTGACCCAAGTTGGGGCTCTTGGAACCTCACCCCTCTGGCCATCCTGGCAGGCAGACAGCGGGGGTAGTGGGATGTGAGTTCCCCTCCCCCTTGGGTAATAACCTGGGAAGATATGATCCCAGCAGGGCTGGCAATGATGGGCCCAACCACTTGGAACTGGAGTAAGTGGATGCAAGAAAAAGAAGCCAGCTCTGGCGAAGACAGAGATTCGGTCCTGGCCGTGTTCCAGCCACCCCGTCCTTCTGGCAGAATTTAGTTACACAAGGCAATAAATGTCGCTTTTTGCCTAAGACTACATCTTTTTACCAATAGCAGCCCAAAATTATTTTAGAAACACCAAGGTTTACATGAATAAGTGAATTATGGAACCAACAATGTCTGACAATAGAGGAACAGGTAAATAATTATAGCATATCCACTTGATATAGTTATCTAGCTACTTATTACCAAGGATAAGTTGTAATGTAAAAAAATCATGTATTTTATATATAGGTATACATGTGTGTGTGTGTGTATTCTCCTCATCCAAATTCTACTGAAGGAATATTTTTATGACGACAGTGAAGGAGAACAGGGACGAGCTATTTTAACCACACACCAAAAAAAACAAAACTGTTACCTAACAAGTTTTGTTAACCTAAAAAACTGTGAAGGCTGAAAGAGCTGACTATGAAAACTGCACCTCAATGAAAGGACCCTCTGGCCAGTCGTGCCTTTTCCTCATCCATAAAGTCACACTCCTCAAACCTTACCCTTTGCATCCAACTCAAGTATTATCTCCTCTCAGGAGGTTTCCCTAACTACTCCATCCCACAAGGATCTTTTGCACTGATTATATAAGCTACATTAATTAGCTCTGGACTGTAAAACGCTTTGCATTTTATCATGTATAACATTTTCAACTCCCGTAAGAAAATAAACCTTTCAGAGGCCATGCCTTGTATAGCCATTGGCATCTAAACCAGGTGTATTTGATGTTCAATAACATCGAATGAGTACAGGGAACATGTCTTTTAACAACATGCAATAAACTAGTACACTCCAATATTGCTGGTGGCAACATAAACTAGACCAGCCTTTTAGACCAATAATTTGGCAGCATAATTAACTAGTGTAAAATATTTGTACCACCTGACCCAGTAATCTCACTCCTCATAAGCTATCTAGGGATTCTAAGAGAAAATATCTGCATGCCTAAAGAATTTCATTATAGCATTATTTAAACAGCCAAAATGTTCACAGAGGAGGAAATTATTAAGTAAATCATGTGAAATCTATTTAGTGTGAAGAGTATGCACCACTCAACATAATCAATCTGGAGTCTACACAACATGGGGAGATGTTCATGACAGAGGAAGTGACCTGGGGGGACGCCCATGACGGAGGAAGTGACCTGGGGGGACGCCCATGACGGAGGAAGTGACCTGGGGGGACGCCCATGACCGAGGAAGTGACCTGGGGGGATGCCCATGACAGAGGAAGTGACCTGGGGGGGACGCCCAAGGCGATGGAAGTGACCTCGGGGGGACGCCCATGACGATGGAAGTGACCTGGGGGGACGCCCATGATGGAAGAAGTGACCTGGGGAGATGCCCATGATGGAGGAAGTGACCTGGGGAGATGCCCATCATGGAGGAAGTGACCTGGGGAGATGCCCATCATGGAGGAAGTGACCTGGGGAGATGCCCATGACGGAGGAGGTGATCCAAGAACACAGATGGTATTTAGCCTCTGACTAGATAGGGGGCCCAGCTGCAGCAGGACTGAATGGTGATACTGAAAAACACAGTTACTTTATTAAAGTGGTGGAATTATAGGTGACAATTTCTTACTCTTCTAAATTTCCATTATTGCTGTCTTATAATCATTAAAGTTTTTGTTAAACTATACAAACACTGTATTTCAATTCTCTCTTCAGCCTTTGCATTAGGATTTCAAACTCCAGGTCTTGGAGTCCTGGTTAACAGCAGCCACCAGAGACCTACCCTCTAGTCCCTGTGGCTCTTCTTAGAGCTCTCTACTCTAATGATTCCACCTGCCCCAGATTCCCATGCAAGCAATTCAATGACCCTGAGTATCAACGACCTTGAGGGTCGATGACCTAAGTGTTGATGACCTTGAGTGTCACCTGAGTGTCGATGACCTGAGTGTCGATGACCTTGAGTGTCACCTGAGTGTCAATGACCTGAGCGTCGATGACCCTGAGTGTCGATGACCCTGAGTGTTGATGACCTTGAGAGTCACCTGAGTGTCAATGACCTGAGTGTCAATGACCCTGAGTGTCGATGACCTTGAGTGTCACCTGAGTGTCGATGACCTGAGTGTTGATGACCTTGAGAGTCACCTGAGTGTCAATGACCTGAGTGTCAATGACCCTGAGTGTCGATGACCTTGAGTGTCAATGACCCTGAGTGTCGATGACCATAAGTGTCGATGACCTGAGTATCAATGATCAGTCAAACTCAGACCTGATCCTACCTAACTACACCAACACTTATGTACTCGATGTGGCTCTCAGGGAAACTAAATACTTAAATTTAAATGTAATAGAAATTTTAAAAGATAAATTATTTTTTGCCTGCCAAGTTCAGAGAGAATTTTTTAAATGCTAACACCCAATACTGAATAGTCTTAAAAAAATAACTCATTTAGGGAAACATGGAATAATCTTCCTGGAGCACAGTTTGAGTATATCTATAAAACAGTCTTAAAATATTCATATTCTTTGACCCAGTAATTATACCTCGATCAGGGGAAAAAAAACAGTGGGTAAATATTTATATATAAGGATGTTTGCTACAGCGTTTGTTATAAGGCAAAAAAGAAAAAAGTGTAACAATCTAAATGTCCTACAATAACAGACTAGTTAAACAAATTGCGTAGCACACCCAAGGAATGAAATATTGTGCTTGCACAAAAAGACATATTCTTGAAGAACATTCGTAACACGGCAACACAACAAAGAGAGAACAATGAATAAAAAAACAGGATACAAAACTGCATTTTCAGCTTGACACCAATAACGCCTGTGGGGGCGGGGAGAGAGAGGGTATAAAGGACGGAAACATCCGCTAGTTAACACTGGCCATTTCTAGGTGATCAGATGATATGTGAAATATTCTCTTCTTTATATTTTTCAGATTTTCTAAGTTTTCTGCAATGAATGTCCCCAAAACCGGAACCAGCCAAACAGCCCAGCCCACTGCACTGCCCGCTATGTCAGGAGAGAAGGGGGGTTGCTCACGTGGATGATGCAGTCTCCTCTGCTCTTTTCATGACGGGCTGCCTCCAGCTCCTTCTCTAGTCTCTCCTTCTCCTGCTGCAAATCACTCAGCTCCTGGGTGACCTTCTTCATGTTGCTACGCAGTCCGTAGTTCTCTGCACCCTTGGCGAGGTTTTCTGAGCGCAGCTCTGCCAAAAGGGCGGCCTTTTCTAGCAGAGCAGCCTCGTAATCTTCAGACTCCTAGACGAGCAGGGAGACGGGAGACAGTGGATTTTCATGGCTCTTGAAACAAACCAAGTAACCTGTGCTCCTTTTTTATGGGGGGAGGAGGTTAACATAAACAACATCCAGGACCCAAAGCACAAACAATATGAAGATTTTGAAATAACTCAGGGTAATGTTTATGTTGTAATGTTGATGTTGGGGGGGTGGGGAGACTACAATTATAATAAGAAATATGTATTTTTTAAGACTAGAAGGAAAAGCACAGAATGTCAACAGTAACTATCCTTCGTGGGGTGGGAATATAGTTGACTTTTTTCCTTCACTCCTCTGTATTTTCAAATGTTCTAAGATTGGTGAGCATGTAACTTTTATAAGCTTTAAAAACAACAACAATTTTAAAACTGCAGAATAAAGAGCTTCATTTGAAAAGCAGAGATGGGTTCAAACACTGGCAATGTTCACCTACATTAGAATGACTCGAAGTCAGGGTCACCTGGGGAAAAAGAGTGGTCAGCATGGTAGTCCGACGGCCACCTCAAGAGGCTATAAATTCTGCTGAGTCTGAGGGGTGACTGTGCCAAGCAGCCCATCTTTATTTCATGAACAAAGTTTACTAAGAGAAAATACATACGATGTTATACAAAAGATGTTATAACTCACCAATAATCAAAAAGAGCAAATTAAAACAAGTTTTCATGTAACAAGTGAGATTGTTTTACTGAGACTATCTAGTGATGGCGAGCGTATCGTGAAATGGCACAATTAACACTCACTTTTCAAGAACTGTCCAAGCATCTAGAAGCCAGGAAATATGCTGGCAGGAATATAAATTGATGTAACTCCTGGTGGACAGATTATATATATATGAAGTATGTGTGTATTGTATAAACATGTTGACACTCATCCCAATAATTCCATTCCTAGGATTCAATCTCAGGGGAAGAACTCAAAATATGCGAGGGAGAGCCTTGTACACAAAGGCATTCATCATGGAATTACTTAGAACAATAAAAAATAAGAAACAACCTAAATGTGCAAGAATATGAAAATGGGTAAGTAAAATATGATAAAGCTACACAATGAAATCTTAAAACTATTTATGAACAGTTGAGAACATGGGAATATTTCTACGTCACAATGTCATATGAAAAATAGAAAGACCAAATTGTGAATGATCTAAAAAATAAAATTCATGCATAGAAGAAAGCCTAGAAGGAAAAATATCAAAATGTTAATAGTAGCTAGGTGATTTCCTGGTTTCCTTTATTTTCTGTCTTTCCAGTCTTCTGAAAATAAAAAAGTTTAAAGCATATCTACTACTTATAATCAGGAGAAAATAACACTTATATTTTTAAAACCTGTTCTTTCAATTATACTAAGGCTCAAGATTAAAAATTCAAAAGGAACACGTGGGCTGTCAAGGTCACAACTTAGACGGCGGGGTAAAAGGACTGGCTCCAACTTCTTGGTCTTTCCAGGAAATCCATCTTCGCCACCACTGCCAGGTATGTCTTAGCTGTTCAGGAGCGTGGGCTACAAGCTAGTTCATCTGGAGGTAGAAGGGCTCTGCTCTTCCTGAGCCCCCTACAGCCCAGCCATCTGGTCCCATGTTTCCCCAACTGCTATTTAAGACACAGCAACAGAGACTAAGGGAGAACGCCATTCAAACTTCATAGCAGGTTTCATAGAAGCTTCGGTTTTAGTTTCCCTTAAAATTAAAATAAATAAAAACGAGTGGAAAACCTAGGTCATAGGCCCCAAAAAAGTATGTGAGGCAGTGCTTATTTAACTGAACTCAAAAAATAAAAGAAAATAAACAATGACTGGGCAAATCCTCATCTTGAGCAATTTTCAGTTACCTTTTATTAAAGCACTAATTATATAAGGTGTGATCAAGTAATGCAGTGAATGTTTAAATTAAAAAATGTATTACAATAAAAGACACATTGCCATGAATCCCCCTCAAAATACTCCCCTTCTCTTCGAACACACTTATCCCATCGTTCTTGCCACTTTCTGAAGCAGTTCTGGAAGTCCTCTTTCGTGTCTTTAGTTGCGATGTCCTGAATCATTCTGACTTTGGGAAAGAGCCAGAAGTCACACGGTGCCAGATCCAGTGAATAAGGTGGAGGAGGACACACCGTAATGTTCCTATTTGACAGAAATTGCGGTACCAGAAGCGGTGTGTGACACAGAGTGTTGTCATGATGGAGGATAATTTCCGGCACATTTTAAAACACACTTTGTCTCAACCATAGCTCACACCCGACTGACTGCACCGAACAAGATGAAACTTATCACACACTGTTACTAAGGTTCGATGCACCGCTTCCCGTATTGAAGATCCCTGCCTTTCTGGTGGATGGCACTCGGCAGCAGCATTCACTGTGCATTTTGATCACAACGGAAAGGTTCCATGTCACACATCGCTTCTGGTACAGCAATTTCTGTCAAATAAAAACATTATGATGTGTCCTCATCCACCTTATTCACCGGATCTGGCACTGTGCGACTGCTGGCTCTTCCCCAAAGTCAGAATGATTCAGGACATCAAGGCAGCCACGACAGTGCAGCTAAAGACACTCATGAAAGAGGACTTCCAGAACTGCTTCAGAAAGTGGCAAGAATGATGGGATAAGTGTGTTCGCAGTGAGGGGGTGTATTTTGAGGGGGATTAATGGCAATGCGTCTTTTACTGTAATATTTCTTTTTTTAATTTAAACATTCACCATATTTTTTTATCATACCTTGTACATGTGGAGCTAACGCGGCATTTTTACACACCTTAATCTCCATTTCTCATACCAACCCTACCAAGTGCACACATCGCTATCCTCTTTAAGTAACTGAGATAACTGTAGAATCACACGTGGCAGACTTCTGTATGGCCTTCTCCCTGTATGTAACAGCTCGTGTAACTACAGCTGAGAACTGTTAAATGGCTGGCCTCTCATCAGACCAAAGTGTTTAAGTCCAGAACTCAAATGACTCCAGAGCCTGTGCTCTTTCCACTGGCCTTGCCCGGTCCAGTGCAGATTCCAATTAATGCCAATAAACGACCAAGAATTAAAACAAGAACTAAATTCAGGGGAGGATGGCTAGAGACGGGAACGTAAGTTAGGAGCTCATTAAACACAGAAAAGCAATGGCTATTATTAAAATAAGTTATTATAAAGTGATGAAAGTTCTGTGGGATTATCACACAAATGTTGATGGCAAAGACTCTTAAAAATCCAAGCTCAAAGAATTCAAATTCATACACTCTATTCCCTTCATAAAAAACTCTTTCCGTATTAAATTTTCCTGAAATGGCACTTGGAAAAACTTTGGAGAGTTTTTACCTTTTCCTGCCTGACACCCTGTTTTTTGAATTCCATCTCATCAGTTAGGTGCTTATCAATAGTGTAAATCATTTGGCCCCATTAGACATTGTCAGAAACTGAAGGCCAAATATAATATTGAACAAATCACTCTTCCCCACAGTGTAGAAAGGAGTTTAATAAAAACAGGGTCAGAAAGCTCCGAGTTCAAAAACCAATTCCTGCTGTATGACTTGGGAGAAGTTAAATTCTCTGAAGTTCAGTTTCCTTACCTGTGAAAGTAACAATCTCTGTTTCACAGGGCTGCTGTGAAGATTAAATATGATACACAAAGTTCCATTTCAGTGGGTGCAGGAAAAGATAAACCTAGCTCAGCTTTTCCATCACTTACTCCATTATCTTTCATTTCCAACTGAAAGATCACACAGTTTCCACAAACTAAAGTCTATGTGTATCATTAGTAGAGAATATGAAAAACAGGCCAAAGAAACTGCTACACTTTTATGCCAGAAGATATACCACCCAACATAAGGATGAGTTAACATTTGTTGAGCTATAACCTGTGCTCAGATACTTTCTTGTTTAATCCTTGTAAGGATTACATGACATCAGTGTGATTATCCGGACATTACAATGAGCAAGCAGGCTGGAGAGCTCGGATACCTTGTCCAAGGTCACACAGTTAGTGAACAGCAGAGTCAGGATTCAAATCCATGTCCCAACCATGTTCTTCCCAGTAAATCATATGGTACATAAACACAGTGGACTAAATGTAGCTGTTTAAAAATTGTTTTAAAACCCCAGATACACACACACACACACACACACACACTCACGAGTGCATGTCACACTGCTGAAACCCGAGTAAGGTCAATGGCGTGCACCACTGTCAATTGTCCTGGTGGTGACTGGACTACAGTTACACGAGCTGTCACATAAAGGGTGAAGAGCATAAAGAAACCTACCACATGTGACTCTACAGTTATCTCAAAATAAAAATTTTAAAAAACAGAGAGAGAGAGAGAGAGAGAGAGAGAGAGAGAGATATTGGGTAGATCTATACACACTGCCATGGCAAGAATGTTAGATGGGAAAAGAAAGATTATAGAACAAAATACAAATCATGATCCTATTTAATTTTTCAAAGGTTATAGGTATATACGAGTATGTATAAACATGCATTAAAAGAGTCAAGGTACTAAGAGTGGACATCTTTAGATGTGAGTTTATTGGTAACTTTTATCAACCTTTTTCCACTATTTTAATTATTTTTATAAATTTCCTACAAGGTGCAATTTTACTTTTATAGCTGGGCCAGGAGGAAAGGAAGAATAATGTCATTTCCAATTTGAAAACACATTTTTTAAACAGGTAAAGAAATACATATTTTTCAATGGGAGCAGCCAGTCACAGAATCACACCTTTGATTGGAACTCACGTCTCTACACTGTGGCCACTGCTCCAAGAGTCTCAATATTACTTGCTGTTGCTTCAGCATCAGGCTTGAGGCCCACCCTGTGAGATTTGGCTATTTTACTCATGCTGCCATTCGTTCAAATCAGATGATATCTCAAAAAAGGCCCAATCAATCCGTGAGAGAAAACGCATATTCAAGTGTCTGTGCAACATGGAAACTACGTACACCTCATAATGATATAACCAGTATAAGCACCCTGAGTGCACTGATTCACACAATCAGAATAGTGGAAAAAACAGACTTTGCAGTCAGATTCGAGTTCAAGTCCCAGCAACCTGTCAAACCAATAAACACACCACCTCCGTGGATAAGGATCAAATGAGCGCTGTCAGGACAGCCAACCAGGCACGTAAAACCTGAGGCATTTCAACATTTCCCGATCTCTGTGCACGGCAAGACAAAAAACCCAGCCAACACTGTGCATGCCAAAACCTCAAAAATCCTTCTGAAAGTCTTTCGACTATGATTGAGGGTTATGAAATTAATAAATGTACGTATAAATCTGGGTAACGTTTAAATGTGTGAGACTACTTACTTTCCTTGAAGGTCCAACATAAGTAAAATATCGCAACACTTATAAGGATGTCTGATCTGCTTATCAATTGCCACCATATACAAGGTGTGATAAAAAATACAGTGAATATTTAAATAAAAAGATTTATTACAGTAAAAGACACATTACCATTAATCCCTCTCAAAATATCCCCCCCTTGCTTCAAACGCACTCATCCCCATCATTCTTTCTGAAGCAGTTCTGGACGTCCTCTTTCGTGAGTGTCTTCAGTTGAGCTGTCATGGCTGCCTTGATGTACTAAATCATTCTGACTTTGGGGAAGAGCCAGGAGTCTCATGGTGCCAGATCCGGTGAATAAGGTAGATGAGGATTCACCGTAATGTTTTTATTTGACAGAAATTGCTGTACCAGAAGCGATGTGTGACACGGACCATTGTCATGATGGAGGATGAAGTAAAGATACTCATGCAAGAGGACTTCCAGGACTGCTTCAGAAAGTGGCCAGAATGATGGGATAAGTGTGTTCGAAGCAAGGAGCAGTATTCTGAGGGAGATTAATGGCAATGTGTCTTTTACTGTAATAATTTTTTTTATTTAAATATTTACCATATCTGCTGATCACCCCAATTTATTTTGTCAAGCAAAAAGAAATATGAATGGCTTTCCTAAAACTTCAGCTTTTAAAGCTTGTTATTTTCTAATCAAGGGGGCAGAAAACTCAGTGAAAAACTATAATCTCAGCTTCATTTCATCAACCACTGTCAACATGGTGGAGAAAGCAAGTCTGAGATTCCAGAGCAGAGATTTTTCTATACTTCTAGTGCACCAGTATTTAAACCAAATGACTTCAATTATTCTTACCGGGACCCAAAGTTCTGCAAAAAGCATGGGAGATGAATCTTAGGAATCAAACAATCTCAAATTAGATTCCACTTCTAACTCCTACTTTATCGCTAAAAACAACATGGGTGGCAGTGTGCAAGGGGAAAGCTTGAGGCAATGTGGACTCACTCAGAGGATGGAGTTTTATTCAGTTATTAGTAACAGGTACACACTGTACAGGTAAACTGGAAACATGAGAAGAAAACATTAAAATAATTAAAAACAGAATTACAATTAGCAGGAGAGAAAGAAGGAAGGGATGACCAGCAGGAGTCCTTGCAGGACAACACTGGAGGAAGAAAAGAGAAAAAGCAGGTCAAATCATCAATGCCTGGAACAGACACCTGACAGGGACAGGCAGGACTGAAGAAGCCAGGTGAGGGGAGCTGTGGGATGACAGGTGAAAGCACAGGCTTGGGAGTGAGACTGGCTCTGGAGTCAAAGCCGACTCTATCTTCTACCACTTGTGTGACCCTGAGCACGCTCCCTGAGTCGCGGAGCCTGGTCGTCCAGAGCAGTAGGAGGGTATTAATGACAGCGCCTACCTCACGGAGCTGGTGTGCACATTCATGGAGCGCGTCCATGGAGCACACTTAGCACAGGGCTTGGCACGCCGTACACGTTCAATAAATGCCGGCTGCTATTATGAGCAATTACTACATTTAATCCTGGCCCTGTCACTTGCTAGCTGTATGACAGTAAATTAAGCTGCATGCCCTCACTGAGCTTCAAAAACGGCCCAAATACAAGAGGGATAAATACCCTCCCCACAGGGTGGTGACAAATAAATAAGATAATCCACACACTTGCTCAGTCTGCTATTGGCACAGAGTAAACAGCATCAAGGGGTAGCTGTCATCATTACCAATATTATTATCATTCTCATATAGAGGAGGGGGCCGGAGAAACACCCAAATCCGCTAGAGAATTTCCTTTAACTAAACTGAGCTGGTTCTATTACTGAAGCCCACTCAGTTTTCCTTGGTCCCTTTCAGCTGCGAAGTCCTGACCCCATCAGGTGTACGGATCAAAGAGACAACGACTTCCCCCAAAGTGAACACTCACCTGGAATTTCTGGGTCTGTGCTTTCTGGCGGGCCTCTCTGGCTTTCGCAAAGGCAGCATTGAGCTCTTCGATTTCAGAGTTAAGTTCTTCAACCTGGGTGAAAAAAAGGACTGGCAGCCAAGTAGGCAGCTGGGCGCCCCCTATCTCTGCACAGTCCAAAGGCTTTTCCTGCTAAACTGAGTAGTGCTTATAATCAAGGGCTTTGTAGTGAGAAAAGCCTGAAGTCAGAAAAGTGGGATTTCTAGTTTGGCTGTTTACGAGCTGGATGGCTTGAGGCACAGAACTTCTTTAATCTCTTTGACTCCATTCCCTCAACTATAAAATGAGGATGCCACCACTCACCCGACCGTAGCACTGCTGGGTTCAATGAGGTAACGTGCAGTGGTGCTAAAACCATGCCTGGTTCGTACTGCAGCTACGCCCATTACTGTAATTATTATCCACATGGATGACCCACCAAACTAGCCGGGCTATTCCCAGAATTCCTTATGTTCTAGTGACCTTCTAGTGATCTAGGTGGCTGGAGACAGCCATCGACTACTGTGGTCACGCCCTGGCCTCCGCCACCCAAGCAGCGAAACATGGTGAGTCCCCGACCACGGGATGGCATCTTGCCACCTCGCCAGCTTTTCTCTCTCCTCACTCAAGTTCAGACCTTGATGTTTGACAACCTCAAACTGCTTTTGGTTCCACAAAAACATAGTGGGCTCTGTCCTACTGAAGGCCCTGACCCATGTCCTCCCCTCTGTACACAATGGCCTCCCTTCCCAACCAACTCCTACTCATCCTTTACAATTCGGCTCAGACACTTTCTCCTCAAAGTACCCTGCCCCCAATACACACCCTAATCTGGATTAGGTCCCCTTCGCTCCCCGTCCACAGTCCCTGCACTTCCCTCAGTCACACCTTCACTCTGTCTTCCCCACTAGGTTTGCGGGCAGAGCTGGGTTTTCTTCTGTTTCTGTGCCTTGCACAGTTACTGAGACACAACAGATTGCTATAGTAATGATAAGAAAACAGCACGGAGCCATCAGCCACCACCACAGATCCCAACAACCCAAGTAGCTATCTCACTGGTTCGCAGTCATGGCCTTGCCCCCCACCCCCCACAACCTCCTTTACCTCAATTTTCTGTGGTCATGCATTGTCCAATATGGCAGCCATCAGCCACCTGTGGCTACTGGGCACTTATGTGGTTAGTCTGACTTGAGATGTGCTATAAGCATATCTGGATTTCAGATTTTAAAGAACGTTAAATTTCGCATATCTATATTATCAAAGTTAACTTCACTGCTCCTTTTCACTTTGTTTAATGCGCCAAGGAGAAAATGTAAAATCACGTATGGACCTCACATACTGGACAGTGCTGGATTAGACACTCCAAATGAACTTCTCGTTGACGAAAGGATCCGTGTCCCACTTCCTTTAGGCATCTCAGCTCTCTGGTCAACTTTTTAGCTAAAGCTAAAACTTCACGGTTGGACAAGTCAGTCACAGAAGCTAATAAAGAACAATCTCACTGGAGGTCTATCAGACATACCTCTTTTTCCTTTGACTTTAATGCCATGGTTAGACCCTGAATGGCTTTATCCCTCTTTAAACTATTTTTCTTTTCCGTAGCAATTTCTCTTTCCTTCTCTCTCAGGTCCTCCTGAAGTGCCTAAATTAGATTAGAAAAAGATTCTCTAAGTTGATGTGTTCCGACCAAACTGCACTGTACATATATCTTTAAGAGCACACTCAGCTGCAGTTATTCTATCTTACTCCTGTCAACCTGTGATTAATGTTTGCAAGTAGAGCCGAACGTCATGGCATCAGCTCCGAGTTACTGTGTTACCGCTCACGGCAACGGGGCTGGGTGAAAGGAAGGGGATCAGATCAGTTAAGACGATGACAGCTATTCCTATGGGAAGGACTCCAACGCGTTCTGGAATTTGAATACAGTCACATCAGAGTCTTTGAAACCATACCAGGTTATTTGGGGGAAATAACAGATCATTAATTTCATTCCTTAATGCTACAAAAGCTAGCAGAGAATTTGATTTGATGGAGACTGAACACATACATTTATAGTCTGAGTTCATTTCTAAAGATAATCTCCGCTGCCTCCCTCGCACGCTGCCGTGAGGATCAAATGAGATAACGGACATGAAAGCACTTTCGAAGCTGGCAGGCTCTATACAAAAGCTGGTTGCTGTAGCTAAGGGGCCATGGAGCAATGGCTCTGGAATCAGGCTGGCAAGGCTGAATCCGTGCTACACCTCTTCCAAGCTACGTGACCTTGGGTAAAGAACCTTACCTCTCTGAGCCTCACGTGTCACACCCGCAAAAAGGGAACGCCTACTTCACAGAGTTATTCCAAAGCTGGAGAAACCCTCCCTACAGTGCTGAAAGCATGACTGGCAGACAGTTGCATTCAATGAATGACAGCTATAGTCACAGAGAATTATCTATTGAACTTGGAATAAGCAAGGGACAAGAAAAAATCTTCAGTACATTTTTTAAAACTGTATCAACATACCTGGATCCTCTCTTCAAAGCGATTTCTCTCCTCCTGGTGCTTCATTTGTGCAGCCTAAGAAAAGGCATTAATTGGTGCCCAGAACAGACCCACAATCCAATAGCTTCCCCAGAACTATTAGAATGAGCAGCTCGCTTACTTACTGTCCCCTAGTGCTGTAGAATGCATGAAAACAAGTGTCTACTCCTCTCTGAGTCGCCCGAAGGCCCACCCAAGTGAAGACAAATGTAAAGACGGGCAAACCACATTGGCTGGTCCCCAGCCCCACACAGAGTAAACCAAGGCCTACTAAAGGACAGCGCCTAGGAAGCAGAGAGAGGTTAAAAGAAGCTGGAGACGAAGGCTGATTACAGCCAAACACTAACTGATGAGGCTGAAGAATTCACTGCTGTGTCAGGGACAAAGGAGACCCCACTCCATAAAGAAATCAAGACTCATGAGCATCCCCTCATGTGAATATACCACACGCAGCAGCCGCCCGGGGTCCAACAAGAATGGGAAGGTCTCAACTAGGCCGACCTGCACTTCCAGGTCCTGGCACCCCCTCTTCTAAAGAGCTTGCACGGAGGCCGCCTACGTGGGAAAGGGGCGGGGGGGCGGGGTTTGGAGTCGGTACTAATAACCCACCTCTTGGAGACAGAAAATATAACAACTCCTCTGAGCTGAGCCTGTTTCTAAACTGGACGAGGGACCATGACCTCTACCTCACAAGGTAGCCAGTATTAAATGAGGTGGCCTGCTGAACCCCTTTGTATGCCAGTAGGCCCAATCCAGATGAGTTTCCTGCCCCCACTACCTCTGACGTTTCAGACCAAAGTGGGCCTTAAGCCTGCCTCTAACCACAAAAGGTCAAACAGTAAGTACCACCATTTTCCCCTAAGAAAACTCAAAGGATGAAAACAAGGTCCCCGGGCAACAACAAATTAACACACAGGAAAACAGAGGCAAGCAGGTATGCACTGTGTTTTTAACCAACTCAATCAAAACACGAGGCTGAAAGGGGGAAAATATGCCAAGGGCCCCTGACAAGGGAGGTTTCTGCTAATTCCTCAGCTGACAGGAAGCTAATATTTAGAAGCAGACTGTGTGTGAACCGTGGGGACTGAACGTTCATTCCGCTTCCCATCGAAGAGTCTGGTCTGCTAATTAAAGTCCCCCCTTCATGTCCTGTCACCTCACCTCGGTTTCTCTCTCCTTTTCTTCTCGCAGAGCAGCAGAAAGTCCTTGGAGCTCTCCAGATGACACATTCTCATCAAGAGACGCCATCTGAGATTTCTCTTCTTTAAGGCACTGAATTAAAGCTTCTTTGCTCTTCAAAGACAGTTTCAACTCCTCAATCAGTCTAAAAGAGAACAAAATTTAAATATTAATTCTAAGCTGTTTCCTTAGCTCAGTGGAGCAAGAGGAGGTAGGAAATGGGGCTAGACACCTTCAAAGTAGACCTTTCCAATGACTAAACATAAACAGAATTGCATTTTGCAGGTCAGAGACGAAGGGACAGAATTCATGTGACGTTAACTGTCCCTCACCTCCAGCCTGGCCCTGGTCGATCCATCCTCTGAGCTGCCAGTCTATGGTCTCACTGAGTCATACCTCTGCTCAGAATTTCAACAGCCCCCACCACCAACATCTGTGGGTTACTAATTTTTTTTGGGGGGGCCAAGAATCTACTCTTCAAAAGAAATACGGCACTGAAGGCTAAACAAACATGACCAATAACGCAGAACTATTCCGGTAAGTATGAAAAAACAGAGACCATCTCTCCAAGGCTTCTCAGAGCAAAGTTTAAAATATACTGACTTTCAAGATAAAGGCCAAACTCCTTGGCAAAGCTTCCAAAGACCAAGTAGATCAGAGGCCCTGCTGACAGCTTCAGCTTCATGCCTCACAGGAAGCCATCACCCGCTCCACATCCATTCAAGAGCCACGAGAACAGCTCTCTCCAAAAGCCAGGCTATTCTTTGCCTCTAGACCTTTGTTCACACGAATCCCTGTACCTAGAATGTCCTTCACAGCTCTACCCCCACCTCCACCTGATAAACAGCCATCATCCTGCCAGATTAGTTAGGCATTATTCTCCTCCAGGAAGCTGTGCCAACCGACACCCCGAAAGCCCCCCTCAGGTAGAGGTGAACACATCTTTCTCAGGGCCACCAATTATCCCTGTCAGCTGTTCCCTGACAACAGGCAAGTTATTTAGGCTCTCTGAGTCTGCATTTCCTCAGCTATAAAATGGGTTTAGCCTGCTTATGTGGAATGGAGATAAGCTATTTTAAATGGCCCTACACAGCTCCAGGCATATGGCAGAACTCAACAAATTGACAGTTGCTATAATTATTATTTTTTTAACATTCAATAATTAGCCTTTTGTCAAAGAACCCTAAGATGAGTGAGTCTAGCTAAGCCTAAAAAGGCTTGGAAGATCGCCGCCATGGCCAGTCCGTCGCAGGGTATTCAGCAGCTGCTGCAGGCCGAGAAGCGGGCCGCCGAGAAGGTGTCAGAGGCCCAGAAGCGAAAGCACCGGAGGCTGAAGCAGGCCAAAGAAGAGGCTCAGGCTGAAACTGAACAGTACCGCCTACAGAGGGAGAAGCAGTTCAAGGCCAAGGAAGCTGCAGCTCTGGGATCGCACGGCAGTTGCAGCACTGAAGTGGAGAAGGACACCCAAGAGCAGATGACCATCCTCCAGACCGACTTCCAGCAGAACAGGGATGAAGTCCTGGATAACCTCTTGGCCTTTGTCTGTGACATCCGGCCAGAGATCCACGAAAACTACCGCATAAATGGATAAGGGAAGAAAGAAGCACCTGTTCCATGGATTGGCCTTTAGACGCCTCCGTGGAATACGAAGCTTTAGCAAAGCTTGAGTTATATTCTTATGAAAGGCATTAAATTATTTCTGTTTATTATCTACTAGGTCCTTTTGCTTTTTGGACAATAGCAAACCTAGCTTCTTTGTATAAACTTAGAGCTTATCCAAAGATTTCATCTTTTTACCTCAGGTTTCTTAGAAATTTAAGGGTGTATGTTGTCTGTTTTCCTATGCCTTTTAGCTCAAGCAACATATGTATATCAACACTGACTTTTTCTTTCTTAGATATAGTAAAAAAACAAACTTTTTAAGAAAGAAAGGGATTAAATGTTTTTTCCCCTAAAGCTTTCTTGAAGGTCAGGGGCTTTATCTATGAAAAAGTAGTAAATAGTTACTTGTAACGTGTGTAGAGCAGCAGCCAGCCTTAAATAGTCCTTTTGGCTGAGGGTTAGAACAGTGAATACTAGTATAATTGTTCGGGCGGTTTCTAGTAGTTCTTAATCCAAATTACTAGATGACAGGATTCAAAAACTTGTTACTTGTTATTACTTGGTGTACTGATAATCTTTTAGAAGTAAATGATTTTGTCATGCAAAAAAAGAAAAAGGCTCGGAAGTCTGCGAGCGCTCCCCTGGCTCCCTGGGTGAAGGCGAGGAGTGAGCTTTTAGCAATTAAGGCAACTGGAAATGCACTGAGCATGGTCTGAATATTTGTGTCCCCCCAAAATTCATATATTGAAATCCTAACCCCCAAAAGGGATGGTATTAGGAGGTGGGGGTCTTTGGAAGGAGATGAGGTCACGAGGGTGGAACGCTCAGGAGTGGGTAGTGCCTTATAAAAGAAGGTCCAGCGAGACCCCTTGAGCCTTCTGCCAGGTGGGGCTACGATGAGAAAGAGGGCCTGAAAGACGGGCCTCACCTGACCACACTGGCACCCTGATCTCGGCCTTCCAGCATCTAGAACTGTAAGAAATAAATTTCTATTGTTCGTAAGCGACCCAGCCTGTGGTGTTTCGTTACAGCACCCCAAATGGACTAAGAATTGGATATACAGGATACGGACAGCACCAGCACAGTGGCCCCCAAAATTTGGAAAGATGAGTAAGAGCGCCCTTCAGGGGTCAACTCTGAAATCACACAAGCAACTGGAGAGATAAAAAGTCACCAAACCACACACTTCAACCAGATGTGTTGTGCTGTAAGTAACTTACACCTCAATAAAACTGATGTTTTCTTTTGTTACCTTGAAGCAAGTTCTAGACAGGGATGGAAATGAGTGGGGCAGGCCTGTGGGGACTAGGCTGAGCTGGAACCCAGGCCCCCCTGAGGGGGCAGCCGCAATCCAGTGAGACCACAGCCCGGTCCTGCCACACCTTCCAGGTTCTCAAGAGAAGCTGGAAATCCAGACTTTTACATGAAATTAGGTTTTTAAAAAAATACTAGTAACTAGTTCAAACTTTTAGAAACACTGTGTGAGCCAAATAAAATATATCTGTTGGCCATATTTGACCTGCAGAATGTCAATTGCCTTAAAGATACAGACTAGCTTTCAGGTCCGATTGCAGGAAATCAAGTGCTAAATACGTACTTTGAGGAGGGTGGTGGGAGCCCTGTGCATAGGCAAGTCCATTTGTGTGACAGACCTGGATTCACCTCACCCGGGTGCGGCCAAGGACCCTTACTCCAATTCTGTGCTTAGCAACTTTCCTTCTGACCTGGATTTAGCTTCCGAGGCAGGCCTGCCTTCAGGGAGGGGACACACTATCCTACCCTAGTCACAGGAGAGTGCCACCACAGAGGGCCAAGCCCCGAGCAAGCAGAAATCCAGAGCTGGCACCTGGCTGCTGCACTGGTCTCTGGGAGTATGGCTGAGGCACACCTACCCGAGACAGACACATTTGCAGTACTGACAAACCAGGTTGTGGTGCCTATCCAGCCAGACCTACGGGAAGCCCCAGGAAGACACAGCCTTTAGCAAAGCCTGGCCTGACCACCCACATCCATGGAGACCCCCACTGCCTAGGCCACAGTAAGTACTCAATAAGCACTAAGCCTTCCCAAAGTCCCTCTTCCAAAGAGACGAGAAGCCAAGCTTCGGCAGCACGTGCTGACAGGGCCCACTTTCCTCCGCGATTACCCTGAAAGGTGCCAGGCTGCACACCTTTATGTGTGCTGCTCCCTCAGCGTGACAAGACTTCCTCACTCAACTCCCAGCACTGCTCCTCTGATAAGCCTTCTCCGCCTCACGCCCACGCAGAGCCAATCACTCCCTTGCTTCTGTCACAGCCCAGAACCAATGAAGACATTTTTTACCTCCATCCCCTTCCCACCCGGGAGCTCCATGTAAGGAAGACAGTGCTCATTCCTGCAGTGCTGGCACCCAACGCAAGGCTCGCTCAGTACTTGGGTGAGTATTGAATTTATGCACCCAAGAGCCCCTGGAGTCTCCTCTTAGACGCCCACAACCCGTCAACCCAATATCTCTCAACTAAAAGCTCATCTTCCCACCCCCTCCCCCCCAAAACATCCCTTTCTCCCTTTTCGTCCCCAAACACAGCAAACTGCACTACCATCCCACAGTTGCTCAGGCTCAATTCCTGCCTGGGTGAGGGGGTATCGCCACAGCCTTTCCCTTCAGCCCCAAATCCAATCAGCCACCAAGCCCTCCAAGCCAACATGTCGATTTTACCTTCTAACTCCCTCTCTTATTCTAGTTCGGTCACTTCAGTCCTGGTCACCATCATCTCCTCTGGGCTTCTGCATTCCACCCGGCCCCAGGGCCAATCCATCCTCCAGGAGGCAGCCAGAGAGCTCTCTCTCAATTTCCATCTGACCCTGTCATTCTCCACCCTCACCCTCCCCCCATCCCCCACGCTGCCAACTCTTCAGTGGTTTCTCACATGCCCTGAGGACAAAACCCAACAAGGCTCAGGAGCTCTGTCTCAGCTTCCCTCTCCTCATCTCTTCCCACCTCCCGTCCAGAAAACGACACTCTGCCAGCTATATATTTCTCAGCTCCTTGATCACACAAGGTGTCCTTTTGCCTCTAGACTTTAGCATGTAAGGTTCCCAAAGCCTGGAAAACCCTTTCTTCCTCCTTACCCTAGTACTTCCTCTAGGAAGCTTTTCCTACTCCCTCTAGACTGAGTTAGGTAAACATATTCTGTCCGCCCTGAATTCATCCCATCCAGCCGTTATCACTCTGTTCCTGCCCTTGACTCCTTCCACCCAGCTACACGATGAGCTTCAAGTGTTCACAGGGTCCACCCAGTTCCACCCCTTGACGATCCAAGAGCTCTGTTCTTGGTCTACACTGTTTTGGCCCCTTGCTCTATATGAATACGGGCCCTCAGCCTGCAATATAAGATATGATGGAAAGCAGGTCACACAAAATTCACTAGCACTTATTGTGGGGATGTAGTCACTTACTGTTCCCTTTGGGAAGATCCAAGAGAGAAATTTCTGACAATGTCAAGTAAAACTGGGCTTCTTCTGAGTTATTAGCTTGTTTTATCTTGTGAGCAAGTTGAATTTATGTCCACCAGCATGGTTTTTCTCTTTTTCCTTTGGCTACCAGGAAGCTTATAGCCAAAACTGAATGCCAACTTTAGTACCTGAGTAGAAATTTCCAGCATGAATTTCTGTCTACTAACTCTATCCTCATATCACTATCCCGTTCCTTTTCCTTTCATCCTGATTTTAACCCTCGTTTTCTCACTGTGGGGAAAAAGTAGAAAAGGGAGAGGGGGGAAGGAAAAAAGGGAACAATTCCTCCCCCAAGCTGGCAGATAAACGACTGTCAGAGCATCCCAGGGACAAAAGCCAGACCTGTCTTTCTCCTCCAGGACGCGAACCACGTCCACGTCCCCCTCATGCATCTTCTTCATCTCTGACAGCTGGTTTTCCAAGTTCAATCGAAGAGCTTTCTCCGTTTCTGTTCCTGCAAAGGCCTTTTCCAGTTCTGCTTGGGCGGCTTTCACATCCTAGAGTTAAATTAAATGCATTTGATGCAATTTTTCAATACAATTGGGAACATTTTGAAAGGAAATTGGATTAAAATATAAATATTTATGACTTTTTCTCCGGCACATTTCCCCTCCCTGAATTGCACTATACATGGGGAGAATCGGTAATAAATACATTTGCCAGCCATCTTTCCCTCTTGTATCCTGAAAAGTAATAGGCATTTCCAATGGAAAGGACTCTATAAGAACTGTTTTGGTTTTGAAAAATCAGATCAATATTTACAGCTCAATGAGAACAAGGAAAAATGTGCCTCTCAATATCTAAACATTCATAAATTCCAAAGAGTCGCCATAATCTCCACACAAATGCATCACACACCCCACCGCCCCCACTGCTTTTTTTTTTTTTTAGATAATGACTACACAATTCTAAAGTACACATTTTACATCTCCAAAGTGATTGAGGTGGTGAAAAACTCTATGTTCTTTCTGAGAGCTCCCAGAATCCAATAAGGAAATTATCTAAATCACAAAGGCCGTGCCTGTGTTAGGTAAAAAGGCTCTGGGGCTCCTGAAAGCGACCTGGGAATACACAGGAATGTCCAACTACTCATGCCAACTGCCTCTGATTACATCACAAAGATAAAAGTCAATCTGAACAGGGTTCAGAACCCAGCTCTCCCAATTATTTGCTGTGTGACCTTGGGTAGTCATTTAATCTTTCTGAGCCTCAGCTTCCCAACCTATAATATAGGGCAACACTGGTTAACCAGTGGTTACCAGAGGGTAACCACCATCCCATCAGAATAGTGAGACTCTGTCAAATGCCTGCTGCATCAAGGAAGCTCGGAAAATGTTGACTTCCTTCCCACCCTTCCCCTCCAGTGCCTCTCCCACCACTGTCTCCCCAAGAAGCTTGCCGGTCAATCTCTGGAGAGGTGGTAAAAAACCATTCCCCAGTATCTTGAGACAATGAACACCATTTACTGAGTGCCTACTCAATGCCAGGCTTTGCAAGGAGCTCTATTTATATTATCTCTGATCCTCACTCAACCCTAAAAGGATACATACTGACAGACTAGAGCCTTGAAGGCAGGCTCTGCAGCCAGACTGTCAGGTACTCACTGCCTGTGTCACCCTGAGCCAGTGGCGTGGCCTCTCTGGGCCAGTGTCATCACACATCCTTCTTTTGGAAGGATGATAAAAGTATGTACCTCCTCGGTCTGCTGAAGGGATTAACTAAGCCAATGTATGTAAAAAGCTGAAAAGGGTACCTCACACGGCAAGCCCTGATAAACTCTTAGTACCACGGCTGCTGTTATAATTACTACGCAAAGCAGGGATCACTAGCTTCATTTTACAGGTGAAGAAGCAGAGGCTCAGGGAAGGCAAACGCTTTCCCAAGGTAACAAAGCTAGTTAAGTGACAGAGCCGGGATTCAACCCAGTACTGTCAGTTATGCTGGCACCCCAAAACATTGGGAAGCACTTACTGGGAAAAATAAGATGAATGAACCAAAAGGTTAAGTCTCTTAAAAGTCTCACAATCATCTTAACTAAAATTCAGAACTTGGGCTCCAAAGACCCTTCTTTTGGTTCCCACTCTATCACTTATGACCATGGCTAAGTTTGTCACCCTCTCTGAGCCTGTTTGCTCATCTGTACTGTGGACTGAATATCTACACAACCCCACGAGGCTGATACACAGTGAATGTGAACATCATGATGGTAAGCTGCAAAACAGTACAAATGTATCAGCTGCAAAACAGTACAAATGTATCAGCTGCAAAACAGTACAAATGCATCCTATTTTGCACCCAAAAGAGCTTTCGGTGCTATTTCTCCTCATACCTGCTAAGAACCAGGGTTTCAGGTCAAGAAACACAGATGAAACAACAGACTTGAAAGACCAAAAACTAAGTAATTAGCCTACGTGATACTAGCTTTAAATGGAGGAAAACTTTTTAACACCCAGGAGATAGGATTTCGTAACTGAGAAACATCCTGACTCCCGACGGTCGCACCGAGCACCTGAGAACCAGCACAAGGAGCTACACACAGTGGCCTCTGTTCCCGAGCTTAGCTAATGTTGGGGGAGTCACTTCCCCTCTCTGGACCTCAGTTTCCTCTTCTGTAAAATAAAGGGACTAAACTAAATAAGAAGAGTGGCGTTATAGCAAGAACACAGGCTTTAAAATCAGGAGTCTTAAGTTTTAATCCAGGATTAAGTGAAATGAGCAAGACAGAAAAAATCGAGAACCATATGACTTTACTCACAGGTAGGATTATAAAACCGAAAGCAACAAATGATCAAGACAGACAAACAACAACTCATAGACACAGACAAAAGCTTAGTGGTTACCAGAAGGTAAGGGAGAAGGGGGGTGGTAGAAGAGGGTAAAGGGGGTCAAACATACGGTGATGGAAGGAGATGTGACTCTGGGTAGGGAACACACAATGTGACGTATAGACGATGTATCAGAAATGTACCCTTGAAATCTACATAATTTTACTAACCAATGTCATCCCAATACATTAAATAAAAATAATTGAAAAAACAAAACAAAACTTGGACTAGTACTTCAGTGTCCTCACCTACAGGAATGAGACAAACCTGCCAGGTATAAGGGTATGAATTCTATATGAAAAGTGCCTAGAATGGGGCTGGAATCCAAGAGACGCTCAGTAAAGGTGGCTCTTGCTTCTGCTGAAACCCTGACAGTTTGTGAAAAGAGGAACGCAAGTCTGCCCGTTCCGTTATCAACCCGCTGTAAGAAACAGGCCCCTCAGGGTTTCCAGACTTGCCTGTTGTAGAAGAGATATTCTTTGGGTCAGGAGCTCCTCGACCTGCTGCACCTTCTTCTGCGCGTCCTCCTTCACCCGCCGGACTTCAGAGATGCGTCCTTCAGCGAGGCTTTCAACTGCTTTGCTGCAAACAGAGACATTAGGGCGACAGTCAGATGGGGATTTCAGTCGCCCCAAGGGACAAGGGATATGTGTTAGTCACTTCTCCCACAGACCAGCTTCTTTTTTGTTTTAATAAACATTTGCAGTTCAAACTAAAACTGATCATACAATATATAAATGTATCAAATCAACACGTTGTCCACCTTAACTTACACGTTATATGTCAATTTTATGTCAATAAAAACCATGTATATTATTAAAAAACAAAGAAAAGAAAAAAGAAGCATCTATAATTTTATCACTCGGGATAGCTAAGTTAACATTTTAGTATATAGCCTTTCAGATATTTTCTACAAAAACAGAGCCATACAGTATACATCTGTGACCTGATTTTATTGCTTAACACAACTATAAACATGCTTTTGTATCAATAAATATAAATCTGTATCATAATTTTAAAGGCTACATATTAATTCACTACATGAAATATACTGCAACATATTAAATCAATCCTATTTTAAAACCTTTAAATTGTTCCTGATTTTACACATTCGTCCAAACTTACTCATATAAAACTCTGAGAACAGTACAAAGTATTCAATAAATGTCAGTGTTACTGTTTATTATTATAAACAATGTTATGATGACAGCATCCTCATATGTATACTATCCAGTGGTTTCCTTAGGGTCAATCCTTAGAAAGGGAATTACTGGGTCAAAGTGCTAAGTACTCTTTTAAGACTTTTGACAACTATTACCAAATTTCCCACCAGGAAACTCCCAACAAAGTACACCTCTTCACCAGGGGTAGGGAAGGAAGGGAGCTGGTTTGACAAACCGATGTGCAAAGGAACAGTATGCACCAAAAATAAAGCTGAGGGATTAAGGATTTACATGCTTCCTCTTCTGCCAACTGGAGGGGAAAGGCCTGTAAATACAGCGCCGCCATCTGTGTGAGTGACAGCTACCACATAGGGCGTGAGGCGAGACCCTGCACGCAGCCCACCCTGGTGCTGCTCTAACATAAAAGGCAGTTCCCCACCCGTGGCACCACGGACCGTTCTCTGTTTGCCTGACAAGCAGTGCTGGGGATGGGACACCAAAATCAGACACCGGAGGGACCACGAGCACTGCCGCCTTTCGTTCTGGCTCTCCCCAGGAGGAAAACCGCGTCGGACGTGAATCTGCAAGACATGTACTCAGAGCGGTTCCCATCTGATCTCTCAAACAACTGTGGGTTTCCATAAGGCAGGATAATACAAAGGAAATGGCTCCACCTAAAGCTGGTTTCTCAGAAGAACTGCAGCAGAACAAAGCCATTCACCACCAGCTGCCCATGCTCTACTTTAAGGGCATCTCAGACTTTTCCAACCAACAGCCATGTGACCAGACGTGCACATGGACAGGCCATGAGAATTCCTGACTGAGAACAATGGAAAGTCAAGAGAGCCACAGTTGCTGTCCAAGTCTCAGACATGAGCTGCCTGCAAATAAAGACTTTATTCACATCTTATTTCCTTTCACCAATAAGCCTTCAGAAGGCCCCAGTGTCATGATATCATTTTAATGGAATTCAATGTGAACAATTGGAAAGAAAGAACATGGGCTCTGAAGCTGAACAGATCTGCTTCCAAATTTTGACTCTATTATGTCCTCAGTGTGACTCTGGGTAAATTACCTCTTACACCTCAGTTTCCTCATTTGAAAAATGAGATGATGACCGCGTAGAAGGAATGTGGTAACACGAACACAGGTGGTGGCCATAGCACAGTGCCCCTTTCTCTATGATCTGAGTGCTGCAATGACAGCCTGTTGTCCCTGAGGCCACTGCAGCGCTGGCCCCTGCTGAGAGGCTCCGAGGTGCTTATTCCACCCTCTGCTGGTGTCTGAGCTGAGAACGCATCATCCGCTGGCCACAACTGAGGCCACCACGGCCACTTCCTGATTAACGCCATGCAACGTCCTGAGCCCCCACTCCCCCAGCTCATTTCTTGATCAGAACTGTATGGAATTCGCAGGGATTCGCAATCGTTCCTGTCACTCCTCGAGAGGCATTACATATGGCTGCAAGAATTCTGGACTGGAAGCTTTCCCTTCCTGAGCCTTAGATACAGGATTTTTCCAGTCCTGGATTTCCTCTCACCACCCTTGGTTCACAGGGCTTTACTGAGCCCCCTGTAGAAAATGGCTCGCTCTCTACCCCATCCCGCCCTTCCATCCTCACCCCGCCCCACAACCCAGCAAGTGCAAATACACCATCTCCCTCGGACCAGCCCAAATAGAAACTTGATGTTGTATAGTCAGCATCACGTACATTGTCAAGAGGCCGACTACAATTTTTAACAAGTACTGGTATATTCAGTTTGTTTGCATTTTAGTTATACCGATAAAATATACGCCCAATAATAAATGTTCCAACTTTTCATTTATCATCTTTGTATCATTTTACATTTACTGTAGCAATAAAATTTATACTCAGCAGTATGGTGCAAGTTTCCCCTACTAATGGAATTATTGTTTTTGTTTGTGTTTTAAAGCTACAGAGATAAAATTTACTCCCGACAATATGTCTGCTTTCGTTTTTAATGTCCCCTTATGGTAACTGATAAACAGAACAATGGGAAGCCGGTGAACATACATGTTTACTTCACAGCAAGGCAGAGTGGGCTCCAGAGCCAGACCAGCCCCAGCTCTGTTACCAACTTGGGCAAGTTCCCCCACGCCTCTGAGCCTCAGTTTTCTCTTCGCTCAAATGGGACTACTGGCTGCCTCACATAACTGCTATAAAATCAAATGCAATAAAGCATGGCAAATGCCAGGCACAGGGTTTGGGGCGAAGAACGGTCTCAATAAATGTTAGTTCCCTCCCTCTACCCTTTCTTTCCTTATAGAATTTAAGCCAACAGACGGGACAGACGGCAAGACCTAAAGAGAGAAAAGGTTGAAAAAAACTGATCTAATCCAGTTTTCCACCCGACACAAAAAAAGAGCCTTCTATAAACACCACCCTCGCTTCTCTTTTTAACCATCAACATTTCCTCTTGATTCTTTCCATTCTAATTATAGTTCTTTAGGGAGAAGCGGGGGATGTTCCTGTATCTCCTGCCCACCCTCCTCCCCACCCCCAAAAAACAATCATAAAACTCCAAAAGGGAGTTGAGGGCATTCATCAAAAGCTACTTTTCCATCAACAAGTATGTACCCCCACACACTGCTAGGTGCTGGGCAATTGGAGGGAGAGGGAAAGGCACATTTTGGGGGTGTGGGGCAGACAGTGTGCATATCCCGTGCAGGGAATACACACAAAGACCCCATGAAGTAGGAGCCGATGAGAAGACAGGCTCGGAGGCCACAGACCGACCTGCTGGCAGAGCCAGCCCAGGGTCCCTGCCCTTTCCACTGGCCCCATATTCCAGTAAAGGAGGAGAGAGGCTCTTGGCCTTAGAAGATGTATAGTCATGTTGGAGAAATGAGAAACACACATGAAAATTTAAAAAGAATATGAAACCTAGTGCTGGGCCAGACGTCACAGACTTGAGTTCTAACCCCAGCTCTGATCTTTCTGGCTGAATAGTTCTAGTTACGACCCTTCCCCGCTCTGGGACTAAATTCCCTCCAGTCTAAAATGATGACTTGACTCTCAAGATAATGATGGAATGCAAATAGATATGAAAGCGTATTATAAACTGAAAAGTGCTACACACATATGGGACTGCCATTATAGGCCAGAGAAGTTTCTGGAGACTGATGTGAGCTAAAGCAGCCATGTGTGATTCAGCGTGAGCCTTTCTGTAGGGCAGACAACAGGAAAGGCATTCGGGCTCAGAACGGATGGGAAGGGGAAAGAGTTCTGTCAGGGCAAAATGAGAACAGCAGGAGCAAGAACATTTTCAGTATCTGTGAGCAGTATTTTAGGATAAAAAGTTGGAAAGAAAGCTGGAGCAGCTAAGTCACTGTGAAATTCTTAAACCACGCTCACGACCTTCACCCTTTGCCTAGGAGTCATCCTCGACGTCTCCCTTCCAGCCATTACCAAGACCTGTGAATTTTGCTTCCGAAAGGTCTTTCCAATCCACCCATCCATCTCTGCCACTCACCTCTCACCTGAACTATTGGACTAGCCTCCTACCTGGTCCCCTGCTTCCTCCACAAGACATTTCCCACTCAGCATCCAGACCTTTTAAAAAACAAAACTCTGATTATGTCAATTGCTTAAAACCCGTAACTGCTTCCTCTTTCATCTTAGGATAAATACCAAAATGTCTAGTGAGACCTCAAGACTCTGTAAGATGAGGCCAAGCCCCCTAGACTTCTCCCATTTCCTCAGACCGACACACTCCCTTCCCTTGCACACTTTTCACCTGGTTAATTCTTACTTCCCCTCAGATCTCATCTCAAATGCTACCTCCTCGGGGCTACCTTCCCTGATCCAGGTCGGTATTTATGGAGCTACTCCCACTGCTATAAACTCTCACAGCTCCCTTTATTTTTCTCACAGCTCTTCTCCCAGTTTGTACTGATATATTTATTATTGCAAGTGTTTTATCACCATCACCCCACAGGATGTAAGCCCCATGAGCCTGTGTGATGACATTGCTTCCCCAGGAACTTAGCCCAGTACAGCACGGAGTAGCTGCTTAATAAATATTTTCTGAATAAATTGAGAAGTCAGGTCAGACCCAACAGGGCCTTGACCACTCGTTTGGCTGTTTGGGGAGCCTGTGCACACACACATGTGCACGCGACCCTGCGTACTGTCCTGAGGAGTCCCATGGCCTCTGGGAGTCTGGGTTTCCACAGTACATTCCTCACTGAAAACAAGTCCTAACCAAGACATGCAGCAGGCAGGGTGCTGAGTACTGACGCTCAGGCCTGGGAAAGTAGACGGGACTCCGGCCTAGAGATGGATGGACAATGTCCTTCCAAAAAAATCAAAAACTACAACAAAAAACAAAAACTCGTTAATTTGCTTTATTCATTCCTTCAGTCACTCACTCAGAAACTAGCCCGTGTGCAAGGTCGAGCCTGGGACTGGGAACCTCTGGTCTCCTCAAAGCCAACAGCTGCTGGCCTGCGGCCCAGAGCAGGGCAGCTGCACCCCAAGCCAAAGACTCCTGGTCCTGGTCCTGGTCCTGGTCCCACAGGCGCGGGAGCTCTACCGCCACAATAGATGAAGCATTTCCACAAAAGCCTTCAGCCAGATCCTTGGTGGATCGGCCCCAGAAAGTCTTACTCCACTCCCACCAAGCGAGTCCAGCCCACTTTGGTGTCCCCACTGCCCCCACAAACACCTTCTATCACTGCAGCTCCATTACACTTTGTTTGTAGGCTATGGCTCAGCAGTCTCTGATGAGCTTCTGAGGTAAGGGAACGTCTGTTTTCAAATCCTCAATGTGCGACACAATAATTACATAATACATGTTGATAAACAAACGAATGAATAAACAACTGAGTCACAGGCTAGGTTCTCTGAATTGTGCTCAATGTTTGATAAATATTTAAATTAACTGATTCATTAAAACACTAGTTTTCAAATGTTCTTTAAGCAAAACGGATAGAAAAAGGAGCTCCTCTGGCTGAAGCCCCACCCTCGGCCCCCGCCTCATCCAGGGGTTCCTCGGGGCTCCTTTAAGCCCCCAGTGCTTTTACAGCAATGAACGAAGCTACTAAGCTCATCGGGACGCATGTCACAAATACACTGCTGGGGAAAGGGGCCAGACACAAAAGGGTGCATGCACGGTAGGTGATTTCATTTCTATAAAGTTCAAAACCAGGCAGAACTAGCACCAGTGACACCACTGGTCGGCACAGTGGTTATCTCTGTGGGAGGAGGGTAAGGCCTGGGCGCACGGAGGGGACTTCCTGGGGGCTGGTGACGGCTGGTGTCTGAGCTGGGCGGCGGCCCCACAGGTGTGTTTGCTAAGTGAAAATTCATCCCGCCAACGCAGAAGATCTGTTCGCTTTCCTGTAAGTATGCTACACTTTAAAAGTGTGTTGAAAAATAACAAAAACAAAATCCCCTTGGGGTCCTCAGAGCTTAGCTGGGGAACAACCGGCTTAGAAAACACAAGGTTCTATGTTCCTGACCCACTGGCCGCCACCATCAGAGCCCCTGGGCGACCCGCCAGCTTGTGAGCGGGTGACAGGTACTCACGAGGCTTTGATGAGCAGCCGCTCTCTCTCTTGGAGCTCCCACTTCAGACTTTCCACTTCCACCTTGAGCTCGATGTTCTTCCAGACAAGATCAGGAAAGAAAAGAAACAGTGTGAAACACAGAACATACGAAGGTCTACCGTGGGGAAACCACTTTTGGGGTGGACTAACTCCGCAATGCTTGTAGCAGGCAGACGTTATTTTCGAAACCTCATTAGCCTCAGGGCACAGGGAAAAGGGAATTATTAAACACTGGTGGTCTCAAAAGAAAGCCCCAGATTTCTCAAGACTCGGAACAATTATGCAAATTTACCACGCTTCGAACAGCCAAAGCATTCAAACATCGAGGCATAAATGTCATACAAGAGAGAGAGGCTGATTTAAAAATTGTTTGCCCGCCACCAAGCAGATCTGCAAGCAATTCTGCAGTTTGCTTTTGCCGTTCCAAAGCAATTACTTCTGGTTGTTTACCATCATGCATGTGCTGGTTGTAGCAGTGGGAAAATGTTACAGCTTAAAAAAAAATTAAACATGTAGATGAATAAGCGGGAAGCCTCACCTCATTTCAACACAAGATTTCAGGGAACTCACAAAAGAGACAGCCACACAGAGCAAGCTCTGTAAGGGATACCAAAATGTTCTCCCCCCATCTTCCTCTTAACTGAGTGGAATGGAGTCACGCGTGGCCCTGGGTTTTCAACTCCCATGAGAATCCAAAGACAGAACGTTTGGCAAATAGATCGCAACGTGAGGCAGCGGGCAGTGGTGGGCTTCTCCGACCAGCCCACAGACGCATCCCAAACAGAATGTTGGATGAATTTTTATAGTAGAAACAGGGGTCTGGGTGCCTACCTTGCAGAGAGCTGCTGTAAATCCAAGATTTCCTTGAAATCTTGCCCCTTTTTTATTTCAGTAATTCATGCTAATTTTACATTCTATTCCATAATACGTATGTATCATTTTAAATAAAAATAACATTCCCAGTAAAATTGACAGTCTTGGAGGACATGCCTCCCTCCTTTCAGCCAAGAAGCCCTTGGTGAACAAGTACCCCAGGGTGAGAAGTCAGCCAGAATAGAAAGGTCATGGGCTTGGGAGCAGAAGGACATGGGTTCAAATTCTGCCTCCACTCTTTACCAGGAAGAAGCCATAGTAAGTCAGTGGATGCTCATTTATTCATTCTTTCAGTTCACAGATATTTACAGTCACCTGTGACAGGCCATGCACTGAGTACCCTGGCAAACAACGCAGATACAGTCCCTGCCTCCACGCCGGCATAGAGCAGAAGACTGGGTACGTGACCCTGCAACTGTCCTCAGGAGCGCAAGTCCAGGAGGTGAGAAAGCAAGGCTTCTCCTTTCCTATGCCCCAAGTGGCAAATGAAAAACATAACACCCCCCTGACACGGGGGATTTGGCGACTAAATGAGCTAACAAAAGAGAAGAGTCTAGAGACAGGGCTCAGAACGTGTTATTTTCTTCAGTGTCAAACAACAGGACGTAAAGAAGTCATCTATGCAGCAGACCTTTTTCTACAAGAAACTGATCTCTGCATAAAGGACAACTGAGTTACAATGCACAACGTGTTCAACTGCGGTTTTGTGAAAACTGCAGAAACACCCTTCAAATAGGATTCCTTGCCAGCTCTCAGAAGGGCAGAGAGCTATGTAAGAGCTGATATTATAGATTCTGAGTGCTTTGCTTTCTGATGAACCAACTGGCACTCCAGCCTAGCAAATTAGAAAGAACGGACAGCTAACGTGTCCACTGGACTATTTTTCCCAAGCCCAATCCCTAAAGTTATAAACGTACATACATGGTTACCATAATTTCCAAACCAAAAATCAAGACACCTTATTAACCTAAAACAGAATTATCATTACAAAAAAAGAATAAAGAAGCTCTTAAACTACTATTAAGGAAAGATATCCAAGATACTATTACGGAAGAACGCAAGCTACAGAACATGCTTGCATTTATGTAAAAAGAGAGCTTATACACATATACATACACACGCTTGCTTGCTTGTATATACATAAAATTTCTCTGCCTAATAATATTGGTAAGAACCCAAGGGACTAGAAGACAAGGGTGGAAGAAAGTCTTTTCAGGGTGTATCTTTTATGCTTTTTGAATTTTGAATCATGTACACCTATCCAAAAAATTAAACTGCAATAAAAGTATAATAAAATCAGGTCATGCAATCAGACGATGGAAAATAGCTGAAACAGCAAAGTACAATGCGGTAGGCAGCCCTGGGTTCGAATTCCACCTCACACAGTAGCTGCGATATCAAGCAAGTTACTGATCTTCCCTGAGCTTCCGTTTCCTGTCCTGTCAAACGAGGATAAGCTCCACTGCAAAGGGCTGTCTTGAGATTTAAATACGAGTAAGTGATGACGTACAAACGCCCAGGGCAGGGCCTGACAGAGTGAGCGAGTCACACGTTTGGGCTCCCTATCACCCTGGACGTTCTGAGATAGAGGCTAACCACGCTTACGTGTAAAACGTTTCAGACCATTGGTTTTCCTGTAACGATTTGATAGCATCGCCACTTCCTTCCAGAAAAGGGGACACCCTCGTTGTCTTCCCACCCCCACAACGAAGGGGGAAAAAATGGTGTCCTGAGGGACAAGGCTGCTTTTCAATTCTTGAAAGTACAGTACAATCCCTCTTCAAAACAAGTCCATTTAAGTTTATCTGCTGACACTCAAGCAGAGTTCTTCTTCCTCCTTCAAAAGTTTCCACCCGTGCCAACTTCAGAAGAGAAAAAATGGAATAATTCCCAGGCCAATCTACTGGAGAAAGCCAAGAAATGGGCACTGAAATATTGTTTGTATTCATGTCTTTTCAAGAAAGCCAAGTTCTTTTTTCAACTTTCAGAACCCGGGTTTGTTCTGAGGCAGAGACCTCCAGGTCGAGACTTCAGATGGGAATGGCCTTTTCTTCTGACAGTTACAAGCAAACACACCAGGCATACAGAAGAGTCATCCCGCAGAAGAGCTGACACTCGTGGCTCTGGGCTGCCCGTGGGAGCCTCACTAAGACAATGAGGGTAACTGTGCAGCTGACTCTGCTGGGGCTTTTCATCTGCCGCCTCATTTCAATCCCCACAAATCACCCTGTGACGGAAGTGTTATCACTTAATGCTGGAAGCAGCCCAGGGAGCTGCAGTGACTTGCCTACGGTTACACACAAGTCAGTTGGTAACAATGAGGTTCAATTCGAAAGACATTCCACCATTGCACTGTCTTTGTCTAAATTATAAATAATTAGAAAAAGTGAGACACAATAAATCAGAATTCTGATTTTAAGAAGCGAGAAAGACTCCCTTAAAAGTAATCTTGTATCTCTTTGCTTAATGTTAAGGTCATCCTGTCATCTTTATGCTTCCCATAATCAATTCAAATGAAATGGAAGCAGCTCTATCTATTCATGCTAATTTTGAGAACAAACATTAATCAAACTTCTGCTTGGAATGACTATGAGAAAAGACAGCAGGGATGGTAGCGAGAAGAGGGACACTCACAGTTTTACAGATGTGTTCGGTGGGGCCATCAAATTCCTGTTGCATTCTTTCCTCAAGGAAATAGATGCGAAGCTTTAAGTTAAAGTTTTCCTTCTTCAGTTCAGTGATTTGCTGGAAAATAAGCACAAATGGGTCATCAGAAGTAAGGACGAAGGGATGCTACCTGCATTAATACCCATAGTTTCCAAGGCTACAGATGGACTGAAATGTTAACTGCCGCAGGAAGCTTACCTTTGCTACAATTACCAACCCAGAATGAAGTAGTTCCCTCCAACCAAATTTACAACAGTCTAAGCATCGGAATGAATGACTGAGTGAAGAAAGGATTCATGACTCTGCCTTGATAATAAGTAAATAAGTAAAGAAAGAAAGAAAAGAAAAAGAAAGGGAGACTCTCTTCATTACAACAGAAATCCACTTAATAAATACAGATGAATAACAGGCACAGAAAATCACCGCTACACAACACTACAGCAATAATTGACTCAAGTAACGCTCATCATTGCTAAGAGCGTTAGATGGAAGATCACTGAAAAACATGATATTCCCACAGTCTCAAGATACCACCTTACCAACGGATTGTTAATTAAAACAGGAAAAGGTACCTTTACAATTTAGAAACCTAGCAAACACCTGCTAATCAAAAGTATATGCAGTCATCCCTTGGTATTCGTGGAGGATTTGTTCCAGGATCCCCCACAGATACTACAATCTATAGATGCTCGAGTTCCTTATATAAAATGGAGTAGTATTTGCCTATAACCAATATATTTTTTCAAATATTTTCAATCACGGTTGGTTGAATCCACAGATGCAAAACCCGCAGATACAGAGGGTCAACCCTGGTAGAACAAAGTGACATCTTGTGCCTCCTGAAATAAATCACTGAAAGTAAACAATTTCACTTAAAATGTTTCTGCCCTCAACCTTTAACCTGCATCTAATCAGAAGTCGTCAATCAGACATCCAAATTGAAGGACATTCTGCAAAACAATAGGCCTGGACTCTTGAAAGATCTTAACAACAATCTTAAGCCAAAAATGATTGGGTTGTGGTATATATACACAATGGAATACTATTCGGCGGTAAGAAAAGATGATATAGAACATTTGTGACAACATGGATGGATCTTGAGAGTGTAATGCTGAGCGAAATAAGTCAGACAGAAAAAGCAGAGAACCATGTGATTTCACTGATATGTGGTATATAAACCAAAAACAACGAAAGAACAAGACAAACAAATGAGAAACAGAAACTCATAGACACAGACAATAGTTTAGGGGTTAACAGAGGGTAAGGCAGGTGGGGGGTGGGAGATGAGGGTAAGGGGGATCAAATATATGGTGATGGAAGGAGAACTGACTCTGGGTGGTGAACACACAATGGAATTTATAGATGATGTAATACAGAATTGTACACCTGAAATCTATGTAATTTTACTAACAATTGTCACCCCAATAAATTTAAAAAATAAATTTAAAAAAAAAAATGATTGGGGAGGGCCGCCCCAGTGGCTCAGGCAGTTGGAGCTCTGTGCTCCTGGCTACAACGGCTGCCGGTTCGATTCCCACGTGGGCCAGTGGGCTCTCAACCACAAGGTTGCCAGTTCAATTCCTCAAGTCCCGCAAGGGATGGTGGCCTCCGCCCCCTGCAACTAAGATTGAACACAACACCTTGAGCTGAGCTGCCTCCCGGATGGCTCAGTTGGTTGGAGCACGGGCTCTCAACCACAAGGTTGCCAGTTCAATTCCTCGAGTCCCACAAGGGATGGTGGGCTCCGCCCGCTGCAACTAAGATTGAACACGGCACCTTGAGCTGAGCTGCCGCTGAGCTCCCAGATGGCTCAGTTGGTTGGAGCGCATCCTCTCAACCACAAGGTTGCCGGTTCGACTCCCGCAAGGGATGGTGGGCTATGCCCCTTGCAGCTAGCAACGGCAACTGGACCTGGAGCTGAGCTGCGCCCTCCACAACTAAGACTGAAAGGACAACAACTTGAAGTTGAACGGCACCCTCCACAACTAAGATTGAAAGGACAACAACTTGACTTGGAAAACAGTCCTGGAAGTACACACTGTTCCCCAATAAAGTCCTGTTCCCCTTCCCCAATAAAAATCTTAAAAAAAAAAAAAAAAAAGGAAAATACAGTGAGATACCACTATGTACCTATTAGATAGCTAAAAACAGTTGTTTTTCATTTACAGCGCTGATGATATGGAGCAAATGGGATGCCCACCCTCTGCTGTTGAGAACGCACAATGGCACAACCACCCTGCATAACCATTTGGCGGTTTCTTACCCCTAAAAACTGCACTTACGATAATACTCAGCAATTCCACTCCTGGGTATTTACCCTAGAGAAATGAAAACCTATGTTCACACAGAAAACCTGCACGTGAGTGTTTACTGCAGCTTCATTAATAATCACCAAAGCCTAGAAAGAACCCGAATGTCCTTCAAAGTGTAATGAATAAACAGGGCACATCCATATGACAGAACAATACTCAACCACTATGCCACACACAGCAACGCAAAGGAATTTCAAAGACATTACAGTGAGGAAAAGAAGCAGGCCTCAAAAGATTACATACTGCATGATTCCATTTATGTGACATCTAGAAAAAGCGAAATTAGAGGGACGGTGAACAGAGCAGAGCTGCCAGAGGTTTGGGGTAAAGGGAAGGTTTGACCACAAAGAGAGGACATGTGGGACACTTGAGCCTTAGGGAACTGCTCTGTATTCTGATTATGATGACGGCCCCATGAACCTAGAACAGTATATACACATTAAAATATATATATATATATATATATATATATATATATATATATATATACATATATATACGTACGTGTTTATATCTATATCTATCTACACACATATATATATATATATAGAGAGAGAGATTATGACAGAGGTTACCAGCGAGTATACATTTGCCAAAACTCATCTAACACTTAAAATGGGTACATTTCATTTTCTGTAAATTACATTGCAATAAAGTTGATTTAACAATAACATAAAATGTAGCAAAATCTGAATAGCTATACTTGAATTCTAATTCATCCCCAAACATATATACTCACCGGTTCCCTATTCAGCCTTTTTTAAAATAACTGGTAATAGCATATAAGACTCTATTTAATAAACCTACTTTTACGTCTGGATAGAAGAAAACAAGCACACACTCTACACTGTGTATTTCCCAGTGTCTGCCCTCGGCCCTCCTGTTAACAATTTTGTGGTTAACGAGAACAGTACCAGAAACAATTGGTAGGTTCATTAAGACCTCCTTTATGAATGTTTTAAGGAAACAGCACATAAAACATTCATTCACACACAAAAAGTCTACCCTGCCAGCCGCTTCCCATAAAGAGGAACCTTATTCTGTTACTCAGCTACCAATAAAATATTTATGGAGCTTGCTTAGAATGCCCACATTGTACACACTGCTAAAATTCTTAGCAACACTTGAAAGAATATTTGTCCTATTTATAAGTAAAGACTTTTTTTAAAAAATAAGGAAAAGGTAAATAAGCCTTCAAAAGGTCACTGCCAACGCCAGACAGGCCCAAATGAACAAAAGGAAACCCAGGCACCATCTTCCCCGTAACAATGCCAGTCTAGTTCCCTGCTTAACACCACTTCCCTCATCAGGTTTTCTCTGACAACCCCACCAGGCTGGACTGGGGACCCTTCTAACTGTTTCCACACAACCTCTACTTTCTTACTCATAGCAGTCATCACACTGCATTGTACCAGCTGGTTATCTGCCTTTCTACCCAAACCATCTCTAAGAGGTTGGGAACCGTATCTTCTTGTGCATTCTAGCCTGAAACATAAGAGACAGTTACTAAAGACCCAATGGCTGGATGGGTGGACAAACACATAAGAATTTCTTGAAGGCAGTGTGATGCCAGGAGGCCTCCAAGTCAGACAGATCGGGTTCACACCGCCCCACTGTTTTCGTCTCCATCACTCTTAGAGCAGAACTCCCTGCCGTGGCCACAGAGTGCTGTCTGATCTGGCTGCCGCCTGCCTCTCCAGCCTCCTCAGGTACCATCCCCTCCCTTGCTCACAAGGTTCCAGCCTCACTGGCCTTTTTCCTGGTCCTCAAAAGCCACGCCCCTGTCTGCCTGCACAGCTCTTCCTATGGCACTTGCCAGGGCGGCTCAGTGTCATCCCTGCCATCTCAGCTCACATGTCACCAACTCAGAGAGACCCTTCCTAACTCTCCGATCGATCTAACGTGATCTCCATCTCTACACCCTCCACCAAGACAGGCTCTAGCACGCAATTCTTCTTGGCAGAACTTTGCACAACCTGTATTCACCTTATTTCCTGACACAATACTTATTATCATGTTTATCATATGAATATAATCCACTTCTTGAGGGCAGGGACCTTATCTATCTGTTCATGGCTATTTCCCCTGAGGTTTTAGCACAGTAACTAGAACACAGTAGACACTCAATCAACATTTGTTAAACGAATGAATAAAATAATGAATGAATACAATCCAGACTACCTTACTAGCTGTATGACTTTAGTCAAGTTCATTTTTCCCTATGCCTCAGTTTCTTTATCTGTAAAAATGGGATTGTAATAATGCCTATTTCATAGAGCTAGAATAAGGATTAGAAGAAATTAATTAGCATGTTCATTACTATGCCTAGCACAGCATTAGAACTTAAAACATACTACTATTCTTTTCATTTGGACTTTTCCCTATAGGAGAAACAAGTTCAAGACATTTTAAAACCTTGAGCCAGAAAAACTGAAAACATCTTACAGTACAGTACGAATAAATACCCCAAAACAGAAAACCCACTCAGAAACCTAATGCTCCAAAAAAGGTTAACGCAAAGGCTGCACGTGCCCTATCCCAGCCCTCCAGGGAGCCCAAGTGTTCCTGTGGAACGAAAGCCAACATGGAAGTACCCCAACATGATTACGGGTGATGCTTTCTGAAGCTGGAGGGGCCCCAGTTGGAAGGAGCTGCTGTCAGCCACCCTGGCTTCCTCTCACGCCCAGTCAAAAGCCTTGTCCAGTCTAGAACTCCACCAAAAACGGAAAAGAACCAAACCTCAACAACATGAAAAAGAATCAGGGCAACTCCAACCAGGCCCGCTGCAAATAAAATCTAAGCAAGGGGCCTTGCTTGAGATCAGTTTCAGTGACTTACACGAGTCTAGGCCTCAACCACCAGATCACCTTTCAATTCAAGGCAGCGAGGGCTAAGAGCAAGGCCCTGGGGTCAGCAGAACGGACTGAACTCCCAACGCGGCCACCTGTGAGCCATGTGACCTTGAGAAAATTATTTAACATCTCTGAGCCACAGTTGGCTCATCCTTAATACGAGGATAAAAATCAACTACCTCACAGGGGTGTGGGTGACAACCACAGGAGCTCAAGCACCTGGCAGAGCCTGGCATCAGCAAGCAGGAAACACAGGATGGCTTTGAAGAGGAATCCATTTCTCACTCGAGCCTTCATGAAGCAGACCTTTGGGCCGCCATCAACTTTTTATCCTCCTTAAAAGTCCAAAAACTGTTAGATCTCTCACCTGGACATCACAAAAACCATGAACTCTGGCTTTCCAGCACTCATCTCTGGCAAACAATATTGCACGTTTGATCATTTTGCCAGCGGCAGCTAAGTGAGATTAGCAAAATGAGGACACTTTGGAATCAGTTTCTAATTCAAATACTCTCCCAGGTGTCTTCAAATCATCAAGAAAACTATTCCTAGGCCAACATCTATTTAGTAATCCTCAGTACTTTAGTAATAACAGAACTTTAAAACTGAAACCCAAACAATACTTGGAATATAACTACCTTATCCAGTCAACTCTTTTTATATTCTTTTCAGCCTTTGCTCATGAATATATTTTTTTTTGTAAAATTATAACATAGGTGAATTTGAATAGTCCATTGCTTTCCCCTAATATTGTATCTTAAATATTTTTCACGCTGTTGCAGAATTACACATCATTATCACTTAAAATGACTGCACTCAATTCTCCTGACCTGGTTCGCTGTCGATTATTTCACCATTTCTCTACTGAGCACTTACGCGCTCAATGCAATCTAGTGGAGGGCAGACAGGCTTTATCATCAGAAAGGCCAGGCTTGAATTTTCACTGCTTTGAGTCTCTCAGTCACATCAAGCTCGTGAGCAAGTCGTTTCATCTCTCCAACCTCACCTTCCTCATCTGTGAAATACCTTCATCACAAGCCTATTGCAAGAAGCCAAAGAAATAACAAATGTAAAAAATATACTTCCCTTGTCCCCAATTTCTCACAATGACACACAATGTGACAACAGACACCTTCAGCACAGCGCTTTTTCCTCCCACTGAATTGTTTCCTTAGGACAGATCGTCCCAAAATGGATTAGCGGGCTCAAGAGTAGTATTTTTTTTTTATGACTAACAAAATCTCTTCCCAAAGGGCCTTCCAAAAGATTGTTAAAATTTATACTGCCCAGCACGCCATCTGGCCGGGTTTTTGGAGGGCACGGCCAGGACAGGCAGAGGTATGAGGACTCAGAGCATTCAGTCCGGGAAGCAGGAGGCCCCCCTACCACAGGACAAGCCGCTGTCCTGACTGCCTCCGGACATCCCCTCCAGCCATGAGCCAAACTTGACTCCAGAGGCCCTTGGCACTGTCAGGCCGCGTCTTGTGCAGAACCAGCAGCAGAGGGGATGCAATACCCACCCTGCCAGCTACAGACAGTCCTCCAAGCCCACTAACCTGCACCCCACACACTTCCAGGTCTCCTGCCTCGTTCTCATCGCACCCCCGCTCCCCCTTCGTAGCTTCACCTTGCCCTCCTGACGGACGGGCGTGCTCTCCTGACTCGGGCTCTGCAGCCCCCACCCTGCTCATCTCCCTCCAGCTGCACGGTCTCTGACCACTCTATTAACAGTCCCTGCGGCCGCCCCCTCTGCTGAAGGCCCGTCCTAAGCATATGTTACCTAGTGCTCACCACAACCCTATGAGTAAATACTACTTTCCACATGTTACACATCAGGCAACCAAAAGTTACAGGTTCAGTATCTTATACAAACTCAGACATTCATTTAACCAACAAATATTTATGAAGTGCCTACCACCTTGTGAGGCTTGGTGCTATCAGGGAAAGAGCAGAGGAGACACAGGTTATGTCCACAAATAAACACATCAACAGCCATAAGACCCATGGTGAGAAAGGCAAGGTGCTGACAATGTGAGAGGGGTAGTAGACTTGGGGGGGGAGGTTATTACTTTGTGAGGGGTGTAAATGTCTAACGAGTATGTTGCTTTGTACACCTGAAACTAAATACAACATTAAAATTAAAAAAAGACAGGGTGCTGAGCGCTTGCTGTGAAAGAAAACAATGGGGGTCCCTACTATTAACACAGGTGGAAAGCTACCCACGTCATTTTCCATCAGGAAGGTCACAGAAAAATCAATGAAGATTGCTACCTGGACTGACTGGATATGCTGAACCAGATTCTGGGTCTTCCCCACTCACTCCAAAAATTTTGAGAGAGAGAGAAAGAGAACAGGTCACACGAGGTCAGTATGTGTAGTGTGTGTCAGTACGTGCAAAGCACTGCCTCAGCCAGGCCTCCTCTGGTCCAGGGAGCTCCCAACTACGTTACCATCTAGAAAGGACCAATAAGACAGGCTCCCTCTAAAGACCAAACTGACGTGCCAGCTTCCTACCATATGGCCTGCCGTACAGGTGATTATACCTGCAGCTAATGACGGGGTTAGGCAATGGATGACCAGCTGAAAGAGGCAAAAGAAGGCATGTGGTTGTCACACGTCAGCGTGAGGACTTGCACAGCAGCGGAGTGGAGTGGAAAGACTTCCTGAGCCGGAAGAGCGGAGTTCAAAGCCCGAGTACGTCCCTCTGACTCTCGGGGCTTCAGCGTCCCCACGTCACGTGTCAAATGACGGGCCTGGATGAGATCACTGCTGGAGCTCCCCAGTCTGACCTTCAGACTTTCTCCTGCACGTCTCCTGACCCCCTCCCTTAGCTAGCTGCCACATCATCCCTTCCCCACACCACACGCAGCAGGCTTTCCACCAATCACACTGTCACCAGCCTTGTTTCCGCCTTGCAGGCCCCAGCCTGGATAATCTGACAGCTTAATTCTGGCCATTTTCCTCCCCAGATTAAAAGCATCATTGGCTCCCCTTCATCTTCAGGACAAAATGAAACAAAGCAGTACAACCTACAAGACCCTGCAGGGTCTGACCCCTGCCTGCTTCGCTAGCCTCACTTCTCCAAAGCCCTCTCACACGGCCTCCTTCCAGCCAAAGGGAACTTACGAGGCCCTGCACTCCTCACACCCTATCATGCCTCTCTCTACGGTTCCATATGGGAGTCCTTGTGCCTGGGATTGGTCCTCTCACCTTGGCTAATGATGACCCAACTCAAGGAACACCTCCCACAGGGAGGCTTCCCGGAACCCCCCAGGCCAGGTTTAGGGCCCCTCCTCTGTGCCACACAGCACCCTGTCCTGACGTCCATCACTGCAGTATTTTCCTGTCCTTTCCCCAAGTAGACGGTTAGACTCCTGACAGGGAGATGTACCTGGTATTAATCTACTGTAAATTCCTGCACCTCTGGCATAGCCTGGCACAGGGTATAGATTTGACAATATTCACTGATGAACAGATGAACTCTAAGCAAAACCAGAAGGAGGACTCTGTCTTTCGAAATCCCCCTGACGTCCAGGTATCTGTCATCTGAGACCAGAATAAGAGGAATCAGACGTTTCCCCTCTGAACCAAAAGTATTCCAGCCTCCTCTTTAATACGCATGTGGACTTTAAAATTAGCATTAGCTGCCAAGAGCAATTCCTGTTAAGCATCTCACAGAAAGTTCAGACCACCTCAACACAGAGATCACGCATTTGGTAGCTCAGACCAGATGAAAATTTTCAGTGACTTCTAAAGGCCTAAAAGGGAGCCATTGAGAACAGTGTGGTCATTTCAATTTCAACTGCAGAATTCGCTCTTGAAAATGCTATAGTAAAAAATATTAATGCCATAAAAACCTAACAGCAGCCAAAGGACCACAGCCATAAAGGAAAAAACATAAATCCTAAAACATATTGGCATGGAAGGTTCTCTCTCGCCTTTAAGAAAAATAGTATTTAGGTCACCAAGAACATGTCTGCGCAAGGGAAACTTAAATCACTTGCAGAGCAGAAAAAACTAACAAGAATAAGTACACCAATAACAGTAAGAAGGGGCAATAGCTGGCACACAGAAGGTACCCTCTTACGCATATGTGCTTCACATATACCGTGTTCCCCGAAAATAAGACCAGGGATTATATTAATTTGTGCTCCAAAAGACGCATTAGGGCTCATGTTCAAGGGATGTCATCCTGAAAAATCATGCTAGGGCTTATGTTCCGGTTAGGTCTTATTTTCGGGGAAACACAGTATTCACTCATTTAACCCTCGCAACAGCACCGTGAAGTAGAAACTATTATCATGCCTATTTTTAAGACAAGGAAAATACAGAAGGTTAACGGACTGGCCCAAGGTCACCCAGAAGAAGTGGATGAAAACAGACTGCCTCTGAGAACAGCTTTGCCACATCATATCCCTGGGCCTCAGTTTCTCCCACATATAATACAGGGTTGGATTCGATTCTACGATTCCTCCCAGTTCAAAAGGCAGATGATCAAATGTGAAACCAAAATTCGAGGATTCGATTACATTTTTCCATCTAGAAATAAAATTCAAAAGTGTGCCCCTCGCAAGTTAAATAACACTGTGTTGCAGAGCTGCTTTAATATTAACGTAACTAGTACATAAAGAGCCTGACATTTAAAGTGCCCAGCTCAGAGCAAGGGCTCAATAAGAAGTAACTATTATTACTCTTATGATAAAACAGGAACAACCATTTAATAGTAGAGCACATTTTAATTATACACGATGTGAAATAATCAAATCTCATTCGTTTGAGGCCCCAGACCCCACAGCACAGATCAAGTTGTACAGCTGAAATTACAACAACTCAAAGCTCAGAAATTACTTGTTTCCATTAGAGATCTGACAAGTCATTTCTTCAATTGGTCACCAGTGGTTTGCAGATAACTATTAGCAGTAATGAGTATTCTAAATTAAATCCAGAGACAGTACCGCTCTGTTCTGTACAGACAACTGGGGAGAGAGAAACGTAATTGTGGAACGTCCTTCTCTGTGTCCTCCATGTTCCCTCTGATAAATATCTCCCGTATCTTGCATAGTATGGATTTCATTTGGTTACAAATGAAGAAGGGTCTAATTCCTCCCATGATAGATGAGAGCACTGAACAGGTAAGTTGTTAAGGAGAATTGGAATCGGGAAAATAACCTTATTTTCCTGTTAGTTGACAACAAGCCCCCCTCCACTAACAAATGAAGACACAGTGCTCGAAGACATTAAGTACAGAAGTGAAATCTAGCACCAAATAGTCCCTTCTCAGACAATTACCACCCCGCACTGGGCCCAGGCTGCTCGCGTTTCATTCAACAGCAACAAAGATGAAGCCAACAGAACACAAGGAGTCGGCCCGGTGTGGTGGAAAGAATAATCACTTTGGAGGCATTAAAACCTGGATTCAAATTCCAGCTCTGCCACTCAAGTATTATGTGAGTCCTTATCTGTAAAATGGGGATAATACAAGATCCCTCGCAGAGTTGTAGCAAAGATTAAATAGGGACCATAAATAAGGCAACTGACATAATAGGAAAGCCTTTGACAATATGAGCTCCTCTCAACGGTGCCATATGGAAATACCCTCACACTCGGGACACCGGAAATATACCACCCTCCCCCAAGCTGGAAACTGCTGATCCTGTTGGAGCCCATAACTGGCCCATGTATAAAGGGCCAACTGCGTAGGTATGTCAGTCACAGAGAATGCCCACGGGACACGGCACTCCTCCTAACGCTGGCATTATCCTGCTGAGACTCTGCTTGAGAAATACACCTCCCTCCTGGGTCTGCTCAGACAGTGGCAGGAGACATGATTTGTTGGGGAGGGTGACTTGGTATCTCCACTTACATTTTCAAAGTCCTTCATGTTCCGTGCTCTGGTGGGAGACACCGTTTCTTCTGACACATTTGGGAGCACTATAAAAAGGTAAAATAGACAAAACATCACAGTCTGCAAATTGCCCAGCATCCCTATTAGGGAATAGAGTCCAGAGACCAAAAAAACGTGAATAGCTTCCACAGTATATTCTGCTGGTACTTTCCGTCTGTTGTGATTTACTGATTTGAGCCTAGGGAAAGCTCTACACCATTAGATTTCAAAGATTTACAAATTACTTAAACTAGCCCCAATGTAATGTGTCAGAGGATGAACCAAGGAAACGCACGGGGCATCTGGCAAAGCAGAATGGTACTGATGTGTACTTTCTTACTGCTTGTCATAAGGTTATTTTGCTGACCAGGATGTCCTCTTCACAGATCAGCAATTAAAACAAAGCATGTCTAACTGATTTGACAGTAGGGGTTGGCAACCTTTTTCTTAAGACACCAGACCAGAATAGGCTTTGCAAGCTACACGTCCTCGTAAAATAACATAAAGCCTAAAATCTGTTACAACTGCATTACGAACTCTTCTGTTGCTGCATAAAAACAGCCACAGACAATTCATAAACAAATAAACAATAAAAGATCCAATAAAAGCTTACTTTCAAAAGCAGGCAGTGGATCAGAAACTGCTGATTCCTGCTTTGGAATGATTGAAGACTTTGCCAAAACCCAAATATTTCCACAGCTTCTTTAATTCAGGAAACATGTATTACGCCCCTACTCTGTGCCAAGCACCACGCTCGGTGCTGGAGAAGCAACAGTGAATAGAAGACACTGACCTGCACCCGAGGCCCTCAATCTAGTGGGTAAGACAGAGAAGGAAACAAACTGCTGTGCTGCACAAAGGGCTCGGCACTTCTGAGGTGTTGAGTAAATGTGTGTTGAGTGAATGAAAGCAATCCTCTGACAAATATGCAGGGAGGCCTATGCTCTGCTAGCATCACTCTGGATGTGGCTAGCTCAGGAAACAAACAAATGGAGCCGATACTCCACAAGGAGGAGACAGACGATAAAATAATAGGGTAATTACATAGAATGTCAAAACGTAATAAATGCTATGGTGAAAAATAAAGTGGATTAAGGATAGGAAATACCAAGTGTGGGGTGAGGATTGCCATTTTAAATAAGGTGGGTTGCCACTTTAAGGAAGGTGTCACTGAGAAGGTGACATCTGGGCAGACCTGAAGAGAAGTGGAAAGGGAGAGGCCTGAGGTGGGAGCATGTCTAGTGGATCTGAGGACCAGCCACGATGCCACTGGACCAGAGGGCAATAAACAAAGGGGACCGGAGAGGAGGCAAGTGAGCTATGGGGGGACATGCTGTGTACAGCCTCGTGGGCTCTTCTCAGCACTCGGAGGAGCCAACTGAGGATTCTGGGCTAAAGCATAACATGATCGCACTCTGGTTTCTACAGGCTCCCTCTGGCTGCCTTGCTGAGAAGAAACTGAAAGGCACTTAGTAACTAGGAGAACATTGGGGTAATCCAAGCCAGAGATCACGGGCTCTTAGACCAGGATGGTCAGAGTATAAGTGAGTCAGAAGTGGTCTGATTCTGGATATTTGTGAAGTAGCCAACAGGAATACACGAGGTGAAAACGTAAGGTTCAGAGAGGAACGCGCACCTAAGGCAGCCTGAGGAGCCACAGAGGGCAGTGAGCTGTGTCCTACCGAGGGGACAGGCAGATGCGGGGGCAAAGGAAGAAGCAACGTCCGATGGAAAGGCGCAGAGGGGGGAGTGGGCGTGGGGAAACCACTCAGGAGAGCGGTTCAGGAGTGGGCAGGGCAGGCCGTGACGAGCCCTGTCACCCGATTAAGGGCACATAGGCTTGTCTTCCTGTCCTCAAACGGGACACGCTGTCCCGTGTCTGTCCCTGTCGAGAGCCTATTCACTCTTCAATATCAGTTTCTTGGGAAATTCTTCCCTGACCCACCTCCTCCATTCACCAAGGTAAATCTCCCTCTTCTCCCCTCACAGCACCTTCTCTTTCTTCCCTCATTCCATTCATCACGTGATTCATCATAATAATTCTTTGTTTAATGGCCTTCTTGGCCTAACTGGAACCTGTTCAAAGCTTCTTCCCAGGGCTCAGCCCAGAGCCTGGCAGGAAGCAGATGTACACATGGGCTGAATTAAGGAGCAGGCCTACCGATGTCTGCTTCTAACTGCCTGGGCAAGAAGAGAAACTGGAACTGTTGGATTTTGTGTTAAAAGAAAAAGTTAACATGTTCTGAAGGAAAACCTGACGGTGGCCTGTCAGCTAAAGCCTTCTCCAAGAGATAAACCCTGTGGCACTTAGATCTGCTCTAACAACTTCTTCCTTCTGCACATATCTCATTGCTTTGGGGAAGAGGAAAATACACAAGTCAAAATATCGCTAAGATATTTCAACAAGTCAAATTATTAGCACTTTCCACAGATACTTATGATAGCTTTCACTTTTTTCAGAAACAAAAATTATGAAGAACGCTTAGCAAAATCCACACTGCAAAGCAGAAATTTTCTTCATAATCCAGCTTAACCACAATAGACTGCTTATTTACTCAGCGCCGTCTCCTGTGGGCTAACCAGCTATTTGTCTCCAAAGGGCAAGCCTGTGTAGGAATGCTGGGCCTCAGAACGCACATGGCATCCAGCGCCTGCCAGGAAGACCTTGGCACACAAAAGTTCAGACAGCAGCTCTCCTGGGCCTCCCGCCACTCAGCAGTGGGGAACAGAGATCCTCTGTGCCTGACTTAGCCATCAATTCAACGTCCAGGCTCCGTGCAGGCATTCAGTTGAGCAAACACTGACTGGATCCCCAAGCTTGGCAGCAAGAAAGAAAACTCAGGAAATATGGCCTGAACGACATCAAGTCCTCTAGTCTGGTGTTTATGAAAGGAGGTGAGTAACTAATCAACATGCATATAACATACTGAGCACCTACTGTGAGCACCCAGCCAGGCCCCAGGGACATCAGAGCCCGGTTCGAGGCTCAAGGCCTCCAGGCCTTCGTGGTCTGGTTTCTACTTCCCTTTTCTTATTCAAGAGAACGTCCGGCTGTGCGTACTTACCACCGTTTCCCAAACCAGCACCAGGGCTGACGCCATGCAGGTCATCGGGTAACTTGGGAACAAGGCCACTAGGAGAGAACATGTGCATAAGAGATGAGTTAGTGTTTGAACAACAGAGACTGTGAAGAGTGCCTAGACTGCACATGACAACCATCAGGCCAACCAGGGACCAACAGCTGAGCTGCCTGGGAGGCATGCAGTGCAGACGACAAGAACTCAAGCTCTGGGGCTGAGTGCTAGCTCCAACCCTTAACAGCCAAGTGACCTTCAGCACCGGCGGTCATTCACTCATTCATTCATTCACTCACACCAGTGCTCTGTGTGCCGCGTACAGAGGCACGGTGCCGAATTTAAGCTACTTAAGTTTCTGAATTTCACAATCTGAATCTGTTACATGGGGGTACGGCTCTAGCTGCAAAGATTAAATGAGTTAATTACATAAACACTTAATAAGTGACATCCATTGTTTTTGTCATTACTATTATTCATATGCCTACCACAACCAAAAAGTACGCGTTCAAGAATCAGGCACCAATCCAGGTGCTTTAAGAATGTCGAAATGCAAAATGCACTGATCCAAAAAGTTTTACCAGGAGAATTATAAAACCGGGTTCAGTGGAGAGCTGGTGACACTGACAGAACACGAAACCATAAAAGGAGGTGTGGCTTAACCCAGAAGACACTTCCCTGGATTCTGTTCTCAGCTCTGCGACGTACCTCTTTGTTTCCTTCAGCTGTGAAGGAAGAGGTGCGGCTACTTCACAGAGTAACGGACAATTAAACAAGACACAAAGTGCCCAGCAAGGTTACCTGGCATACTGTGGGGACCCCATAAATGGGAGCAAAATATCACTGTCACCTTGACACTTATAGCGCTTTATAATTTATAAGTTACCATCATGAGCGCTACCCAATTCCCTGAGGGGCCACACATTTTTCAAAGGAAGGCACTGAGACCCAGATCATTTCAGGGGCCTCGCCAGTCACATGACAGTTGGGAGGAGAACCAAGTCCAGAATCCGAGCCCAGTGAAACCTCCCTGTCCCAAGCTGTAAACTAGGAGTTGGTGGAGGCTCGGCTTGACTTCTTGGCACTTTGCTCTTTCTTCTAAGTCTAAATCCATTCTGGTCCCAAGACAATTCTGCCTGATCACCAAAGTTTAAAGTTGGAATGCACCTCCAAGATGAGGGCCAAGCAAAAAACTGAATATCATTAAATTCCAACATCAACAGAATGAATACATAAAATGTGTCCGCTATAAAGATAACTGAATAAAACTTAAGTAGACTCTGTCCTCAATTAAGAAAAAAACATATATACTAAACTAACCTCAAATGTTTCTTGGAAATTAGGTGGGCTACGAACACATAATGAGACAAAGGAAATATTAAAAATCATCATTTGTAGGAAAATGAGAGATATTTCCTTTCTAATTTTGTGTAAGTCTCCATTTCCTTCAATAAGCATCACTAGAAAGGACAAACTCCATATTTTTTCTTTCTTCTTTTTTTTAAAAAAAGCTTTTATTTATTTAAGTGCGTTTTTCCAGGACCCATCAGCTCCAAGTCAAGTAGTTGTTCCAATCTAGTTGTGGAGAGCACAGCTCACAGTGGCCCATGTGGGGATCGAACCGGCAACCCAGGTGTTACAACCATCGCGCTCTAACCAACTGAGCTAACCGGCCGCCCCACGAACTCCATTTTCTAAACTGAATTTTAAAAATTAAAATCAAGTTCAACCACCACCTTTTGCAGATGGTGGTCCAGAGGCCCAGGGCACACACCAGGTTATTGGTTGAGCGTAGGCTCCAGTCGAGTCTCTGCCTTCGCAATCTGGGGGTTCTCCCCACCACAGCCACTGAATTCTTCCCACTGGCTGAAATGGCCCATCCATTATGCAAGCCAAGATCAATCACGGTTAAAAACCACCTGGTAGGCAAAGCCAAAGAATTTGGTCTTAGACAAGTTTCCGAGAGGCAAACACTAAAGTTTGAAAAATGACATCTGACATCCCAACTCTCAGAAGAAACCACTATGCAATGCAGAAATTCCTGTCTGGTTCCTCCCAAATTTCCACTTGGGCTTTACCTACCCACTTTCTAAACGCTATGCGTCTGTCATCCGCACAACCCAGTCGGTTGCAGCTACCCTTCCAGCGCTAAGCAGCTCCCTCTTCCCGTTCCGATCACTCATTTTCAGCCTGGGAACGAAGGCTGGGGCTTCATGGAGCCCCCCAAGAAATCAAAACTATGCAAGCAAAGGAAGACGACTCAGATGTGGTTTTCACATGGTACAGATGGGGGAAAGTAAGGCCCAGAAAGGGGAAGGGACTTACTTGCTCAAAATCACAAAGCATTAGCAGCAAAGCTGAGAGCAAAATCCAGCATACTCCTAACTAACAAACCTACCCTGGAGGGCGCCCACGCTGAGTGGGCCCACACGTGGGACAGGACAGGCAGCCTCCCACGTACACCTCACCACAGCCCTTCTGTGGCAGGTGGTAATTTTTAAATGCTGCCATTTGTTTAAATGAGGAAGCTGCGGCCCGGCACAGTTCGTCAGCTGCCCAACCCAAGCTGGCCTGATTTCCAGCCCCCGCTCTTCCCGCGTCACCACCCTGGCGCCTCTAACACCTTCCGCGAGGGGGCTGTGGCGAGGTCCAAATGAACCAAGGCAGCGAGTGCCAGTGAGTGCTGGGCAGCGCAGAGCCACGCAGCTGCTGTCGATCAAGTGGAGAACTATTTGCTGAGGAAACGAATGGACACTCACCTGAGCTTTGCCCCCTCATCCTCCTACCTTGCTCTGCAGCCACTAAAAAGGAACAGTCCCTTTCTGGGCCTGTATATGGCAGCAACAACTGTCCATTCACGCCACAGACCCAACAAGGCCTAAGCGTTTCACTGCTGAAGGGCAGACAGCCATGGGAGGGACTGGACATCACACTCAGGAAACAATTACACCAACAAGTACACTTTTGTTTGTCTTCAATAATTCATTTGTCATTCTATGTTGTTTATTCTTAGAGAAGTAATATTGTAAACACAAAAATACAGATAAGCCTGAAGTTCTCACACTACTCCTCACTCCTGTCTTAATCTCCTCCTAGGAGGTAACCACTGTTATCAGCAAGACATGTATCCTCCCAGACCTTTGTCTAAGTCCGAGGTGTGATCAAAAGATATGGTGAGTGTTTAAACAAAAAAATATTGTTACAGTAAAAGGCACATTGCCATTAATCCCCCTCAAAACACTCCTCCTCACTTTGAACACACTTATCCCATCGTTCTCGCCACTTTCTGAAGCAGTTCTGGAAGTCCTCTTTCATGAGTGTCTTTAGTTCATCCTCCATCATGATAAAGTTCCATGTCACACATGGCTTCTGGTACATGGCAATTTCTGTCAAATAAAAACATTACGGTGTGTCCTCATTCACCTTATTCACCGGATCTGGAACCGTGCAACTTCTGGCTCTTCCCCAAAGTCAAAATTACCATGAAAGGTAAATGTTTTGAATTGATTCAGGACATCAAGGCAGCCATGACAGTGCAACTAAAGACACTCATAAAAGAGGACTTCCAGAACGGCTTCAGAAAGTAGCATGAACGATGGGCTGTGTTCAAAGCAAGGGGGAGTATTTTGAGGGGGATTAATGGCAATGTGTCTTTTATTGTAATAAATTTTTTTTATTTAAACATTCACCGTATTTTTTTATCGTACCTCATATTTATATACATAGAGAGTTTTATTTTGTGGCTTAAAAATAAATACATGCAATCAAACTGTATATATTATTCTGCAGCACCTTTCCTTCACTTAATGTATCCTAAGAATGTTTTCATGACAGTACAAATACATCTACCTCAATATTTCTACAGCATTATTTTTCAACCTTTTTTATTGCCCATGACCCATAGAAGTAAATATATTACCCTAAATTCTTGAAATGTTTTCTATTCTGTTCTATTCCATTTTTTAAAATTCTGGATGCGACCTTCTAAATTAAATTTCATGAGTTGCCAATGGGTCACAGTCTAAAAGACACTTTTGAAAGGATCTGTATTTACCAATCCCCTGATGTAATTCAATTTGTTTCCAAGTTCTTCCTTTTACAAACAATACTGTACAAATATCCTCATACAGGTCTCATGCACATGCATGAGGATTTCTCAAGGATAGATAAGAAGTAGAATTGCTGGATCAAAACATAGTCACATTTTTTTATGGGCAAAGGACTTGAAAATATACAAATAGCCAATAAGCACATGAAAAAATACTCAACATCATTAGTCATTAGGGGAATGCAAATAATCAATACCACAATGAGATACCGTATGGCACCTCCAAGGACGGCTATAACCAAATGACAGACAAGAATAAGTGCTGGTGAGGCTATGGAGAAATAGGAACCCTCAGACACTGCTGATGAGCATATAAAATGATGCAGCTACTTTGGCAAAGAGCTGGACAGTTCCTCAGAATGTTAAATACAGTGTGACCCAGCAATTATGCATAAATACGTGACCCAGAAATTCCACTCCCAGGTATATATGCAAAGAGAAATGAAAACATACTTCTATACAAATAAGTGTTCATAGCAATATTATTCATAATAGTCAAAAAAGTAAAAATAACCCAAATGTCATCTGCCAATGAATGAATAAACAAAAGGTGGTACATATACAAAATGGAATATTATTCAAACATAAAAAGGAATGAAGTACCGACACATGGTGCCACATGGATGAATCTCCCAAAACATAACATACTGTAAGATCCCATGTATATGAAATGTCCAGAATAGGTAAATCTATAGACAAAAAGTAGATTACGATTGACTAGGATTGAGGTAGGGGGAAGCAGGAAAGGGGAGTGTTATGGACCAAATATTTGTGTCCTCCCAAAATTCATGTTGAAACCCTCCCCTCCCCATGTGATGGTATTAAGAGGTGGGGTTTGGGGAGCTAATTAGGGTTAGATGAGGTCATAAGGGTGGGGTCCTCATGAGTGAGATTAGGGCCCTTATAAGAGCTGAGAGAAAGTGTCTTCTCTACTCTCTTTCCCATGAGGATACAAGGAGGGTTCAGCAGTGTGCAACCCAGGTAAGGGGCTCACTAACCTGACCATGCCAGCACCCTGATTTTGGACTTCCAGCCTCTAAAATGGTGAGAAATAATTTCTGTTGTCTGCAAGTCACCCAGTCTGTGGTACCCAGCTGACTGAGATGCCTAATGGGCACAATTTTTTGGATGATGAAAATGTTCTAAAATTAGATTATACTGATGGTTGCACAACTTTGTAAATATACTAAAAAATCATTAAACAGTATATTTTAAATGGGTGAACTTCATGGCATATAAATTATAATTCAATAAAATTGTTAAAAAACAAAAACATAAAAACACCAGGCACACTTTTAATGTTAACGGATAATGCCAAATTGTGTTCCAGAAAGACTGTGCCAATGGACTGAGTGCACTTTTTCAGTGATTACAAAGCAGCATTTCACTACTAAATATGAAGGCCATGTGTACATGGCATTTATCTTTTCAGAGACTGAACAAAATTGATTCATTCAGTACACATTTGTTGAGCCTCTACTATGCGCCAGACACGGTCCCAGGTCTAAAGATACAGTGGGTTACAAGCCAGACACGCTCCCTGCCCTCACGAGCTTACACTGGTGACGAGGAGTGCTCTCCTCAAACCTCACAGTTGAGGGGTACCCCCAATCCAAGGTCAGCCTTGGCTCAAGCTTTCAAGCCTTCACTAGAAATCTCATTCCACCATCATCTTCCTCAACCTCCTTCTGCAAAATTCCATAAAGGCACTCTTTGCCTGAGAAAGTACACACTTTTAGGAAAATACAAACCTATAGGAAAACACTTCTTTTTTGGTCTGCCCCATAGCAGACAGTAAACTCTTAATGGCCATGTAATGGAGGAACCTAGATGAAGGTGAAGAATCTTCCTAGGTCTTACGAAGCTCATAGTTAGGGAGAGGCAGAATCCTGGGCATGAAAACAAAGGGATGGATCCAGGGTTGTGGGCACAGAGGATTTTGTCCAGGAAACAGTAGAATCTGATAACAAAATCAGCTAACATTCAATGCGCTCCCTAGTAGGAGCCAGGCACTTAATATACAGAATCTCGCTTCATCCAGATACCCAATAAAATAGATATTATCACTGAAGAGAAACTGAGGCTCAGAGGGTTAAGTGAATTACTCAAGCAATACAGCCAGTAACTGGTGGGAGCAGGATTCAAGCACAGTCATCCTGAGTACAGAGGTCATTCCTAGTCTGGCCCATCAACTTCACAGCCGCCTTGGTCCTCCCTCTCCCTACTCTGTCTCCTCCCCGGGCTCACCTGGCTGCCAGACTCTTTGTCATGAATGCCTTGTCCTTTCTTACTTCTCGGCCTGTGCACTCGCTGTTCCTGCTGCTTGGCTTGCCCTCCCTCCACCCCTTTGCCATATTAATGCCTACTGTTTTTGGGAGGACCAAGGAGGCTGTGAAGTTGATGGGCCAGACAGGTTCTCTGACCACCACCAGGCAGGGCTTACAAAGGGCCTTAGCTTGGGCAAGGTTCCTGGGGCCGGAATCTGGGCCTAAATCTCACAGGGCTGGAGCTCTTTGGGGCACCCACAGGTGATCAGGTTTGGAGGGAGTGATGCACACTGTCCCAATTCAACAGAAGTCTGAGCACAAACTGGACTCCAGTTTAGTCTCTAAAACTGGGGCTTGGAAATTACCAAGCACGAGAGTACTCATATTAGCAGAAGACAAGGTGACTTCATTCTAGGGATTTTTCTCTTCCATGTGACCACCTAATGGAGAACCTGGCTCTCAGAACATTTCTGCCGTTCTTTAAGGGCCAATTCAAGTCCCAGCAGCTCCGTGGAATCCTCCAGAATCCTCTCAGAATGGTTCAGAGAACTAACTGGAAAGCCAAACAGGATACTGAAAGCCAGGCTTTGGAGTCAGTAGGCCTGGATTTACATCCTGGCTTGATCATGTACTTTTTGTGGAGCCCAGACTATCCACCTCCCTGAGCCTCACGGCCCTCACCTGTGAAAAGGGGATAATACTGTCACCTAAAAAGATCGCTTTTTATTCAGCGTTAACAAATAGCTACTGAACCCCATTTATGAGCCAGATACCTGGTCAGGACCTAGGGCTACAAAGATGATTAAAATGCAGCCCCTGCTCGTAAACAAATAGGTCAGAGTCTAATCCGGGAGACAGACAAGTTAACTGCACACCTGCACTGTCCAATACCAGCGTCATCGGCCACGTGTGCCCACTGAGCACCTGACATGTGGGTAACCCAAGCTGGGAAGTGCTGCAAGTGTAAAATACATACCAGACTCCAAAGAGTCAGTAAGACAGAAAAGAACATAAACTATCTCATTAATAACAGTTTGCCGTTTACAAGTTAGAATGATCATATATGGAAATACTGAGTTAAATAAAATATATTATTAAAGTTATTTTCACCTGTTTCTTTTTACTTTTTTAATGTGGTTACTAGAAAATTTTCAATTACATATGTTGCTCAATTATATTTCTATTGGACAGCGCTAGTCAGTAAATCCAGTGAGGTGAACAAGGGCTGCAATAGGGCCAGTGACGGATGGGGTGGCTAGAAGAGTACAGAGGACCCACGTGGGATGCGGGACTGTCAGTGAAGGCTTCCTCACAGTGACATCTAAATTGAGACCTGAAAAACAGTAGGCATTAATATGGCAAAGGGGTGGAGGGAGGGCAAGCCAAGCAGCAGGAACAGCGAGTGCACAGGCCGAGAAGTAAGAAAGGACAGGGCACTCATGACAAAGAGTCTGGCAGCCAGGTGAGCCCGGGGAGGAGACAGAGTAGGGAGAGGGAGGACCAAGGAGGCTGTGAAGTTGGTGGGCCAGACTAGGAAGGACCCTGAAAGCTGCATTAAAGAACTCCACCCTGAGTTTGGAAAGGAGCCGGGGAGGGTCTGAGCAGGTAAGTAAGAGATTAGTTGCCAGGAATGTATGCAGCCCCTGCCTGGGTCCTGCGAAGTCAGGGAGAGGAAGGAAGGGAGACTATCTGATGATCTGCTGAGTTGCTGGATCAGACACTGGGCTAAAACCCTTTTAGACTCACCCACTTTACAGATGATGAAAACTGAGGCTCACAGAGAATAAGTGACTTGTCCAACGCCACAGGATTGATAAATGGCAGAACTGGGATTGAAACCCACCAGCTAGGTCTGGCCAACTAGCACTGAGATGAGAAAAGCTGTCTGAGAGAATAATGGACTTTATCTTAACGGCCATGAGAAGCATTAAACATAAAGTACAGCCTGTGGGGATCAGATGTACATTTTAGAAAGAGCTTTCAAGCTGTGGTATAAAGGACTATTAGGGGCATGAAGGAAAATATGACAATCAGGTGAGAGGTCGTCCCCCAAGATATCTGGGTAGTCTAGTAAGATGAAGAGAAAGGGACATGAGCTGCCACAGGATCCAATTAGGCAGGAGCTGCAAAGGGCCTGCTCGACCTCGACCTTATACACAGTAGGTTCTCAATAAACAAAGTAAGCATTTGTCCAGGTTTGCCCATGATTGGACCTGTTTATGCCTGCTGTCCAGGCATTTGTATTAATTGTGCCCATTTCACTCTTAAAAGCGTCTGGGTTTACACAACAAATAACATGGTCACCCTTTCAATTAGGGTCTGTTGACTAAAAGAAGCGGCCTGTCCCTCGCAGATTTGGATAAACACTGCGGATTCTCAGTCAGGCTCTCCTCTGCGTCCTTCTACACACTGTCCAACCAGGAGCCCTGGGCAACCAAAGGGCCCTGGCCCTGGGGCAGTGCCCGGCTCTGTCAGGCCTTCCTGCCAGAAGGAGAGAGACCAGTGCCACCAGCAATGTGGACGCCAACTGCCTCGTTGGACAGGTCCTTTGGGAGGCCACTCTCTCTCGACCATTATTCCCCATTCTGTATTACTACTGACGATGACGGCGGCAACACAGTCCATTTTTAGGCACTGATTATGTGCCAGGCATTACACTTGCCAAGCAAACTGCTGGACAGGGGCAGACACCTTCTCCTTTACCTCTCACCCCGACTCTGTTGGGTGGATTTTACTAGTAGCCCCATTTTACAGACGAGGAGGCAGGCTAAGCCACTCTACCAAGGTCACACAGCTAGTTAGTTTAAAGGGCTGGACTTGAATGCAATTCTGTTCAACTCCAGCCAAGGTTCTTAACCTCTGCCTCAGTCTTGGTGGCCACTATGTGACCCCCTAGCAAAGTGTGCACAGACCAACTACACTCACCATAATGACAGCAAACCCCCGGTCCTGCCCCCAACCAGCCTCCACTAAGGGTCCACTCTCAGAGGTCCCCCTCCTCCCGCTCTTTCGGAGAATCCCTTACCTGTCCCTCACATCCTCTCCCTCGTGTGTCCCGAAATACGACAGGCGGGTGTGGTGCAGGTCGTACCCCCAGCCCCCTACTCAGTAGCAGCTGGTGGGTCCCTAAGGAGGCGCCCCGCACCCCCAAGAAACCCATCTTGCACACCGCCCCTGTCTGCAAACCTTCAAACACCCTCAAGAGCAAACCCCAAGTCTCCGCTGGATCGAACCCTCAACAGCGGGAACCCCGACCCGGTGATCGCGAACCCCCAAAATCCGGGCCGCACCTGCAGCCGCTGAGCGTCCCGGGGAGCGTGACGTCCTCTTCCAACACCGAGTCCATCACGGACACAGAGGAGGGGGCAGCACTGGTGTTCGTGGCAGCGGCACCGCCGGGTCCCCACGCGGTCGCGACCCGCCGGGCTCCCCAGGTCCCCGCCCCCTCCAATCCGGCTCTTGTTCGGACTCTGGCGGCGCCGCTGGAATTCAAACCGCAGCCGCCGCCATCTTTCCCGGCGCTTCTTCCTACGGAAACGAGGCGGGGTCACCGAGGAGCTTTCGCTGAAGCCGACCGGCGGCGGCCCGAAGCCGGGCAGGGATGCGCGGGCAGGCGCCATCTTAACAAAGGGCAGAGCGCCCGCGCTTGGGCCCGCGAGCCGAACGAAGGAGGGCCCGGCTGCCATTTTTTGTGAGGGTATCCAGGCCGCGGCAGGGCAGGCGCCATCTTTGCTGAGGGCAAAGCCGGCCCGGGTCCGTTAATTTAAGCGGGAGTTAGGAATGCAGCCCCTCGGATGCTCAGAATTCGTGAAACCTGGGGTGTGTGTTTTTCTAGGGTAATGACCCCGAACCTTACAGTGTGCGCTTCCAAAAGGCGTCCGCCTTGACTTGAAACTCAGATAATCGGGTGCTGCTTCGCTTTAGAAAATTCCAACCTGTAGAATCCCAACTCAGGTAGTAACTTGTACACTTAGTTCGAAACAAATAAGCTCCTTCCTGTGAGCCAAGTGGTCAGCGGCACTTACTATCCAGTCTGTCGCCTAATGATTCGTTATTACCTTTAGGGCTCAAACGCACCTGAGGTCAGCAAACTGAGGCACACGGAGAGGAAATGACTCGCCCAAAGTCATGCACGGTAAGATTGTCACCTCAACCCAGATCTGTGGCTCCTGCCAGCTGCATCAGGGATCCCTGCATGACCCTGGCTGCCTTCCTTAAAGCAGAGGCATCACCACACCCCTGGATAATCGGGGCAGAACTTGGCCAGTGAACTCAACCTTTGTCTCCCAATCTCAAGGTTGCTACCAGGAAAGCCCAGGATGAAAATATCTGGAAAAGATGGGCAAGTGGGTAGATGGTGACTCTCCCTACAATCATGTATAAGACCACCCTCACCCTCAGTTTCCTCATTCTTCAATTTAAGTGTTACTTCCCGAAAGAGGCCTTCTCTAATTCTCGAATGTAAATCAAGTCCTTTCTTATAATCTCAGCAAGGGTGTTTTTCCTTCGTGGCACTTACCACATTTTGCAAGTATAACAATTTCTGCGTTTTGGGTTTTTTTAATGTCTTCCTCTTGCACTAATCTGGAAGCTCCATAAGGGCAGAGACTGTATTCCGAATTGTTTACTGTTATATCTCCCACAACTATCACACCCACCAGGTGTTTAAATATATATGTTGAAGGAATGATTCAATCTGGAAAATGGGGCTAAAACCTACTCTGCAAGGTTTTTGTCATGATGTAAGAATGACCTGAGATACCTTTAGTAACTCAGTCAGTGATGATCCCATGAATCCCATTCTCTCTCTCTCTCTCTCTCTCTCTCTCTCTCTCTCTCTCCCCCCCCTCCCTCCCTCCCTCCGCCCCACCAACCACCACCTTAGTAGTGACACCTACAAAGCCCATGGTGATGGTGTACACCTGTCCCTCTTGCTTCCCCAGATCTTCAACCACCCCTAGAATCAGCAATATAATAACAGTCTGAGAGAGTGTGCAGAAACCTGCAGCATACCGCATGCCCTGCCCCAGGGAAGGGGCAATCCTTGAACCCCTGAAACCAACAGTTCTTCCCAAGACTACATATGTCCAACAGCAAGGAAGCTGGGGTGTCAGGATTCCCACCCTGGTTTGGCCACCAACTCTCTGTGATCTTTGGCGGACCATCCCTCTTCTCTGGGCCTCAGTTTCTACATCTGTAAAATAACAGGGTTGGGCTGGATGGATGTCTCAGGACCTCCCAGCTCTGGAGGTGATTTCTACTAATGCACAAGCAACTCTGTTCTGGTGAAGGAGGCTAAGTTACAAATCATCACTTCCCAGATGGGGGAACTAACTTTCCATCATGCAGGCGAAAGCTCTTGAGAAAGAAAACAAGGAAGAGGACTTTACGTATTGATATGAGCATCTTTTATGTGCCACTTGTGCCAGGCATGTCACATGTACCACCTCATTTTACCATCACCACAGCCCTCTGGAGTAGGCGCTATTATCCCCATTTCACTTACAGGCGAGAAGACTGAGGCTAAAAGAGGTAAAAAGAACTTTCTCAAGGTCTCACTGCTGGTAAGTGGCAGAGCTGGGATTTGAGGTCAGGTCCTCTCAACACCAACACCCTAATTGTTTCAGACAGCCTGTCTTCCCTATTTGTTTCTTTTTCTCCACTTTAGAATTTATAATTAAGAGGTGATGTCTACATCCATACAACAGAATTTCAGAGACGTGTTCGCCAGACTCTACTCCTTGGGCAACTGCTTCAAGGCGGCCACAAGGTGAATCTTAGTGTGGGCAGTAATGAATGCAGGACTGGAAGTCTAGGCACCTGGATTCTCACTCCAGAAACTCCTGCAACTTACTTATTCTGTGACTTGGCGTCCCTTCTGCTTACTCCTCCTTGGTTTTCCCACGTGTCAAATGGGGCAGACAATGCTGAGCTCACATAGTTGCAGTATCCTATTAGATACTTTGGAAACTGTAAAGAAATAGAGTTCTCCTTATTTAATCCATTGCCCCATTCGGCAAATGACGGTGTTCCTGGATGGTGTGCTACACCCTTTAGTGAACCTGGAAACTGAAAATAGAATCAATCGTACAAAGGATAGGCTATTTGGGAAGTTGTTTTTCCTGTTTTCATGGTCAGGGACGAAGCCCTTTGCCCCGTCTCTGTCTCACCATGGCCTTTCTTTCTGCCAAGCTTGGAGGTGACGTCACTACCACCAGCTGTCTGGGCTATCTGGCGCCATCTCCTTGACAACAGCCACCCAGCCACAAAGCTGGCATTATTATTTCCTTGAGCAAGGTCATATTGAATGGCTGGGAGGAAGTAGCTTGCAGACAGATGTTTCTCATTAGGGTAGAACCCTCCTGAAGTTTTAGCAGCTCAAGCATCTCATCAAGATACATGAGCTGCCATTACTAACAGCAAGAATACCTTTTTACAGGGTCAACACATACACGTCGCTGCTGTGCACTATTTCATTTTATCCTCGTGACGCTCTGAGGTAGACTGGAATTATTGCCCTGTTCTACAGATGAGGAAACTAAGGCTCAGAGAGAGGAGAGGTTTGCCAAAGGCCACTCTTCCCTTTTCTTTCTCTCTTTCTTTTTTTAGCCTTTCATTTAGAAATAATTTCAGACTTAGAAAAAAAGGTGCAAAAATAGTGCAAAGAATCCTCTGTGGAGCCCTCATCCAGCTTCCCAAAATATTAACATCTTACATAACCATAGCACAATTGTCAAAACTAAGAAATTACATTAGTGCAATATGATTTACTACAGGCCTTATTCAAATTTAATCAGTGTTCCCATTAGTGTCCTCTTTCTGGCTCAGGATCCCATGTTGCATTTAGTTGTCATGTCTCCTGACTCTCCTCCAATCTGTGGCAGTTCCTTTCTTTCATGACGTTGACAACTTTATGGAAGTTCTTGCCAGTTATTTGATCGCATGTTTCTTAATTTGGGTTCATGTGGTGTTTTCTCATGATTAGATTGGGATTATGCACTTTTGGCAAGAAAAACACACACGTGCCACTGTGCCTTTCTCAGGGTATCAGAAGCCAGGTGGTATTAAGATGTCTCACGCATTGGTGATGTTAACCCCAATCTCTTGATAAGACGGTATCTGCCAAGATTCTGTGCGGTAAGATTACTATTTTCTTATAATTAATAAGAATCTTGGGGGCGATATTTGAGACAATATAAATGTATTGTTTTTCATCAAATTTTCACCCACTGATTTTTATCATCTATTGATAATTCTTACCCAAAACAATGACTACAGTGGTATTTGCCCCTTGGTGATTTCCTACTTTCATCATGCCTTCTATATTTATTAGTTACAATTCTAATGTAAGGAAGAGCTTTCTCATCTCCCCCATTTATTCAGTTGTTTATTTACATCAGTATGGACTTGTAGACACTTCCTTTATCTTATGGGTTATAATCCATTACTATCATTATTTCTTTTGTTACACATTTGTCCTAGATTTGCCCATGTTGCCCTTCAAATACATAGGTGCGCCAAGATTCAAACCCAGGTCTGTCGTGTCCCCAGGTCAGCAGCGTTCCTAGCACACCACCCTGCCCCTGGCTCTTAAGAACTCCCCCAGCCAGCCTCCCCATCAGCATCCTGGACCAGTGCCCAGTCAGTACCCACTGTCGTCTCCAGAGCATGCTGGGTACTAAGCCAGTGACGCCTTGTAGGCCCCACATCTAGCCCCAGGCTGTGCACATCATAGGTACTCAATAGTCAGATTCACTCAGGCCTGACTTTTCTCAAGATGGGAAAAGGAATGAGAAATGCCCCCTTATAAGGTGACAGCATGTAGATTCTTGGGCTAGAGAGGGTAACACTCATCAACATGATGTCACCTTAGACCTGCCAGTTCAACGTTCTGGGTTTGCTTTTTTATTTGTAACTCAGTGCATTAGACCACAATGTTGAACCCCCCCACCCCCACCCGCACTGACAGCCCATGAATAACTGGTATTAGCTGCCCTGTACTGAGCTCTTTCTATATGCCAGGCACTGTTCAAACTTTACATTCAATCCTCACAAATAACCATATGAAATGGACTGATTATGCTCCAGTTTCATAGCTGACAAACTGAGGCTCGGAGAGGAAAGGGATTTGCTTGACCACACAGCTGCTAAGTGGTGAAGCTGGGAATTGAGCCCAGATTTCATTCTAAAGCCCGTGTTCTTAGTTGCTATGCCATGGTGGCTTTCACGGAGTTACCGGTATCCTGCCTTCAGAAGCTGGTTAACGTGCACATAAGTAATTATAAATCAAAGTAAAACATCTTAAAACCCTTTGTTGTTATAAGACAAATAACAGTAAGATTCAAGGGGCACAAAGAGAAGAGATCGAGTCAGTCTGATTGAGGGTTGGAGAAAGGTGTTTTACAAGCAAGAGCTATGCCCTACCAGACGAGGACAGAAACCTGTACACACCGTATGGGCCCTAGTTCCACACTTTTTAAGGCCAGAAGAAATAAAATAGCCGTTTGATGCAACACCATCTACAGAGCCCATATCACGCTCTTCATCCCTCCATGCTCTCTCGCAATTCAGAGAAAGTCGTTATCCTTTACGGATAAGGAAATCGAGACTCAAGAGACGTGAACCGATTTCCCCAAAGTCATACAGCAATCCAGTGACGGAGAAAGGAATTTGGACCTTAATTTCCGAATTCCCCAAAACTGGCACTCCTGAACTTTTGGAAACTTACAGAAAGCCTAGATTCGTCCCAAATCGAGATCCTCCGGCCTGAATTGATCCTCCTCAGTACCACGGCCAGATCCCTTTGCATCTAAACCCAGAAGCTGGTGAGAAGAGAGTCAAAGGCTATTGGGAAAACTATCCTAACGTGCCAAGACCTTTTGAGCACCCTTCCCAGCTGCACATTTGAATATGTAAACCAGCAGTAGTTGTAGGCAAAGAAGGGTAATTGACTCAATCAACTGTCTGGAAATTTTGCAGATTAAAAAAAGCACCGACATCTTGATTGTGACTTGCAAGAGAGGGTGTAAACTTACCTGTCACTTAAGCGCAGTGGATTTCTATTGAAAGAGCAGGTGAGGACCTAGGGAGGAAAACCACAGGTCAGTGGCCGTAGCACCTGCTTCCTCAAAGGGATGGCTGTAAGGCTGTGTGCCTTTGCACATGCCTTCCCCTCTGTCTGGCAGGCCACTCCACTGCACAGGTTGTGCCCTGCATGAGGACACCCAGCCCAAAGCAGGGGGAGGCTGAAATCCAGTCCATGCTCTGCTTCCCAAAGCCGAGTCCACTCCAAAGGGCATATTTTTCTAACTCACCCAAAGGAACTCTTTATGCTAATGGTTCTTATAGTCTAAAATACTTTTCCTTCCCCCTCTCGGCCTAATTCCCAGAGTTCCTCCAACCACAGTTTAAGAGAAAGTTCTGGGACCCTGTTTGGATAGCTGCCCCACCTCTGGACTTCCAGGACACCCTGGGCTTGTCTCTTTGATGGCGCTCACACAGCTCTGTAACTGTCTGTTAACTTGGCTGTCTCCTCTATTAGACTGGGAGCTCCTTGAGAGCAGGACTTTATTTTAAATCAATTTTATTGAGATATGATTTACATACAATAAAATGCATCCATTTTAAGTATACATTCTGAAGAGTTAGGGCAAACTTATATACCCATGTAACCAACAACTACCACACTCACGATGTGGAACAGTGCTCCCCAAAAGAACCTTCCGGAACTTTCCAGGATGGTGGAAATGTTCCAAATCTGCACTGTCCAAAAGAGTAGCCACTAACCGCATGTGACTTTTGAACCCTGCAAATGTGAATGAGGAACTGAATTTTTCAAGATTTTATCTTAATTATATTTAAATAGCCACATGAGGTTAGCAGCTACTGTATTAGCATAGGTATAAAATATTTCCATCACCCCAAAAAGTTCTGTTGTGATCCAGACCCCGTCAATCACCCTTCTGCCTCAGGAAATCACTGGTCTACTTTCTGTCATTAAAGACTGATCTTTTCTAGAGTTTCATACAGCTAGACTCATGCAGTATGCACTCTTTTGTGTCTGGGTTCTTTTGAGAGCAGGGACTTTTCATTCTGTGTCCTAGGGTCTATTTTTAGTGTGTAGCAGATAATAGGCACTTAATAAATGTTGGTGAAAGAATGAACTAATAAATCTTAATCAGAATTAATGATCTTACCTGAAACACTTTTTTCTCCCCACCTAATAGAATACCAGAGAGGAAAAGGCCCTCACAGAGAACATTTAACTAAATCTCTTGGATGTACCTGTGGAAAAACTGAGACCGCGAGGGGTTCAATGGCCTGCCCCAGTTCACTCTGTAAGTTTATAACAGATCGTGGATTACAACCTAAATGTATAGACTCTGAAGCCTGTATTCTCCTCACTTCACAGTACAGTCAGCCCCCCTTATCCTCGGGCAGTATGTTCCAAGACCCCTCATGGATGTCTGAAACCATGGATAGTTCCGAACCCTATATATACTATGTTTTTTCTTATACATACATACCTCTAACTATGAGATTAGGCATAGTAAGAGATTAACAACAATAACTAATAATAAAACAAAACAACCATAACCAAATACTGTAATAAAAGTTTGGGAATGTGATCTCTCTCTCTCTTTCACAAACAAGACAGCTACGAAGTGACCAAGGGATGGTATACAGCGTAGGTAGGCTGGGCAAAGGGACGATTCACATCCCAGGTGGGACAGAGCCTGATGGCACGAGACTTCATCATGCTACTCAGAAAAGCATGGAATTTAAAACTTACAAATTGTTTATTTCTGGAATATTCCATTTACTATTTTCGCACCACGGTGAACCATAGGTAACTAAAACTGAAGAAAGTGAAACCACACACAAATAAGGAGGCACTACTGTACCCACTACTCATCCGTTTTCCCTAGGCAAACATGGCAACTCTTGGGAATCCTGTGGGACCATGGGAAAGCCTACAGGACGGCATGCTACCTACTTCAGCCTCCTGTGGGTGCCATCCTGGCCCCAAGCCACCCACCGAGAACAAAGGAACAGCAGCAATTCAATTTAGAAAAGTATCTCCTTTCATTCCAAACATACGTAAAACCTAGGAGTGGCCTTACTCTAATACTTGTCAGAAAACAAGCCAGCTGATGCCTGATCCAATTCTCCCCTCATTAGAGAATAACTGCATTTTTTGGTAAAGCTTTTATGGAAGACCTCTTAAATAAAAGGCAGAGTGGGAAGGAAGTATTCACTGAGGACATGGCATGTGCTGTAGACATCCCATGGCATGTAGACATCACATGTAAGATTTCATTTAGCCTCAAGGCCACCCTGAGAGGTCGGCATCATTACTCCTTTTGCAGGCAAGGAGAGTAGGTCTAAGAGCCACCGACTAGTGATTTGCCCAGCATCCCCTGGTTGTGAATCCTGCACTGGAATCCATATCTCTGCTTCCAAAGCTGATGCTCTCTGTACTACAAGCTACTGTTTTTCAGAACTCAGTGAAAGAGGCTTTCTGTTGATACTCCAGATCGCATCCTTTAATTAGACAGCAATGGGTAAGTGACCCATGTTGTTGGTTGCTGGGGAACTCAGCCAAATTGGGTGTCAATTGCTAACGTAACCCTTAGCCTGGGTTAGCTGGCGTACTTCTGCCTCCTCTTCGGTATACTTAACTAATACTTTCACCCTTAATTGAATGGTTTAATGAGCTCTTGTAATACGAAAAAGTGAGGTACAGATTATAAGTAATTATAAGTAAATGAAGTTAATTCTTTACCCAGGGCCAATACCTGTTAACATTGCTACCTTTTCACTTTTCCTGAAGGAAATTGAAAATATCACTGTTGCCAAACTCTGATCCTTGCTAGAGGATTTAAAGGCCTCTCCATTTCACACGATTCCTTTGGGGATTAATGGCCCATTGGAGTCTATACAATTTACTCAATTACCCCAAAAACGATTATCTCAACTACAACAGAATCTTAATAAACAACCATTACTATCCTTAACCTTGTCTGGAAGAATCTCATCTCTTGGTAAAAATACCTTCTTAAAATAAAGTTGGATAATCCCCTAGCTATGCTGTTTACAGATAACAATGGCCCATTTAGAAAATGTTTGGGGGAAATTAAAAAGCTGAGCTATAGCCTGCTGGTTCTGCAAGCTACTGAAAATAAAGGCAGGGAGGGGCGAGCACCAAAAGCATCCACCTAGCAGAGTAAGTCTGCTCCCTGCCCGGTCAGCACATGCCTCGATGTTGGAGGATATGCCATCCAGTCTGTGGGCGCGAGACTCTGCCTGAAGGAATGAGCTTCATCAGCACCATTCCACTGCAGGGCAATCTGGGCTGTTTGTCCAACGGTCACTCAAAAACATTCCTCCTTACAAGTGACTTGGTGCTGCCCAAAATAACAGTCTGGTTTTTGGTTTAGGCTAGCTCTAACTCAGCCTACAAACTGCAGTACACTTATATTTCCATGTCGACCATTGTAAACACTGCAACACAGCTGATTCAATTCACTAGTGTTTATTGAGCTTTTTTTGGTACCAGGGCCTGTGCTTGGCAATGGGAGTAAAAGATGAAGACGGTCCCAGCCCTCAAATTGAACAGATAATTTGATAATAGAGTCTCATCTTCTTCTTCATCATCATAATCATCATCATCATTTTTATCAAACGCATGTTGAATTTTGTTAAATTCTTTTTCTGCATATACTGACATGATCATGATTTTTTTTCTTTTTCACTCTGTGTGAATTACATTGATTGATTATTAAATATTACATCAATCTTGTATTCATGGGGGAAACCCCAGATGGTTGTGAAGTATTGTCTTTTGTATGTATTGTTGTATTTAATTTGCTTAAATTTTCTTAGAATATCTGTGTCTGTGTCCATGAGGGATATTGGTCTGTAGTTTTCTTTCGGTGTCTTTGGTTTTGGTATCAGGGTAATGCTAGTTCCATAGAATGAGTTGGGAATATTGTCTCCGTTTAAATTTTTCTGGAAGAGTTTGTGTAGAATTGGTATTATTTCTTTAAGTGTTTCATAGAATTCACCATTGGTGTGATCTGGACCTGGAGTTTTCTTTGTGGGACGTTGTTAAATACAAATGAATTTCTTTAATAGACACAGAGCTACTTGGATCATCCCCTTCTTTTTGGGTGAGCTTTGCTTGTCTGTGTCTTTCAGGAATCTGTACATTTCACCTAAGTCATCAAATTTATTGGCTAACCTTCCCTTATTATCCTTTCAATGTCCGTGGGATCTATAGTGATATCGCCTCTCTCATTCCTGATACTGCTTTGTGTGTGTCTTCTCTCTAAACATTTTTTTGATTCTTCTGGCTGGAAGTTTACCAATTGTATTGAATTTCTCAAAGAACCAATTTTCAGTTCCATTGATTTTCTCTATTGTTTTCTTTTGCATTTATTTTTGCCCCTACCTTTATAACATCTTATCTTCAGTTATTCGGGGTTTGTTTTGTTCTTCCTTTTCTAATTTTTTAATGTAGAAACTTAGGTCATTGATTTGAGATCTTTCCTCTTTTCTAATGTAAACATTCAGTGGTCTGCATTTCCCTCTAAGCATTGCTTCAGCTGCATCTCACAAATTTGAAATGCTGTGTTTCCATTTTAATTCAGTTCAGAATACTTTCTAATTTTTCATTTCTTCTTTGACCTATGTGTTATTCAGAAGTATGTCAGTTTTAAAACATTTCGGAATCTTCTAGATGTATTTGTTACTAATTTCTCATTTAATTCTAGGTGGTCAGAAAACATATTTTGTGTGATTTGATATTTTTAAATTTTTTTTACGACTTATTTTATGGCCAAGTGTATGGTCAATCTTGGTAAATGCTGCACGTGCAATTAAAAAGAGTATATATCTGCTGTTATTGGGTGACTGTTCTATGTCAGTTAGGTCAAGTTGGTGGTAATGTTGTTTAAGTGTTCTGTGTCCCTCCTGGTTTTTGCTCTACTTGTTCTGTATGTTGTTAAGAGAGGGGTTGCAGTCTCCAACTACAGTTGTGGTTTTGCCTACTTCTCTGTTCAGTACCATCACGTTTTGCTTCACGTATTCTGACGCTCTGTTACTAAGTGCATATAAACATTTGGGATTCCATATCCTCCTGATGAATTTTTTTACTATTGTGAAATAAAATGTAGTGGATTTGTTTTGTTTGTTCCTTTAATACAGAGATCACCAAGTGATGGTTATTTCCTTCCAAACCTTTTCTGTATGTATTTTTCCAACACAGTTGAAATCATGTTGTTTTCACCCATTTATATCCTATTAAAAAGTTTTACTATGAAGTTTTACATATATACCAGAGTAAATGTGTGTGTATCCACGATGTTTGAAAAAGAATACAATGAAAACCTATGTATACACACACACACACCCTACTTAAGAACATTACTAATGCTTTTAAAGTCATCTGTGCATCCCCTTCTGCCTTCCAAAGCTCTCTTTTGCATCAATCATTTCCTTGTTTTTCTTTACAGCTTTCGCACATATGTATGCATTTTTAAACAACACATTCCATCTTCCATTTTTGGCCACTATATAAAAGTATATTGTATATATTCTCTGACTCATTTTGCTCCACATCGTTTTTGAGATTTATCCATATTGATGTCTACAGTTGTAATTCATTCATTTTCAACTACTGCATAAAGTTTTGTTCAAAGTATATGGAATAAGCCACAATTTATACATTCTTCTACTGACAGACACTTGGGGTGTTTCCAATTATTTTGCTGTAACAAATGATGCTTCAATGAAGACTTTGAAATGTGGGTCCTGGTGCACGTAAGAGTTTCTCTAAACTACACATCAGAAGGGGGACGGCATTCACATCTTCAAAACATCCTGGCTTTCTTCACTCAACTTTGATTCTGTTTTTAATCATTCTTCCTTATTCTTTTCAATGACTGTGTGTTATCGCAACAAGTGCATGCACTGTGCCACATCTCTGTTGTTAAGTATCAAGAGTTTGCCTCATTTTTTTGAACTTTATCCACAACTCTGGGGAAAAGAAGGCATTTATTGCACAGAAGTCTCATTTCTTGATGAAGGATTCCCAGAAATGGATTTCTTCAATCAAGGCTGTAGCAATTTACATTCAGCAGGAGAGTTTTTATTGCTGAAATACACAAAGCAATCCCCGTCCAAGTTGTTGTTAATCCTTTTGGGATCATAGATCCTTTGGAGATTATGATTAAAGGTATGGAACTTTTCTCCAGAAAACACACACACAAATTATTTGTATTCACAAACAAAACAGCATACAATTTCAAGAATTTCTCAGACCCTCTGAACCCCATATGCTGACATCTCTATTAAATAAAAAGTGTCTTACCCACTGAATATGATTTCTTATAAAACTTCACAAAAGAAGTTCACATACCAACTCTCGCATCTGTCTAGGACCTTTTGTTGTAAACCATTTACTGAGCACCCACAATGTTCCAGCACTAGACCAGATACTACAGGTAGAATAAATGATCCTTGCTTCAGGAAATACAGAGTCTACTGAGGAAGACACAAAATGACAAGTATTTACAACAAAATATGTGCAATAAGAGAGGTGTTCATTCGACACAATGGAGATAGAATTAAGGATCCATCAACTTCTTTTTATCAAGGGGCTACAAAAAATGAAGAAACCTTCTCCAGGATGTTATAGACAGCAAAAAACAGTACCAGCAAAAGGAGAACATCGGGTAACCTGGCATACCTGTATACAGGAAATTGTACAGAAGTTTAACATGATTGGGTTAGGATGGCAGTGAATATAAGGAAAAGCTATCACTCTTCCTTATTTGGGGCAGAGAGCAAAGAAAACAACATTGACATAGAAAACTTGAGCAGTTGGTCTGACAACACAAAGGAAACCACAAAAGAAGATTTCCTCCCAAACACTTCCTTTATTACCCAAACCTACTCTTACCACATACAAAGAAAATATTTTCCCTGGTTTTTTTTTCTGCAACTGTCGGAAGTTTGGTGTTCAACATACAAGGTTTAAAACTTACTTGTTAATACAAGCAGACAATACATTCTAAATTTAACATTGTCTGGTGGATTTCGTTTTGTAAGTGGAAGTGTTAGAAAGCCTGTAGAATAATTGCAATTTCTTCATAAAACTGCCTTGAAAAACTAACATAGGTAAAATTGTGATTTTTTTTTTTAAACATTCACTGAGAACGTTGCTTTTAATACTCTTAATACTATCATCTCATGAAAAACATTTGGTTGTTTTGAATTTAGCTTCACTTTTTTAATGTAACTAAACAGTTATTCCTTTAAAGTTACTAATTTAATTATAATGTAGCATGTGTAATTTTTAAAAACACATGCATCTTATACTCCTATGGACAATAAATAAAACCAATTTTGATAATGCAATCTAGTAAATGTCTTTGATAGACTTTCATCAAAACTATGACTACAACTATAAAAAAGAATGTTTCTGATAATGTTTCCTTGTGCTGTGGTAAATTTGTAGATTTATTTTCTCTTGAAATTTTAATTTGCTTAGTTTGATTTCTGCCATGCTGATTCTGTTTCCTGAAAATAATACCCAATTCATGTACATCATAGCACTACATGTACAGAACCACATGTATAAGTATATACGGTGGGATTACAAGGTAATAAAACTTGTTTTCTTGTATGACTAGAAAAGCAGGGCTTTACTGTTTAAATATCAACAACCAAAGTTGAATAAACCAACTGAAGTTTATGAAGCTCTCAGTACAAAACAAGGCCTGACTCTGTTTTTCTTCTTTTTCAAAGTACCCCTTGGATCTCTAAAGGGCATGCCATTAAACACCCCTGAACTTTGTCAAAACAGATCTTCAAGGGTACCTCGAAATAATAAAAAGATGGACTCTCATTACCAGGTATTTAATTAACACATGGAACATGGTTGTGGCCCTTCAAATTTATACTCCAGAAAGGAAATTTTTTACATGTATGAAAAAGAAATCCAAAAGGAAGCAAGTTTTTTCTATAACATTTTCATGGAAATCCCAATGGATCTGAGAGGACAAGCAAAAGCACGAAAAAGAATATATGTTGATGTGTGCTTTTTTCCTCAGGGTGTTTTGTTTTGTTTTGTTCTAAGAGGGGGAATCTTCTTCATGTGGCATTTTTTTCCCAAAGTGGAAAACATTCTTTAAAGGAACTTCTTAAAACAAAAAGCAATAAATGAAGGGTTCAAAGATTTTTCATGAAGTGGATTGAATTTAAATGATCTGTGATATCTGTTAAAAAAATAAAAGACTCCCAACCACTCGGACCACATAAAAAAGTAAAACAGCAAATCTATAATAGGTACAAATTATATACATTTATTTTTTAATAATTTTAAATAACACTCTTGTATAAATTCTTTTATATATTCAAATCATACACAAATTTAGAAATGCATCATGAAGCCTAGTACAGCATATGTATGAGCCACGTTTTGGAAATGTGTGTTAGAATTTTAGTGACATAAATACAAGTTTAATGTTTCAGAAACATTCCTAATTGCTTGGGCTGAAATTTAATGTATTACAGAGTGCTTGCGCCCAGCATTAAAATTGAATTTTAAATCATTTAGATTTTGGACTAAGTTAAATCGGTAGCCCTGGGCTCACCGAGGGCTGCTGGTTGCAGTTACCACACATGCATAAGTAGCAAGAAAGATCCCCAAACGCCTTTGAAAAAGCATCATTCAACCAGTGACATTTCAATGATCCATAAACTTTAGTTCACCTGATAGTATTAGACTTTTTCAGATGAATCAGTGTGTTTTTCCTGTTTTTTTCCTTGGCATAGCCACTGGGTCAGGGTTACAGAGAAAACTTGCATTAGCTTTCCATTACTCCCCTGCACACACCAAACTCGTTTTAGTGACCAAACTCTTTACTACGAAGAAGATTTTAACAGGCCAAAGGTTCTTCATAGATGAGGCCAGAAATGCTCTCCTTGCTCAAACAGGTTACACTGGGTTTCTGTCCACATCTCTCACTTTTGTCAGAGAGCTTTCCTCGAGATGTGTCAATTCAACACCTACCCACATACCTCAAAATGTATGACCCAGGGAATGTTCGTTACCAGTGGTGCTGTGCTCACCATGTGTCCTACCAACAACACAGGACCAAGGTGAATGAATGATCTAATAACCCAATCCCTACTGAGGCTGCCAGGAGGAAGACGTATTGGTACTTTAGCTCTCTGCCTCCAAAACAGTACAAGAGGGCGAACCATCCTGAAGGCACTCAGCTGACCAAAGTGAATGCATGGGTCACTGAGTGTTGCTTCCACAGTCAATTTTCCCACATATATTGGGGCTCAAAAGTGCCAAGTAATTTGACGCTTCTACATATCCTCTCCCCCAAAAATCTCTCTCCTCCCATCCCATGTCTGCTCTCTTCTCCTCTTAAAATTCAGGTATCCCTAAGAGTAACACATTGTCTATCATAGGACCTTAGTATAAATGAGGTTTAGTTTTTATTATCATTTTTCTCTATAACTGGAGAAATTCCATTAATAAGCAACCTCTGGGAGCTAGAGTGTGGAGGAAGGGAGGAAGGTGAAAATGAGGACAGACATATTAACAACACTACCTAGGACATCTGTCAGAAATGCTTAAAGGTTTACTAAAATGAATTGATGAAGATCAAAGTATCGCTGAATAGCAGTATCTGTCATTTATCAATAAGATTCACGCTAGTCTTGTCTTATCTGAAAACAAACCCATTTCTAATCTTTAGATACAAACTATTCCAATATTAGTATTTCTAAAGGACTGATGGGATTGTGGTGGTGAATGCTGTGCTTATGGGGATCTTGCCTCTAGAGCAATGAATATTGTGTAATGCATTCCATACTAGTTTTCTAGTCTGATTTTGGTGGTAAATCACTTCATGATATATTTATATTTTAGAGCAAAATTATTTCCACCAGCAAAAAGCAAGGGACACGAAATGATATTTTAAAATTTGAAGTCCTTAATTTTTTCCACTGGGAAAAATTAAAAGCATGATATTGGACAATTTAGAAATATTTAAAAGTAAATATTCTTTGTGATTCAATTTTTGCAATATCTTTTAAAGTCTGTTTCAAGGAATCTCTACATGACCAGAAGCTGGACTATTTGGCTTTGGCTCTTAGACCCCAATGAACAATCCTTTTTTCTCTTTGGGGTTAACTTCTGTTTAACAAATGTCTGTGTCTCAGCATCCTTAATCCCTGGCTTTGAGGCTGTGGTAACCTGGGAAAAAGGCAGGTACACCACTTGGCACAATTCCTTAAAATTGTGCAGTGCAGAGCCTGTACACACGTATGTGGCAGTTGCTGGGGAAAGGGTAGTTCACTTTAATGAAGCACAAACTGCTATTTTTATTTTCTTATGGCCAAAACTGGCTTCAGAGAGTAATCCTCCTGTATTCTTTCCACAAAGTCCTTCATAGCCGTATGGCCCTGGATGGTACCTGTACTCACAAACGTGAGAAACATTCACAGATGGGACTCTTCCAGCCTCCGGTGTCTGTGGCTATGCAATTTCTGCATTAGCACATTGTTGAAAGAATATGTGCTCCATAGTTAGGAGTCTGAATTCCAAAACTAAGAATGACACATTGTGTAGCCTTGTACAAGACATTTAACCTCATCTGTAAAATGGGACAACTACTACTTCCTCGGGGGGCTATGGGGAGGAACAAAAGACACACATATGGAAAGATGCTTTGCAAGCTGAAAAGGGCTGTAGAAATGTGAGCCTACTGTAATAGAATGGACTCTCTACTCATGAGCAATGGCTGAATGGCCGCAGCACCTCTGCTCACCAGAAGCACACAGTCTACCCTCCAGAGCATCCCCTCTAAACCCCGAGAATAATTTAGTGTCTCCTACAGAGGGATGGTCAAATTCCAGGCTTTGCTCTGGGGAACTCATGCAAAGCGGTCAGCTCGGATTGCCTAGGTCTAATGAGCCTTTCCTTTATTCTAACCACTGGACAGGGTGCTGGCCCTCCTAATAAATACCGACATTTGACTTGTCCCGGCTAGTTTAATCCACAAGCTGTGAAGAGCCTAATAGATGAGAGCAGCAGCAGACGGCCGCCAGCAAACACTGCACCTAAGAGCAAGGATTCACCATGCTCACTCCACCACAGCGCTGCCCTCTCCCCGGACACGAAGACTGGAGAAGCGCAGCGCTGCAGAGAGATGGTGCTCACCTCACGCATGAGTGAGAGGCTGTGTTCCAATGGAGGACACGTTTTCAGGAGGGGAGGAGAAATATAAATATTTCACAGGCATGAAAACCGGGGACCTCAAGCGATACGATGGCTTTTCTTTTGGAACTAAAATATTCCAATTCCTTTGGAAGACTATTTTTTTACATTTAAAAAAAAACACATTTTTTAAATGAGGATATGTCTACATTAATCTATGCAAGATATATAGAGTGGCTAATGGCTAATTAGGTGAGTAGCTTGGAGAGTGCAGCCCGTGTCCCAGCTTCACAACCATCGACTTCAAAATCTATTGCTTGAATCTATAATAAGTCAAAGAACACATAACTCTACTTTTAGATTGAGAAGGGAAAGAAAGATTAGAAACATTCAACCTCTTATAAATTTCAACAATGTCCAAAGAGGGACTAAAAATGACTGACGCTCACCAGAGGCCCAGCTCTAGCAATATTGCCACTTATTGTACAGTATTTTAACCAATCCCCATAGTTTCTTTTTACAACACCATTAACTGCTGTACAAATACATTCTAGATGATAAAATATGACATGATTGGTTTTTTTTACAAATAGATACAAATACAATGTTGACCAGATATGCTACATTAACTATATACACTTATTTCCCTAGAGGTGAGAATATTCCATCTTTAGACAATTGGTCCTTTATACAGAGACCCTAAGGAGGACCGTCACTTCCAGCTCCCAGATGTTGCCTTCCTCTCTCTACCCTTAGAAGCTTACCCTGTGCCTTAATCCTACTCTCCAGCAAGAATTCTGGAAGGAAGAATCAAACTTCTATAAAGACCTTCTTGGGACTTTTCTGCTCCCAGTCTAGAAACTATCAAGATTGTTTACTGTGATATAGCTCAGACATCAGCTTTCCCTCAATGATGTATCTGTTAGTCAGTAAAATGAGTATCATCCCTGACCCTCCTCTTTAAAAAATGTTCCCGGAATGGAGATGAAGTCTTCCGGCAGTCCTCACCCCTCCACGTCCATCTTCCTGCGCCCACCGGCTGAGTGAACACTCCCCAGGAGTCTATTTGGAGGTCTGAGTGGATTGGGGCTGCACTACGGGGTCCAGCCTTTCTACACTCCCATGTGGTTCGGTACAAAAATATACTTTCCTTCAAGTCCTTATCGACAGTGACGACTTCGGCTCTTCTTGGGGAAACTGAGAGCGATAGGCTAAGTGCGTTATGAATTTGTACCTGGAATTTCAGACGCACTACGTGCCTGCACTTTCTCAGGCTCCGCCCAGGTGTGTCTCCCCGCCCCCGGGGCTGACGGGGTCTAACCCGCGGAGCGCAGGCCTGGCTCCTTAGGCCTTGTAGTTATGCATGGGTGTCGTCAGGGTCAGCTGCCCATTGGGCGCCACTTCATTGCCATCATCCTCTAAGAGTCCTGACACATCCGCATTGGGGATGCTGTCATGGTAGCTGCTGAAACTGATATTGTCTTCTTTCAGCTCGATGGTCCAAAAGGGGGCGTTGAGCTTCCGGTTTTGGTACTCCCGGTACATGTATACAGCCCCCACAAATCCCATCAGCAGCACCACCACAATGATGATGACAGTCAAGATGATGATGTTAAACTGGGTCCATGATACATCGGCTAAAGCTGACGTGCTGTTCTCAGCAGAGCTTACTGAAAAAATAGTTTGCAGGGCTGTGGGGGCAAGTGTACTATTTATAACAGGGGTGGGCACGGATGTGGTCAAAGAGGCATTGGAAACCAAAATGGTGGAACCTTCAGGTGTTGGAACAATAACTTCTGAAAATAAAAACAGAGAATGAAATGTAAAAGACAAAATTATCTAGTTTTAAGAAACAATAAAAGAAATACATGGGAGTGGAAGTTGATATGGCATGTTGACATGATATTCCGCTTTAAGGTCATGCAAGTTAAAAATATTTTTTAAAGAAATATAGTGAAAAGAATCAGGATCTCAGAAAGCTTGATTATTACAAGCACAGCTGTTGTCCAAAATGTGTAATATCTATATTAAAATCTTTGGAAAAATTCTAATGTTGGAGTTTTCCATCCTTCTTTATTCTTGGATAGATTTATATGAATTCCTGCAAAGGCAGTAAATATGTCACTGCTGAGTTCTAAATCACTTGGTTAAAAGTGACAGGGATAGATGACAATCATTTGAACTAAAATAAGTTCAGCATGTCTGATGAAATTTCAGAAGGGTAAAATTCTCTTCAAAGGAGGCAAAAACAAAATAGGAAAAGTTGTAGTTCTAATTACTTCTGAATATCACAATTTAAATGTCCAAAATTGATGTCAGCCAAGGGAGAAGAGAGCCTTCCTTTAATTGCTTGTGTAGTCATTCTTCCTCTGTGTAGATTATAGCTATTTTATCATGGATGTTCTATACACTGGATTTCTAATGCAGCAGAGCTCAGGGAAACACCAAAGGCTCTGGAATCAGGTAGAACTGTGTGGTTATAGATAAGTCAGCCAAACTTTTTAAAACTAGGTTCCTCATCCATAAATGGTAATAATAATATCTATTTTGCAAAGTTTTGGGGAAGGATTGAATAACTATATAACATTATCATGGTTAATATTTACAGTGCTTGGCACATAGTAGTCACTCAACAAAATAATTGTTACCATTATAATTCATCACCACAGTCAGCCACACCAATCTATCCTAAAAAGAGGCATGTTTTATATTATTTAATAACTAATAAGAAAAATCATCACAGCCCTGTCAGCTAAGTATGGACAAGATAGGCCTCTGAATGGGAAACAGGACAGAGTGACACGATCTCCAAGCTAGTGATAGGACTCAAGCTGAGTCTTTTAGCCTTGATCACAACAGAATGAGGGTATCAAGAAACTGGCAGAAGGACGGCACTTGGCCACAGACCGGCTGTCCATCAGCTCGGTATTCAGTATCTGTCAGAATAGCAAAGAGTGGTTTGTAGAAGAACGTGGTCTAATCTCTTGTGACCTAAGAAAGCCTGAATATTCTTAACTCATCCTAAATTTCTAAACATTAACGTGTATCTAAACTCTTACTGAACCTCCTTGTAAGAAACACTTAGCCATAAGAATTACTTTTTCTTTTAAAAATCAAAAGGAGTATTATTACTCTTTCCTCCATCACACATGGCAAAACTTAGGCCCAAAGTTAGGACAGATGCTAGAATGAACTCTTGTTTCTAACCAGATTATAGGTCCCTACTTAAAAAAGACCTTCGGTGATCACTGGACATGATGAGAATACAGGAAGCAAAGGATAAAAGAAAAATGATAGGACTTTTAAATTATTGACATAAAAATAAAAGTAGATGAAAAGAAAATGTGAAAACACTGCAGTGACTTTGTCTTGGTCCCCAAATTTCTGGAGTTGACCTTGAAGTAACAGGAGAGCAGCAGGAATGGAAGGAAATCTCTTTAGGCAAACATGTATGAACACCAATTTCCAGAAAACTCCTCTGTTGGGACTGGAAGGTTTTACAAAGCTAAAGGTAGCTGTCCTGAACTTTTCAATGCTAGGCTTAGATATTAAATTTACAACCTTAGGTGAGGTTTTACCTTTCTTGATGCAATTTTCTTCGTGGTCTCGGACATAACCTTCTAGGCAGTTCTCACACCAAAACCCAGTGGTGTTATGGAGGCAGTTGATGCACTCACCACTCTCGGGCTTGCAAATCTTTGGAGTTTTAATTGGGTCCACGTGGCCATGACACTGGCACTTCACACAGATGCTGTCGTAATTGTAATAGCCATTTTCACATTTATTGCAGTTCTGGCCTGTGTAACCATTTTTACACTGGACACATTTAGGTTCCAATTCACCCAATGCTAAAACAGAGAGAACACCAAAATAATTTAGTACAGTCTCAAGCTACAAGTGAAAATGAAAAACAAACTACTAGTCCTCAAAAAGGTTTATAAACCTTCTCAACTATTCCTCTCAAACTTAAAAGACACATGGAATCAACCTAATAACCTACACTTTATTTATTCATTGTCCAGTTTATTGGGGAAATGATGGGCCATCAGAGAACCTATTCAGGTAGAAAACAAATGAAATATGTTTACATAAGAAATCTGAAGAATGTGATGAATGGGCACTCAGATAATTTTTCTTTTCCTTCTTCTTTAGTCATCACAGATGTAATAAAATATGGTTTTAACAAAAAGTTCCTCATCCCTCCCTCGAGTCTCAATGCATACATGTATTTGGACTTGATTGTGAATTCCTCACAGGAATCCCTTAACTTTTTTTATAAACCCTTTCACCTACAGCATCCAGAACTTTATTTATCAACACACATGATAACTGACTCACTGATTTTTCCTCTAAAAACAACGATGTAGAGAAACGCCTTACTTAGGATACAACTGCCTGTAGATGTCACTGCTGAACAAGGGCAGTGAAGACATTCTCTAGTGGCATCAGGACTCTGATAAAATCCGTCTTTGCATTCTTCGCAGTGGTCCCCTTGGCTATTTTCCTGGCAGTTTAAACAAGCACCTAAAGGAAGCAAAATATTTTAAGAAGTTAAAGATTTACTCTGAAAGTGCAGTCACTTTAAATCATACCTCCAAACAAAAGACCTTAAGAGTCAACCAGAAGAAGTTACCCAGTAGGGACTGGACAGAGTTCAGTTTCTACCCCATCTTCTTTCTACACTGGCCAGGTCTATAGATTTGTGTTCCCCACTAGAATGTAAACTCTTTAGGGAAAGGCTGAGTGCGTGAGAAGAGATGCAATAAGCCCTTGTTGATGGGCTACATACTAAAAGCAGGCCAACTATTTGCGGAAAAAAAATAAAAACAATCTAAAGATCTATTAAAAGAAAATAAATTGTATTATTTTAATCATTGGGATAATGTAGTTAAATAAGTGAACTAGACCTATATGTATGAACATGCATAAATCTTTAAAATGTTGGCTGAAGAAAGCAAATTGCAGAATGATACATACAGCAGGAGAGTACTAATTTTGTAAAATTTTAAGAACCACACTGTACAATACAAAACAAATGTATTCAGAATACACTAAGCAGATGGATACATATATATGTAATAGAAATTAAATATAGACTGAGAGGGTCTAGGTAAATTTTATGCTCTGCTTGTCTCTGTGGAGGGAGGGAGAAAAGCAAAACTAGGGAAGAAAACAGAGAAGACTCCAATGTTATTTGAAATTCTGTATTTCAAATATATGACTATATACACGTGTGTATAAATATTAAGCAAAATACCAAAATGTTAATATTTATTAACTGTAGGTATGGGTACATGGATATTTGTGATATTATTTTCCATACATTTTTATATTTAAAAATTCAAAATTAAAATGAAAACAATTAATTAACAAAGAAAATGAAAAGAAAGGAGGCAAGCAAAGTTATGACTATGTGTTCTGTAATAATACTCCTTTGGTACTCTATTAGTAAGGATATTCGACAGGCATTGAAGAAGCATAACATCTGAAAAAGGGAAATGAAAAAGTGCACTGTAATTTACATTCCTTCTTTAGGGATGTAAAGAGACACTCAGAACTACTATTACAGAAATAAGTGAGTAAGCTCAAAGAAATCTGGGATTACAATGAAATTTTACATGATAAGCTAAATGTAGTTCAATATAAAATTATTCATAAACAGTTTTATTTGATTTATTTTCCTTGCTAGTGAAATATTTACAAAAAGGAGAAAGAATGAGGTTGTGAAATGAAATGGTCTGACAACTGGATCAAGATTTGAAAAACCAAAAGAATGAAAATGTTATTAACATACATGTCAAATTTCAATTCTTTTTTTATTGACATATGATTGACATAATATCTTATTTATTTCAGATATACGTCATAGTGATTTGATATTTATGATCCCCACAGTAAGTCTAGTGACCGTCTATCACCATACAAAGTTATCACAATCTTATTAACTGTATTCCCTAAGCTATACATTACATCTCCGTGACTTGTTTATTTTATAACTGGAAATTTGTACCTATTAATACCCTTTTGCTTATTTCATCACCCCCTAAAAAAAAACTCTCTCTAGTAACCACCAATTTGTTTCCTGTTTCTATGAGTTTGTTTCTGTTTTGTTTATTCATGTGGGGTTTTTGTATTTTTTTTTTTTAGATTCCACATATAAGTGAAATCATATGGTATCTGTCTTTCTCCACCTGACTTATTTCATTTAGCGTAATGCCCTCGAGGTCCACCTATGTTGTTGCAAATGGGAAAATTTCATTCATTTTTTATGGCTGAGTAATATTCCATTGTACATATGTACTGCATCTTCTTCCTATACCATCCATCTATTGATGGACACTTAGGTTGCTTCCATGTTTGGCTACTGCTAATAATGCTGCAATGAACATGGGGTGCGTATATCTCTTCATGTTAGTGTTTTCGTATTCTTTGGATAAATATCCAAGGGTGGAATTGCTGGATCACATGATAGTTCTATTTTTAATTTTTAAAAGAACCTCCATACTGTTTTTCCATAGTGGCTACACCATTTTACAATTTCACCAACAGTGTACAAGGGTTCCCTTTTCTCTACATTCTTGCCAACATTTGTTATTTTTTTGTCTTTTTGAAAATAGCCATTCTGACAGCTGTGAAGTGATATCTCATTGTGGTTTTGATTTGCATTTCCCTGATGATTAGTGATGTTGAGCATCTTTTCATGTGCCTGTTGGCCACCTGTATGTCTTCTTTGGAGAAATGTCTGTGCGAGGTCTCCGCCCATTTTTTAATCAGGAGATATGTGTGTGTGTGTGTGTGTGTGTGTGTGTGTGTGTATACATATATATATAAAGTTTTTAAGTTCTTTATATATTTTGGACATTAACCCCTTATCAGATGTATGATTTGCAAATATCTTCTCCCATTCAGTAGGTTGGTTTTCTGTTTTGTTGATGATTTCTTCCACTGTGCAAAAGCTTTTTAGTCTGATATAATCCTATTAGCTTATTTTTGCTTTTGTTCCCCTTGCCTGAAGAGTCTGGTCCAAAAAAATATTACTAAGACTGATGTCAAAGACCCTATTGCTTGTATTTTCTTCTAAGAGTTTTATAATTTCAGGTCTTACATTCAAATCTATAAGGCATTTTGAATTTATTTAGTATATGTAGTAAGATAGTGGTCCAGTTTTATTCTTTCACATGTAGCTGTCCGGTTTCCCAATACCATTTATTGATGAGACTTTTCCCCCACTGTATATTCTTGCATCCTTTTCATAGATTAATTGAACATTTATGTGTGGGTTTACTTCTGGGCTCTCTATTCTATTCCATTGATCTATGTGTCTGGTTTCATATTTTGATTACTATAGCTTTAAAGTAGAGTTTGAAATCAGGGAACACGATACCTCCAGATTTGTTCTTTTTTCTCACGATTGCTTTGGCTGTTCAGGGTCTTTTGTGGTTCCATATAAATTTTCGGATTAATTCTTCCAATCTGTGAGCCCCATATATCTTTCCGTTTATTTGTGTCATTGTCAGTGTCTTATAGGTTTCAGAGTACAGGTCTTTTACCTCGTTGGTTGAATTTACTCTTAGGTATTTTATTCTTTTTGATGCAACTGTAAATGGGATTTTTTAAAATTTCTCTTTCTGATAGCTTATTATTAGTAATAACTGATTTCTGTATATTAATTTTATATCCTGTAAATTTACTGAATTCATTTATTAGTTCTAACAGTTTTTTTGTGTGGAGTCTTTAGGGTTTTCTATACATAGTATCATGTCATCCACAAATAGTGACAGCTTTACTTCTTCCTTTCCAATTTGGATGCCTTTGATTTATTTGTTTTGACTGTGTACTTCCAGCAGTATATTGAATGAAAGTGGCAAGAGTGGGGATCCTTGTCTTGTTCGTGATCTTAGAGGAAAAGCTTTTAGCTTTTCATCATTGAGTATGATGTTAGCTGTGGGTTTGACATAAATGGCCTGTGTTAAATTTTGTCAAATGCTTTTTCTACATCTATTGAAATGATTATATGATTTTATCTTTTGTTTTGTTAACGTAGTTTATCATGATTGATTGATTTGAACCATCTTTGCACCCCTGAATATATCCCACTTGATCATGGCATATGATCCTTTTAATGTATTGTTGAATTCGGTTTGCTAATGTTTTGTTGAGGTTTTTGGCATCTATGTACATCAGGGATACTGACCTGTAATTGTGTGTGTGTGAGTGTGTGTGTGTGTGTGCGCGCGTGTGTGTGTGACGTCTTTGTCTGGTTTTGGTATCAGGGTAATGCTGGCCTTATAAAATGAGTTAGGAAGCATTCCTTCCTCTTCAATTTTTTTGAAATAATTTGTGAAGGATATCTATTAATTCTTCTTTCAACATTTTATAGACTTCACCTGGGAAGCCATCTTGTCCTGGACTTTTGCTTTTTGGGAGTTTTTAAATTACTGATTCAATTTCGTTACTTGTAATCTGTCTATTCAGGCTTTCTATTTCTTCATGATTCAATCTTGCCAAGTTGTGTGCTTGTAGGAATTTATCCTTTTTTTTCCCTAGGTCTTCTAATCAAATTTCAATTCTTAAGTGATTGCAGCAGAATTCCCTGAAACTTCATGAACTTATTGGGAAAGACAGCTTCAAAAGTTTATTATCTGAACACTTAACTTTGAATTAAATCAAACTTGCATGTAAATATCATCATTTTTAATCATATAATTTTTGAGATCTGATAGTGTTAATGATATTTTTCACATATATAACAAAGTAATACATCCTCACACAATGATAAATATTTAAGGTACTGATTTCTTTCCAGATCTTCTTGTACTCTGATACTTTTTGGATATGTACCTTTGTGATAATAAAAATTGCTGGAAAAGATGTGCTAGGACACTCCAGATTTCGGCTCTAAAAATAAAATAATCTTAAATGTCAAAGTATTCTGCAGGTTGAAAATGTCAAAACCTGCATTATATATAAAATTTGTCTACCTGCTCTCCCCCTGTTAAAAATGTACAACGGAAATAATTTTTAAGGAAAAAAAGTTCTGATAAAGTCTTAAACTTTAGTATAAAAAGTTACCTCAGAAAAGTTAACAGTTCTGTAACAGAATATGGACATCTGGGTCAAGATGCATTCAAATAACATGCCATTTGCAATGTGACAAGAAAAGGTCATGTTGCTACTCTTATTAAAAAATTGTAAATATATATGCTTTTAATATTTTGCTCCTACAATGCTACTGGGCCTACATGCCTATTATTATTTGGGGGCTTTTTACTATTCTAGATAAGACCCCAAGCCTTTGTTTTCGTGCTTAGCACAATATAATTTCATTCTCTTAAACCATTCATATTAGAATATTTTAAATTTTCTCCAGAATGATTTCTCATTGTTATTTGTTTTAAGACATACCCTGCAATGAGAAGACAATAAGAAAAAAAATAACCCTCTGTGGTAAATGTTATCTCGAAAGTAAAGATGAAAACAAGTATAACAATAAAACTTATCAGTTCTTAGAAACTAATGACTCTATATTGCTTTAAAAATAACATGCACCAGGAACACAGCTATAGAAAAAAAGAAAATTAATACATTAAAGACAGACCAGACATAAATACACCAGAATGCTAACAATAGTTGTGAGGAGCAACAGTCCTTTCAGGGTTTTATTTCATTCTGATTTTCAAACTGTCTACTTGTATTACTACATGTATTTTCAAACAAGTATACATGTATTACTTTTACTTTTATTATCTTCATTTTTTCTGATTATAAAATGAATATATTGTAAAATGTATCACATGTATAATATAAAACATTTCAAGAACTCTAGCAATTTTAAAACATTTCATGTAGAAACTTGAAGATTTATTTTTATAATAAAAATAAAGATCACAACCTTTAAAATCCATACACAGTAAGAACTAACAATGTGAATTTGCTTTTCTAGCAACTTACAACTCCTCTCTGGGTGGCAAAACAACATAAGAAAAGTGGTATGGTATTTAATGTCAGATCTGAGTTTCATTCCTAGCTGAACCTCCTACAGCTAGCTATGTGACATTCAGCAAATAGCATCTCTGAGTTTTACTTTTCTAATCTGTTAAATGGGATAATAATTCCTTGGCTAATGATTTAATGTAATGTAAATATTTCAAAGGGTGAAAGACTATTCTGTAGGATATAATATTTTCTCTTTATGCTTCAATTTCCTCATCTATAAATTTAAAAAGCTGAACGAGATGAGCTCTAAGTTCCCTTTAAAATAGAAAATTTGAGGATCTTTCTTTTACGATAAATGATATAAAAAAATTAGCTAAAGTTTAACTTTGTTCATTATGCTCTGCCTAGAACCTCCAAAATATAACAATACTGTCTTAAAATGCACATTCTCTTTGCTGAAATATGGCCAAAGGAGTGGATCACCCCCCACACCCACAAAAAAGGAAGGAATGAATGTTTCCTGAAGATGATCTCATGCTCCTTGGCGAAGCATCAAAAAAATCTGGTAGCTGTAACCATGACAATAACTGGTCAAAGAAAAGAATGTAAGGCTCCTTTCAAACCAAATTCAGTGACAAAGCTTTGAAAACATAAATTGCCACCTGAAAAAGCCTTTTTCTTATTTATTTTGCCATTTCACAGTTTATATATAAACCTATCAGAAATACAGCAAGGTACTCTGTTGTAAAAAGAAATGCCTGATCCTCTGTGCAGGACAGAAGGCAAACAAACCTCAACCTGTCAGACAGAACGAAGACCAAGCCTATGTGAACGAGACAGAGAGTAACAGGAGACAAGACCAGAGAGAAAGGCACGGGCCAAAAAATGTAACGTCATGTAGGCTGCGGAAAGAAGTTTGAATTTCATTCCAAGAGGGATGGGAAGCCATTGAGGGTTTAAGCATGGGAATAAAATGATCTGGTTTTATATTTTTACAAAAATCACTCTGGTTGTCACGAGGAGATTGGACTGTGGCAGGGTGGGGTCGGGTCGGGGGATGAGAGGACAAAAGAGGAGGCAGAGAGCATCAAAGCAGTTCAGAGAGAGGACAGTGGCTCAGACAAGAATGACAGCAATGAAGGTCACGAGCAGTGGTCAGATGCAGGGTGTTATGTTGAATGTCAGGCTGGTTGAACTTGCTGATGGACTGGATATTTGCAGTAGGAAAAGAAAGGACTCCAATGTGTCTGCGAGGCTTTGGGACTAAGCGATTGGGCGAATGGTGCCAGTCGCTAACATGAAGAACGTCGGGAGTAAAGCAGGCTTGGCTCACAGAGCAAAAGAAAGAGTTGTTCTGGAGGTGTTCGGATCATGAAGCAAATAAAGCATCCCAGTGAAGAAGTCGAGCATGCTGTTAGATCTTTGAGTGTGAAGATCAAGGAAGGAACGTAAATCTGGTAATCAGTACATATGGAGGTGGCATTTAAATTCAATGCAGGGGACTGAATGAGATCATGGAGGCAGCGGATCCTGCAGAAGACAAGCGTGTGAGTGACTGAGCTCTGAGGCAGTCCAGTGCTAACAGGTGAGCAGAAGAAGATCTAGCAGAGCTGACCGCGGAGGGGAAAAAACAACAGGCAAGTGTGATCTCCTAAAGTGAAGAAAGCCACTGGGAGTGAAGGCCTGACTAGTCCACCCAGTCCAGCTGCTAAGATCAAGTTTGCGTCCATGGGACACTGAATACTTGAGGGCACTGAATTCTTACAAAGAAGTACACTACATAAACATAACGTTCTAGTTTAAAAAATAACAGTCCCCACCTCCATTTTAAGGGAAATATGGGTTGAATAAAGAAAACAAAAAAATACAGGAGAGTAGAAAGAAAAAAAATTACCCTAAGAAATTTGTCATTAAGATTTTGAATCAGAGAAAGACAAATTAGATTCCACTTATATGTGGAATCTAAAAAACAAAATAAATGAGCAAACAAAAAAGAAACAAATTCATAGAAACAGAACACTTTGATGGTTGCCAGACGGAAGGGGAGTTGGCGGTATAGGTGAAAAAGGGGAAGGGATTAAGAAGTACAAATTGGTAGTTGTTAAAACAGTCATGAGATATAAAGTACAGCATAGGGAATATAAGCAATAACAGTGTAATAACTATGTATGGTGCCAGGTGGGTACTAGACTTATCGAGGTGATCAGGTATATAAATGTCTAACCACTAAGTTGTACACCTGAAATGAATATAATATTGTATGTCAACTAAAATTGAAAAATTGAAAAATTATTTAAAAATAGATTTTGAGTACTTTTCCTTGAAATCTTTCCATATATGCAGGTTTGGGTTTTGCTTTTTAATTTGTCTAAACATACGGCCCATGTCATTTTATACCCTGTTTCTTTCACTCTCTCACGTTGTTCTATGTTATTCTTTAAAACATTTTAACGACAACATAATAATAGTTGCCTTCTGTTCACTGCTTATAATGAGCCAGGCATTGTATTAAGGGTGTTATAAATACATTGCATTGACTCCTCACAAGAACCTATTAGGTAGTTACTGTTATTATCCCAAGTTTCTACGTGAAAAATCAGGCTAAGTAACTTGAAGAGGTAAAGTGTTCATTTTCTGTGCTCTTAACCACATATTGCCTAGATAACATAATTTACTTCATTTCCTGTTGTTATAAATAGGGTTGTCTAATGTTTTGAAAATTATACCTCCACTTTGGTGAGCATCATCGAACATAAAGCTTTTTATGAATTTAGAATTATTTCCTCAGAATAGATTCCTGAAACAGAAATCCTGGATCAAGGAAACATTTTTAAGACTTCTGGTGTACAGTGTCAAATTGCTTTCCAAAGTGTTTTTCCGAACATATCTTATCACAAAAGGTTACTTTAAAAATCTACTTCAATCTAAAATGCGCAATACAGAAAAAGATTGGGGGGGTGGGCGGCGAGGCTAGGACTATGAGAACACAGTAAGTGGCCACCAGAGGGCAACCGTATCACAGCACTGTTGGAAAAAACATCTCATCTGAGACAAAAGACTGATTTTATAGTAAGCTAGCACTTTTAAATCAAGTATTGGCAGTTCTTCATGTTGAATTCCACTTTTATTATATTTCAAAACAGAGAAACTATTTGTTTATCTTATTACTAGCTACTTTTGGAAACCATAACCATGAAAAGGATTTCTTTTGCCTTAAATTATCTCCAGAGCAAGCACAGGTTGGGATTTACTGAACGTTAGAGAGCTACCTCATTGCTGCAAGGAAAAGGAGAAGTAAGAACCAGCTATGTAAGGCTGCTTCCTGGTTCCGTAAAAGATCTAGGGAGCAATTTAAATCAACTCAGTATGATGAAGCATCTCTGTTGTTACCCAGGATTGAAACTCATCTTTCCTCTGTATTTCTATTCATGTGTTCATTTATTCAACAAAAATTTAGTGAGTACTTACTATGTGCCAAGTTCCACGCTAGAGACTGTGTACAAAGGTGAACAAAACTGAAGTGGAACTTACAGTGCAGTGAATAACCCATGTATGATGCATAATCACATATAAATATACAAACTATAATAAATGCTATGACAAAAATGTAAGTGTATATGAGAGTACATAATTGGGAATTGCCATTTAGCCTGGAGCATCAGGAACTGCTTTCTATTGAAGTAACCTTACACGGAAGGCCTAAAGCAAGGACATGATTTATTAAGGTAAAGGGGCCAGAGGTGTATGAGAAAGGCCGTTCTAGGCAAAGGCAAGATCATGTATGAGACCCCTGGGACAAGCGAACATGTTGGAAGAATAGATGCCAGTAGGACTGGATCACAGACAGTCAAGGAAAAGTACGGCACAAGACGGAACTGGCAAGTAGGCAGAGACCACATTACATAATAGGAAAAAAAGCACACCACAGTTTCTTCTAAATAAATGTTTCCCCATAGAAAAGAGGATTAGAATGAAAACTAAGCTTTCAACACAGATTTTTCCAGGGTCCTTTCACAATTTCAAATATTCTGCTACCTTGCTCTCATAAAAAATGCTTGTACTTGTCAGACTAGTGTGTCTTGAGTTTTGGGTTGGAAAAAAGATTTCCAAGGAAGTATCTCTAATCCTTACATTTAGGAAAACGAAAGATCACAAAAGTCATTGTCTTTAGTTTTTCATAGTTTGCCTAAGTTTGCCTAGATGTGGTTTTCTTGTTTTTACACTGCCCCTTGCTGAGTTTTTTGAATCTGTGAGCTGATGTATTTCATTAATTTGGAAAATTCTTGGCCATCATCTCTTCAGATATTGCTTCTGCTCCAGTATCTCTCTTCTTTCTTTGTGAGCCTCCAACTGCATTTACGTTAGACTTTTGGCTGTATCTCACATGTTTTTCCTGTTCTGTTCTTTCCACTGCCTTTTTTTCCTCTTTGGACATTTTTAATGGAGCTATATTTGAACCTACTAACCTTGTCTTCACTGTGTACAATCTGCTGTTAAACCCATGAAATGAGTTATTAATTTCAGATGTTGTATTTTTTGTTTTAGATTGTCCTTTCGATGTTTTTTATAGATTCCGATTCTTTTGAAATTTTGTCTCATTTCACATATTTTGTCTGTTTTTTCCTCTATTTTCCTAAAATATTAATTTTAGTTATTTGAAAGTCATATGCTAACTCTATGGGTCTGCTTCCACTGTTTTTCTCTTTATTGGTCATATTTTCCTACTTCAGCTTGTCTAGTGTTTTGTTTTGTTTTAATACATGACTTTTACTGCATCTTTAAAATATCACAAATAAGTCTGAGGAATCACTCGACATCTTGGTGTTTCTGTAGCTGGGTAACTTAGATCTTATTCATTAGACTGCTGAACTGTTGCTTTTTCAGAAACATAGATATGATCCAATATTTTTCTGATATCCTTGTTTTTAACTGCTATGGCTTGTTGAATCAAAGCAGCTGAATTTGATACAAGTTCAATATCATTTCCTTCAAGAATTCACTCATCTTTCTGGGCTAGAGATACTGGACAAGCAACTCCTGACCTCATCCGAGCCCTGCAGACAGTATTTTTCACCCAAGAAATTTCGGATTTCAACAAGAGAACCACTCTCCTGAATGACGACGTTGATGGGGAAGTGAACATACACAGCCCTCATCTTGTAACGGAAGCCCAGGTAACACCCTTGATCGTGTTCTGTACCTGACTACAGGGAGTGTGGACAATAGCCAGCTCCTTCCTATTTCCCCACCATTTCACCCCGGAGCCTCTTCTTTTCTTTCCAAGGAGACTGAGTTCTACGTGGATGTGATTAAAGTCCCCTGCAGGGTGCCTCTGGGGCCCTTCCCAATAACTGTGGTTCCTTCAGAATGATGCCCATATTTTCTAGAATGTCCACCGTCTGATTGCTGACAATGGTCTTCACCCTCGCAGTAGATACAGCAAAGAGGATTGTCTAGTATTTTTGACTGTGTGCCAGACACAGTATACAAAGGAACCACAGATGACTCCCCTTTCCTGTGTTTGGCAAATATAATAAGAGGATCACCTCAATCCAGTCAGAAATCCAGATAGGTTGAGGATGGACTGCAGTTTTGGTATGAGTCAGTTCACTATGGTCCGTCGCTATTCTTGGTCATGGCCCTCTAAGGCTTTTGACTGACAGCCTAACAGGCCTGAGTGTCCTCAGTCCTAAAACTGCACCAGATTCTGTGTTTCCCTTTGGTAATTTGAGCCTAGGTCCCACTCCACGTACCTTCAAAATTTGGCAATGTTGAGACAGAGATGGTGGTATGGTGTAACAGCCCCTCTCTAAAGAGATTTTTATCTCCTAAGCACCACAAGACTGAGATTTCCTTCTACCTTTTGGGCCAGGCTTCCATCTCCTGCACAACCAGCTCATGTCCTAAGGCAAAACTGGCCTTGTGTTAGGGCTCCTCTAGTTTCCAATCCATCATGCTAGCCCCATGTGACAGCCACAAGCTCTTCTTATACCTTTTTCCTCAAGAAGAATTTCTTTGCTTGGGCCAAGCCTGCTCCTTAGCCTGTGCCCAGAATCAGCAAACGTCCCCTGGAAAGGAAATGGCTGTGATCATCAGCTCACTTAGGAATTTCACTTCATACAAGTCCTCCTTGATTGCACAGCACTCCAACCAATAGGATTTTTAAAACGTATGTATTTTTTTTCAAATTTTTGTTACAGACGTTTGGCTTGCTACGACCTAGTCCATCCAACTTAGAGGAGAAAGACCCTTACAAACGGTTCGGAAAGCATCAACCTATAGACAAAGGGCCGCAAAATGAAAAGAACAAAGACTAATTACATAAGCAGTGAGGAAAGTGTGTACCTGTGAGGGCATCACAACTGGTAGACCGATTATTGCATCGGCAGGGCAAGCAGCCACGCTCACTGAAGTCATAATATCCATCTTGGCATCGATCACATGTAGAGCCGGTGACACCCACTTTACACTGGCATTTCCCAGAACTGCAAATAAAAACAAAGACAATAAACAAAAGTAAATCAGTTTGAAAGTTTTGTTGCTGAATATCCCATCATATGGTGATCTTAATGTAGAAATTGTTACAACAAGATTCTAGTTACTAGAAGTACTGAGTGATTTTTATTATGATTTGGAAATTGAACAGCTTCACAACTCTAAATTCAATAACACAGTACTAACACTAATAATTTGTGACAATTTAATCTTCTGCACTGGGGTAGTTTAAAGTAAATGATAAAGGAGCCATGGAGAATATGGCTCCCGATGCTTAGAAATCTTTGTTTATTAAGAAGCACTGGGGCACCGAACTGGCCTGCGTTTACATCTCATTCCTGAATATTCCACAGTTTCACCAGTGTCCGCACTGCCCAACCTGGAGAAGAGAAGAAAAACCATCTAGCCTTCACCCAACCGAGCTTCTGGATGGAGAATATGAAGACCAGGATCTTAATGACTGTGTCAACTACTATCCATTTAGATGCTGGAAACTCAATATAATTTTCTACTTTAGGTACAGTCTGTATTAAAATATTTCTGGTAATTCAACTGAAATTCACAATTATGTAAAATAACTACAATGGGGACCTCTATCACTTTCTTGATTAAATCCATATAAAAATTCTAGATTGTCAAACCCCAAATGACTAAAAATTTAAAACAAGAAAAATATTTAGTATCCCATCTCTTCCTATTAACCTACTTTCTTTTCTTAGATGTCTATTATATCAATGTCATCTCTTTCCAATCAGTGAAACTTAAACCTTTGTTGTCGTTTTCAAGTCCTCACTCTCTACCCCATGCTCTTACAATCACTCAAATCTAATATAGCACCAATTTCTGTCAATTTTCTTTCAAAATATTTCTTGATATTGTTGTTTCCTCTACAATCATCCCTCTTAGAATGTCTTTCCTCCTCTTCACCTCTCAAAAATTTTCCTGCTTTTAGGCTCATCTTTTTCCACGAAACTTTTCTGACAGGTCTACAGAGATCTTTCAGCTTCCTGACTTCACATTCTCTGCACTGCACATTTTAATCTTAATTATGGTCTGTTCTATATTCTTTCATATATGTAATTCTTGTTTCTCTAGTTAAATGGTCGAAGACCTGAGACAAAGATTATCATGCAGTTATTATTATTATTTTATTATTATTATTATACTTAGCACAAGCCTATGACTATTGTACTATAACTATTTTCTTTTCTCACTTTTTTTCCAATTACAATTGACTTATAATATTATGTTAGTTTTAGGTGTATACCACTGTGATTAGACACTTAGATAACTTACAAAGTGATCACCCCGATAACTCTAATACCCACCTGACACCATCCATAGTTATTACAAAATTACTAACTATATTCCCTAGGCTGTACTTTATATCTCCATGACTATTTTATATCTGCTAATTTGTACTTCTTAATCCTTTCACCTTTTTCACCCAGTCCCCTAACCCCCTCCCCTCTGACAACCATCAATTTGTTCTCTGTATCTATGAGTTTGTTTTTGTTTTGTTTATTCATTTATTTTGTTTTTTTTTAAGATTCCACCTAAAAGTGAAATCAAATGGTATTTATCTTTTGCTGGCTTATTTCACTTAGCTTAATACTCTCTAGGACCATCCATGTTGTCACAAATGTCAACATTTCATTCTTTTTTATGGCCAAGTAATATTCCATTCTATATACTATATACATCTTCTTACATCTTACTTGGTAAGTTTGCTGAGTCCAGGGACCATACCTTAGCCATCTTAATATCCTCAGAATCTAGTATAGTACCTGGTTTATTGTAGGCACTTAATATATGCTTGATAAATAAATGTTCAATAAATACACAAACTGAGTTTTAGAGCTAAGCACTGGGAGGGAAAAAGAAAGATGAAAAACTACACTAATTACCAAGGTTCTCAGAACAGCTAAAATTCTTTCCCTTTTTTCTAACAGTGTGATCCTTCTTTATACGCTCATTCTGGACCTCAAAATTTTAGACTTCATCTGAGAAGACTCTGGCACCAATCATACTGGATGGGAGACAATCCAAGGTAGAACTACTTTTCAATATAATTTTTTTTAGAGATTCAGCTCCTAATAATAAGCCCTTATGATGTTAATTTCAGTTCAGGAGCCCAAGCTCAAATTGTTAGTACTTACACAGCTCTTACGCGTATCAGCTAAAGCAATCCCCTACAACTTCCCAGACTCCTATTTCCGTAGCAACAATAAAAGTTCTAAATTTGAGAGTTATTGGAACTTTGGGTTGAACTTTGCAGAATGGAAGTAAAGCAATTTTAAACGGTGTGTATTCTACTTATAGTACACAATCCTAAGGACTGTTTTCATTATTATTATTTGAGATGTGCCTCTCTGTTCATCAGCATCCCCTGGGCAAAGTAATGAGGCTTTTGCCTCTATCCCATAAAACTATTTTGAGCAGCTAAAGTTGAAGTTCACTTCTCCCTCCCACTTATCATGGTTCTCTGCAATATCTCAGGACACGCCAAAAAGGAGTAGAAAAGTAGAAAAAAATTTCCTACATGGAACATTTTTTAAGGCTTTCATCAAACAACACCAGTCCAAAAGGCAAAGAAAGCCAGTATCCTGAGAAGTTATCTACCAAAATCTGTATTTCTATCTTAAAGCTGCCTAGTGTATTGGGTTATGCAGTTTCTTGATTAACAAATACTTTTACAGAAAATGTAAATGGAGTGATAGTGATGATGATGATAATGATAAAAACAATGAGCCATCATTTATTGAGGGCCTATATCAATATATATAGCGGGGGAGCCAAAAATATGTATACAAGTGGACACTTTGGTCCACGTTGCTCAAGCAGTAGTTCGCCGTAATCAGAAGTGTCTGGATGCTGATGGTAACCACTTTGAGCACCTCTTGTAACTGCAGACGTCAAACGGGACTTGTATTCATCTTTTGTTATTGGTATATACTGAGTATTACAATTTTAATGCAGTTTTCCTTGCTTAAAATGTGTATACATTTTTTTGGCACCCCCTGTATAGTCTCTCTAACCCTCAAAATAACTCTACTAGGTGAAGGTCATAATCTTCATTTTACTATCAAGGAAATTCAGAAAGGTTAAGGTTATTGTCCACACTTTGTAATTATTTATACAAAGCCAGATTTTCCCTATTATACCATGATATTCACCCTTCCCTAAGTTTTGACTCTAAATTTGTACAAGAAATTTGCCCACCAAACAATTTGATACCCACTTGCATATCAAACTTCATTCTGTAGCTTCCAAGCACCCCAATTCCCCATTTATTTAGGTTCTGACCCCAATGAGCTGTTTTTGCCTTGTCCAGAATAAACCCCCATCTCTTCTCACTGCCAGTAAACGTCAGGTGTTCCTTAGCAAAAGCTAAGAGTTCTTACTGCTTGAAGAGAAGCTGCAGCCTAGCAAAGTCCAAGATTCTCAGAGATACAGCCCAAATATTTTGATGCTTAAAGCTTACTTAACATTTGTACTGATAACAGTATAGAAGATGAGCATTATTTTTCTTAATGCAACAGAAATTTACATTACCGCCATGTCTCTTAAGTAACTTTGCAAAAAATTAAAAAAGAAAAAAATCCATGTACATACATACGCGTATATATTCGTACAGTCTTACACAAGAATGTCTATCTCAAGGTACTTAAAGATCTAGTAAAGTGAATCTGTATTCATCAAATATGAAGTTCAGGAACATCTTATGACTCAACAAGAAGGAAGCCGTCAATTTAAGTCTTGCTATACTGTCAGAAAATTATAAAGGATAGAATGTACTTTTCAGAGAATGACTAACACTTCATCAGCCAATTTCCAAAGGTCTTAAAATGTTAATCAAAATACGCTTGCCCCTCATTTCTCTACAGACATTAGATTATTCAGTATACAGAAGAATAAACAGTTATTTTTAGTGACGGTGTTTGCCCAACCCACCACCTACAAGAAAAAGGTATTATCTTAGAATACCTAATAATATTAATAATTATATTGAAATTATGCTAATAATAATTATTATTTATTATTAATAATGTAAGAGACTGCCAGTGTTCTCAAAGTAGTTGCTATTCTTCTAAGTGGACTTTACCTTCATAATTCTGCCCTGGGCACTCAGAAGATTGATTTAAGCAGACATATTTCACCCTAGAGTATCTGCTCCATAGTTGCTGATTTAAAAAAAAAGAAAATCCATGAATGGCTTTGTGAATCTTGGAAAAGCAGCTGACTAGTCTAGACACCATGCTTCACTTTTCCTGGGTGGATTTTAAAGCCACAGGAAAGGAGATGCTTTTTCCTCTCTTTTTAAAAAACGTGTAGACTGTAGTAGGGAAGTTTTATTGTGAGGCTGCACCACCAGTGCTTTTCCACCATGTTACTCCTGGCCCAGGGCCAATTTCTCTGCCTGCATAAGAATTAAATCACTCAGCAAATATAAAGCTTGCCCTGTGTGACTTCTTTTATAGAATAAAGCCTTTACAACACCCCCTTTCATGGTCTCCCTCTGTTAAAGACTGTTGAATGCTTTTTCAAGCAAAGGTCAATGATATAAATGCAGTGAAGAAAAAGAAAAAGGCCTGTTAACAAACCACTTAGGCTGATCCATGAAAGAACCAAAGACTCGCATCTTCATATCTGGAGAATAAGGGCAAAGACCTGGATTGTGTATAGAAGTCAGAAATCCGTACTACTCAGATCAACTAACAAAGAATTTAAGATACAAGTGCTCATCTGGTGTCACTCTTTATAGATATGAGTTAGTTGCTAGTAAAATACGTACTAATGTAGTATGGAGAATTTATAAACGCAGCACAAGCATTGTGGAACTAAGCTGCACTAAGCATAACTAAGCATATACTACAAGTATATACTATAATTTCTTAAATTATCCCACATAGAATTCTCAGGTTTTCTTATACTGTCAGTGCTTAGAGAATTTATCACACTCACAGTTGTGAGCAACTATTACATGGCTTGAACACTTAAAAATTATTTCTTAAAAGGTAAACAAATAATATATTTTCTGACATGAAGCTATCAATTTTTCAAAAGGAAAGTCAATGGTGTATCATCTCAAGATAGGGTACGTGTGTATGTTATACAAATACTAACCAAAATATCTTTTTAAAGGTTCTGTTTTGTTTAAGATGAGTGGGTGGAGAATCTTCAGAATTTCCATTATTTTATAATCACACTGACCAGGGTGGGTAGGGTGGAACACAGGAAGGGAGGTATCAGGGTCTATGGAAAATTCATAGCCTAAGGAGACAAAGGGAGCTTGGTGCAAATTCCAGCTCTTAGTAACTAGCTGGGACCAAGTATTTATTCTGTCCTGGATTCAGCAATTCTCATTTGTAAAATGAAGACAATGAAACCAAACTGTGAGAATTCAAGCTTACAGACGCAGGGTACTGAGCAGTGTCTGACACAATCACTACTTGAAAATGAAAGAAGTTTGAAGACAATGACAATGATCCTAGAACATGACTTTTTCAGAGAATTGTAAGGAGAATGGATTAGAATCTCTAATAGGCAAAGACAGACAACACTAAGTTAGTTCCTTTTCAAATTTGGTTAACAAACCTAGAAAAATGGCAAGAATTTATGGGGCAGTTACTAGTTAGGAGCACAAATATGGCTAGGAAGAGAAAGCACATTATGAACACATGGTAGAAAAGGTTTCTGGAAAGAGAATTTAAAAATTGAGAAGGGAAAAGATCAGCAAAATACTACATTACATGGGACCAAAGCCAGCAAGTCCTGATGTGCTTTTGTACCAACTAGCTAATTGATTTAACTTCTTTTTCTAAATTGTCAAACGTCTTGGCTTGTTTTGTGTTATCAAAAATATTGTCTATTTTCTTCCTAAGGTTTACAAGCTATAAACTGTGTGTATGGCATATCTTTAGATATAATGTTATCAATTTTAACTCAAGCAGTCACAGAATAATCAAAAATATAGTTCTGATTAGGGGAAATTAATTTATTCAGAAGCCTTGCTTTTCCTCCTTCCTCAGACAGTTTACATGTTGGCAGTCTGACGTGGAAAGAACAAGAAACAGAAAAAAATTGATAATTAAATGTACCAATTTTCTTTGTCTTCCTCTTTTTTAATAACTTAAAACAATTTAGCTTAGGAAGAGACTGAAATTACTAGTTAAAATAGAATCTGAAATGAACAAAAAATTGCTGATTATAAGCTCTCTCAGTAATTTAAAAGTAATATTAAAAGACAACTAAAAAAAGTTTTGTGAACCAGAAAAAGCTTTCACATGAGAAAATAAACAAAATGAAAAGTTATTAACAATTCTTAATTTCATGTTTGGGTCATGATTTTATAAAGGTAATGAGAAATAGTTTCTCCTCTTTTGTTATGAAAGAAACTCAATAATTAAACATTTTGGCAAAATACCATCTACATTTAGTGTTTCACTGTCTTTCTACAATCATGGAAAAGACCATTATGCAATGAGCAAAACTCCTTTTCTGGAGCAAAAAAAAGATAGCTTTATTGTTGAAAACATTGGGCTATTATGCTAAACATTCCTTGTATTTCTGAGGGCAAATAGTCTAAAACATGTTTAGAGGAAATCCATATTCAGACAGAAATTCTTAATACTCAAAAAGGGTACTGCCTAAGTACAAAAATATTTTTGATAGCTGATCTTACCAAAATCAAATTTAAAAGTTTATTTGAAAAATCAGAAGTAAAACTTTATGGCAAAAAAATAAAAAGTGTCTTATTTCCAGAGCCACAATTTGGAAAAGCTAAGTTAATTCAACCAGGAAAGTTATTTCCTACTTCTTTCACCTTTTTTTTTAATGGAAGAAATACAGCCATAAGAATTCTCCAACCCACACAATTACTCTATTATTTGATTAGAAATTTCTGCACTTCAAAAGTTCATTTTGAAAAGAGAAAAAGGATGAAGTCCCAGTATCATTTTCTGGAAAAAAATAAAAGATGCCTCTCAAATATGTTAACGTTTGTATTCTTTTGTAACCATTGTAAACGGTTTACTTAGTGAAAGGGTAATTATTAATACTTGATTTGTATACATGCTGTGTTCCAAAAATTAACTTGTAGTGCTTAGAATTTAGAACTCATTTTCTACAGAAATGACAGCAGAAGTGGTGGCTGTTTCCAGATGAGCAAACAAAAACCTGTTTAACTCAAAATGCTGACACTGACAGTGCTGAGAACCAACTCCTTCACACCCTGGTCCTAAGCCTTGGAGTTCTGAACCCTGTAGGGGGGGAACGGTCAGGAGGCAATATGAACACTTATTGAGCTCCTACTACGGGGTGATAAATAAAGTCCATAGCACAATATTTATATGTGCTTTACTTAATTTAGTCCTTACAATAATTCTATGACATTTATTAGTCTCAACTTTCTAGCTGTTTGATTATTGAGCAAGTTAAGTTTTCACATCTGAAAAATAAGAGCAATAATTCCTATTTCAAAAGATTTAAAATTAGCTAAAGTCACATATTTAAGTGACATATGGAGCTCCCAAATATTAGAAGCTCCATATGTGTACTCTCAAACATCCCCAATTGGTCGAGCTTCAGAAATGTAAACTGACTCCGTTTTTAAGGTCACACAGCCAGAGGTTCGTCAGAATTAGAACCTAGATCTTCTGCCTACTAAATACAATGTTGTTCTTTCTCCTAGATTATAGATTACCTCTATGTACTTAATGGAAGCAAGCCAGAAGGATTTAATGTGATCATCTTAACAGACTTGCAACACACCCAGGAGAAGCTTTTTATGTTAATCTTCTGGCTCAATCATCAGTCATTTAAATATCTCCTCTGGTGAATGAGATTTAAAAATAATTGCCAAAGAAATGAGACATTGCTTCTGATCTGTCTCAGTACAACTCTAAGATCTGGGAGCTCTAGTTCCCTACCTGCATTTAGCACTGTTTGCAAATGCCCTGTGTTCCAGCCAGTTTTCCTTGCAAACTTTTTTTTTCTTAACAGCTTTATTGATATAAACTTGCAAAGCATTTTTAATCTTCATTTTTAAATTGTGAAATGCATCATTCATCCAGAAGTAGATACATTTCAAGACAATACAATTTAAAGAACAATAAACTCAACATTTTGACACTCAACTTAGCAAGACATTTGAAGCTCCTTGTATGTCTCTCCTCAACTGCATTCCCTTCTCTTCCCCAGAAGCAACCAAGTTTTAATCATTCTTTAGCTCTTTAAGAGTTTCACCCTCTCTGTATGTATCATTGAATAATATATTATATATTTTTGCCTGCTCTTAAACTTTATATTAATAAAAACCATTGTTTCCTTCGATTTCATTCCTTTTTCTCTGCTTTATTATGTTTCATGGAGTGAATATCACTCTATTTACTTATTCATTCTTCTAGATATGAGGCTTTTCATTCAGTGTTATGGATAACGGTCCTGCGAACCTTCCTATACATGTCTTTTGGTCCACATGACCACACTTTTCTCTAGAGTATATACCGAGGAATGGAAGTGCTAGGTAATGAATACTGGGCATGATCAACTTTACTAGGCAATGACGCTTTTCCACCACGTTGGAAAGTTTCCCTCCCATCACCATTGGAATAGTGGTCTCTTTGCTCTATATCCTCACCAACACTTGATATCATCAGCTTTTATAAAATGTTTGGCAGCTTGAAGTGGCGTCAAATTGTGGTTTTTAAATCCCATTCTCCTGATTATTAATGAGATGGAACATGTTTTCATGTTGACTGGCCATTTGAACTTCCTCTTATAAAGAGTCTGCCTAAGTATTTTTTTTTTTGAGATTTTTTTTTATTGGGGAAGGGGAATGGGACTTTATTCTTTATTGGGGAACAGTGTTTACTTCCAGGCCTTTTTTCCAAGTCAAGTTGTTGTCCTTTCAATCTTAGTTGTGGAGGGCGCAGCTCAGCTCCAGGTCCAGTTGCCATTTTCTAGTTGCAGGGGGCACAGCCCACCATCCCTTGCGGGAGTTGAGGATTCGAACTGGCAACGTTGTGGTTGAGAGGATGCTCTCCAACCAACTGAGCCATCCGGGAGCTCAGCGGCAGCTCAGCTCAAGGTGCCGTGTTCAATTTTAGTTGCAGGGGGCACTGCCCACCATCCCTTGCGGGACTCAAGTTGTTGAACCGGCAACCTTGTGGTTGAGAGCCCACTGGCCCATGTGGGAATCGAACCGGCAGCCTTCAGAGTTAGGAGCACGGAGCTCTAACCACCTGAGCCACCGGGCCGGCCCCCTGCCTAAGTATTTTTGACATTGATTTGTATATGTTCTTTGTCTATTCCTGGAAAAGCAATCCTTTGTCAGTTCAATGTGCTGCGATTATGTTCTCTTAGTTCGTGCCTGTCTTTCCACTCTTTTTATAAGTTTTATAGATTAACAAAGTGTTAAAATATGAACTCTGGGTCTCCATTACCTGGATTCAAATCCTGGCTTTATGACTTACTAGCTCTATGACCTTAAGCAAATTACTTAAATCTTTTATGCCTTAGTTTCCTCACTTGTAAAATGGAAAAAAATAGTATTGCTATCGGAGGTATGTTGTGTAGACTAAATTAGTTACTATGTGTTAAGCATATAGAACAGTGCCTGACACATAATAACAACTATATTAAGTATTGCTATTACATTACTATTGTTGAAGAAATCCTTCCCCACCTCAAAGTCATTCAGGTGCTTTCCTAAAAGCTTTGTTTTGTCTTCCATATTTAGGTCTTTAATCCACCTGAACTTTACTTTTTTCATATGATGTAAGTTAGAGGTCCAATCTCATTTTGTTCCTTATAGATAACCAAAGCTTTAGTACAATTTATCAAAAAGTTTATCCTTTTATCTCTAAGCTTTAGTACCTCCTCTGTCATATGTCAAATGTCTTTATGCACATGGGTTTTTTTCTAGGCTTTCTTTTTTGCTCTATTTATCTATTTCTCTATCCCTGAACCAATACCACAAATGTTAGTATGCATCAGAATCATCTGAAGGGCTTGTTATAACACTGATTGCTGGGTCCTAGCCCAGAATTTCTGATTCAATAGGTCTGGGGCTGGGTGCAAGTATTTGCACTTCTAATCAGTTCCCAGGTTATGATGCTATTAGTCTAAGCACCATACTTAGAGAACCACTGCACTAGATTAACTGAAAAATATCACTACACTTATTTCACTCTCTACTTTTTTACTCCTACCTTTGACTGGTAAAGTTGCTTAATTTCCACCTCCGGGCTTAGCACTGAACCCATAATTTGGTAGTAATTGTGACCTAAGAAGAAGGTACTTAATGCAATCAACCTCAGCGATCTGTCTCTCATTAAACCCCATTTCCTACTGGCTCCTTTGATATTACTCCCCTATATTCTCAATGGCTGAACTGCAACTATTATCCCTAATTTCTCGATGGCTGGCTCCTGGTTCCAGCTGCCCTGCCTCCCACTTCCCACCCAATGGCTGGGTCCATGACACTTGCTTTCAGTTCTCCCACAGGTCAAATGCCTGCCACTGAAGCCCCAGGAAGTCAGGTGGACTCAGTTCTGACACAGACGGTGTCCTCATTGCTGTCTTTCAAATGATTCTCCATGGATACTCGCTTTACTTCCTCTTACCTTCTTCCATGCAGCATTTATTTTCCTTGTTGCCCAGATCTGACGTCCAGATTCATGTCTCCATGAGCTAGTCTCTAGGTGGATGAATCATGACTATCCACACCCAGACCTGTATTTACTTGAGACTCACGTTGTCACATCTAATCTTGCCCATTCTATTTTAGAGTACGGTGGGAAAGCCTTGGAGTCAGATAGATCTGGGCTCAAATCTAACCTCTGCCATTTATTAGTTACACCATATTGCTAAGTAAGTCAGTCTCTAAGAGCAAGATAGCGAAGTTGCTCTGAGAAGTCGGAGAGGTTATGTGTAAATCATCAAGCACAGAGGTTTGACAGTGTTCATCAAACGTTAACTTCCTTCTGTTCCTCCTGCTGCCTCTCCTGGACTGTGCAGCTTCTTTAGGTGATCAGTTTGGTCAAAAAAGCTAATATATTTCCCTGCAAAAACTTTTCTTTTAAATACATATAATGTCTTTTACTGGACATTCTATTCAACTGTAGAACTCTTTAAAAAAATCAATTCTTTTGCTGTGCAGAAGCTTTTCAGTTTGATATAGTCCCATTCATTTATTTTTGCTTTTACTTCTCTTGCCTTTGAGGTCAAATTCATAAAATCCTCCTTGAACCCAGGGATCATAAGTTCAATACCTATGCTTTCTTCCATGCAGTGCATTATAGAAACGTACACTGGAAACCTATATAATTTTACTAGCCATTGTCACCCCAATACATTTAATGAAAAAAAAATCAGGGCCGGCCTGGTGGCTCAGGCGGTTACAGCTCCGTGCTCCTAACTCCGAAGGCTGCCGGTTCGATTCCCACATGGGCCAGTGGGCTCCCAACCACAAGGTTGCCAGTTCAATTCCTCGAGTCCCGCAAGGGATGATGGGCTCTGCCCCCTGCAACTAAGGTTGAACACAGCACCTTGAGCTGAGCTGCCTCCCGGATGGCTCAGTTGGTTGGAGCACGGGCTCTCAACCACAAGGTTGCCAGTTCAATTCCTCGACTCCAGCAAGGGATGGTGGGCAGCGCCCCCTGCAACTAAAATTGAACACGGCACCTTGAGCTGAGCTGCCGCTGAGCTCCCAGATGGCTCAGTTGGTTGGAGCGCATCCTCTCAACCACAAGGTTGCCAGTTCGACTCCCGCAAGGGATGGTGGGCTGTGCCCCCTGCAACTAGCAACGGCAACTGGACCTGGAGCTGAGCTGTGCCCTCCACAACTAAGACTGAAAGAACAACTTGAAGCTGAACAGAACCCTCCACAACTAAGATTGAAAGGACAACAACTTGACTTGGAGAAAAGTCCTGAAAGTACACACTGTTCCCCAATAAAGTCCTGTTCCCCTTCCCCAATAAAATCTTTAAAAAAAAAAAAAATCAATTCAAGACCAGCAAAAATAAAACTTAATTAAAGAAATGGTCGTAGTGTCTGTGTTAGAAATTGGGAGAAGAGATAAAGGGGATTCTGTTATTAACACAAGCCACGTTTCATGACTGTTTTTGGTACTGTGAGAACGTCTATGTCTCTACTGTATCATATTTAGAATAAAACTTGTTAAACGTGATGGATCTCAGATCTCTTTGAGAACCTACTGAATGTGAGTGTATGTTACAAACGCCCTCCACAAAAACATGCACATATTCACCATCACACTCCCATGTGCTTTGTTCCTGTTGGGTTAAGAACTCCTGACCTTGGTCACAGGGCCATATACTAACTCAGAGCCGAACACCAGGGGAGGTTAATATAACAGAAGGAACAGGAGACCTCAAAATGACTCTTCTCACTCTGATATTTAATAGCTATCCCATCTTGGGCTCATCATGTAACCTTTTGATTATTGCTTCTCATCTGTGATTTCATGGGTAATCACCCTTACCTACCTCTCAGAGTTGGTATTAGAATCAAATGAGAATATGTACAGGAGAAAAGGATACTATTATTTGTAAATGACTTTATAATTCATTATTTACATTCCCTGGAAATGTACTGAATTTATAAACACAGGAGAAAGCCTGAAAAACCCAAATTATTAAAACATATGGAATATATCATACCAGAGAATTCATTTAATATGTAAAGAAACATAATAATGAAATTAACAGCTTTTAAGCTAGTCCCATACACTTTGAATGCCACAATAATCATGGCTGAAGCACTTATGTACCTTTTCATAGGAAATCTAGAGACGCTTCAAGTCCAAATCTCTCTCTGGGATTGAAAAATTTAGGTATTTTGAGTGGAAATCAAATCCAAAGAGAAAAAAAGATGAATAGTCCCATATTTCTCTCTACCCTCTAGGAAACATTTCTTGCTATGAAAAAAACCATATGAGATGGAAAAAGTCATGCTGACTTAATTTTCTTTCAAGGGAACACAGGGAAAGACAAAGCCTTCTTTGTGGCAACAAGCATCCTTCTATTTTAGCCTAACAGAAGTTTCAGAAGCTCCTCTTTTAAAACTTTAGAGAAAAAATTCATTAAAATAGTCTATGAATTTGATTGAATATTCTAACCTAAATGGCAGATATTCAGGCCAGCAGAGTAAGTTCATTTCCTTATCTTCATTCCTCTTCTGGACCTAAGGCTTAGAGTTATCACCAGGAACAACTTTGTCTTAATAATACAGTAACATTATCCATATTCCCTTGACTGATTGCTCCAAAGAACAATTCTATTAACTTCTTATTTTGAAATAATACTAGATTTAAAGAAAAGTTACAAATATAGTACAGATAGGTTATATGTCATTCACCCAACTTCCCCAATGTTAATTCTCATAAAATCGTGGTATATTCATCAAAACTAAAAATTAACAGTGCTATAATACTACTAACTAAACTACAGACTTTATCAGATTTCTCTCATTTTTATCTCAATGTCCTTTTTCTGTTCCAGGACCCAATCCAGGATACCACCTTACATTTACTTGCCGTGTCTCCGTAGCCTCCGCCAATCTGACAGTTTCTCCGTCTTTCCTTGTCTTTTATGATCTTGAAGCTTTTGAAGAATATTGTTCAGATATTTTGTAAAATGTTTCTCACTTTGAATTTGTCTGACATCGTGTCACAATTAGACTGAGGTTATAAAATTTGGGGAAGAATAAATATCACAGAGGTCACGTGCCCTTCTCATTGCCTCATATCAGGGACCACACGACAGCCGTATGGCTTCCTACTGATGACGTTATCTTGATCACTCAAATGATAACTTTTCATGCTAGGAATCTGCCTGTATGGTAGTAAAACTTAGTATGATTATCACACTAATTATTTGGAAAATAAGCAGAGGCTCAGCCACTCAGTTAATAACCCTGGAACACCAAAAGCACTACAGTCAGACAGACGGGTGTTGGTTTGAACCCGTTCCTGCCACCTACTAGTTGTCTGTGTTGAGGAAAATTACTCGAGTCTCAGTTTCTTCACTTCTAAAGTGAGAATAATGCCACTTCAATCACTTGTTACTTTGTCCTCACAAGATAGTACATAGAAAGCACTTAGCCTGGCACTGGCCTGGGTCAAAATTAACATAAGACCCAGTCTTACATTATATTATGTTAGCTAACACTGGGTCTTATATTATAGTAAAATAAGACAGGGTCTTATATTAAATTTTAGCTCCAAAAGACGCATTAGAGCTGATAGTCTGGTTAGGTCTTATTTTCGGGGAAACATGGTAGTAAACATTGAATAAATGTTAATACTGTTCCTTCCAGGATGGGGGGGGGGGGTGGTGGTAGTGGTAGCAGTATCAGCCAAGTTGTCTGGTATTTTCATCTCAGAAGGAAGTCAGACTACAGATCATAAAAACACTACATGTTTATAAAATTTTAAGATCTTTTAAGTGTAGTAAAATGTCCTATCAGAGAGATGTTTAATTAAAGGTTAAATCTGTGGTTTCTTTCTTCTTTAGCAAGAGATGTTTACAATTGCTTTGCCATTTGGGCAGGGACAGAAAATAATCTCGAAGCAGATTCTCCTGACTGGGTGAAGAATCATTTATTAGGTTTCCCTTAATTATGTAAGTATAGAATGAACAAGCTCCACTGTCCTCAGTAAAGGTTTAGCAAGACCTTTCATATTGTGGAGGAAGGGGGATTTGGGGTTTGTTAGAGGAAGGGGGATTTGGGGTTTGTTAGGTAAAAGATTCTAGAAAATATCCTCAGCCAGGACTCTTGGACCTGGGATGTGGCTGTATGTATAAACTGAAGGAGACGATTACAACCTCGAACTTTGGAGCCCTAATGTAGAGCATTCTTGAAAACACTTGGCACTAAGGGAGTGTGGGTTTATCCTCCCTCAAAGAACTGTTGCTGCCAATGATTCTGAACAGTAAAACCAACATCAGAGGAGTGAGCAAACGTCATCTGTCAGGTTGTACAGGGCCAGGCTTCAACCCAGCAATTCCACGTAGGAGTGACAAACGACAGTATCAGTGAATGGATCAGAATTATGGTCCCCTAAGACTTAGCATCAAACAAGGATTGACTCCTAGAGTTATTGGAAAATTAGTAATTAATTGTTGTAGAATGGGCTGCTTCCAAAGGAAGGCACTGGGCTTACCTTACTGAGGTCTATGAGTATCAGAGCAATTAATGACTGTGAAAATAAAATAGGTATGCCTAATGTGAACCCTATTTGTCTGTCAGTTATATAAGCTTTCAACGTCTCCCTATAATATTTGCTACCCCCACAGGCCTCACTATAAAGATGAATAGTTTTTAAAACTCTTAAAAGGTAAAGGGCCTTTGGATTTATTTTTAGCAACACAGAAAGAACATGGTTATGGGGACACTGCTTGACACTCAGCAGCAAGGCTTATGGGGAAATAAAAATCCATGGGATACAGTGGGTGGGAACAACTACTGAAGCACAGGAAAGCAGATTCAATTCCTGTAGCCTGCAACACAGGAAGGGTGGTAAGCACAGGGAGCGGGCATGAGCCTGAGAGGGGACCCTGGGACTGAGCAATTCCCTAAATTCAACTTGGTCATGCGAACTACCTTTAGATTTGTGTGCATGTATTACTGCAAAAATCACAAACCTTCTAGGCAATTAAGCAGAGAAACAGTGCTATCATGGGGCATATCACCATTCTCACTATTCTCTAGTCTCTCAATATTTCCTCCTTTCCCACTCATATTGCTCTAACTTTGGCCCTTGTTAGTTTTCACCCTGTCTCTAATCCCCCCCTACTTACATACACCCATCTGACTACTGCTAGAACACAGTGCTGATCTTTCTTCTGCTTAAAAATTGCTTCGTGAACAAAATCCAAATCATCTGTCTGGCCCTTAAGGCCCTCTGTGACCTGACCCCAGAAGGACTTGCCAAATTTATCTCCTCTGCCCCCACTCCTCTTCCACCTTACATCCTGTGTAAGCACATCTCTGAGACGTTAATCTTGCTGCTTCCTGTTCTGTAAAGATCTTTCCCACTTCCGTATGTCTAAATTCTTTCCTTTCTTCAAAACTGAAGTCAAAAGCTATCTCCTCAATGAAATCATCTATGATTTTCCAGCGCTAAGTGATATCACCCAGTTTCTTAATCCCCTTAACATTTTGTCTTTATGTTTTATGATGTGGGTCAATTTTTACTTTGTATTATAATTATTTATATATGTATATATGAGTTTTTTCTTTGTGATATTATTAGACAAGAAGCTCCTTTGGTCTTCCCATTGAATTATTTGTCTTTTACTTCCACAGAGTTTATTGAAGTTTCCCACACCAAATTTGTTGAACACATAAACACCTTGGTACCAAATCCTGCATTTATATGCACTTGGTTATTTGTACCATTAGCACAGGCATAACTACAGATTTGGGGGAGCCTCTCAGAAGAAACAAGGTGTTTTAGTGTCATCAATAACAAAACTTTAACTTTAAAATATATGTTTTTAAATTTCAAACTGGCCCAGAAGTGGCTTCATAAAATGAAACAAGTAGAAGAGTCTGCAACAGGGTTTAGGGGAAGGAACATGTTTGCTCAACAGCAACTGCATCAATTCACTGAGACAAGTGTTAATGTTGACAAAAGTCACCAACAGCCGAGTGGGGAAAAAGTATGGTTGTTTTCATTCATTTGACTAATGCTGATATCTAGTTAATAATTAGAAGCCCAGCAGGGCAGATCATGCCCTGTACTGAGTGGAGGAAGAAGACAGAAATGCACTGAAAACCATTCAGAGCTTTCCAAACTCGAATAGCATTGTTTACATGTAAACATCCATGCACTCAGTGCCTTTTTCTGAATAAGCCCGTCTGGCCATTTATTAACATTCAAATCTTAGTCTAATTTGTTGTAGCATGAATTTAACATGATACTTGGTATAATGTGCTTAAAATATCTTCTAAGACATAAACCGTTGGGCACTATACAAACATTTATTGAAACAAATGAACCACAATAGAGCAAAGGCTGAGGTCAGTTACCTGCCTTTAAGATGACTACCTTTTAAAATTCTACATTCAAGGAAAAAAAAATTGAAGAGTACCACCAAGAAAGATAATTTACACTAGATATTGGTGTAATTGCAAGAAAAATAATGAAGGTATAGAATAAAGTTATTTTTAAATAAAATTAAAACTGTAAGGTTTTGTTCTGTTTTCCTCTAAGCTAGCGTAAGGAAATGCTGGTTAAGAGGACTTCTTGCCTTTGGCATACCGTGTGTGTGCAACTGTCTGCAGGACATCTCTGTCTGAACGGCCCACAGTCACTTTACAATGAACGTGTTTGAAACCTAACATCGTCATCACGTCCCTCCATCTGGCTTATCTACTTGTATTCTTTATCCAGTTAATAGAATATCCCTTCACTCATGTGCCCAAGCCAGAGAAGAAACATGGGAGCTGTCGCTCTGTCTCTCCCTTACTCTGTACACACTATACATACCAGCAACTATGTGGTTGTATAGACGTTATCTTCCAAATATTTCTTACACTGCTTCTCTCCTCTCTAGTAGCACCTTGGCCGAGGCTAATGGCTTAAATCAGACCTTCCACCTCTCTGACTTGGACTGTTACAACAGCCTTTTCACTGGTCTCTTTGCCGGAGCTCACTCTCTCTTGCCACCAGACCTCCGATAGAAGGATTTTTCTAAAAAGCAAATGTGAGGGCCCTCCTTACCCAACGTTCTTCACTGGATGAACTAATTAGCATGGCATATCAAGCCCTCCATGGCCTGACCCTATTTATTCTTCATTCATTCATTCATTCTGTCCATTCATTGAATATTTACTGACAGCAGTTTCATCTCTTACCAGGCCCCACCCTCCTTTACCCCCTCCTCTCCACCATTACCATGTGTTCCCGGCCTTCAAGAAACAGCCACTTGCAATCTACTAAAGATGCCTTATTCTTTCATACAGCTTTCTACTCATCCTTCCAATCTCAATTTAAACATAGCTTCCTTTCTCAAGACCTCCATGAATCAAATCGCCTGTGTACTTCACAAGTCCTCATACTTGCACGGAAGTCCTCAGACTTCCGTCTTTCCTCCAGACACTAAATTCCTTGAGTACAGACAGGGATAATGCCTTTGGACACAGAATTGGGAGATGGGATGTCTTTATTAAATGAAATGAGTAAATAAAATGACGAAGCTTTCCTCCATTGTTGATTGTACCTAGTGATCACATAATCTTCCCTTGATCTCTCAGAATTACAGGCAAAGTAATAAATAAGAGTTTACACAAGCAGTTGTTACTCCCAATTATTACACAAGCGATGAGTTTCAGAGCCCCATAGGAATATGAATGAGCCTCGGAGGTTTTCTCATCTTTCTATTGACATTTATTTCAGCATATATTTACTTTATGAGTAAAATTTTGCTCTCTGTCCTGGGGCATAGTCCCATGATTAAAGATGCAAGGTAGTAAATATTTCAAAATACACTGTATAGCAACAACCACTGATTTTATGGAAAGGGTATTACATCACTACAAACTTCTTTTCTATCTTAGAGAGACAGTCCAGAATGATGCACCTTAGATACTAACTACCTACTATGAATACATTTTTAAAAATCTTAAATCTGTGTATAATTCCCTATATACGAAGTCAGTCCTGACAATATTTTAAGGGCTGTATTAAGAGATCCAGTCTCTCACTAGGCATACTGCTGTTTACGATAAAATGCTATCTGATTTCTCCACTCATTTATTAAACATATGTCCAAATCTAAGTCAGGAAAACATTCGAAATGCCTACCAAAAGCAAAAACGAAAAGTCAAGATATTGCAGACCAGCTCCTTCCCAATTAAACAGGTTGGAACACCAATGGTGATGTGAGGGGGTGGCCATCTGTCAGTACATAAAGGACTCTGTGTTTGCACACAAAGACATTGCACAACCCACATCTGTCTCCTGTAGCCAAATTCTACGCTCTCTGGGACAACTCCCACTGAAATATATGGGCATAAAGAACAGGGAAATGAATTTTTAAAAAGCCAGCTGTTCGTTCCATGGGCATTAGACATATGAGGGAATCAGGACAGAATTGAGTCCGCTTTTCTACTTTTATTTATTTTTAAAAAGAGAACAGGGAGGTCAAACAGAAGAGAATTTGAGTAGGTGTTAGGAGATCAAATTTTTCATCTTATTGTATAATCTTATAAAATTCACTTGAATTCACATGGCTTTCTCCTCCTGAGAAGGTCTTCTTATCTCTCTAACTTCCCCAATCATAACTTGGAAGACACATCTTACGTGGCACCTTCTCTGGAAAGCTGTTCCTTATTACATCAGCTTATCCCTGTTCTTTTCCCACTATAAACTACTCTACTTAGAAATTTAGCATATATTTATAAACTGTTGTGTATTGGCTTTTAGTAGTTCTGTGTCCTTTAGTCTTGCATAGGTTATACTTTCTTGACAAGAACAAAAGAAATATTGTTTTCACTCCAAAGTTTTTACTCCTTTCGTGATTCTATCCCTTACTTTTTTTTATAAAAACAGGTTCAACACAAAAGGATGACAATATAATAGATATTGTAATTGATAATTATTCACTGAAGGGCTGGTCCTCTATGTTCTCAGTTTCTACTGAGCTGAAATGGATTGGTCCTTGCCGAGAAGTTCTTTAGACAGCACGAGCTACATCATACTGGAGTCAGGGTCTGATTACCAGAGCACAACCAGAAGACATTCGTATAAAATACCAGATAGTCTGCACCAGGGCCTCAAAGTTCCTTAAAATATGCACTCGCTTTGCTCAGTATCTGCCATTTTGAGAAAGGCTGTATCAGCACAGTGGATAGGAAAACAGATTCTTGATCCAGATTGCAAATGTTTTCATCCCAACTCTTTCACTTACTGGCTATTACCTTGTAAGTTTGGCAAATGACCTAACTTGCATTTTTTTTCCTGTGCACAGGATGATGATGATGATGGTGGTGATGATGACGATGCCGGCCTGATGTGGTTGCTGTAGGGATTAAATGAATTACTACATGTGAAGCACCTCGGATAGTGCCTCGCATGTGTCTAATTTTAGCTATTATTATTACTATTATTCTAAAATATGGAATATACAATTTTAAAAGGTTTAATAAGTTTCTTCATCTAAATGCCTTTTTTTCCTGTTGGAATGAAGAATTTCTTCTTCAACATACCAACAGAAACAAATACCCCATCCCTACTCACCAAGCCTGGTTAACTTCATCCTCCTCCTGTGTGAGTCACCAATTCTAGTCCTCACTTTTTAAAAAACAGATTCAACTCCTAAGGAGTTATAGAGCTGAATCTATGTGCCAGTCACGATGTATGCAGGTACACGTACACACACACACACACACACACACACACACACACACACACATTATTCTCACAAAAAATCTTTTCTGTTACATACATTAATCCTGTGTTACATACATTAATCCTATTTTACAGATGAAAACACTGAGGCTCTGAAAGGTCAAACATCTTAATCAAGGCTGTACAGTTAGTAAGTGGCTAAACCAAGAATGGAATCAAAGTCTACTAATTTCAGATTCCATTTCCTTTCCACTACATAGCACACTACTTGCCTACAATTTCCTTTTTCCCCTAACTCACTCACATATAATTTATAGCAGAGCAGAACATAGAGGTGTTTCCTCATAGTTCACCATATGTTCTTGCCAAAGCACATAGTTCTGCAATTTCCCATTTCTGTTCTCTAGCCTCAGGTCAACTTAACTTCCTTCCTGGTAGTAAGAAATGTGGTGCTTAGAATTGGATTTAGAGGTCTCATGCCTTCCTTCTAAAGACTTCCCTTAAGTGCGGGCTTTTAAGTGACTTTTGTGATATACTGCTTGTTCTGACAAATTGCCTGACATTTTGAAATAATATTGTTAAAAAAATTTCTAATTAAACATTACTCTGTAGTAACTCATAGAAAAGAAGTATGGAATTATCTTTAAAAATTTAATATGCCTATCCTTGGGGCCAGAGACAATCAAGAAATAGAGCATGGAGGAAAGCTTATTGGAAGAGAAGTCAAGAAACTGAAAGGCCAAACACTGTTACCATGTTTCCCTGAAAATAAGACCTAGCCGGACCATCAGCTCTAATGTGTCTTTTGGTGCAAACATTAATATAAAACCCGGTCTTATATTAAATATAAGACCGGGTCTTATATTAAAATATAATACATAATATAATACAATATAATATTATACCGGGTACAATATAATATAATATAATACCGAGTATAATATAATATAATATAATATAATATAATATAATATAATACCAGGTCTTAATTTTTGCTCCAAAAGACGCATTAGAGCTGATGGTCCAGCTAGGTCTTATTTTCAGGGAAACATGGTAGGATCGTCTATAGATACTACTGAAATCATCCACAAATATGACACATGTAGTATCAGACTGACAACAGTGAGTCATGTGAAAAATACGAGGTAGTGCCCAGGAGGGGGAACAGCCGCAAGGATGCGTAATGACATAGTCTATCGCTATGAGCTTCAGAAGAGGGGTTTTTAGGAAGGAAAAAGGGAGAGCACGCCGATAATGGCAATGAGGAACAAGGAAGATCCGCATTCCAACTCTAGATCCAGACGCGTAAGAGGAGTGGGAGAGAAAACAGCCACCACCTGCAAGGGCTGAAGGGGAAACAAGGTTCTCACTGATTTCAATGAAAAGATAATGACAAGAGAAATCAACACAGTTTGACAGTGTGCAGATAATATAAAGTCATGTGTTAGTCATTAAAAACGGGGATCTACTAAGGATAATAGAACCATCGGGCACATCTAGAAAATAGTCCATGTAGACTAGGTAATAATAATAATAATGATACTGGTGTCTGTCACCTCATGCTTACCATCAATCATTCATTACTGAAAATCAGAATATTCTGTATGAAATACTAACACAGAAGCTATTTTCTAGTATTTTAAATGGAAAAATTACGATTCATTACGTATCAACCCAAAACCACTAAACCGTTCCTACAGTGTAACTAAAGCACAGTAAAGCACCTCCACATAAGCAACAAATTCCAATGCAGAATATAAAACACCTAAAGCTTCACTTCCTGATCCAAAGCAATCTGTGGTTAATAGTTGCTTCACAGGCAGTAACACACTGCTCGTGAGCTTTGCTGGCGTGTAGCGCACTGGACAAACTGTCCACATGTGATTCTGACATTCTACCAATTATACTGGGAATTTAACACAGGACTTGCCACATGTTATTTTTTTAAAAGTTGTGTATGGCTTTTTTGAGTGTCTGGGCCATAAATACAATTTTTTGTGTGTGTATGATCATTAGCCAAAACACAATGAATGGAGAGATAAATACATTCTAGGATATTTGTTAACTGCCCAAGAGGTTTTCTACTAGGAAAAACATTAATTGTGAAGTATCCTGCTTCACGGAATAAACACTTGCTCATTACATTTGTGCAACTGGATTGAATGGCAGCTCAAGTGTGAGAACTTGGCGAGTCAACTATACCCTTTTATACATCAAGATTCTCATATCCAAAGTGGTAAAGTAATAGTGGTCTCCTCGGGTGAGTTTTTGTGAAGATGAAAGGAGAAAATGCACATAAAGCAGTTAGCACAGTGCTCTAGCATATAGCACATGCTCAATAAATGGTTCCCATTGTTATTTTTATTGTCTGCCTAGCAAGTAAGATTGTAAACCTTTACACATGTGCTATCTTGCTTGAACCTTAAGACAAAACAACTCTATACAGGACAGAGACAGGACGCTTAAAAGAAGTAAAGTGACTTGTCCAAAGCTATATCATTACCTGGAAATACCCACCAGGGTGGGAACTCTAAACCAGGAGTTGGCAAACTTACTGTTAAAGATCCAGATAGTAAATATTCTAGGCTTACAGGCCTCTGTCAACACTGTAGTCAGCTCTGTCACTGCAGCACAAAAGCAGGCATAGATCCCGGGGAAACAAGCAGGTGCATCTGTGTTCTGGTGACACTTCACTTACACAAACAGGCAGTAGGCGGACTTAGTTCATGGGCTGGAGTTTACAGACCCTGCCCTGGACCTTTGAATTACACACTTTTCTACTGCTTTATAATTACGACCTATTTTTGAAGGGTGTTTTAGCTTATGTCACTTAATGACACTAACTGTCAGGAAAAAGATAAATCAAAAATAATTTGAAAAAGAACTATAAAAACAGTAAGATATTACATAAATATTAGTATTGTTTTTTTCCCTCTTCTCCTGCTTCTAAAACCCTCAATTCTCTCCTTATTTCTTTCTCCTCTGATAAGGTACTTTGGCCTAGAAGTGAACACTTTTCCTCTCTCTCCAAAAGTACTCAAGACAAGTTATGTTTGCAGAATCTTATCTTAAAAGAAGTAGTGGACGTGCCATGAAATACTAGAATAAACAAATCTCATCTTTTAAAATACTAAGAAAAGTGAACCCTCTGAATATAACTGTGTGGGCATGTTTTTGTGGAGTAAAGGGAACAATGGTAAGCAACTACAACATTCTCAACCTCAAATGACACAGCTTATCAGTTTTCTCATTATAAAAGCCATATAGCAGGGTAGTAAGGATCCTGGACTTGGAATTGGAAGACCTAATTTGGAATTCTTTCGCTGCCATTTACAACCTTTGTGATATAATAACCTACGTAAAAGTAGTTATTGTGAGAATGAAGACAAATAACTATTTTAACAAACCAAGCATCATAAATGTATTACTGTTGCACTTGAAATGATAAACTTCTTAATCAAGTTCACTTCTATATTTTTAATGGAAGTACAATTTGATACTATATTGTATAATAGCACACTATGATTTATAAAGAAGCATACAAAATATCTATAGCTAAGTATAAAGAAGCTTTTCTGCCAAAGAGCTAAACTTTCGTTAAAAATATTCCCTCATTAGGCTAACAATATTCCCTTGAAATTAAAACAAATCAGAATTTATTCAGTGATGTGTGCTACGTATTTATATACATTCTACTTATTAACCTTCACAACAACCTTGAGAAGAAACTGAGGATCAGAGAAATGAAATAACTTGCTCAAAACACAAAGCTCCTAAGTGGTAGCCGTTCTTGGATCCACATCCAGGTTAGATTGATTCTAAAGCCCGTGTTCTTTTCTTTACATAATAACATCTCTTCAGCTTTTTGACTTGGAATCCACAAAAAGCTACGTGTCTCATACAAGGTCAAAGAATAATTACTTTCAGTAGAGTAGCAGGCAAATCCTCAGATTCTGGGATGCTGTTCTATTAGATTAAATCACCTCCAACTAACATACTATTATAAAAGTAATTTTCAGACAATTCCTGCTTAATCCAGTTTTGGGCCCCAAAACTGTGCTGGTATATAGAGTGAAACCAGCCCTTTTCCCCACTAGTGAAAGAAATTAACACATTAGCCAGTTTAAGCTTTAGGTACGCAAAGAAACAGTTCTAGAATTTTGATAAGAGAAAAATAAACCAAAGAGTATTTTTCCTGAAACTCCAGTGGTATGCTAACAAACATAACAGGAACATTTCCACTGGAAATGCCTGGAATATATTGCTTCCAGAAAGCAGACTGCTTTCTCAATAATTTTTTTCTATGAAATTTAGAGAACCTATCACAAAGCAAAATTGGTGACTCAGGCGCTTCTGAAGAACTAAATCTATAAATCAGAAGCTTTGTAATCTTGACATTAAATATGATATACAAAGTAAGGGAACAGAAGCATATGAACTATCTGGGAAGTCTGCGGCCCCTCCCCGTCAGTGTTTAGCCAGCCGGGTCGCCTCCACCGTGGGCAGGCGGCTTACCTGCTGCAGAGCGTGCTGACGGCTCCGTATGGGCTGCAGTCACAGGGCCCACAGAGCCCGGAAGTGCGGTTCACGTAAAAGCCCTCTTTGCAGGTGTCACAGTGAAGCCCTTGATAGCCTGGCTGACACTCACACTGCCCTGTGGTCTGGTTGCAGCGATTCACATCCAGGCTTCCGACCACAGAGCAGTTACAGACGTATTCTGCAAAGGAAAGAAGGAAAGAGACATTCACTAAGATTTAATGCTTTCTTAATAAAATGAACTCTGTTTTTCTTAATAAATGTTCATGACAACTTTGTAAGGATGAATAAAATTAATTCTAGTTCAAATCCACTTTCTATGCCATTTAGTTTATTTACATTGGCAAATATATACATTAAAGTACATAAAACTATGTACCATTCGTAATGATAAAACTAACATCCTCAGTCTCCTCTCCAGTACTCTTCATTTCTAGCTCTTTGACCGTACACTCCAATGTGTGGGTGGCTCTGTGTATTATTAGTGTTTCTGGATTGCAAATCTCCAAAGGCAGGACCTATGCTTATCTACATGGCACTGAGAGCACACGCTGGAAATGACATGTTAAATAATAAATAATCCCACTTGATAGCTGCAAAAGCCCCAGGCTCAGATGGCTAAGTGTGACCACTGATATAGGTCAGACAAGATTGTGCTACGGCTGGAACCGTAAGCCAGGGTGTTCTTCTCGGGAAGAAATTAATGGAGAATTGAAACTTTAAGAAAATGATGGGATAAACCCCAGATGAGAAAGTTTACAGGGTCATCCTGATCAGTTGAGTGAAAACCAATCACAATTTGAATCTTCCCCAGATTTGAATCTCTTTCCCAAATTAAAAGATTTAGAAAATAAACATTTTCTTTAGACACATTTCAAATAGTTCTTTGGATGAAAATATTTAGAAGTCCTTGGCTTTAGCCTTTTAATGCAGATACATTTAAAGGTCAGTTAGGATTTGGTTTTTGCAATTGTTTATACTCATTTTATCAGAAAGAAATTATTTTCAACACAGTTTGACACAGTATCAACATGGGACTTTGGAAACATGTGCAAAATCTTATAGTTAAAATCAACTGCAGATAAAAGAAAACCATTCCAAAATAGCTATGAATCCAGGTTAAAAAGCCCAGAGAAATCTATACTACAAATTATACTTCTGAATAGATAATGCACTATATAAAATAGCATTATACTGATAAAAGTTTAGCTTGGAAAAAAAAATATTTAATGCAATTTTGATGATTTTTAAGTGTTACTAGGTAGCTGCAAATCCAGACTTGAACAGAAAGTTATGAAGGAGTTTGTTTCTCTATTCTAAAAAAGGAAAGCAACCTTAAAATTTTTTATGTCATCATAAGCTACTTATCCACACAAGTCAAAACAAAGGAATCCACAAAGATATTCCATTTGGTCAACCCTATACGAAACCTATGCCTCCCACATTTCTTCAGTTCCTAACCTTTGGCGTTAGCTTATCTCCCTGCTCTTCACACCTCTTCTAATTTGTGAATATACCAAATGAATGAATCTATATGGGTGAGGGATTGTTTTATATATATTTCAAGTTTGAGTGGTGAGTTAGTTACAAAACCTAGAGGAGAGTTCAGATTTCTTCAGCCTCAAACTTAGAAAAGGAATCAGCTTCCCATCTCAATCAGTATTCTCATTTTTATTAGGCTATGTAAGCATGACATTTCTTTGACAGAGTTACATGTATTCACATTACTTCTAGTGTGTGTGTGTGAGTGTGTATGTGTGTGTGTGTGTGTGAGTGTGAGTGTGAGTGTGTGTGTGTGGTTTTTGTAAATAAGGAAGCCGTGTTTAGTGGTCTGTAAACTTGCCAATGACAACTTCATGGCAAGACCTTACTCCACCAAAAATGACCAGAATGCTTAAAATAACATTTTTCTTCCAAAATCTGGCATAATTTCAACATACATCCAATTCCTCCTGTTAGACCAATTTCATCACAAGTTACCTAACCAAATTACACTGGTGTGAGCAGAACTAGCTAAAAAAAAAAAAAAAAAAAAAAGAAGAAGAAGAACAGATTAAGAAACTCTAGAACAAAGACTGAGAATTTTATTCTATTATTTTCTTACTAATGCACTTTCATCTGAAACCTGAATTAGTGTTCCTAATGAATGAGATAAGATTAGCATATTTTTTTTAAGAACCCAATTAGTCTAAGAGTTCTGAGACGAAAGCTAAGGTTTTGTTTTTTTCCAGTAAAGTTCTAATGGATAAACCTTCAGTACTAACCAAGTTCATTAGTTATTATTTCTATGGAGCCAGTTCAATCTCTTCATTATCCCCTGAACATATTCTTTCTAGTCTCATCTCTGTGACTTTGTTCAATCTGTTCCTCTTGGAAGGCTCTCTCGTCTCCACATATTCAAACCTATCCCCTATGTCAAGACTCAGCTGCAATTTACTCCTCCATCAACCCTAACTCTATTGCCTCTAGTGTGAATCTGTAACATCTACGACTTACAACTCTCATAGGACAATCATTTGAAGAGGCAGTAAAGTGAAGTGGTTATGGGCATGGACTGTAAAGCAGACAGGTTTACCTCCAGCTCTCTCACTTACCAACTTTATCACCTTAGGCAAGTTAGCTAATCTTCTACCTCCCTTTTCTTGTATGTAAAAAGGACACAGGTAATATGGTACGTATAACAACACTGAGCCCCAACACGTAAGCTGGAAGGGGTTAGGAGTACTGCAATAATTAATATGATCGCTGGAAGAAAGGGATACCTAATAAAATAACATAAACACAATTCAGATGTCAGATTCATAGGCCACAGCTTTGTTATACCCTGTGGATAAGATCTGAGAGCCTGGGATTGGATTTATCACCATGGCAGTTTTAGAAAATGTCTGGGAAACAGACTGTCCTGACATCCAGAAATCCAAGTTGCAGGCCATCTAAGTAGAGAATAAGAGGGTATCCCACATATGCAGGGCTCCATACATTACCACTATGGGTGCCCATGAATACAGTGACAAAAACAGAAGGGTTTATTTAGGAGGTGGTTCCTGAGAGAACGAAAAAGAGCAATTATGGATTACTAATCACCTTAACAGTAGCTTAGGTGAATGGCAACTATTTCAGCAAGACAGAACACCCTAGTGTCAGGGAGGGGCTGAGTGTCAAGACAAAAATACACTATCATGTTCCCATTCCTCTCCAAACTAACCAAGGGAAGGGAAGCTGAAGTGAAGGGACCAAGTGCCAGGGAACGCGTGCATCTGTCCTGTGTGAAACGCAGATTCAAGGCCCGATCCCAGGGACTGACCTCGAACGAAATGAACTCAAGTTAAGTGACTATTAGGAGCACCAGTAATAGACGTAGAGCACCGTGACCATCCATTAAGTTGCGTCAGGATAACGTGCTAGCTCGTAAGTAGAGCGCAATCTAAGAGCCTTCACAGTTCTTGATATTCATATGGAACCAGATAGGAGTTAATGCAGAAACAATGCGACTGACCAGGAGGCTGGCAAAATGAAACAGAAGAAAGGAAATTTCAATGGATAGAAGCAGTGCCAAGGACCTACAGCCAAAGACAAGAGATGAAGCGCTGATTTTTTTAATGAGGTGAAATCACAGACACCAGAGCAGCACAAAAGAGCCTGTGACATGACTAATGGATATTAATGAGAATGAAACAATATGAAGAGGACGCAAAAAGCGAATCACAGGCAAGTCGGAATGAAGTGCCAAAAAGCTCATGTTGGCCGCCTAAGAGTAACTATGGGATAAACTCTCCATCATTTCAGTAGCAGGTTTCCTTTCAATGCCCTGTAATTCTTAGGAAAACTCTAGAGAGAAATAATTAGACAAGAGTAATAAACGCTAGCAGAGAGACTGCAATCTTTGGCAATGTTATTTCCTTTTGTTTGGCTTCCAAAGAACAATGAAATATAGTGATTTAGACCCTGAAGAAGAATGAGAAACTGAAGTCTACCGAACTGTTTGAAAGTAGAACTAGAACGGCCCAAAGAAAAGACAACAGACCTTGAACTTACGGGATGATTTTGATGTAAAAGTATCCAAAGCAATCATTGCCTTTAAATCAAACACTGCACTTTTCAAGCGTCCCCTCCCAAGGGCCGAGAGATGAAAACTGTCAGCACCTGGAGTCCCTTAAGGCCACTCCCCCTCCCGCTTTGTGCACAAACTCCTGTCCTGGTAAGAGATGATCTTGAACTTACCAAAGACCTTTTCTGGGCCTTTCACACACCTGGTAGGCTTCTCTGTGCATCCCACTTTTAACACTTCATGTCCCTGCTCAGTAAAAAGCCCATTATATCTTCCAGCCAATTTTAATTGTGTGTTGGTATCTGTAGCAACTTTGATGAGAATTTTTAGAAAAACACTAATTGTGTTTTTTTATATATGTCCTAATTAGCGTGTCCTCTGTCTCTCTGTACCTCTTTCTGAAGTCCTCTCTAAGTGCGGCAGTTAACTGATGTCTGGAGACAAGCAGTTTGGTACAAGACCGAGTTAGCTTTTTGCAGATAAAAAAGAACTATAAAAACAGTAAATACAAGATTTGAATAAGAAAGTAAAAAATGTATCCTCTGTCAATTCATGATGCAAATCTCATAGAACAAAGAAACGTTAAGTGATAACAGCATTATTGCTGAACTAAAATGATTACAAAACCAGTATTGCATAAACCCTGGAAAAATATTTGTAAGTATAACTAACAGTACTCACAAGAATCTGGTTCAGGAATATAGGCTGAAATTCTGTCTATAGCCTCTTGCAAAACTGTGGAAACACGTTTGCAAAACTCAATTTCTGACTCTTTTTCATTCCTTCAACAATGATTTCACTCTTGCTTTTCAATATCTTCAGATATTGAAAGAATAAAAAAACTGCTCCAGGCTATTCAAAAACTTTTCATTCTTCTCCATATTCAGAAGACATACAAAATGTACCATAATATTGATAGTATCTTCTGTTCAATCTCAAAGTAGCAAAAACTAGAAAATATGTATTTAAAAATGTGTTAAGGCTCAGTAGTCAATCTTATAACCAAATTTAAAATATTAAAAATTCATTAGTAAGTTTAAGCTTATCTGAAAAATTTTAAAAACATTATCAATATAAACTATAAACAAACTATTGTAAGGTGTACTTTTTGTTCTTAAGTTACCTAGTATCTGTAAAAGGTGTTTCTCTAAAGTACCACCAGTTTTCAAATTTTTCCAAATATTCCTTAAAATAGGGGAAAGATTTATGCCCAGGGTTTCAAAATGTCTGGAAACTACATTTCTATTTACATTCTACACTTTAGTACCTTCAGCAGGAAAACATAATTACTTTGTGAGTCAATATCAGGAGGTCCTCTATAATTACAGAGAAACTGAGTTTCTTGGGCTTATTATTAAATAGTAATAAACTATTAGTGGAGTTTATTCCAGAATATAAAATATTTGGGGAGCGTTGTGGACTGAGGTCCTAAGACAGGAGCCAAGTTATATTACCCATCATACTGGAACAATTGTTACATTTCCTGCATTGTACCCTAAAGCCAAAGGAAAACACATCTTCCCAACTATCCAGGGGATAACTTCCTAACCCTATACGTTCTCCCTTTCCTTCTTCTTTTTTCTCTCTCTATTAATTGTGGTCTATTGTTTGAAAATTAAATGAGATAAAAAATATAATGCAAAGTAGGTATACAATATAACAATAAATATTATTTTTAATATTTGGATACATACTTTAGTGTCTTTATTAGAAGAACATGACCACTTGGTGAGCATATATCTAGAGTGCTGAAAAATATTATTTATTTGTTTATTTATTCAAATTCTAAGTGCAAAATGGATATCAGTTATTAGAGTGTTAAACTACAGTTTAACTTGCAAAAGTCGATAGATGTGGTTCTATTCTCTCTACACACAATGCAACTATTATAACAACATCCACTGAATGGAAATCAAAAAGCAAATTGCACATTAAGAGGCAATGAGTACCCACCTATTAGAATGGCTGAAGTTAAATAAACAAAAAATCTGATAATAGCAAGTGCTGACAAGGATGCAGAACAATTGAACTTTCAAAAATTACTGATATAAAAAAAAATTACTGGTATAAATGCAACATAGTACAGACACTTTGAAAAACAGTTTGACAGTTTCTTATAAAGTCAAATATACTTTACCATATGACCCAGCAATTCCATTTGTAGGTAGTTATCCAAGAAAACAAAATCTATGTTCACACAAAAACTTGTATACAAATGTTTATGGGAGCTACCTTCCTAATCACCCAAGTCTGGAAACAACCCAAACGTCCTTCAACTAGTAAACTGGAAACACCATAGTACATTCTTACAATGGAATACCACTCAGCAATAAGAGGGAATGAACCACTGACATGCAAGAATATGGATGGATCTCAAAGGCATTATGTTTAATGAAAGAAGCCAGACTCAAAAAGCTACCTATTATATGGTTCCACTTTATATTCTAGAAAAGGCAAAACTACAAGAGCAGAGAACAGATCAGGACTTTGCCGGGACCTGGGGGTAACTACAAAGGAGCAGCACAAGGGAATTTGGGGGGTAATGAAATTGTTCTGTGTCTTGATTGTGCATTTGTCAAAACTAAGAGAACTGAATACCAAATGAGTAATTTTACTGGATGTAAATTTAAAAACAAACAAAAACTTTTTGTAAAAAGCAATGAGGTTTTACTACACTAGATTCTTAAATTTTGCCACAGGGAAGACTCGGTGTGCCACAAATAACTCCTTTACTGGATTGAAGTCAGCATAAGACCCAGCTAATAACTTAGTCTTTCTCAATGTTAGCCTTTTTAATGTTACAGTTAAGATAGCAAAAACTGATTAATGCTTTAGCTGATTATTGCATTAGGAGTGTGAAACATATTAGGATTTGAAATGTTATTTAAAAGAAGTAGAATCTTTTCTTTTCCCTTTGGCTCCAACTTAAGTTGCAGAATGAGGGAAAAGAGAAAAAAGTGAAAGATAAAGATGTATGGGGTTCCCATACCCTCTTTTTTCATATAATTGTTTATTTCCCTTCAAGATGCATTATTAAAAACCCTACTCTATTTAAACAAAGACCAGGAAAATGTATCTAAGTATAAGACCATTGAATCTATTTTGTCTATCCAACATAGAACTTCACCCTTTTTCACAAACTTAGCATAGCATCTACAAAAATAATATCTTTCCTGATTTTCAAATTGAAAAGAAAAGGAAAAAAAAACCTGTCAGAATCAAGAGTAGCAATACTTAATTCAAACCTCTGCCTATACATTAAAAGAACAGAAAATAACAATGAATTATATTGTCTTGACTATAGGCCTGTTTCCCTAAGTGTATGGTGTATTTATTTCAAAATGGACTTTTTATTAGGCCCATATTTCATCTTGGTAGGTTTAGAGTAAAGGAATCTCGGAAAGGCCTCATTCTGGGGAAAAGGAATTATCAACACAGAGTTTCATTTTTGTAAAAGGTCTTACTCTAGCGTAACACTGATACTCAAATTACATTTCACATTTATGCTATGCCAAGGCAGGGTCACAAATCTTTGCAAAGCTGGGAAATTTAATATTAAAGCTGATGAGTTTCTTGAGTTAAAGCAGACTTTATAGAAATGTGGAAAGTCTTAAAGCCACCACTTTTCAAGAAAAACTTTAAGCTTTACCTTTTAAAATAAAACTATATCCATTAAAATTCCCAATCAAATGGCAAAATCTTTATTTTACTTTATGGTCGACATATGAAAAAATGGGGATAACGTGTGTGGACACAGGTTTTGCAGAAATTTTTCCATCTCACACTGAAGGACCATGTTGTTAGTGCTTGTCCCTAGCTCACTGTCGGTTTTCCACAATTCAAAGATAATCCATCTAACTAATGACACAAGATGACAAGAGTTGTAACAACTAGCTTTTACTACTAATAGTAACAAAGTTATTAAACGTGTCCTACATGTATATCAAATATCACACTAGAAACTTTGTAACTATGTCTCCTTTAGTCCACCACAAACCTGTGAGGTAGGTACCTTGAATGAGGAAACTGAGTCAGAGATGAAACAAATTACAACTAAACAGTACTGGAGAATAGACTGGAACCCAAACTGAGTAACTCCAAAGTCCACATCTTTTCACCATGAGAAGCTTCTGCCTGTGAAAACGAGTAGGAAAAAAACACTAGGCAGATGACACCTTAAAACCAGAATGTGCTGCTAACTAATCAGCTCTGTGACCTTCAATAAGTCTAAAAGCTCTGAGGTTTAGTATATCAATCTATAAAATGTGGATGAGTCTTGCCATCTATTGATATGAAATACTGAGATAGAAAGTTAACATAACATGTGTATGATCTTTATGCTGAAAACTACAAAACACTGGGGCCGGCCGGTGGCTCAGGCAGTTAGAGCTCCATGCTCCTAACTCCGAAGGCTGCAGGTTTGATTCCCACATGGGCCAGTGGGCTGTCAACCACAAGGTTGCCAGTTCGATTCCTCAAGTCCCGCAAGGGATGGTGGGCTCTGCCCCCTGCAACTAAGATTGAACACGGCACCTTGAGCTGAGCTGCCGCTGACCTCCCGGATGGCTCAGTTGGTTGGAGCGTGTCCTCTCAACCACAAGGTTGCCGGTTCGACTTCCACAAGGGATGGTGGGCTGTGCCCCCTGCAACTAGAAACGGCAACTGGATCTGGAGCTGAGCTGCGCCCTCCACAACTAACACTGAAAGGACAACAACTTGAAGCTTAACGGCACCCTCCACAACTAAGATTGAAAGGACAACAACTTGACTTGGAAAAAAGTCCTGGAAGTACACACTGTTCCCCAATAAAGTCCTGATCCCCTTCCCCAATAAAATCTTTTAAAAACAAACAAACAAACAAACAAAAAATTACAAAACACTGATGAAAGAAACCAAAAAGACAAATATATGGAGACACATACAATAACAACTAGATCTATAGATTCAATGAACCCCAATCAAAATCCCAGCAGGATTTTCTGGTAGATATTCACAAGCTGACTCTAAAATAAATATGAAAAAATAAAGAAACTTGAATAGCCAAAAAAGAACAAAGTTTTGGAGGACTCTCCATAACTGATTTCAAGACTTACTGTAAAGCTACAATAATCAAGACAATGTGTTAGTGGTGAAAGAATAGATACAAAGGTCAATCAATGGATCAGAATAGAGAGCACAGGAACAGACCCTCTCAAATACCATCAACTAATTTTTGACAAGGCGCAAAGGCAATTCAATGGAGAAAGGATAATGTTTTTCAATAAATGGGGTTGGAACAGTTGAACGTCCATATGCAAAAAAATTGAACCTTGACCTAACCTTATACCTTGTACGAAAATTAACTAAAAATAGATCGTAGCCCCAAATGTAAAATGTAAAACTATAACACCTCTAGAAGAAAAAATAGGAGAAAATCTGATTGACCTTGGGTTAGGCAAAGAACTTTTAGATATAAGTTTTATAAAAGAAAATAAAAATTTATAAATTGGACTTTATTAAAATATTTGTTCTTGAAAAGACTAGTAAGAGAACGTAAACACAGCCACTGAATGGGAGACTATCAGCAAACCATATTTCTGTCAAAGAACTTGTATAAAGAATATACAAAGAACTTTCAAAACTCAATAAGAAAATAACACAATTTAAAAATGGGGGGAAAGTCTGAGCACACATTTCACCAAAGAAAATGTATGTATGGCAAGTAAACACTTGAAAAGATGTTCAAGTCTTTTATTAGGAAAATGCACATTAAACCATGTTGACATACTACTACACACCTAATAGGATGGCTAAATTTTAAAAAACTGACAATACCAAGTACTATCAAGGATTCTGGGCAACTAGAACTCACATCAATTGCTGACAGGAATACAGTCTGGCAATTTCTTCTAAAGTTAAATTTACACCTAACGTATGCCCAGTTATTCCATTCCTGGGTATCTACCCAAGAGAAATGAAAACTTACATTCTCACTTAAGTATTAGTTCATGTTTACAGCACTTTTATTCGTAATCACGAAAAGCTGGCAATAACCTAAATATCCTTCAAGTGATGAATTGTTAAATAAACTGTGGTTCTTTTTATATCATATATTAATACATTTTTCACACCAGAATCTGTTTCTGATTTATTAAATCCATTCTTGTACCAGTACAATTTGTAAAAAGGTTTTCATAATTGCAGTTTTAGAACATGTTTCACTGATGTATTACTCCTCTTTACATTTTCTTTTAGTTAGTCATAGTTATTTGTTTCCATCTGAACTCTGTTGCCACATTTCCTCCAAAAACGATCTTATTGTAATTTCCCCAATTCCACTTACTCTAAAAGTTAATGTACCATGTTTCCCTGAAAATAAGACCTAGCCGGACCATAAGCTCTAATGCATCTTTTGGAGCAAAAATTAATATAAGACCCGGTTTATATTATATTATATTATATTATATTATATTATATTATATTATTATATTGACCCAGTCTTATGTTATACTAAAATAAGACCAAGTCTTATATTAATTTTTGTTCCAAAAGACACATTAGAGCTGATTGTCTGGCTAGGTTTTATTTTCGGGGAAACACGGTATTAAGAACTGGTAGCTTTACAATATTCAATTGTCCCATCTATAAGAACTGGTATGCTTCTTCATTTATTCAGTCTTCTTCTGTATCTCTTGGTGAAATTTCATAACTAAAAAGCACATGTTATATGAGTTTCGTACATATCTTGCTGAGATTATGTCTAAATTTCTTATCAGTAGTGGTAATGGTTAAAACTATGATCTTTTTTTCCATTATCTCTTCTAATTAGTATTAGTTAATAATACTTATTAACTTAGATTTTTGGGGGATATATAGTCATTTAATAAACTCTCTTTTTATTTCTCATAGTTTTTCCCTTGATTCTTCTGAGTAAGGCTTCTATTTTTAAGTTATATGGAGTGAGGTCGTCCCTTGCAGGTCAGAGCTTACTTGGCTAACAGTAGATATCATCCTGAGTTTCCTCAACCATAATAGTTTGCTGGTAAAACAGAGCAAACCATTTCACACAACTGCTTATCTTAATCCCTGGGCCAGCCTTATTATTAATTACAGTAAAAGCAGTTACCACTTACTATTACCTACAATGTCTTAGCTTTTGTCAGACACTGTACTTGCATGAACAGTTAGCTTCACAGCAACCTTGCAATGGTTGTTTATAAATAGGAAAACTAGACATTAAAGGAGCTAGGTACTTGCCCAAGACCACAGTTAAGCGGTTGAGACAGCATTCAAACCCCAGGTTTATCTTACTCCAATGCCCTTCCTCATTTCATTTAACCACAGAGCTTTCTTCCTTTAAAAGAAGGGAAGGGAAGAAGTTGCAAAAAAAAAAAAAAAAGTCAAAAAAAGAAAAAGAAAGAAATTTCACTTAGCATTGCTAAATGCAGATATTTGGGGGGCGGGGGTGGGGATGGAGGCTGGTGTTCGATCTGTTTTCTTTGTAAGCAAGTAACATGGAGTTGAATGATTAACAAACAGTAGGGTAGGGGAAAAAGAGTTGCTCAAAATAGAAAAATCTCAGTTGGAGACTTAAAATACCTCGCATTTACTTTTAGCTGGTGAGTCTTAATGTATTGTTCAGAGCCAAAGACACACGCTCATGATTTAATATTTGGGATCTGTTTGTTTTATTTAACTGCATTCCCACTGCTAAAATAATACTGCTAATTAATATACCCAGTATCTCTATAAATTCTGCATATGAACTATGCTAAACTGCCCAACTGCTACCTGAACCTAGGCAAAAATATTTGTCTTTTTGTGCCACTATTTTACCATTTGTATTTTTCAAGGCATTAAAAAATAACTAAAAAAAAAAACAACACTAATTTTGCCATCTAACAACAGTTAATTGTTTACTTTTTGAAAGGGCATTTTATTCTGTCAGGCTCCTTTTAAATTTAGAAAGCACTAAAGGAATTAACCAAATATTACCTCTATGGCTTGAAAGAAAGATCTTTTCTATCAAATTTTGGATTTATATGAGTTTTACTTACAGCATTTTTTCATAGTATCTTTGAGTTTAAGGGGAGATGAAGAAGGGAAGGGAAGGAAATACAGAAAAATGAATTTGAACAACTTAAAATCTGGCTCCAGGCCACAACAGAAAGAGATCCGTCTATGAGGTCCAGGGGCCGGGGTTTCAAGACTGCAGCCATTGTTTCCAAGCTCTATGTTCTTAAATTGCATGTTCTCTTTGTAAAGACTTTTCATAAAATAATGCCTAGCATGTGTTCAATTCATTTTAGCTATTATTATTATTCTAAAATACAGAATGTCCAACTTCAGAAAACTGGGGTAATAATATCTCACTTAGGAAGGTGTAAGAATGAGAGGAGACAAGCAAAGGAAATACCTGCGACAAAACCTTTTCTTTCCCCACCCTACCTTTTTATGATAAGCAATCTTTTAGATTGCAAGAATTAAGAACTGAAAGGGATCATCAGAGATTTCTGAATGCACTAAAAGGAATTACCCTAAATAAAGGCATTAATGCTTTCATTTTGTAGCACAAGAACAGAGAAGGTAAGAAAAAGAAGAGAACTTCAATGTCAAGTACTGCCATTTGCTTCTGAGTTTGGGGCTAGATTTGCCTCAGTGTTTCTGTCTACAGACCACAGCTGAGCAACTTCAAGGTTAGAACTACGTATTTGCTCACGGTAACGCCTGGAAAATTAATTCAGAGAAAAGAAGTGCATAGAGAGCAAGAGGAAAGGTCAATTTAAAAATAATATCCTAAGGCACCCAGTGACGTAACGTAGGAACCATTTCCTAATTTTCAAAACAGGTAAGGTTCGTCCCACATATTATAGTTTACCATTCATCCCCAGACAATTTTTCAACATATTATTAAGTAGATGGTTTGTGGATTACTGGAAACAAATATGTATTTGATCACACAATGTGCCATACCATCCTGGGGAAATTCATGGGGTATGCAAGGAAGAGTAAGTGGAGAGAAAATCTACTTACATGGTTGTAACAAAGACTGACAGGAAGGAACAGAAGGAAATACCTATTAGAAAGATATAGTGGGGCTCGGGATTCCTGTCTAAGGAGTTTGTACCTCATCCTGCATAACTCTCCAAAAAAGTACCACCTGCTTCAAAATCACCAGGGGAAAACAGCCAGACACTGATTCCTGGATCGCATCCTACACCTACAGAATAGAAATCTCTGGTGGGGGAACTCAGGGAAATGCATTTTTTACAAGCTTCAAAAGCAATTCTGGTGCACCCAAAAAGTTTGCTGTTAAGAGAAAAGGAAATACGGAAACTTCTTGAGCAGAGTAATGATGTGGCCAGAGTTGGGTTTCAGAAGTAGAAACAATCAAAAACAAAAATAGCAATAATAATGATGCCAACAGTATCTCTCTCTACTAGTACTTAATTACTGATTACATGCCAGGCACTGTTTTATGCACTTTACATGCATGAACATGAAAAACTTCGAGGAATGTATAAGGTGGCTACAAGGTGATACAGGGGATAAAATAAGGGAATGGAGGCACAGAGACATGAACTAATTTCCCCAAGGTCAGGTGGCCATAAGGCATCCAGCTGGGATTAGATTACCCTTCGCAGCAGCATGGAGAACGGACTGGGGCGGAGGCTGGAGATGATGGATTTATTGATAAACTCCCGCAGCAGTCTCACAGGAAAACCTGAATCTGGGCAGTGTCAGTTGTAATGCTTCTGCAAACACACAGATACCTGTCCATGTAGTATACAGTGATAGTAAGTCTGTTTGCTTTCGGAACAAATAAACACTGCAAGGTGGAAAATACACCTGTCTGAAGTGCGAAAAGTTTAACAGATTCGGAGTTAAGAGCCAAGTAAAATAGCTGTTATTCCAAAGGACACTTAAAAGAAGTACTTTCTTCTTTTGGAACTGGAAGTGGGCTATCTTACTCTGTGTTCCCTATCTAATCCTCTTACTCTTCAAAACATGTTGACAAATTCTTCCCACTCTCCTGCCACTCTTCACTATTCAAACACTTACACAGTATAAACACTATTCTAGTTCTTTGCTTTATCATCATGACTAAGCATTTGGGTAACACTTCAAATTCAAAACTAAGAGCATGAGAGAGAAGAAACCCCTCTTCCAAATCCACTGCTCACTCCTGCTCTTGTGCACACCATTAGAGGAAACTCATCAGCCCTCCTACCACACACACACACACACACACACACACACACACACACACACGATACTCAAAAGAAAACTGAAATGATCAGAAGTGGTCTAAACAGATTGGGAGGCTTGATTTTTTTCTTTTTTCTTTTTTTAATGAGAATTTGGAGCACCAAGATGTCAAAGACCTCGTTCAAGTTTGCAAACAACACAAAACACCACCTTCAAACTTCCGCTAATCATTGCTAAGGCACTACAGGAAGTAAGCGATCTCAGAAATTCTCAGGGACCAGTGGTCAATAATAAATAAATACTTGTCTCCCTCCTCCAGTCCTGAAGTAATAGCCTTAGAGAAGCAAGCGATGGCAGCTAAAGTACCTAAGGGACACACGCTCTGGCTAAGATAAATTTATCTCCACATTACTGGAATGTACCTTTTCGTCCGACTTCACTTCTGATTTCGCATATCCCATTCACTACTTTCTGTCCTGTTTAAAAGGTAGCACCACACTGTTGGGAAAACGGTGCAACTGCTATGGAAAACAGTATAAAGCTTCCTTGAAAAATTAAGACTAGAACTACCATGTGATCCAGCTTCTGGATGGAAAGCAGGGTCTGGAAGCGGGATTTGTACTGTTCACAGCAACATTAATCACAATAGCCAAGATACGGAAGCAACCCAACTGCCGATCAACGAACGAATGAACACAAATGTGGGCTATGCATCCAATGGAATATCATTCAGCCTTAAAAAGCAAGGAAATCCTGTCACATGCTACAACATGGATGAAGCTTAAAGTCATTATGTTAAATGAAATCGGCCAGTGACAAAAAGACAAATAGTACATGATCCCACTCATATGAGGTATCTAAAGTAGTCAAATTCAGAGAAACGGAGAGTAGAATGGTAATTACCAGGGATTGGGTTGGGGAGGGGGAAAGGAGGAATTTTGTTTAATGGGAACATTTTTATTTTTATTTATTTTTAAAACTTTTATTTATTTTAAGTGTGTTTTTCCAGGACCCATCAGCTCTAAGTCAAGTAGTTGTTTCAATCTAGCTGTGGAGGACGCAGCTTACACTGGCCCATGTGGGGATCGAACCAGCAACCTTGCTTTTAAGAGCATCACGCTCTAACCAACTGAGCTAACTGGCTGCCCCAATGGGAACATTTTTAAATGCATGGGACTAGATTCAGGAAAGTGGTTACATCTGAGTAGGGAAAAAAGGAAATGGGATAAAGGAGGAACACTTGAAGCTTTAATCATATCTAATACTTAATTTCAAAAAAAAAAAATCCAAGGCAAATGTAGGAGAAAATTCAGATATTACGAAGGTGAGAGGTAGGTATACAGCGAATGCTCACTACATTACTTTCTGTACTTTTCTGTAAGTTGATATATTTCATAATTTTTACAAGACATTAGTTTCTTCTCATTAACATTTCTCATTAGTAAATATTATCCTACTGAACCTTGTACTGTATTTATCTACTTGTCCGACGTCGGTTATAGAAGAACAGGTTTTACATCTGACTTATTTCTGGATGCGTCCTCACCCCTCCCCAACACATGCCTACACGGCTCTTTGGGCTCCAAACAAGGTTAGACAATGTAGAAGTCAGATTTAAACTGCATGATGGTTACCTGAAGCAATAAGACGGGTAAATAGTATCTTTGCCTGGGGCAGCCAAGATGATGGCCTCAAAATAGGATTACAGGTAAAGTCTGAAAAATGAAAAACAGAAAAGAAAACGAACTGCACAGTGCTGGAAGCAGAAGGGTAAAAACACACAAGACGCACAGCCAAGGGCATGGATTTATTCATTCACTTGGCAAATATATACTGGCTTACTCTGTGCCAGACACTGCCAAGGTGCTGGGGATGTAGCAGGAAATGGAATACACCCAAATTCATGCCCTCATGCCTCTGACATGTCAGCAGTGGGGAGACGTACAATTAGAAACTTTTGTTAAATATCTAGTATGTTAGGAAATAGTTACACGGTAAAGAGGAAAAGCAATACAGGGAAGGGAAACGAGATGGGGAAGAGGAGGGGCCGTGCACACGCACGCGCGCATGTGTGTGCGTGCAAGTTTAGGTGGGACATACAACGGAAGCCTATGGTAAGTAGATGCAAGAGTTTTTCTTTTACATGTTCTTCACACATACTTCCAGGCAGATAGGGAGGTTTAAAAGGCTCCAAGGAATGTTCTTTTGGATAATTGAATGAATAAATAAATGACTGAATGAATACGACTAGAAGATGGGGAAAAAAACATCAAGAACATGGAAACAGAGAACTCTATGTTTTCTCTTAGATTACCGGAGAAAAGACTCTTGGCCAAACATATGAACATTAATTCAATCATTCAACAAATTAGTACTATACCAAAAAATGGGTGGTATAACGTCTAGATGCTGGAGACCCAACAAGGTGGAAGAAAGACATGGTCCCTGTCCATATACAGCTTACAGTCTTAGAGCAAGAGACAAACAAAGCAGCAGCACATGTGCTAAGAACTAAAATGGAAATATGCACACAATGTTATGGCAAAACATGGTATGTGTGTTTGCGAAGGGACAAACACCTCATGAAGACTTTCCAGAGGAAGAATTTTACACAGAGACACAACGAATAAGGAAATTTGGTCAAGCAAAGAGCAGCAGGGAAGAACGCGCCAAATGTGAGGAGGTGGCATGTGTGATGATGGGGAGGTGAGACAGAGCCTTGTGCCACAGGGAACTGAGTGGGGTGCACTGTGGCTCCAGCACAGAACAGGAGACGGGAGTGGTGACAGGTGAAGGGCTTTCTTAGGGGCAATGGGAGAGCCATGGAAGAATTTTACAGGAGAGAATGACACGATCAGATCTCCATTTCAGGAAGATCTCTCTGACTGCAGGGTAAGAATGGACTGGGAAACAATTAAGGCAGAGAGACCCCTTAGGAGTCTGCCAAGAGCATGTGCCTGTCACTAAGACCACCGGAAACGGATCGTTACCTGGGCTGGATGATATATACTCATGTCCTTAAAAGTTGGTTTTCGATTATAGCAAAAACAAATCATATGCATCAGTGAATTACCAATGTCTCTTATCTGGAAGGTAAGGCAATTGTATAAAATCAAAGACCCTAATAGAACAGGCCCATAAAAAACGTGATCCGAGTTGTGCTTTCCAACCACCTAACGTCATCATGTTGTCCGTACAAGAGCACCTTCATTATACATCATGTCAATATCTGACAACAATTTTCATCCTTTCCCTTCCCAAAACAATGTTTCTACCCATTTTAACAGCTTCTGAAACTTTGAGGCTCATGGGTAAGAACAGCTTTTCAGCTGAATAAACACAGACCGACAATGAGGGCAATGTGGCACGAGGCTGCCCACTCAGATACTTTCCACAGTAGGAGTCCAAGCCCAGCTCCCTCAGTTGGAAAGCCCAGGGGCATAAACATTCCAGATATACAACTGAACTTACTTCATCAGCGCTGGCATTTCTGCTGAGTGTTCAGTGGACAGTATACAAAACTTTGGGGAAATTATGAATGGTCCAAGGGCTTAAAAATTTGTAAACGGTAATAAAAAAGGTTGATACACTGGGGTATTTTGTTGACAGCACGAGACTGACACATTAAAACAATGTGACTCACCAGCAGAGACCAGGAAGGCTATCAGGTTTTAGCAATGCCCTCTAGAAGTCATACTGTGCACGTCAATCATATATTAAAAAAGTATGTGCTGCAGTCAAAGGTGGAACCACTCAAGATGAAAATTCTTTGTACGTTAGGGTACATTCTAAAAGACTAATGTTTGGTACTAACTACGTATCAGAGGTAGAATGTTTCACTAGGGTGATGCAATGTTTGAGGCAGCTTCTCTATCCTTTTTCCTCCTTCAATATGAGCGGTACATTCCTAGCCAGGTCTGTCAGACACCCCGGGTGCTAGTGAATGGTGGTACAGACTCTTCAGTGACCAAGCAACCAACATCCTGGGATTTGAAAAAGAACTTTTTACAACGAAAAGTTCCACTAGCAATAGACCATTTGCCTGAGTTGTTTTCATAGCAGCAACTGACCCTCTGCTGGAGACCACAGCGTCCCCTGTACTAGCCCTATGCCGTCACTGTACAGCTAACAATTAGGATAGAACAGAGGAGGAGGGAAGTACTTTAAAATTTTAAGGCAACCAAAGATGGGAGAAATTAGGTGGTCAAGGAGAAGAATGTCCTTGTTGTAAAAACAATATAGGTCACAGACATTTAAAAAGACATAAACAGTAAGTTTCTTGAACTCAATAAATATTAATGGAATAAATGTGGTTCAAATGACAAATTTCAGCACAAGTTGTTTGCAGTTAATATGCCCACTGAAAAAATCATTTCTTTGAGTCAGTTTACTCCCAAGTGAAAACTGGACGATAATCTGTAACCAATCCTACCCAAACAATTCAAGGAGTCCTTCTACTGCTAGTTTTCATCCTCAGTTGGGCTGTCTAAAGTAGTTAGCAATGTCAGAAACAACAAGAAAGCTACCAATTTTCATTACCTCTCTTCAAAGCTGATCAATCAAGTCTCTATATTTACTTTAAAAAAAGAAGCTATTTCCCCCCGTCATAAAGAAAGCATTTTGCTGACTCTACATTTGATGATACTAAGAAATTGTTGTTCTTTTTTTTCCTTTTTTTTTTTTTTTTTTGCTTAGGTATGCTAACAGCATTACAGCTATTTAAGAAAAATAAAAGAAGCATTAGATTTTAGAAATACATTCTGAAATATTCATAGACAAAATGATAAAATGTCTCGAATTTATTTCAAACTAATGCAGCAGCAAGGTAGCTGCCTGGGGGTACGGGTGAGGCAGGGCTGGCCTGGATGGTTGTCCAGGCGGTTGATAGGTATAAGAGAGGTCATGGCACTATTCTGTTAACCTTTGTATATTTTCAAATTTTTCCATAATATAAAAGTTTTTAAGTGTATTTATGGTAGTTTCACAGGCATATTTTCTTAGGTTTTTGTTTGTGATTGCAAGGTCATTCACTGATCCCCTGAACAAGAGGTTAGATTTCAAATAGGCATGCTAGGCAAAAGCTCTTCACCAAGATTAACTTGAATAAGGTAGGATGGTTTGAATGCATTTTAACAAAATTTCCTTAACGTCTGGAAAACAGATGAAATGCTATTGCAAAGACGATTTTAACAACTAAGATTTTTTTAATTCTACGGCGAGACCACGGGGCCTAATGGTTAAGGCATCTGACTTCGAATTCTTTCCCTCTGCTTTCACTGTTTTAAGTGCCTTAGCAACATTATCTCGTAACAGTCCTCACGACACTATGAAGTGGGCTGACAGACTCGAGAGGTGAGAGATGGAGCTAGGATCTGAGTCCAGACGATGTGACTTTAGAGTCTGTTCTTCTAACCACCAATGACTGGGCGCTTCAAGGCTCAACACTACTGGTTTGGGTAGTGTTGGAAAGAATTCAGAAAAGAGAAGAAGAAAACTACTTTCGGCTCGAAAAATATACATCCATGGCCTTGTCAGGGGAAGCAGTATATATGGTGGGGGGAGAATGGAAAAAATTTGAAGTTAGGTAGTAGATCAAATAATATTGAATTAGAGCTAGTTACCACTCATTATTACATGACCTTGACTAAATTCAACACCTCTCAGTACAGCTTTAATATTCTCACCATAGCAACAACAAAATGGTAACTATGTCATGTGAAGGCTATGTTAACATTTTGCAATATACTATATGTGTATCAAATCATCACACCGTACATCTTAAACTTACACAGTGCTATAGTCAATTAAATCACAAGAAAGTTGAGGTGGGGGGCGGAAACCTCTTATCCTTGGTTTCTTCATCCATACTTTGAAGGTCTGAGGGAAGGATGGAAAGGAAAAATGTATGTAAGGGAATCCAATACGTAAGCATCCTAAAGCATTCGCATGCAAGTCTGTTCTTCGTCAGACCGTAAATACCTGTCACTCCCCATTCCGTCCTCAGCTCCTGGCCCAGCACCCAGCACACAGGAGGCGCTGGGATTTCTTCAGTCTAACAGCAGATCCATTAAGAGGTCCAGCACTAATTGCTGGCTTTATTTGTCAAGTCTATGCATTATACCAACAAGCAAAATAGGTTTCAAATGTTTGCTTAATAAGAGAGGACAGAAAACTAATTCATGTCCCTCTCCTATTATTACATTATCTTAGCATGTAAGCCCTTTAATCCAAAATTATTGCTGGGAAAAATTTAGAGAGACAGTCAGTGGCCTCTAATTATCTTTGCTGGGGTTCATTTACTCTTTCAGGAGTTCACTGAAATTTCCAGATTGGTCTAAAACACAAACCTTACCATGTCCCTTTAGGGCTCATACTTCTTCATTGCTTTTAGAATAAACTTCTGAGCATGACATACAACGTACCTCGTTATCTCACAACTGCTGAGCATTCCAGCTTTAAGGTCCACCGTTCCCTGCTTTACCCTCACATGTCCTCTCCTCCCCTGCTCAGGGCACTCAGGGCTTCAGCTCCCTGAACAGTCCGTATGCGTTTCCTCCCTCCGCACTTTTTCACATGCTACTTCCTTTTCCCAGAGTGTCCGAGTCTCCCTCCTCCACCTTAAAGCTCAGCTCAGAGAAAACTTCCTCCCAAAAGCCTTCTCTGACATCGTCCCTCACACACTCCCCAGAAGTGTGGCTGAGGAGTCTCCTCTCTGTTCTTGCAGTACGTGCGCTCCACTGGGATGGAACTTATTCTCTAGTCTGATTTTCTGTGTCCTCCACTACGTTCTCAAGGACAGAAACCATATCTTATCTGTCTATGCAGCATCTCTCTAGCCTGGCACGAGGTACACAGCAAGTGATTAACAAAGATCTGATAAACAAATAAAGGACGCTTAATTCAAGATGGAAAGCCCAGTGCAAACTTATTGACAAAAGCATCCCCTTTTCCCTATTACTTAAGTAAAAATGAATACAAAGTGAACCATCTTAGTGAAACACAGTTGAAGGCCAGCTTGAACATGGCAAGATAATAAAATATCAGGGGAAAAGAGGATCTGAAATCTTGTCTGGTTAAAAAAAAAGAGAGAGAGAGAAGAAGAAAAAGCAAAAAGATTGGTTAAGCAATAAGGAAATACAAAGTAATAGCTTCCTGACATGTGTGGCTTTAGTCCCTGAAAACTATTTAATCACTGATTGTAAGAGTGTGTACTTCTAAATGAGTGGTCTATTATGGGAGATTATCAACTAAAATAAATACAGCAAAGAGAAATCCTTACTGTCTGAGAAACTGTTAAAAGACTTGTTGTTAACATGAAAGACCATATGCTAAGAAAAATAATTCTCTAAAACAGTAAGTTTAAGTAAACTTTTTGTTTTTTGCAATAATTGTCTGGAGTCCATTTGGAATTTCTCAACAGAAGATTTACGCACAAGTTAAATAATGATTAATAAACACAAAAGTACTAAGTTGCAAAGTTTCTGTAGCAACTCAATATCATTATTTGAGATTGTCTATTTCTGACAAACTTGTGTGTCATCTTTCACACTAACTGAAATGGCCCTAAGTTTATGGAATTATGCAATTTGCATTTAAGTGCCATCCTAGCTAATGTATAAAATTACTTATCTATGACAGATAGCTAAGTCTTCTCTTCTGGAAACCAATCCACTGTACAGATCAATTAGGCTAACAAAAAAATGAAAGTGAAATTAAAATGGACAGTTATAGTAGTATGGAAGGATACGCTTTGGTCTTTCAGGTCAAGTGCATACATTCTACTACAAATCCAAAGAATCAAGAGGAAAGCCAATGAGGGTGGTAAACAGATCTATGGAATAGACAGAAAAATAGTGACTACAAATTAGAAAAGAGAGTGAAGGTGTCAAGGAGGAAAAGATGTATTAAAATTAACAACAGGTTAAAAGGATATAATAAAGCACATTAAACTCAATCTACTTTTAGCATGTTAATTTGCTATGCTAGAAAGAGCTTCAAAAGTAAGACAGATTTGGGTTTGAGTCTCAAGTAACTAGTACTTCCCAGCTACGTAACAATTGGGTAAACAATTTACCTTCATCGCAGTCTCAGGTTCTGTGTAAAACAGGGTAACACTACTAATTCAGAATTGAAAGGATTAGAGGTAGTGAAGAACCAAAAAGATTAGAAGTAGTTGAAAGTAAATAGGTATTCAAAATATAATAATACAAAGAACAGCTAACATTTAGACAGTCTATTTATGCCAGGCATTCTCAGTACTTCACACATGTTATCATTTAATCCTAATAATAACCCTGGGAGGTAGATGCTCTTATTATGCCCATTTTACAGATGAGAAAATTAAGGCACAGTCCAAGGTCACACAGCTAGTAAGTGGTTGGGAAAAAGATTCAAATCTAGGCAGTCTGGCTCCAGAGATAGTAGTTATCACTAATAATAATTCTTTAGTTAGCATGAACACAAGTTCTCTTCCAGCTTGATAATTGTGCTTGTGCTCCCTCCAAAAAGCTAACCTTTAAAAGCTACAGAACTCTGATCTGTAGTACATCTCTGCTACTCCACTGCCTTTGTACAAATAATTTCACAATCATGGGCCTTCATTTCCTCATTTCTTCAAAGTAAAATGCTACTGCCCTAGGTTATTATACTTTTTAAAACAGAATACAAGACAATTTACCCAACAGCCTTTTCTTCTCAGGATAGATATAATCTCAGGATATAGCTGGTTACACAAAAGGGAACACAAAAAAGTTTGACGTCAACAGGTATGGGACTTGAGGCCATTTTTGTGGCTAGTGACTAGAGTGGTTACGTCTGGGAAAGAACTCCAAATTGCCCTTTTCTGGTTATGCTCCTGGGTAGGAGGAAGAGATAATCAGAAATGAGCAAGGCAGTTTCTGGCCTCCTGTCGTATGTGGTCTAGTTGGAAAGTATTATATAGTGCTTTGAATCTGCCATTCACAATCAAAGATCTTTTTGACAGTGTCATTCTCAGAGATAGATAATTTACCATTTAGGAGAATACATTTATTCAATAAATACTGAGGTCCTACTACATGCTAGGAATTAATCTAGGTGCTGGGGATACTGTGGTTATAAAAAAGAGGAGAGACAGAGACAAAAATCCCTGCCCTTATGGAACTTACATTCTAGTGGTGGTGGAGGGGGAGGACATATGTAGAGGGGGCAGGACGTATGCCTCGACTCAGGGCAGCTATTTACTGAGTACTCACTCTGTGCTGGACACTCTCCTAGGTAGATGCTAAAGGGTACACACATCAGTGAGACAGAGCCAATAAGCTACTTGAGAACAAGGTACCGATGAGTCAGTTACAGAAACCAATAATACTTAAAACAAGAACCTTAAAAAGCAAGTCATCAAAAAACAGAAGGTGTACAGTAATATTAGAATACACAAGGTACAATAATAGAGAAGGCTGCATGGATATTTTCCAAGCACAGTAAGTTTGTCAGGTGAAAGAAAGGGAGGTGGTAGGCATCTGTCATTCTTTCTGGCAGCCTCGCATCATCGTCTAATTTCCTGCTATTTCAGAATTCCTTCCTATTTGGGGGAATTCTCAATCTTAGAAGCCTTGCTATCCCACCACACAAGTTCAGAGTGCCAGATTGTGTCTTTTCCTGCTTCCCCCGCATCCAGGGCACGGGCAAGTGACTGAGGCTCTGGCTGTCACATGCATCCTCACCTGGCTTGTGAAGAACAACTAATGACTCAAAGGAATGAGCGTGAGGTTCTGCTGGCAGAGGGGAAGAGGACCGCAGTATGACAAGTGGCAGCAGAGTTGTTATGGCAGCCAGTACCCAGTGTTTGCCGTGTTGGTAGTGCACGCTATTGTCTCTGACGCTCACTGGTGGCATGTCCAGTGAACCTCTCTTTGACACAACTGGCCATCATCTCTAGCACCATGTCCTGAATTTGGTTCCCCCGGAGATCCTGTGAATGCTTCTATATCCTTTTAAAAATTCCATTTCTGATTAAATAAACAGGCATTGGTTTCTGTGGCTTACAATTAAGGCCCTTATTAAAACTGAACAGAAGAGCACTCCAGGCAGAGGGAACAGCATAAGCAAAGCAACTGGAGGCCAGTTGCTTAGGGATTCAGAGAGGAGGCTGTGAGGCTAGACAGACCTGAATTTGAATCAAGGGTCTACATTTGACCAGCTATGAGGCCTTGCTCAGTGTAAACTCCCAAAGCCTCAATTTCTGCTTAGTAAAGTGCGGATAACACATATTTCTTATTAGGTTCCTTGAAAATTAAACAAGGTCATGATAATTCATTTAAAGCTCTTAGTATCTGACACAGATGATTGCTTCATTAATAATAGTAAGCATAGTATTTTGGGGGGGCAATACAAGCAATTTGATTCTGCTGGAGTTTAGAGCATAAGGAGAGGGGTAGTAGGAAATGATTACAGAGTCAGATTATGGAGACATTTTAAGTCATATTAAGAAACTTAAGCATTATGGGCTGGAATCACGTATGTGACTAAATCGGAGAATTATACTGAAGTATAATTATCATCTTAAATTATTAACTAGGAGAATATGACCAGGTTTTGCATTGTACATGTAGTCTTCACAGCTATAGTTGTATAATTCAACCCGACCACTGCACGTGTACACTTGCAGATGTTACTGTCCAGTCCTGATACCATATAATCTGAAGCTATTTAATTATGTCAACACAAATCCTCCAAAATTGTGTATGTCTTCTGTCAATATGGTTTGCAATTGGATCAGAAGTAGCTGGGTCTGTACTTAAAATAATAGTTTCTCCTTTGATCTGAGAGACAACGAACCTTTGAGTGACGAGGGAAGTTTACAAAATGGGCAGGGGGAGTGCATCCTCGGGTGACTGGCAGACTGAGAATTACATCTGCAAGTCTGAGGTTCCTCTATGACTTTGATACCATTAAACATCGCCTGTGACTTTTTACAACATATTCTTGCACACCAGCATCTTGCTCTCGAGTCCATATTAAGATAAAGATGAAAGGTTTTATGGCCAAGGCAAGAACAATCAATACTACCATTTTGCTGCGTGTGCGATTTCTTGCCAAATGCTAATAAGCATTACATGGGCTCTGTCAGCACCAATCCTTCCAGCGCTGAGTACACTGCCTCCTAGGTACTGTTCAGTTCTGCTTACATTTATCATGGTCGTCTACCTGTTACTCTCGTCTAATCTGCACCATTATCTCCTCTCCCCACCTCCACTACACAGCCATAGCCACCTCTGAGAAACACTTGGATCTGATTTTGATTTTCACAGTAGCTATTGAAATCCAACCTAAGTCACTGCGTAATTCAGAGCGAGTGCTGAGAAGGACAATGTATGGGCTTGCTGGGGGCGGCTAAGGAAAGTGATAAAAACAGAACCCAAAATGTGCTCTGTAACCACCGCCTGCTTTATTTCATTTTCTGCTAGTCCCATCTGCTTTGGCAACGCAGCACAGTTCAGTCAAAAGGAAAAAAGAGCACAGACTTGTAAGCCAGACAGAGCTGGGTTTGGATTCTAGGTCAACACTTAAGAACCCTATTAGGTTGGTCCGATGATACTCAGGTTACAGCTGATGGTATAGAAGCCCAGGGAGATTACATGCCTTGCACTGTGGATCTGCATGTTGTCTTGGGCAGGCTTTCAAAAATATCAATGTGTAACCAATGTAAAATTGAGCGGTCATGACTTCCTATAGGCCAGTCTTACTTTCACTTTACTGGCTCATTTGTGGTTCAAGTGTGATACCTACAAAAGATCCCAGAGGAGTATACATCTGCCAGAAATGGACAATGGCTGTTTCAGGGATTCCTGGAGTCCTATCTCTGTATTTGCTTTTTGAAAATGCCTTCCAGTGTTGTATGAAAGGAGAGAAGTTGAGCACTCCCCTTGACAAGGATGGAAGAGACTCGCGGGCCTGACAACGTGCAGAACCAACAGTTAAGGCACTGCCACCTACTTCGTGGCCTCTGACCGTTGTTTTTGAGACCAAAGGGGTGGTTACCAGAAGGGTGGGGGGTGGGGTATGCGTGGAAAAGGGAAGGGGAACATAATAATATAGTGATACGTTTTCACAGTGACAGGTGATTACTAGAATTAGTGGGGTGTTCACATTGTAAGGTATAAAAATGTCGAATCACTACCTTGTACACCTGAAACTACTATAACCAATATAATACCATACATCAACCATACTTGAATTAAAAATTTCTGAGAAAAGAAAATAGCTTCCATTGAGTCCAGTTCTGAGCAGGACTGTCACTGTTGTACATGCAATGAGTCTTATAGGATAATTCAGGCTTGACCTGGACCCCTCTGACAGGACAGGATATGGCCGAGCATATTGATCCTGCTCTGTACCTCAGAACCACCTGTTAGAAAACAATGACCTGTGACAACGTGCAAGGCTTCCTGGTTACCAATGCACCAGTGCACGGATTGTGTTGAGGAAGCTGGTAAATTTATTAATCTAGAATTCATAAAGTTTTCTCTGCTGTTTTGCAAACACCGTGAATAGGTAATAACAACTATTAATAATAATGATAGCTAATTCTGAGTATTTACTATGCGCTGATTATTAAGCAGTTCTGAAGTGTTTTACATGCATTAATAATTTAAGCCTCTCTTAATAACACTATGGTTCACTATTGCTCTGATTTAAAAGTTATAGCCTTTTCTTCACAAATCTCAGAGAACAGAGATCACTGGGTAAGGCAGATAACAGTTTCCTGAAGGCCAGAGTCATATTCTGTATGTTTAGTATATTCTTTAGCGCAGCACCCAGGCCTTTTCTGGCAATGCAGGAGCTGGGCAGATGGGCACCTTGACCTCTCTCGTCACAAAATTGAAAACACTAAATGCCTGGCTTGGTTCCATACTGTTTTGGGTTTTCAGGGCCCACTTGAACCCAAGAAAAAGCATGCTTGTTCTGGAACAGACACAAGAAAAATAGTCACTGGTTTGGTTCTGCCAAAGAGTACCAAGTCTCAGGTAAAACATCGTATGGAGTCTGAGATCTCTATTCAAAATAGATTTATGGTCTTTTTGGTGACATGACAAATAATTTAAATGTGGCGATTTTTTCCCAATTTTGATCTGTCATGTACTTGACTTCAGAAGAGTGCTAAATCCAATCCACACCTCTGTTTTCATAAGAAATAAGTGACCTCATTTATTGCTGTGAGAAATGGAGCAATGTATGCAGTAATGAAACATTAAACTCAGTCAGTGACTAAAAGGCTTTATGGTATAGTTTTTCTCTGTAACTATTAGGAGGCACCTAATATACTAGTAACTTGAACATAATAAGCACTCAGAGTTTGATCATTTAAATTATAGTAATAGCACCAATAGAACTACTTTCAATTTCATTTAAAAAGTGTCCTGTTTCACAATGTTAAAATATTTGAAATATATTATGTCAAAGACCAATTTTTTTTTAATTAACGTTTATTGGGGTGACAACGGTTGGTAAAGTTACACAGGTTTCAGATGTATTACAATTCTGTAATACATCATCTATGTATCACATCGTGTATTTCAAAGCACTACATCGAAACAGAATTATCTCAATGGTAGGGAGGGGGAAATAATAAGTATTGATGTGAAAAAAGAAATCCTGTAGTTACCACTAAAATGTTAACTTTAGTTATCTTTGGGTTCCTTTTTTGGTCTTTACATTTCTTTATATTTTCTAAAATGAATATGTATTTCTTTATAATCATAAAAAAGATTAAGTATAATCCACTCTAAAGAGAGCAACTAAAAATAATATTAAATAGAAATAGTCTCAGAGATTAGAGGAAAAACGATGGTTGCTAGAAAGGAGGGGGGTGGGGATGAGGGAGAAGGGGAAGGGATCAGACAGCATAAATTGGTAACTATAATAATGCCAAGGAGACATGAAAGACAGTTTGGGGAATATAATCAATAATGTAAAGATTTCGTAAGGTGTCAGATGGGCACTTGTCTTATTAGGGAGACCACGTTATGGATGGTTTAGATGCTTGACCACTGCACTGTATACCTGAAGCTGAACAATATTGCATGTCAACTATAATTTAATATGTATATAGTCACGGGATATGGAATATAGCACAGGGAATAGAGTCAATAGAATTGTAATAGATATATACAATGTCAGAGGGGCAATAGATTGGGGGAGGAGGGGTTATCACTTTGTGAGGGATGAAATGTCTAACCATTGCATTGTTTTGTACACCTGAAACTAATAAAAAAGAGAGAAGAAAGATCTATAAAAGCACAACTTATTTATTTTAAGAGTTTTATATGAGATAAGGATTATTTTATTTTCTCAAGGTAGTACAGGAAGAAAAATAATATTGAAGGATCCCAAACCTTTGGAAAATACCATAACATAACTGTCTATAAACTATACATGTTAACTGCAAAATAGCATAAAAATATTTTTGCATAGAGAAGCCACCTGTAAATGCATGTGTTTACTTCTTTGTTGTGTTTAATCAAACGCTATCTTGTTCACATTACATTGTAAGTTATATAAACCATGTAATCAGGAAAGAATACCACAAAACTGTTTGAATTCTTTAAAGCCTTTGTGTTTGACAAAAGTCTACCATAATTTATACATGTAACTTCTCAAAAACCTTGGGAGGCTAGAAGTAATAGGCTTCATTTCACAGTTAGAGAAACTACGTCACAGAGACATTTTTAAAAATGTGCTCAAGAACTCACAAAGTGAATGGGAATAAAGAGGGAATATAGTTCTTCTGGCTGCAATTCCACTGATTAGCTGGACCATTCAGCTCTGCCTTTGTGGACAAGTTGAAGCAACAAACTAACTTAAAAACTAAAACCAGTTGAACAGGGTAGGTTTGCAGGCAATATACCAACAATTCAGTATAATAATACCCAACAGCTAGATTGCTTTGTGTTTTTGCTACGCTTTATAACTATTCATTAACCCACACATCAATGGATGGTGGGGCCACGTGGTTAATGGAGTTAGTTCATATAGAATGGATACACGGATTTTAATGACTATGAAGCCAAATGAGAAAACTACAGCAGAAAAATACCAATGCATTCCTCTAATCAAGCCTCAATAAACAATAAAAGAGGATAAATATGTTGGAATACCAAGCACCCCCTCTTATTCGCCATAATCTCCGTTAACCCTCCCCAAACTACCACTACCTCCCTACAAAATGATAGACAAGACTGAAGAGAACCTGAAAGCTACTCAGTTCATCCAATTTCCTTCAGAGGCCAACATCTAAGCTTTTCCTACCGTGTTTCCCCGAAAATAAGACCTAACTGGAACATAAGCCGTAGCATGATTTTTCAGGATGACATCCCCTGAACATAAGCCCTAATACGTCTTTTGGAGCAAAAATTAATATAAGACCCGATCTTATTTTGGGGGAAACACAGTATTAGGTTGGTGCAAAAGTAATTGCAGTTCTTGCAATTGTTTTTAATCTTTTAAAACAATTACTTTTGCACAAACCTAATAGTATATTTTTAAAGGAATTTCACCTTTGAAAACCATTTCCAAAATTGAAATGGTCATAAATAATATGTTCTCCTTACAGTTAACAATGCTACTCCTAACCTCTTTTTCTTTTTTTTTTTTGCTCACATACATAAAGTAAAAGCACTTGATTTTTAAAATAATAAAAATTTAATAAGATCCCTGGTAATATGCCAGTTTCTAGGAAGCATGCAAGATTGAAACAAAGGTTTCCAAAATCAGTTATCTAAAGAGTCTAAACTTTAGTAAATAAAGGTTATTTAACATTCCCCAGCCAGGCTGAAAACATTCCTACTCCTTATCATTTTCCCTGTGACTAGTCAGAATACATTCCGTTTTCCAATTGAATAAATTTCCCCTTCCCTCAGAGCCTAGCTGTCTTTCTGGCAAGGATATCATATAGAACAGCTGTTATATTACCAGTATAAAAGCAATCCCATCTGATCTAATTGCAAAACATATGGACAGACTGAAACCAAACTTTTCAGAGTTCTGTATCTTTAAAGGAAGAACTAATCAAAGATCTTCAATTGGTAAAGGCTGTGAAGAATGCCATGAATTCAAATTTTGCACAATTTAAACAAGATCTATTTCAATAAACTACTTTAATTTTTCAGCGCATGCTTTAAATTCCCTAGACAGAACCAGCTCTGTTTTAGTCTCTTCTAAGATCTTAGTTAAACCTCTCCTAATGGTACCAAATCTTAGCTATGTCATCCTCCCATATGTTTAAGATTTGTCAGGCCTCAAGAAAATTTCCTTTCTTGGGCATTGTCTTCAGCAATCTCCTTTCTTCAGAACCACAACTCACTGAGATTAGGTAAATATCTCTGATGCAAATCAAAATTGCTGAATCAGTGGCAGAAATTATAGAGAAGTGGCCATGGGTAATATCACCTAACGATCCCATATAAGTAAAGGCTTACCAAGTTTATCACAAGTTTTTATTTATTGTTTTCATTTTATTCATTTATTTTTATGACTATAAAATTAAAATTGGATATATTAATTTAAAAATTTTGGAAAATTCAGAAAAACACAATGAAGGTAATTAAAATGATCCATAATCCCATTATTTAGCTTCAGCCATTTAACATTTGGTATATTTCTCTCCTCCTATGTATATTGTTACTAAACGTAATATAAGCATTTTAACACCCGAATAGTTCACAGATTACCATAATTTCTTTATCATAGGATTTTAGAGTAGAAGAATTCCTATTTCAAAAGTCTTTACCAAAAGAAACTCAGTATATAAACCAGATGAAAATGCAGTCGATTAAAGTGTGATGTGGGGATGTGGGTTGGGGGTGGAGGACCCAGAAGTAGACCCATTTGGCCTCCATATTCCCTATACAGGTTCCCAAACACACCTGAGGAACCCAAGGTGCCCAAATAATACAGTTTAAAAACCATAAAGCTAGTCTAACGCTCTCAGATGAAATTTCCTGTCTAAGATCACAGAACTGGTAAAACAACGATGAACTTAGAGTCTCATGTCTTACAGACAAGTGCTCAGCTTTTTCAACGTAGCTACGCTTTCTACAAAAGTCATCAGATGTTCATTTGTTATTGCTGTTCTTCCTTTAACTGAGAAAAAAAGAAAGGACAAAGTTATATAACAAAAAAAAAAGAATAATGAATGTAATTTGCTAGATCTCAAAGAACTTCCCTTGCCCTAAGTAGTAAAGAGGAAAAAGAGAAAAGGTCACCTCTAACCTAAGAAACAAGGTCATGTGATTAAATTATTTTCCTTAAGAATACACTGCAGTTGTACTACAGCTACAAACCATTCACTCTTCTTCACTCATTCAATCATCAAATATTTATTGAGAATCTATTTTGGCCTGGACACTGGGGATACAATTGTGAACAAAACAAACAGAAGTCCCTGCCCTTATGGACTTTATAAACCTGGGCGGTTTGAGCAAGCTACTTCACATTCCTGAATCTGAGTGTTTGCCATCCATAAAGTAAGGATGAAAATATTTAACTACTGCATTGTTTAAGAATTAAATAACATGATATATGTTTTTAAAAAATCCTGGTAAGGAACTAGGCATGCAATATGTGTTCAATTAATATTAATTACCTTGCCTATCGAAGTATTAAACATTAGATTAGAAATGAGACATGAGAAAGTACCACTTCTCTTTGCTACTGACACTGATATGAGGCGATACAACTGGAAGAGTACGTTAAGATAATTTCAAACAGATTCCTATACTAGCAAATAAGTAAATCTTATTTCAGTCTGAAGAAATGAGGTTTTTCTCACGTGCCCTCCCAGTCAAGTTCTGCAGTTCACCTAGTTCCCCTTTGTTATCTCCATCACCATTTACTTTCAATTACTACTGGGCTCCTTCCATAACATTCAACCCAACATGGTGCCTAGAAAATAGGAAGGAAGCAATCCTCTTCTCCAAATACCATTTTCTCATCCTGTAAATATGGGTAGCAAACCAGTCATAGATTGACATTTAAAAAAATAAACTTAAAAGACAACAGTGTGAAATACAAAATATCAAATGTGAAACCCACCAAAACCCTATAAAGATTTTGTCAATATTCACCAATAAAAGTACCAACAGAGGACAGAAGCTAAGCCTTTATTCATTCATATAATATCCAGAAATTATGGATGTCAGTCTTGGAGATTCTAAGCGTACCTTAGAAACCATAAAACACTGCATAGTTGTTAATTATTAGAAGCACTCTGTTCACTATTAACTTTAATTAGATTTCTACAGGGGAAATTCTGTCATTCAAAAGATCAAACATTTGTTTCTCAACTAAATTAACTCTTTTATACTGGTATGCAGCCCCAATCCACCTACCCCCCAAAAAAACCCAGCTCATGTAATTCATATATAGAAACAGAAATTTGCCGCTTATTCAAAGTACTCTTTTTTTTTTGAGACAAATAACTTCTGTTATGACAGTTTTTTCTGTATTTTTCTTCAGGAGAAGGGAAAAGAAAAAAAAAAAAAAAAAGCTGGGCAATAAAGAAGGATCCAGAGCAAAAACAAAATCTTTTCTCTCACTTTTTTCAGAAAGAGAGAATTACAGTAATAGCATGTCGTGAATGTTGTATAAATGATGACATATTCTTATCAAGGGAGCTTAATAATCTAAATTAAATAGACTGAAAACAAATTCAAAGGAAAAAAGTCAAAGTCCCAGAGAAAGACAGGTTTTGTTCTGAGTGTAAAGTGTTCAGCCCCATGCACCCTGTTACCAGGACACCTTCAAGGACCTTTTGTTCCTCTAGAAAGACGTCTTGGAAGAACTGGGCTTTGAGGAGTCTCTGAAGGAGGACAAAGTGGTAAATTGTTAAGTAGAGAGAATAATTTGGTTCCTTAAAGAACTTGAAAGAATGGATGAGGCTAAGAATAAGAGACAAGAATGAGAGGAACATACAGGAGTTTAAAGTGAAAAAAAAAAAAATGAGCAAGGGGAACAGAAGAAAGATTCTCTCTGATGAAGAAAAAGTAATAGGGAAAGATTTCTCCTGACAATAATAATTATCTGTGCAACAGTGGCATTACCAGAGGGATGAGTTTGACACAAATTTATCACATCTAAAAGGATACTTATTGTGAGTAAACCTTTACTGTGATCCAAATACGAATGTATCCAGACATAATCTTTATCTTTTCATCATAATTTTCTTAAATCTCCCTTTAAAGTTTACCAGTGTAATTAGGGTATCTGGGTTTCTAGTGAAAAACAGATAAACCAAAATGTATTCTTGAAAAAAGACGAAGTGACCACAGAAGAGGTGCCTGTAGCATAATCTCAATTTGAGTAATAAAGATTTTTATATCATATCTAAGGAAGACAAACAAAAAATCAAGATCAAGGCAAAAAGCATATTAAAGCTATTTATAACTAAAAATATCATCTAACACTGTCTTTCAGCCAAACAAGATCTTATATTTCTTTTCTCTTCTGATTAAGTGCCCTAGAGCAATAATTTCTCTACCCACAATTTACCCATTAGAAAAAAACAGCACCATGATACTTTTCTTCCATTCTTTTCATAAGGGTGCCAGCACGTCTGGGAGTTAATATATACATGTTTAGGAATGCTAAGATGAAAAGTAATACGCACTTTAATTTTATGGGTCTTTTAAAAAAATCAAGATAAAAAGACCTAGTCAGATCATTTCAATGTGTAAATTTTCAGTTAGCCAGAAGGCTTCCTGGGGACATAAATCAAAAGATTTGAAACTAATGTTCTAGAATTTAACTATGCTGTTCCAGAAACTAATCAGACTAAGGAATTGCTACAGAAAGCTAGGCACTTGACAACACCAGGAATAAGATATAGTGAATTTGAGAAGTCCCTGGGCCAGGACTTAAAAAGACTACAGTCAAATTTTTCTCTATTACAGACCATATTAGAACCATATCAAAGGCAGAATTAGAGTTATAATTTCAAATCACAGTTGTAAAACATTGTGAAACAGAAAATTTGAAGAGGTGAATGAATAATACACAATAGAATGAAGGGAATAAATGCCAAAGAACAGTAGAAATCTTTTCAGATTAGTATCCAAGAACCAATACTTTTAGCAAAATGGTTTCCTTCTCTTCTCTACTATGCAACTACTTCATTAAATGCCAATAATAGAGATTCTGGAACAAGAACTACAGGGTTTGAAGCCAGGCTCTGCCACAGCTGGGCTGCTCTGAGCTTCAGTTTCCTTATCTATAAAATGAGGATAATAATAAACTGATTATACATAACTGTTGCGAGGATAAAAAGTTCATATATATTCAAAGCACTTTAGAAAATTGCCTGGAACACAGTACATACTACTGTGTTTCCCCAAAAATAAGACCTAACCGGACCATCAGCTCTAATGCATCTTTTGGAGCAAAAATTAATATAAGACCCGGTATTATATTACATTATACCTGGTACTATATTATATTATATTATACTCGGTCTTATGTAAGACCCGGTCTTATATTATATTAAAATAAGACCGGGTCTTGTATTAATTTTTGCTCCAAAAGACACATTAGAGCTAATGGTCTGGCTAGGTCTTATTTTCAGGGAAACACGGTGTATGTGTTTGCGATTACTATTACAGTGGTCCGCAATCCCTCAGATCTGATGCTAAATACCAAAAGATCCAAAAACCAAAATTTTTTCTATAACTTACTTGGCGGCCAAACGTGACCTGAACAAACACAAGGTTATTTATAGTCTTTTATTTACCATAATACACACACACACACACACACACACACACACACACTTTGCTGCAGATATTTTTATGTGTTTGATTATAGGATGCCGCCCCAGACTTCACTGGAATATATTTACTAACTTCCTAAAATCTGAAAAATTCTAAATACTGAAACACATCCAGCCCCACAGTTTGTGGATAAGATTATGGACCTACATTACCTTCGGAGAACATTCCCAGAATGTTCCTTTCAAAAAAAAAAATGTATTTGTAATATTTTATGTACATGTCATAGCAGTCAGATTTTTCAAACTCGAAATTCTAAGGATTGCTTAAACAAAGCCTGTTCTCTTAATTTATATCACAAATAATGATTAAGGCTCTTTGTGGGGGCATTCATGGCCCCTGAATCACGCATACCAAATCATCACAGAACTTTAGAGCTGGAAGAGACCCTTGAGAGCTCATCCAAACTATTCCTTTCCTCCCAAACTGCTTAACATCCATAAATGGACTCTCCCCTATGAGGTAAGAACAACCTGCTCTGACTTGTCTTTATAGACTCTGTCTATAGAACACCCTGTAGGTGAATGTGAACAAACTGGGTGCGGTACACTGACAGACCGACAGACTTGGGATCTCAAAGGATGACTTGAAACAAACACAATAAATCTTACATGTTTGGCAAATCTCTCAGCTTATACTTTAGAAAATAACAAGAATTTCCAAGTCCGGAGTGAAAGAAGACTTATCTAGCACATGTTTTAAAAAAAAAAAAAGACTTAGCTATCTTAATGGACTCAATGAGTCAATAACGTAATAATGTGGCTGCCAAAAAAGCCATTCTGATAAGGAGCAGCTACATCAACAGTAGTGTAGCCCCCAGAAAGAACGAGGTAACTGTCCTCTCTACTACAGCTAGTCAGAGCACACCTGGAGTATTTTGTCAGCCCTGTGTTCCACATTTTGGGAGAGACACGGAAAGACTGAAAAAGTCCAGAAGAGGGGTGACCAGGATAGTGAGGGAATTTGAAACCATGTCACATAAAGAACAGTTGAGGGAGCAGAAGTTATTTAGCCCAGGCTCAGAGGGAACGTGATCACTGTCCCCAAATCCCTAAAGAATTGTCATAGCACAGAGAGCAGACAGAACCAGAACCAGTCTGTGTTAACTACAGAGAGAAATATTTCAGCCACACCTAGAAGTATTTCTTAAAATGTAGAGCCATGTAGGAGGTAATGGCTTCTAAAGCCCCATCTAGCCCAAAAGGTCCATTTCTTTTTCTGCTGTATCCCCCGTTCAATCTTGGCTGCCACAATCAGACAGACAAAGTGCCAGGACCCCTTTTGTCTTGCGTCTGCACTAGAACCTTAGCAACAGACAGTAACTGTCCTAGGTCTGTCCAATAGATGTATTAAAGGCCCATAATTTTAATAATCAAACATTTGTCATCACCTCAGTCTCTTACTGCTGATAATTATTATTCTCTAGTATCACAGCCCCACCCTTCACCCTTCTTAAAATGTCCTACCCAGTCAACCAATCAGTTAAACGTTTTGCCAGGCCTGTGGGAGGAAAGTGCCTGCTTGCTGGGCAATTAGTTTCAGTTTGCGATCAGTGTCCCTGTAAATAAAAGAGAGCCGTAATTGAGGGGCAGGCAAAAGTGCTCAGCTAGACCTCCATGAAAGAAATTCCTATGAAGAGAACTGACTCTGGGGGGTGAGCACACAATGTGAGATACAGATAATGTATTACAGAATGGTACACCTGAAATCTATGTAACTTTACTAACAATTGTCACCCCCACAAACTTTAATTAAAAAAAAACAAAAAAAGAAATTCCTATTAATTCAAAGAGCAGCTAGAAGACCCATACAATAACATATTATCAATGGCAAGCAGTCCTTAGGAGAGCACTCAAATAAAACACCCTATACAACCATCTCCCCAAATGCCAGAGAATCCAACATCGCAAGCCAAACTAGGTATCTCAAATTCAGGTGGAAGTTTTCCTTGGGCCAGAGAGATGTGCTTACTGTTTGAAGTAAACTAGAACCCATGCTCAGATAAAAAGGCCACACTTCATTATATATCACTATAAATCTAAAATTGCCTATGATTATGCCCACTCAGTTCAGCTGCTTAGAACTAGACACAGGCAATCCACAGTGAATTCACAGAGAAGTACAAACTATGGAAAATTTAAAACAGAGTTAGCGAAGTGGGGCATCCTCCTAAAACTTCTGTCACCCAAAGACCATAGGTATGTGGTAGTCCATGAAAACCCTTGAACAGTTCATATGGAAAATATTAATCAAGCCAGCTTTACTTCATTTAAAATTGATTTGGAGTCTACAAAACTCCAGCCAAAGTTTTAGAGAATATATACGTGATGGCCTTAACAAGAACACATTCTTTTATGTGCTTTTTAAAGTGAAGACCAGAAGCAATCTAAGTGTCCATAAATAAGGGACTGGTTAAATAAATTATGATACATCCTTACAATGAAACTGCAACTGTTAAAAAAAAAAAAAGGTCGACATTAGGTACTAACATAGAAAAAAAAAGTTTATGATACATAGTTAAGTGAATATAGAATTATTGCAATTTGAGTTTGTAAAAACTGTTTTTAAAAACCCTGTGTGTGTGTTCATCTATATCCAGAAAAATGTCTGAAAAGAATCAAACTGTTAACAGTAGTAACCTCTAGGGACTGACTGGAACCAGGAGGCAGTAAAGGAGTGACTTTCACTTTTCCCTTGGTAGACTTCTGATTGTTTGGGGTTTTTGTTTGTTTGTTTCTTTTGTTTTGTTTTTGCAAGCAATGGCTCCTTTGTGATTTAAAAATAACAACAGAAAAATAATAAAAGTAAAATAACATCAATTACAGACTTATTTATCATATACTAACCTTCCAAATAAGTGATCTTGCTACTTAAATGCTACTGTGTGCGGCAAATTCTAGAACACCTAATTCATCCTTTTTCTGTTATATTTTACTAAAACAAATAGAAATCACCACAAGGTCCTACTAGGTTCTTCAAATGCTTTCTAATCCCACAAAAACAAAGCCTAGTCATAAGGATAGCTAACACACACACACACACACACACACACACACACACACACACACACACACGGCGCTTACTCTGTACCAGGAACTGTTTCTAAGCACTCCAAATGTATTAACTTATTTAATCTTCACAGCAATCCTATGATTATCTTCAATTCACAGATGAAGAAAGGTTAAGTGACCTGCCCAAGATTACAGTTAATAAGGGGCAGGACTAGAGTTCAGACTCTCAACCACTATGCTTCCTGTCTGTCGGTAATATGTCAATCTCTCCATACGAAGGCCAAAAAAGGTTACAGTCAAAATCCAGCTAGTTAATACATTCCTTGAAGCTAAAAGAGACTCAAACTTAGCTTTTTGTGAGTGAATAATCTGCATTCCTACTTAAGTCAATGCTAAGCTCCAACCCAAGATTCAAGACTGTATTAAGACTAATAATCATGTGGGAAAACTCTGCAAATTCAATTATAGTCCAAAGTCCATACCTGACTCCACAGTAAATCACTGAGCCTAAGAATTAGGTCAGAGATCCATTAACATAAATACATGCAGTCAAATGGTATGGACTAACCTCCACCCCAACTCAAAGCAAAGGAATTCAGAAACTCTTGTCCAACGTCTTGACAAGGTAAGTTTTTTATTTATTTAGTTCCAGCCCCATTTTAGATCGAAAGGGAGAGAGAATAGCAGTTGTCTTATTTTCTACACGCTCTCAAACAGAAATTGGCATTTATCAGTATCAGCAAAATTGAACATTCTAGCTTAAGAGAAAAAATGGGCATCCCTACTTAAACTGTGTATTTGTCCAAACATACTGACCTTGTAATGGGGGGGAGGAGGAATGGTGCAAAGGAAGGGATTTAACCTAATTTATAAATGTGCTCAACCTAGATACACACCTGTCCCAAATGACCTACTGAATCCACTTATTTGCAGGGAAAACACAGTACAATGTCTCTTTTTTGGGGGGCGGGGGGCTCAAGTGGTCTGTACTCCTGTTTGTAAACAAAATCCTCTGAATATCCCTTCCACCTGTCACATGCACATCTGATATTTACATAAACAAGGAGAAATGAACAGGAAACTGGAGCTTTGGGAGGAATCCCTTCTAATAGTCAGCTTTGACCCACTGGGTGAGGGAGGTACTGTGCTGGCTTTCCAACTTCCCCCAAATAACCCAGGAGGGGAGGCAGGGTGAGCGAACAGAACCCAAAAGTTTGTGCCCACGCTGGGTCTTTGACAAAAGCCAGAAAGCCCTGTTTGGAAGGAGGTGCGATGCCTTCCACCCAGCAAATCTCCCCCTCCCGAGGAAGCACAGCCCAGGGGGGACAAAAGACTTTCCAGATTGGGGGTGGGGAGGCAGGCTAGCTGGAGCTGGGACTCCCCCGTGGGAGTCGAAATCTGGGGAGCCTTTGGGGCAAGACATGGTCTATTCCAGTGCAGAGCCCAGCCCTCGAGGCCCGTGGCTGGGTAAGGATGGGGGGCCTCCGGGGAGGGCTGTGCCAGGCGAGGCAGCGCTGGGACTCACCTGGGGGCGGAGGAGTGGGGACCTCGGTGGCAGGTGGGGTGGGCGGGACGCTGCTGCTGCGGGGGAGAACGCGGGTCGGGGTCAGCGGAGTGGCGGGCGCCGGGACGGTGGTCGCCAAAGGGGTGGTCGGCGCCGGGCCAGTGGTCGCCGGGAGGGTGGTGGGCGCGGGTCTGGCCGTCGCCCGAGTGGTGGTCGGAGTGCGTCCCACCGCGGGATGAGTGGTCGCCGAGGGGCCGAGAGGCGCCTGAAAGGTGGTCACAGCAGGTCCGGCCGGCGCCCGAGGAGGGGTGGTCTCCGGAGACGGGGCTGAAGAGGACGCAGTAAGGGGTCGGTGGACAGTCGCGCGCGGGGGTCCGGTCTTCGGGGTCTGGGCCGTGGGAGCCGTTGCCGTAGAGAAAGGGTGAGTGGGCTCGCCCCCCACCCTCGGGTCCGGCGACGCGTCCACCTGCCCTGCGGCCCCAGGGCCACCGGTGACATTCCTCGCGGAGGTTGCTGAGGCGGCGGCGGCTGCAGCGGCGGCGCAGCACAACAGGGCGAGGCCGCCCAGGCTTGGCAGGCTCTTCATGGCGCGCTCGGCTCCGCCATTCATTCATTCAGTCAGCCGGCCGGTCAGTCATCTTCTCCTCCCTGCACTCGGACCAGGGAAGCCGCCGCCACCGCCACCGCCACCGAGCGCACCATCGCCACCTCCCTCTGACAGGCGGCCGGCCCCGCGGGCGGGCCCCAGCGCGGAGGGAGCGACACGGCCGTGCGCGGACAGCCCGCCCTCTCCGATTGGCAGCCTCGTCCGCCTAATGCGAGGCCACGCTAGCCCACGTGACCCACCAGCTCCCTGGCCTCTTTGTAGCTTCGCGGGCCAATCAGAGGGCGTCGAAGGGAGGGGGCGGTGCTAAGGTGGGAGGAGGGTGGTGCGAGCCCGGCTCTAGCCGTTCGGGCTTGCAGCAGCCCCGGCTTTGTCTGCCCAAGGAGCGGGGCGCGGGCCTCGGGCACCGGGTGCCGCGGAGCAGACAAAGGACGCGCCCCGCGCGGCAGACGCCGGGCCAACTCGTCTGATCCATTGGGCAGCGAGCGCGACCCGGGCGGGGAATCCGCTCGCGGGAGCTTCCCCGCCCTCTTGAACAATGGGGCGCCGGCGCCGCACCCGGGTGGGGACTGGGTTGGAACCCCTGCGATGGGCGAGGGCGGCAGCAGCGAGGCTATAGAGCTCAGCATTGCCTCAGCTGCCCGAGAAAGCCTGCTCTCGGCCCTGCGAGGTCTGCGCTGCCATTCCCATTTCAGAGATGGGGAAACTGAGGCGTTTGCTGAGGGCCTTATTGAACCAAGACCCACGCCTTCACCAGGGACCTGCTGTGGCCCAGGCGCTGTGCCAGGCAGTACAAGCGGGCTAGAGACCCGTCAGGAGCGGAAGGTGCAAACTTCCTGCGTTGGGGAGACAGGCTCACATGCACACCTTACCCGAAACCCCGCTGAAAAGAGGACCGAGCGGGTGGAACCTCAGCTTCTTGTCTCTTGCTGTGTGGTTTTGTGGCCTGAGCGCAGTTTTTCACCTCTAAAATGAGGACGTTACACACGTAACCCACTCTCACCCAGACTGTCCCCCACCCCCAAAGCTGTTGTGAGAATTACGTATTGAAAGGGCTTAGTCCAGTGCCTGGCCCGCAGTAAATTCTTATTAACGCTAACTACTCTCAGGGGACTGTATTAAGACAAGCCCCGTGCCACAGCCCTGTCGTCCCCAGAGCCGCTGGCCTATTGCAGGGATTGGGGTGGGTCTGATAGCACAGCTTGACCCTGGGTGACACTAACCCCTGTATGAGGCTGGAATTCTGGAGCGCAGCCTCGCACCATCCGACCAGGATGCAGAGCTTGCTCAGGCGCTGCATCCTCGACTCAGCAGCTTTCAGACCGAGCCAGGCGGGGCGGGTTTGTCATCTGACAGGGCTTAATCCCAGCCCCACCGCCAACCCATTCCTGGCCATCCGCTATGTGATATTTCTGCATGGCTTCCCATTAGTCCCTGGCCTCCAACCAGAGCGGCAGGATGAGGTTTCCGTGTGAACCTGTGTACATGTTCATGAAAAAATGCATGTATTTACATGCAGGAGTAATGAGTGGGGAGAGGATATGTACATGCTTGTGTATGGAAGCATAAATATCTTTGTGGGTCTGTATGAATGGGTATCATATGTATGTGTGTGAGTTTATGAATGTGGGAGCTAGAATCTGTGTATATTATGTGTTTTAAGTATCTACATGTGTACTGGTGTGTGTTTTATATATATTTTCTGTGGGTTTTTGCACTGGTGAGTATCTATGGGTGTGTCTTGGTAGGTCTACGTATGAAGTGGGTGGCCAGGCAAAATGAGAGAGATGTGTGAGTATTCTGGTTTTAGCCCAATATTTGGCAAGCACAAATCAAGATTCTGTTTTTGCCTCTCTTGGGAAGGGATTGAATAGGTCATGCTCCTTCCCAATATTCTCTTGCTGATTCTTCCTCACCTTCAAAACCCAACCAAAATACCATATCTTCTAAGACTTTCCTGGATCTCTGAGTAGAAATTAATCTCTGCCCCATTGTCCCACTGCTCTTTGTTTATTCATTGATTAAAATCCTGATCTATCAATCTATCTCTCCCCGCCTCTTCCTAAAAGGATTAAGGTGGCTTTTAGAAAGATATACAACAGGATAAATTGAACTGCCCACATGGCTTTATCATTTCTCATAGGCATGCATCCACCTACTACTAGGCTCCTCTGTTTTCAGTTCATAGCAGGGGTAATACATGTGCGTGCTAACCCATGCCGATTAAATTGAATTAAACTGAAAAGAAATCCTGTGGTGCCATAAGAAGAGCTTGTATCTTTAGTCAGACAGATCTGGGTCATGACTCTGCCAGCTGTATGACCTTGGAGGAAACCTTGCACCTCTCTGAGCCTCAGTTTCCTTATCTATAAAATGGAGCCAATAAGTTCTGTCTTATTTAGTTAAGCTGAAGATGGTAGAGAATGTTTTTACACAGCCTTTACAGAAGGTGCTAGATCTGTGTAGGTTCATATTTCATTTATACCAGTGCTAACTGTGAGCCGTGTTGGCTGAAGGACCATAGCAGAAACCTCTGTCCCATAACTTCCCCATCAGGTGACATGGAGTTGCCCTACCAGATCTCCCCAAGTATAGCTGAAAATGCTGGGTTGGCCCTCAGCTCTACTGTACCAGAGATTCTCCGGCAGTGGAAGAGAGGAACTGATGCAGCTTATTTGCCTGGAGAAAGACTAGAAGACCTTGCCTAAGTGATCCAGGCCAGTTCTCTGCCTCAGACAGGGACCCCCATGCTTCTAAGATGGGCTAATTACCCTGTAGTATGTATAGAAATGTAGAATTTTTTGAAAGGCAATGTAAGTGCATTAATGTTATTCATTCAGCATTTAATTCTTAAATTTCTTACCCTGCCTTTATCTCTAAACCGCAAGATGACTTTACAAATTTCTTAGGAATAATACTTTCATTGCGTTTAAAAATCAGACATACCTTAATTATCCAATAGCAGAGAAAGATATTATATCCGTTCAATTTAATCACAGAAAGTCATTGTAAAGGTGGCTAAGAAGATAGTATAACAAAGAGTAATACTAGCTCATTGAGCTCTTACTATGTGCTAAACATTGTACTACACATGAAATATTTTGTTTACACATGAAATATTTTGTTTAATCCTAAAAAGAACCCCAGGAAGTAGGTACTATTATTATCCCTATTTCACAGATAAGGAAACTAGGGCACAGATAGGTTAAGCCACTTGCCCAAGGTCACTTAGTAAGTGATGAAGCCTGAAATCAAACTGAAGCTGGCTGGCTCTAGTGGTGCCATTAACGACTGTACTATAAAGGGGAAATGCTTACGATATGATGTTTAGAAGAAAAGAGAAAATAAAAATTACACCAGTGACTCTCTGAGTAATAGAATCTTGACTGGCACTTTTCTTGTTGCTCCAGAACTGCAGCTAAGACCCAGGGCTCTAAAGAGAGCTGTCAACCTACCCATGACACCTGGGGCCACAGGACTTAATGAGGGGCCACAGAACAGCAGGGGTCAGAGAGGGCCTTGTCAGAGTGGATGAACAGCTGGACCATTCTCCTGTAGGCAATGCAGCTACTATAAAAGGCTGATTCTTCTTTGTATACTCAGCACCTAGCACAGTGTCAGATGCACAGAAGTGGCTCAAGAATTGTTTATTAGGTTAAATGGAATCTTATGATGTGGCAGACACTGCACCGGGAATTTTGCATTCATAACACATTTATTCCCCATAGGTACTGAAAGAAGGCATACGTACACACCAAATGCAGGTCTCCTGCTAGAGCAGAACCGAAGAAAGGAGAAGCTTTGGGAGTAAGAAAAGCAAAGAAGGCATAATCATGTCAGAGATGTGGCTCAGAAAAAGAACTTCAACTCCCACATTCCAATAAAACACGGAAATTTTCCCCTTTCTGGTTTCATTGAAACAGCAGCGCTGACACGGACTATTTCGAATCCTGCGGAGATTAGCCTCCTATCCGACGTGGCTACATGCGTGGCTTGGCGTCATCTGCACACAACTTGGGGATGACTGGGGCCAATATTAACACAGTCTGTTCGACAAAGGACACAAACACAACTCACAAGTGGCTAAGAAACATGAAATACCTGTACTGGATGCTCAACTTAAGTCATCAAAGGCTTGCAAATCGAGACAATGAGTTGCCATTTTTGTAACCTATTGATTTGGCAAGTATTTAAAACAACTGGTAATACTCGTTGCTGGCCAGGGAGTGCCTCATACTGTTGGCAGGAATGTAGTGGTAGAGCCTTTCCGAGAAGCCTGAACAGTATCTGTACTCTTTTGACTGATTATTTCCGCTTTGAAGAACATCTCCACGGGAAATAAATAATCAGACGTAAATAAATAAACATTTATGTACAGAAATGTTCATCAGAATGCTCTTGATAATAATGAAAAAGAGAAAAATCTAAACAGACAACAATAAGGGATGGGTTAAATACTTCATGCCCTATGACGTCCCTATGTTGTAACACTACATATCTATAAAAAATGATATCCATGAAGGAAATTCTTTGTGAAAAAATAGGTGACCACTACACACCTATTAGAATGGCCAAAATCTGGACACTGACAACACCAACAGCTGACAAGGACGTGGAGCAACAGGAACTCGCATTCACTGCTGGTGGGGATGCAAAATGGTGCAGACACTTTTGAAGACAGTCTGTGGTTTCTTATAAAATGAAACATACTCTTACCATATGGTCCAGCAATTTGGTATTTGCCCAAAGGACCTAGAAACATGTCCACACCAAAACCTGCACACGGATGTTACGGCAGCTTTATTCATATCTGCTAAAGCTTGGAAGCAGCCACGGTGTCCTTCAGCGGATGAATGGATACACAAATCGTGGTACATCCAGGCAACGTAATATTATTCAGTGATAAAAAGAAATGAGCGCGGTGGCTGGTTAGCTCAGTTGGTTAGAGCGCGGTGCTCTTAATAACAAGGTTGCCGGTTCGATCCCCACATGGGCTGCTGTGAGCTGCGCCCTCCACAACTAGATTGAAACAACTCCTTGATTTGGAGCTGATGGGTCCTGGAAAAACACACTTAAAATAAATTTAAAAAGAAATGAGCTATCAAGCCATGAAGAGACATGAGGGAACCTTAAATGCATATTACTGAGGGAAAGAAGCAGGTTTGAAAAGGCTACATGCTGTATGACTCCAATTATGCAATATTCTGAAAAAGGCAAAGCTAAGAAGACAATAAAAATATCAGTTGTTGCCAGGTTTTGGGGTGGGATGAATAGGTAAAGCACAGAGAATTTTCAGGGCAGTGAAAACACTCTGTGTGATATTATACTGATGGATACATGTCATACATTTGTCCAAACCCATAGAACGTACACCACCAAGAGTGAACCATAAAGTGCACTATGGGCTTTGGGTGAATAGGAGGTTTCAATGTAGGTTCATTCATTGGAACAAATGTACCGCTGTGGCGGGTGTTGATCATGGCGGAGGCTGCGCGTGTGGGGGGGCAGAGGAGATATGGGAAATCTCGGGAGCTTCCACTCGAGTTTGCTGTGAACCTAAAACTGCTCTAAAAATAGAAATTCTTATAAAACATAGGTTATGTGACTATTTCCACTAGGATCCCAATTAGGTAAAAACAATAGATGTATAAAAGACCAAAAGAAAATACACCAAAACACGAAAAATCTTTGTCTCCAAATAACTGCATTATAAGTATTTAAAAATTATTTCTCCTTCATAGTTTTTTTTTTTTTGCATTTTCCAAATTTGTTCACAGTGAGCACATATGAGTATTATTTCGATAATCAGGAATAACCAACACTATAACTCATTGCATCTGGAGATAAGTCTGCCAACCCCATCCTTGATCCGCCTCCATGCTATCTTTTTTAAAATGATGAGGGGGAGAAAGTCCTAAGTCATAAATTCACATTAATTACAAAGCACCTTCTTCAAACAATGAGGCTAAATGCTGAAATCCTGCTTCAAAGTCCTGCTGGGGCTAAAAATAAGCTCCAAAAAGCATTTGCCGCAGTTCTTGGAGATCTACTGAAGGACGTCACTCATAGCGGGCACCAAGTCAAACCCTCACTCGTCATCAGTGTTGGCTGCAGAGCAAAGAATTTGAACCATTTGGGGGAGGAATGGAGCCAGAGCTTCACAAATAACTCTTTCCCTTAGGTTGCTGTAATTGTAATAAAGGGGATTCACTGACAGGTGCACAACAAACAGAGCTTCCCCAATCATTATCTCAGCTGAGCTTTGCAACCACTCTGAAGGGAAGGTTGCGGTAACAGTAACAATAATCGTAACTAACATTTACTGAACACTTATTATAGGCCAGGTAGCAATGCTGAACACTTCATGTACATTATCCCTTTTAATCTTATACTGTGAAGCAGAAGGAATGATTATCTCCATTTCATATGGTAGTATACTTTATCATGCAAATAAGTCCAATGACTTGCCCAAGGTCACTAAGCTAATACATGAAAGAATTAGAATTCATAGCCATGTATTTAGTCCTCAAGTCCAGAGTAATTTCCACAACTGCTTACTGAACTTTCTCAACTTTATTTTTATTGCCACTGTTATTGGGAGAGCCAGTACTTTAGCAGTCAAGAGTGCTGGGTTCCATCCTGCTCTTTCTAGCTATATAACCTTGAACAAGTCGCTTTAGCTCTGTGTCTCAACTTCCTCCTCTGCATAATGAAGATCATAGTATCTATCTCCCAGGAATCAAGGTCAAACAAAACACTATACATACAGTGCTGAGCCAAAGCCTGCCCCATAGCAAATACTCTAAAGACATTGGGACGTATCTGATTTTCGTAAACCTTGTCTTCTCACATCGTGGATCAAGGCCAGGAGAGTATTATGTCCTTGGGGTTCAGGTCCCAGAACTTCTAGACTCTTAGAAGAGTCACACTCCCCAACCTGCGTCTGTGACCTCCCCTTCCCGAAGATCCTCCTTCACTGGAGTGGGTCATCGGAACGTGTACCTTGCTAGCATCTAGGGCTGAGAGAGTGACAGGAGTGGGCAGTTGACCCCTAGAGAGCCCCTGAGAAATCCCGGTCTCTAGGACTAAGATGCTCTTTCTTGAACTATTTTGAGGTAGCCCTGTCGATTTCATTTTGGCTTCTGAGGATCATAGGGAAAGCCGGTCGTAAAGCAGCAAATGTTTCCCTAGAAAAGCCACAGAAAGAGCAAATACCAGAGCTGGATCCAAACCTGTCCTTGTACAAACGATATACCAAGCCCTTGAGAGAGAGAAAGGGCCTTGACAAGGCCCCTCACCGCGCTTTAGCCACAGAGCCAGCGTCAGATCCAAACCCAAGTCATTCCTTCCAGAGCAGGTAGCTGAGGGTCCGGCAGGGACTTAGAGTGTGCTGGCTGAAAACCCAGGGCCTTCCTTCCCACCCACAGTCCTGCCCTTCTGACGTCTGGTCCAGGGCTCTCTTTACATCACCCGGCTCCCTCTCCAGGAACTTCCCACCTGAAATTACAGACACGGTGCCCTGCTGCTGGCCAAGGCAGTGACTTACATGGTGACAATTACGAGGGTCGGCTCTCAGGCAGCAGTCACAAACTCAGGAAAGGCAAAATCTTCCAAATTAGGCCATATTCGTGTACGGGAACTAGAAACAACATCTTTCCCAGTCCCTGAGGCCTAAATTAGAACAGCTCTGAAGAGGGTCCTGGGAGATCAAGCCTGCTCTCAGGCCTGTGGGTCTAATTTCCTTTCTCAAACAATCACTGCACTTTTCTTATGATCCCTGGTGTTTACTGGGTGTGTACAAAGCCTCAAGTGCAGCCTGAAATTTGGAATTGGATGTTATCCTTCGCCACATACTGGTATCCCGGCCATGTGGTCCCATGTTGGGGAATTAGTCTATGAATCAGCCAAGCCAGGTTCCCAGCCCAGAATCTATCTCCCTGCAAGGTGAAATGGTCCAGTGGGAGAAGCCCATGGTCTAGTGGTTCTGGCATGCTGCTTCCCGCCTGTGTGACCTCGGGCAACAAGCAACCTCCCCACACTTCAGTGCTGTCATCTGTAAAGTGAACACATATATTTGGCCTACTCATTGTCTTGCTAGGAGGGTTCATTCATTCATTCGGGAGAAATATATTAAGCGCTGATCTAGAAACACCCTAGTGAACAAGACCAAAAAAAAAAATTGTATCCTGCACTCATGGTGCTTGCAATATATTCAGTGAGATAATCAATTCACAAGTAAGCAGATGAACAAGCAAGATATTTATAGGTTATGATAAGTGCTACAGAGGAGATCAAAAAGGTGCTGTGACACAGAATAGCTAGGAGGTATTCCCTTAGGGTGGTCAGGGAAACCTCTTTGAGGATGTAACATTGAACTTGAACTCACAAGAAGGAGCTGGCTCTACAAAGATCAGAAAGAACAGTAAGGACAAGGCTATGAGGTGGGAACGGAACTGAAAGGAAACCAGAACAGGGAGGGAGTACACAATACGGTACATAGGTGCTAGGTATGCAGCGCTCCCGAGCCCTGTAAGTAGGCTGGATTCTCTCCTAAGAACAACGAGAAGTCAAGGGAGAGTTTGAAGGAGGGGGATGAAGTGGGTTATAGGATGGCAAGGGCAGGAGCCTGGGAACCAGTGAAAAGGCTGAGTTTTCAAGTGTGAGAAGATGGTGGCCCGGACTGGCCTAGAGGCAGATTTGGGATCTATTTTAGATGTGGACTTGTCAAGACTTACTGTTGGATTGGGTGGGAGGTGAGGGAAAGAAAGAAATCAAGAATGATTCCTAGATTAGGGCATTAATGTGATCACTCATTCATTCAACAAACATCAATTCAGCACATATATGTTGCAGATAAAGATGGGGAGGAACATCACAGCTTAGTCAGGGATCAGACCAGAAAATAGGCAAAGTTATACATTTAAATAAGTACAGTCAATGTTGAAGAACAACTAACTCTGCCGAGGAAAAAGGATCAAAGAAGTCTTCCCAGGGGATGAGAATGTGAGCAGAGTCTTGAAGGAGGAACAGGAATAAGGAGAAGGGCTTTCGGGTCATAGAACCGAGTGCTGAAATAACAATAATACTAGTCGTAGCGGGCGTTTGTGAAGCCCTGACAATGTGCTAGGTACTGTTATAAATACAAATCAACTCATTTAACCCTCACATGGGTACTTTGAGGTAGATACTATTATTATCCCCGCTTTATGGAGGAGGAAACTGAGGCACAGTTCACCTCTGTCATATAATTTGCCCAAGACCACGCCATCTCCTACCAGGCTTCAGTCTCATGCAGTTTGGCTCCAGAGCCCATGCTCTAACCACCACACTAAACTTCCTCTCTGTGGGAGAGCTGCATGCTAAGGGACTGACAAGTACAGAAAGTTTAGGGTGTAGGAAGGTATGAACAGATGGTGATGGAAGGTGAGATAAATGACATGAAAGGATTTTGTGAACTATAAAGTATTGCCCCCAAGCAGATTATCATCACTATTATTAAATAACCACCTTCCCCTCTGTGACAAACAGAGGTTTCTCAGCAGCGTCTCTGGATTATGGCCTGGAGGACAGTGGCTGCTTGGGGGGCCTGCTCAAACAGAAGGCATCTCAGGAGAGGGAGGGCTGGAGAATCTGTGAGCTGAGAAGCAGCAGGTGTTGGGTTCCATCCTAGTCCTGCCCTAACTTATTACGTGGTTTTCGGTGAGTCATTTCTCCAGCTTGGTCTTCTCCATCTGGAAGATGGAAGGAGGGAGGAGTGGAGAGTCTAAGGGTTTTTCCAGCCTTCCCATTTTGAACAATTGCTGCTGATTTTGGTGCTCTGCTTTTTGGCTGGATGACAAAGGAATGTCTGTGTGAGGCCGTTTACCAAAGCAAAATGCCACTTTGGGTGCGAGTGGCACCTTCCAGAAGCAGGACCCATGCTGGATGGGGAGCCATTTGTCTCCTGAGTCCACAGATCGCCAAGTCACACACATCTCCTCTCTCCTATCCCTGCCAGGACACTGGTCTCCAGGCCCCTTAAATCCAGCCCATTCCTGTCCTTTCCCGTCCTCCAGGGGGACTCTGGACACTCCAGGGGGACAGCATTCTGGACACTAGACTTCCGAGGATGCCGTCAGAACAGCAGCTGCCGTTCACATCCTCGGGGGCTTTGTTTTGAGTTTTCTGCAAACCCAAACCTGCAGGACTTTCTCACACGTGCTGCTCCATTCTGTGCCATTGGTTTTGGATCCACTGCGTCCATCTGGGATGTAGCATTGGATCTTTCTCCTCACGCCTTGGGACCTCTATAGTGAGAACATGGTTCTCTAGGCCTGCAAGAGAACCTTTTCCATCAAAGCAATGCAATCCAAACCCGTCTGGCTGACACAGAGCTTTACAAGCTGGAAAGCCCTTTCATACATTATTAATTCACATATTATTCCTGCTGCACCTCATAAAATTTCTGAACTACTTTGGACAGGGATAGGGTTGTCATACAAAATTCGAGATGCCAGTTAAATTTGAGTTTCAGATAAACGAAAACATTGTAAGCGTAAGTATGTCCCAAATATTGCATGGGACATACTTATACTAAAATGTTATTCATTGCATCTCTGAAATTCAAATTTAACTAAGTATCCTGTACTTTTATTTGCCACATCTAACAACCGTAGACAAGGAACATTAACCCAATTTTGCAGAACTAGGGCTCAGAAGGGTGAATAGATTTATCCCAATTTCCCGAGAGCAGGGAGTTTCTTTTCTTTTTTTCTTTTTTTAATATTTATTTATTTATTTAAACATGAGAAGTATATTCCCTTAAAGGCACTGTATCGTCCCTTCAGTGGTAACCTAAAAGATTTATGTTTCGTGAAAAGCCTAGTTCTCTGAGAATCTATACCCTACATTTGCATAAGTATACATATTTTACAGAGCATTAAAAAGTTACCGATTCATTTTTAATTCCCAATTCCCAACCTGGAGTTAGCTCAGAGAAGATGCTTGGGACATGTTTATTCAATGATTGGGCTTTCTGAGCCTCTCATTCCTATGGGGATCCTACAGGGAGAAAGAAAACGCTGGCTCAGGACAGAGAACGGCCCCGGGAACTCAGTGTCAGGCTCCCCTGTTCTTCCTATGCGTTTGTGCCTCAGATTAATTCACACAAGTTTCAGAAAGGCAGTGTGAAACCGTAGAACATCATGAAATTATCACAGGGCATCATGAAAAGGCATCTTTTTACTGCTCTTCCTTCCTGCTCCAGGTTCAGGACCGTAGGGAGGCCCCATCCAGGGAGGTCTTGGCAAAGATGCTGTCCAAGGAGTCCCTTGCACAGTCAGAGACAGGGACCCAAAGTCCCTCTCCTGCCCTCTGGATGAGCAGACCTGTCTGGGTGCTGGTGGGACAGGCTCCAGGTCACTCTCCGTGGAGACTCGATTCAGCCCAGCTCTCTCATGATGGACATCGCAGGCTCTGTCCACTGACAGCGCACATACTGATGTCATCTGCCCAGCCAGAGCTGTGAATAAACACAGACACTCCAGAAGACTTGAGCTGCTACTGCTGAAGGTCAGGAGTCTTGGCTCCTCTCCAGGCTGTCAACCAAGAAAGACGACTTGCTGAAGAACTGGAGTCTGGGCACGAACACTCGATTGTCCACACATCTGAGGTTCGCCGGTAGAATCCTAGCATGTTAGGGTTACAAGAGAGCACCTTAAAAAGCATCTAATCCAAACATTCTTGTTTTTCCAGGAAAAGAAAAACACAAGGCTCAGAGAAGGAAAGGACGCAGTGAAGCTCACAGAGTCACTGGGCAGCAGAAGCAGGCTGGAGTCCCTATTTCTTCGAGGTGCTGCATTCCTGATTCAGACCATCAGCTTTCAGTTAAAGCAGACAGCGGGTGGGGCAGATGTGGTCACCAACTGCCATGCTGGTGCTGTGGGTCACTGAGCCTTCACTCTGGCACACCATTAGCATCTTAACCAGGCTGTGCCCTTCTACTCCCTGGACGCCTTGCAGTCCACAGGCTGCGGATTAGAAATAAACAGCTCTCAGCCAAGCCCCTGAAACGGGAGACGAAATGACCCACAGAGATGATCTGATCTATTCCCCAGCATCCGGGCTGAGAAGTAGTCCCAACAGCCAGTGAGCTCAGTGAGCCTGCAGGTTGGTGGGCAGGCCCCCTGGAGGCAGAGGGTGGGGAACGGGCCGTGGGGAAATGGACTCGGCGTGAAGCTAGCAGCATCACCCTCGTCTCCTGTCAGCTCTGTTCAGAAAGTTCTTTTCATAGCAAATGAGTGTGTCTCTGTGAGCTTCTGCCCACTGGGGCCAGTCTGTTCCTTCTGCAGACGTGGGTAGGAGGTGGCCCAAGTCATGCTACAGGTGAAACCGAGCAGGAACTCCGATCTGCATGCAGCCCAACCGGAGCTCTCTCTACTAATAAGCCGGTATGCACATCCCACTGAGGAGAAAAAGTGTGAAAAACGAATGAAGACAAGTGAGGGCGGCTCTGCCTGGGATTCTTGGATGGATCCCCTATGTGAGCTTCGTCAGCTCTGAGCAAAGAACAACAGCCTTTGTCGCAGCCCTCCTGGAGCTTACGTTCTGGTTAGGGCGCCAGACAATATCTGGGTAAGTAAAGAGGATAATTGTAGGAAACGGTAGTGCTAAGAAGAAAACACAGGCTGATAACAGGATAGAAAATGACTCAGGCAGAACGACCACTCGGGAGAAGGTGCCTGAATGAACCAGGAGGCAGCAATGGGAAGATCCAAGGAGACGGAGCAGCACGTGCCAAGACTCTTGGACAGGAACAGGCTTAGTGTGTCTGACTGAGGAAGAGAAAATCCAGAATGGATAGAAGACAGTGAATGAGGGGACGAGGGGAAGGAGATTAAAACGTGCGAGGAGGCTGTGGTCTGAGCTGCAGCCCACCACCCTGGGCTTGGCTAAAGATTTAATCGTGGTGACAAGTCCACCTCCAGAGTAGCAGAGCCACAACACAGCAGGAGTCACAGCATCATTGGGTGATGTGTGCTGTGCAGGCCAAGGGCTCACACACAGTGTGGCTGTGGTGGGGTCACTGGGCCACTCACTGGGACCTGTGGTGGAGTTCTCAAAGCCATCAGGAAACTTTCATCCTGGTTTCTGTCCGAGCCAAACAGCCTCAAGGCTAGTCCAGAGCTTCCGTAGGCACTCTGCACTCCTGGGGGAGCCCCACAGGTCACAGCCAACTAGAGAAGGAAGCCTGGGTATTAAGAGCTTTTGTGAAAGCCTAGGCTGAGCGGCAGCTCCCTCGTGGGGCACCTTCCCTGCTGTCAGTCTTCATGGGGGCGTTTCACCTCTTCCTCAATCAGGCCTGTTCTCGAAGTCCGCTATGATAAAACAGGTCATCCTGGGATCTAAATGGCACTGTGCCCTCTCCCAGGTGTCCTGTATTGTATTGAGTCAAAGTCCCAAACTGAAGGAATGCATCTAGAATTGCGTCATTTCAGTCACCTGTCATCTGGGTGAGGGTGGCAGGAAGCGCCCGGTGAGTCAGCAGGTTGATGCCTGGAGCCAGGTCTTCTAACTCGAGAGTCGGTGCTCGCTCCACCGGGCTACCTTGCCTTGTTCAGGTAAAACACAGACCCCCACCTACCATAGGCCTTGACCCTTGGGAATTCATGGGAGGCTCTAGAGTGCCCAGCTCCATAGTAACTGCCAAAGCACCCGCCATTCTTGCAGAGGTGGTTGAGGCAGGGGTGGTGTACTCTGAATCAGCTGACAGTCAGAGGAATATCAGTTGAGCGTGTTCTCATGGAAAAGTCCAGCTCCTTCCAGAAAATTCTGCCTGGCTCAGCAAATTGTGCTGTCATCTCATTGGCACTGCTTCTGTATTTCTTTCCCATTACAGACCAGGAGAGAACACATGGGCAATCTCTGCGACTTGGTTTTATCTCTCTTGAGGATGATCTCACCTTAAACAAGGCCAAGAAAACCTGTTCTTACCCCTTCGTCCCTCAGTCTGCTTCTAGAAGTTTGTCCTAAGGAAGGACTTCTAAAGATTGTTTTAAAAGCCTGCTTTCATAAAGGTGCATAGCATTATAGAGAATTGCAAAAAATTGTAACTACCCAGGTGCTAAATGACAGGTGGAGGGACAAACCCTGGCCCATGCACTTGAAGGAATACTACGACAAGCTTAAAAAAGACAAATATAAATCCGGTCAAGGTATGGAAAAGTACATATGACAGAATGTCCAGTGAAAACATTAGAAACCAAAACTGCACACGTCTATCATTTTCTTCCCCTGAGGCCTATAGATGAAAACTGAAAGAGCTAAGAAAGATTTAAATAAAATTTAAATAAAGCCCACCTCCTTTTTTGTGGGCATGTGTGTGTTTAGACAATACAAATAAAATAATCCTTGTGGAAATGCTTTCTAACATTTAAATATTGTTCAATATAAAATTCACTTTCTTCAAACAATAGCACACAATTTTAATAACTGCTAATTGCACAATTCTGTGTTAGGTGGTGCCAACAGAGAAATGATTGTTCGCTACCTGAGATTCAGAAGAGTTGGAGATTGAGTCTTGACCAGGCCTCTCCCTTCTCAAGGTTACCCCAGGAGTTGGGGTCCAGAGGAGGAACAGCACATCCTCACCCACAAAGGATGGGAGAGCACGTTGTCAGACAGCAGTTGCTCTGGACTAGGGGAAACCATGCATCTAGCCTCGGTGGGCTGTACTTCTAGAACACTGCTCTGCTCCCCAACTCATAACATTAAACGTGTCAGTCAGGATTCTTAGCCGCCAACAACAAAAATCCACTACAGACAGTTTAATAATTATTATTACTGTTAACCATCATTAGTGTCACTATTGCATGCAGGCACTGTGCTAGGCTTAGTGGTGAGGGTTTCATAAGCATTATAGCTTTTTATACATAACTCTGAAAAGGAGGAAATTACTCCCTGTTACAAGAAAAAAGAAGAAGAAGAAGCAATTGAGGTTTAGAAAAATGGAGAAACTTTCCCCAAGAAAATAGATTTAGAAGGTGGCAAAGATGGTTTTCAAATTAGAGCTGAAAGCCAAGCGGGACCTCTCAACCCCCACGTCTGCTGTCTGCACCACACAAGCCCTTGCTGGGCTTCGGCAAGAAACCAACAGGCTGGTGACGGGGCCCCATCTTCCATGGACCTCTACAGGCCTTCATATTTCAGGGCAACTTCCAGAGAGCTGGCTCGAGTTGGTTGTTGACATTCAAAAGAGCAGAAGCCGGCCTTCCCAGCAGCTCACATGAACAGGCAAGAAGCAGAAATGCTCTCACGGCTTCAGGAAACATCTGCAAGTCCTCAAGGAGGTGCGACCTGCCCCTTTATCGCCTTTCTAGGAGAGATAGTGGGCCTGTCCCATCAACAGCAAGAGGATAAACATACTGCTTTTACTTTCTAGGCTGGGTCCCTGCAAATGGAACAATGTACTCCTGTTAAAAAAAAAAACAGGCCCTTTTAGGATCAGGCACTTGTGCGCAGAGCCAGTGAGTCACACAGTCCTGAAATCAGAGCCACCACCTGCCTGCTAGGGCTCCGAGGTGATGAGGACACAGAGCGGCATTGGCAATTCAAGGGGATTGGTGCAGGAGATGGGATGTGGGGCAAGAGGAAAAGGATGAACTTTGGGGTCAGCAAGATCAGTTTCTTCACATCCTGGCTGTGTGACTTTGGGCAAATTTCCTAACCTCACTAGGTTGTTTCTTCATCTGTAAAAAGTGTAAATGATTATACTTTTATTACATAATTCCTATGAGAATTAAAAAGAGTAAGTACATCGACACTCACCCTAGCACATAGTGGGTGCTCACTGTATGATAACTACTGGTATTAATATTACTAGCATTATTAGAAAGACGCTGGGAGGGGCACCTATAAATGGTGCTGTTAAGGAGAAAACAAGAGAAGGGACATAGGAGCTGGGTTTTGACAGGTAAGTAGGAGTTTGTTGAGCGGCTGGTGGGCAGGAAGTTTTCTAGTTAGAAACAGCAGCAAGGCCAGCTTTGTGGGAGCATGGAATGTTCAAACAGCATGAGTGGACCGGTTAGGAACTGTCAAAATATTTCCGTCAAACGATAAGGGACTAACTAGTCCTTAGATGACTCCCTGAAATCCCCTCTCTAGTGTCCTCAAATAAAGGACCACAAAGGACCTCCCAGTGTAAATCATCAACCAGCATTCTTGTAAGCTATGTTTGCTGAAGTGAAGCAGCCTCCATGCCCCATAGGCGGCCCAGCCACAGGGAACAAACCAGGCTGAGGACGAGCCTGCACACGCCCAGGCCTCTGATTCACCTTCTCTGGAGTTACACAGACTTGGGTTTGATTCCCGGTGGCACCATTTTCCTGGCTGTATAACCTTGGCAAGTCACTGGTCTCTTACCTTGCAGTGTTGTACCTGAAACAATGGGAAGGACGCTACATGTCTGTTGTGGCATCATTGTACATGATCTCAGAGCCAGGCCCACGGCAGGTGCTCTCTGCTGTCCAGAGAAAGGGGCAGAGTGAGGGCAGGACCGGTGGATTCCTGGGGAAGCCTCACAATCGCAACCATTGTAAAAAAGGCTCACAATCTCAACCATTGGAAAAAAGACTTTCCCCAAATGGTGTATTTTAGAGATTGCTCTGCACTTTGCTTCTTTCAACGAATGACAAATCATTTCAATACAGATTCCTCATTCTTGTTTTTATTCACATGCCATAAAGTTCACTCTCTTAAAGTGTACAGTTTGGTGGTTTTCGTATATTCACAAGGCTGTGCACCCATCACTACTCTAATTCCAGAACAATTTCATCAGCCCCAAAAGAAACCTCGTACCCATTAGCACTCATTCCCTATACCCTCCTACCGAGCCCCAGTACTACTTGTTTTCTGTCTCTATGGGTTTGCCTATTCTAGACATTTCATATAAATGGAATCATGTTATAGGAGGCCTTCTGTATCTGACTTCTTTCACTTACCATAATGTTTTCAAGGTTCATCCATGTTGTAGCATGGATAAAAACGTCATTCCTTTTTATGGTTGAATGATATTCGACTGTATGGATGTTATGCCACATTTTGTTTATCTAGTCATTAGTTGGTGGACATTTGGATTGTTCCTACTTTGGGACAATTATGAATAATCCTCATTCTTTTCAATGGTTGCACTGTATTCCACTGATTGGATGGAGCTTAGTTTATTTAAGCCCTTTCTACTGAAAGATGGTTCTGGTCTCTCCTGTTTTTTCGCTAACGCAGAATGTTAACTCAAAAAATGTTGTCACAACATCCTTCTAGTTTTCCATAAGAGGTAGTCAAAACTTACCCCATTTCCTGGGGAAATTATCCAACCTAAGCAAAAAGTTATATTGACAAATATGAATTGCAGCAATTTTTACAATAGCACAAAATTGGAACTACTTAAAGAGTCCCCAATAAGGAGCTATTTAGATCATTTATATTATCTGATGAAATAATATACAGTCAGTGTAAATGATAATTATGAAGGCAATATAGCAACAAGTAAATTGCTAATGATGATCTTAAAGGAAAACAATAATACAGGCCGGCCCGGTGGCTCAGGCGGTCAGAGTTCCATGCTCCTAACTCCGAAGGCTGCTGGTTCGATTCCCACGTGGGCCAGTGGGCTCTCAACCACAAGGTTGCCAGTTCAATTCCTCGAGTCCCGCAAGGGATGGTGGGGAGCGCCCCCTGAAACTAAGATTGAACATGGCACCTTGAGCTGAGCTGCCGCTGAGCTCCCAGATGGCTCAGTTGGTTGGAGCGCATCCTCTCAACCACAAGGTTGCCGGTTCAACTCCCACAAGGGATAGTGGCTGCACCCCCTGCCACTAGCAATGGCAACTGGACCTGGAGCTGAGCTGTGCCCTCCACAACTAAGACTGAAAGGACAACAACTTGAAGCTGAACGTCACCCTCCACAACTAAGATTGAAAAGACAACAACTTGACTTGGAAAAAAGTCCTGGAAGTACACACTGTTCCCCAATAAAGTCCTGTACCCCTTCCCCAATAAAATAATAATAATAATAATAATAATGATACAACACATTGCAAAATGACATAACTCGTCCACGCTGGTTCACACACTTGTAAGTGGAGCCAGAAAGCACCCCCATGCCCTCCGGCCTCGATTGGCCCATCTAAGCCACATCACCATGATCAACAGAAGTTGGGTGTCCTCTCTAAGGAGGGGCTGGGCACTCCTGCCAGCCTGCACTACTGAGCGTGCCATGAGAGGACCCACTCAGAGGAGGAAGTAGGGCTCTCCTCCCAAGTGACAAGCAGCTGTCACATTGCAACTCCTTAGAGGGTGGGTCACAGAGGGCTGTGTAACTGTGATGAGAATCACGGACCAAGGCCATCTGGGGGCCATGGAGCCAGTTGTTCATGAAGGTAATGGGTGACCTGTTGGGATGGGTACCCTCTGAACTTCCTGCGTGCCGTGCGGGGGTCTCTTGCCAGCATTTAGCATCTGGGACAAAGGGGGACTTCTTAGGGTGCTGCCTGATTCTGTACTTCCCAGAGCAGTGACTGCAAATACATTCAACTGCATCAATTGTGAATGCATTCAATTGAACCGATCGTGTGAAACTCTTTTTTTAATGTATGCTTTCTATTGTTATACAACCATTAAGAATGCACAATGTAGCAAAACCAATGATGAACATGCAACCTTTGAAATATTAATGGGAAAATGTAGCCCCAATGGAGGATATTAGTTGTATACCTGTAGTTGTGATTCTTGTGTTGGGTTCTAGCAATACACTTAGATTATACTGATTCTTTATCATAACTGTAAGTTATAATGTATAATATATATTTATTACATGCATTATATGTATATTATATATATAACGTATAATATATAGTACAATAAATACAACGTAAGCTATGTTATAATAAATAACAACTTAGATTATATGTATTATTTCTAAATATCCTAAACTTAAAATATGATAAATACATAATTTTTGTTAAATCAAAGTTTATATGCAGAAATATAAAAAGACCAATATTTTACGGTATTCTGTAAAGTGCATAGTGGCTTCCAAGTGCCCTGCTACCAAGGTCTAATCAGCTCCATGAATTGTGAAATGGTCTCTAAAATGTCCCCAATGTCAGGGAGAAGTTGGATGTGTTAAGGTCACAGCTAAGCTGCTGTAACAAAGAGACTCAAAATATAGTGGCCCAAACATCATCATTGATAAATTTCTCTCTTAAAAAGCACAACATGGAGTGGCCGGTTAGCTCAGGTGGTTGGAGCGTGGTGCTGATAACACCAAGGTTGCCGGTTCGATCCCCGCGTGGGCCACTGTGAACTGTGTGCCTTCCTTAAAAAAAAAGAGAGAGATTTTAAAAGAGCACCACAGCCAGCCTAGGTTTGTGAGGTGACTCTGCTCTGAACAGGAACCAGTTTCCCTGTGGCTCTGCCATCCCCTAGGGTGTCAGCACTTGCTTAATTAAAGCTGGGCCGCTACTCCTGGGAAAGAGAAAAGAGCCAACATTTAACATAAAGAGCTTGAGTTAGAGATGACCCAGAAAGTGTCCACATCATTTCCTTTTATATCCTATTAGTCCAACCTTTACCGCCTGGCCACATCCGGCTGCAAGGGAGGCTAGGAAACGTAGTCTCTACTCTGCCCAGGAAGAGGGAGAAGAGGGGATTGGGGGAACAAGTAGTCATCTGCTACGAAAGCTGTTTTTTAATTTTAAAAAATGTATAACAATTGAATTATATCACAATCCCATCACACAACTACTGACGTTTCTCTATGGTCCCTCCCACACTTGATATGTACATGTATTTTTTTTTTTTTTTTTTACAGGACTTTATTGGGGAACAGTGTGCACTTTCAGGACCCTTCTCCAAGTCAAGTTGTTGTCCTCTCAATCCTAGCCGTGGAGGGTTCTGTTCAGCTTCAAGTTGTTGTTCTTTCAGTCTTAGTTGTGGAGGGCGCAGCTCAGCTCCAGGTCCAGTTGCCGTTGCTAGTTGCAGGGGGCACAGCCCACCATCCCTTGCGGGATTCGAACCGGCAACCTTGTGGTTGAGAGGACAGGCTCCAACCAACTGAGCCATCCGGGATCTCAGCGGCAGCTCAGCTCAAGGTGCCGTGTTCAATTTTAGTTGCAGGGGGCACTGCCCACCATCCCTTGCAGGAGTCGAGGAATTGAACTGGCAACCTTGTGGTTGAGAGCCCGCGCTCCAACCAACAACTGAGCCATCCGGGAGGCAGCTCAGCTCAAGGTGCCGTGTTCAATCTTAGTTGCAGGGGGCAGAGCCCACCATCCCTTGTGGGACTCGAGGAATTGAACTGGCAACCTTGTGGTTGGGAGCCCACTGGCCCTTGTGGGAATCGAACCGGCAGCCTTCGGAGTTAGGAGCACGGAGCTCTAACCACCTGAGCCACCGGGCCGGCCCCTGTACATGTATTTTTACAAAATTGTAAAAATACGTGTCTGTGCAATTTACATTCTACCAGAATAAAACAATGTGATGAGAATAACACTGGATTAAAACAAGGATGCACAACTTTTCATCGGTGACATTGGCAAAGATTTTTTAAACCACAGTAGTTAACAGGAGATAATGAGGAAATAAATGGCCACTTTCAAATGTTACTAAGGAAGGTGTAAATTTGGGCAAATTTTCTGGAGGGCAATTTGGTGACAGATCTCAAAAGCTTTACAAATTTAACCCAAGGGAGAAATTCAGAGATCTGGGTACAGGTTTGTATAAAAGGCTCGCCATCAAAGCCTTATTTGTAATGCTAAAAAATGGAACCAACCTAAATATCCAACACCAGGGAATTATTTAAATGAATTATAATCCATTCATCCACACGACAGACCACTACACAGCCATGCGAATCATGCTTTTGAAGAACATTAATAATATTAAAATTCTGATAATATATTAAGTGAGAAAAGCACATTGTAAAACAGGATATACATTCTGATTCCAAATTTTTGCTTAAAATTATCCAGAGATATGAAAAGGACTTGAATATTCACCAAAATATTAACAGTGGTTCTTCTACATGAATGGTATTAGCAGTGATTTTTACTTCCTTATTTATTCTTTTCAGTGTTTTTCAAAGTTTTGCAATGAACAAATGTGACTTTTATAACAAAGCGTTATTTAAAACATTGAATTAGAGTCACAGAATCCTAACACATTAGAACAGGATTGGTCTTGGGCAACAACCCCTTCATACTCCAAATGGGGAAAGTGAGGTTCAGAGAGGGTGAGTGAGTTGCCTAAAGTAACACTGCTAGTCAAAACTGGGATTTGAATCACGGGCTTCTGTCTTCAAAGCTGGTATTCTTTTCACGATGCCACATTAGAAAGAAGGTTTCCAAAAAGAACTTGACCTGGGGCAGCCGGATGGCTCAGTTGGTTAGAGCACAAGCTCTCAACAACAAGGTTGCCGGTTCAATTCCCCGCACAGGATGGTGGGCTGCGCTCCCTGTAACTAAGATTGAAAACGGTGACTGGACTTGGAGCTGAGCTACACCCTCCACAACTAGATTGAAGGACGGGCTCCCCAATATTCCCCAATAGAAAAAACATAAATAAATAAATAACTTGACCTGACAAACTTAGTGTTGAGGTGTACACAAAACAAAATGTGCCTGGAAGTCTTTAGAGGACTTAAAATAACTTAAAACATACACACACACACACACACACACACACACACACCCCAAACTTCTCATATAACCACTGCTGATAAGGAAATACACACGGAAATATACACTGAGAACATTCATACCGATGGGAATAGGGTATGAGAATCCCATTCATTCATAAAACCCCGTTTGTTGAGCACCAGCCCTATGATATTTTCGACACACTACCGGTAGATCCTGGTAATGAATGGTGAACAGACACGACTTTTGTTTTCCCGGTGCTTACGGTACTTAAATTCTGCTAATGGTTGCTGAACATCTATTATATGCTACATGTTTTCAGGCCCCTGTCTGTGGTATTACACCAACAGCATTAACCCCGCTTAGTGGAGACAGGGCCTACCTGCTATGCACTATCCCTGGGCACTGTTTCTAATCTCATAACAACCCTATAGACAGCTATCATTAACCTCATATCACAGATGACAGAACTGAGAATCAGAGAGACTGAGTTTCCCAATGTTACACAGATGTAAAGTGGCAGAGCTGTCTTCTCTCTGCCCTTAATCCTAGGGTCCCATTCCCTACTCAGCAGCTTCACCCACCAACCAGCGTGCATCACAAAGCCTATAAAGACCTGGACTCAATGAATATGGACCTCTCCAGATTTACGGAACATACTGGGATGGGTCCCAAAATCTTCCATCCTTAATAAGATCCCCATATACTTCATATCTATGCACAAATTTAGGACCACTGCTCTAATCTGTCACCAGGAATCCTACAGTTTAATCTTCCAAGGAAGGAACTAATCCCAGGCCCCAGGCTGGAAGTATCAATCACCACATTCCACTGGGGGGCAGTATAAACCGATGTGTCTAGAGAAGCAGGACTACATTGTTGACGGGAGTGGAATCAGTGATGACATTCATTCATTCACCAAACCAACAGTGCTGCTCCCTATAATTAACTCTGCCTTTTACAAACGAAAGCTGCTTTGGAGCAATGTGGTAGATGAAAAGGCAGGGTTACAATATTTTGCAGGTTCTCCCATCAAGAGGTGGAGTCTATTTTCCCACCGCTTGATTCAGGGCTGGTCTCCCGACATGCTTTACCAAGAAAACATGGTAAAAGTGACTTATGGGGTTCTGAAGCCTAGAACTCAAGTCCTCGTTGTTTCTACCTCTGCCCTCTAGGAAGCCTTCTGCCATCAAGCACAGAAGCCTGGTTGAAAGACCATGTAGAGAGGCCCAGCTGCCCCTCCGGAGGCCCCAAGCGTGTGGAGGAGGCCATCTTAGACCATGGCAGGACCAGCCACCAGCTGACTACAGCTGCCTAGGTGAGCCCAGGTGAGCCCAGCAGACCTAGTCAACACACTAAATTGTGAGAAATAATAAAGTGTGGTTTTAAACCACTAAGTTTCAGAGTAGAATATTAGACAATAGGTAACTGATAGAAGCAGCAATGCACAGGGCGGTATTCATTTACCTAAGAATTATTTACTGAGTGCCCACTGTACCAAGTATTATATATCTCAGATGTTGGGGATTTGTACCTGTTGGACAAGATAGGAGAAGGCCCAGCCTCATATGGGAGCAGACAATAAATGAGTAAACCGATATGTAATTTCATATGGAGACAAGTGCTATGAAGAAAAAACAGCAAATAAGTTCAAAAGTGACTGAGGTTCAACATGGATGATTTGAGGATAGAGTGGTCATGGAAATCTCTAGAAAGGTGAAACTTGAGGATAGTCCTGAATAATGAGAGGAAAAAGACCTGTGGAGATCTGGGAGAAGTGTGTTCCAAGAAAATGGAACAGTCAGTACAAAGACCCCAAAGCAGGAAAAATCTCAGTACACTCGGAATACGGTCTGGAGGGCAGTGGGATTTGTTTAATGCTAATATGTATTAATTTAACATAACATTGTAGCTCATTTAGAATGCTGTATATTGCAGTTTTCCCATCCCTCAGAACAAGGTAATGTCAGTCACCCAGTCGCTAAACACTAACTCTAATGGATATAGTCCTAAAGTACTTGTCGAAATATGTTTAAAAGTTATTTTTCTGGATTTTGAATCAGCAAACCCTTTTCTACTTTTCTGTAGTTCTTATTGTCTTTAGTGTTCTCTTCCAATGTTCAAAACCTGATGTTCAGATGTAGACTACCTTTCCAATAAGATTAGATGGTTTTAAATCAGATCAAATAAACTGTGGGGTCCCTAATAAGACAATAAACTAACATTGGGTTCTTTCTCAAAATTTGTGCTGGAGAAATTATCGAAGTGAAATGGAAGGATGAAGTTAAAGAGCTTGCAAAACAAAATATTAGGAGAGGCTCTGGGGAGCAGAAGTCTCTGTGGAATTGGCGTGTTCCTGGGAGCGGGATGGGGGTACTGGCAGCCTGGGGGAAACATTGATGGAAGGAGCAGAGAAGGGAGCGGCTCGAGGAAAGGCCTGAAGGTCAGCTACTGCCCGCCCAGTGTCGTCTTGGGATAAGCACTGCCTTCCCCTTCCCATTAGAGACCAGCATCACGGGCAGGCCACGTGTGTCAGCCAAGCACAAAAGCAAAAAGCCCCAGTGAGAAGAAAGGTAAAATGGAGCTAGAGATTCCACCCCAGAGAGATGGCTCCTCCCAGGCTGCTGTTTACTATGAATTTATCCCTAGGCAGAGGATTAATCGCACCTTTCCAGGTGGGATTAAACCAGAGGAAACAGGAGTGACTGTGGGTGCTGGGTTCCATGACCTTAAACCCAGTGGGAAGGACACAGATGGAGCCTGGTCCTCAACCCTTCCCCCAAATACTGCTCCCCAGAGGAGCTGATAGCCCAAGGGAACATGAGCTCGCAGACCCAACTAATTAGCCACCTGAGGAGCCCAACCACATAAAAGGAGGACAAACATCTACCATCAGAAGCAAAATGACTGGGAGAGGCTGGCCAAGGACATGCATGGTAAATACACTTAGAAGAACAAGGCACTTCAAAATAGAAGGCAAGAACAGGAAATCGCTGGCGGCCAGATGGCGCCATTGGTTAGAGCGCAAGCTCTTAACACCAAGGTTGCTGGTTCGAGTCCCACATGGACCAGTGAGCTGTGCCTTCCACAGCTAGGTTGAAAAACAACAATTTCACATTCTGGAAAAACATACAGTTCCCCAATTTAAAAAAAAACAACAAAAAACAGAAAGAACAGGAAGTCATTTTATAACTTCAGTGATGTACAATTTAACACACAGGCTGCACATATTGAGTGTTCAATTTGATAAGTTTTGACATAAGTATCCGTTTGTGAAACCATCACTATCAAGACAGTGAGCACCTCCATCACCAAAGGTTCCTCCAGCCCCTCTAAGCCATCCTTCCCTCCCCCTCCATCCCAAACAACTACTTTCTGTCACTAAAGTTTCGTTTTAGACAGAGAATTTTGTGTAAATAGAATCATATCGCTTGCATTCTTTTGTAAATGACTTATTTCACTCAGCGTAATGATTTTTGAAGTCCATCCATGTGACTATGTGTGTTGCTAGTTTTGCCTTCTTAGGACTGAGTAGTATCCTATCATATGGATAGACTGCAATTTTGCTTATCCATTTACTGATAGTAAAATACTTTGGTTAGGATGCTCCCTAAACTTTTGTGCAATCAGAATTCAGCTCTTTTAAATCACTTTTTGAGTCCAAACTATCAATGTCTGTGACTTTCAATGTATCGTCTGTGCTATCAAGAACACTGCTTATGCAGCCTTTCTTTAAAAAAAAAAAAAAAAGTTATAAAAGAAGTAAATGCCTTTACTGCGGAGTTCTATAGCCAGCTTTGCAATTAACCACTCCCACAAGGCTGTGCAACCATCACCATTATTTGTTTCCAAAACTTTTCATTACCCTGAACAGAAACTCTGTATCCGTTAAGCAATAACTCCCCCCCTTTCTGGCCCCCATCCAGCCCCTGGGAATCTCTAATCTTTCTGTCTCTATGCATTTGCCTATTCTAGGTACTTCACATAAGTAAAATCATTCAATAGCTGTCCTTTTGTGTCTGGTTTCTCTTACCCAGCATGCTCTGAGGTTCATACATGATATAGCATGTTAGGACTTCATTCATTTTTATGTATGGCTGAATAAATATCCCACTGTATGTATATACCACTTTTTGTCATATATTCATCTGTCGATGGACACTAGGGTTGTTTCCACCTTGTCAATAAATGGTGCTGTGACCACTGGCATACAAGTACCTGTGTGAGTCTCTGCCTTCAGTTCTTTTGGGTATATACCTGGGAGTGGAATTGCTGAGTCATATGGTAATTCGATGTTTAACTTTTTGAGGAATCATCAGTGTTTTCCATAGAAGCTGTACCATTTCACATTCCCACCAGCAATGTCTGAGGATTCCAGTTTCTCCACATGCTTGCCAACACTTATTTCTTATCTTGTTGATACTAGCCATCCTAATATGAGGCAGAGTCTCATTTTAATTTGGTGTTTTCATTGCCTACATATCACTCTGCTCCCTTGTAGCCCTCTGTTTCTTTTAATAACTTTGTATGGAATTTGGCCTTGATACTTTTCTATTGTTTATTCTCATGTGAAATTATTTTTCCTGATGCTTTGGCATACGGCTATGTTCAGGAAAGATTTCCAACCTTCACAGAGCCCCCTCTTCTGTTTTTGTGTGGTTTAAAATTAAGGCAGTTTGCTCTCTGGGACTTCCTGCCTCTGTCCTTACCCCTTCCTGGGCCTGGTCCATCTCTTTCCTTGCTTCAAATTCTGGTAGTGTCTTACGTGTTCCTATATTGATTATAAAGACCTCCATGAGTAACAGCCTCTCTCTCTCTCTCTCTCTCTCTCTCTCTCTCTCTCTCTCTCTCTCTCCTCTGTCCAGCTTGATTCTGATTTTAGTCCTAGTTTTCCCTAGTGTGGAGCCCTTGCAGAAGACAGCAGGTCAGTGTCATGAGCCTACACGAGCTGCCCTGCTCCAGCCTTCAGGTATTCTCACCAGCAGCCCTCGCACTCACCCACTGCTGGAGAAGACAAAAGCTCTCCCAGTTTCAGCTGACATTTTCAGACTGGCTGCCCAAGTCTTCAGTGATCACCTGTTGCCTATTTTGAGTTCTCCTGTTTTCAGGTCCATCATCTACATCAGGGGTGTCCAAATTTTTTTCAACGTTTTTCACCAAGGGCCATATGCGGTAAAATACATAAACAGCCGGGCCACTCACTCGAGGTGAAGTACGTATTGCCTCACCTGGTTTATTTAAGTAAACTAAATATATTTTTGGAATGTGCTGCGGGCCAATTAACAATGGATCATAGGCGGCAGTTGGCCCGCGGGCCACAATTTGGACACCCCTGAATTCTACATATTAATTCCTTCCTTTTTTCCTTTTCCTCTTATATAAAGCTGTTCTTGAAGAAGTTTTTGATTTGTCCCAGTTGCTTATATTTTGGGGCTCATGGGGTTACCTTGTGAACTACTTTTGTTGTAAGTATTGTGTTTTCTTGGTTTTACTATTTAGTTGCTATTTTTATATAGCGATTCAGAGAGATTGAAGAACTATGTTGCTACCACCAATAACCTGCTCCCTTTGTGTGGAATTTCAGTTGTTTAACGATTTTATCTTCAAATTCTGATAGTGCCTTATATGTTCCTATATTGACTATAAAACTCAGGAGTAATACAATCCAGATAACCACATATATCCTACAGCCAGCTAACAAAGGCTGGCAATGTACAGAATGTCTGCATTTAACTTTTATTTATTTAAGTGTGTTTCTCCAGGACCCATCAGTTCCAAGTCAAGTAGATGTTTCAGTCTAGTTGTGGAGGGCGCAGCTCACAGTGGCCCATGTGGGGATCGAACCGGCAACCTTGTTGTTAAGAGCACCGCGCTCTAACCAACTGAGCTAACCGGCTGCTCCCAGAATGTCTGCATTTAGAATCCTCCTCTTAGCTTGGAAACTTTATGGAAGGTTACTTTCTCTGGGAAACCTTGATTTTCACCCCTAAGTAGAACTTCTCCCTTCATTACAGCTCTTGGGTTTTTGTACGTGTACTACCACAGGGAACCGTGAGCTCCCAGAAGCAGAACCACACACAATTCACCTCTGTATCCCCAGGCCCTACCACAATGCCTGGTACACAGCAGGGGCCTAATATTTCCTGAAAGAATGAACTTTATCTATAAGATGCCTGCTGCTCTATTACATAACAATTTTAATTATTCTTAAAAATAATTTATGCTCACTGTAGAAAAATTAGAAAATGCACACAAAAAAAGCATGTAAAAATATTTAGCTATTATCTTATCCCTAAGAGAGAACCACTATTACCCTTTTGGTGTATTTCATTTTATTCCTATATATATTTAAACCATTTACTTTGAATCATGCTGTATGCCATTTTTAATCCTGTTTTCCACTTATGTTTCTGCATTTGCCCATGTGTTATTCTTCATAGCATTATTTAAAGCTGTGTATTAGTCCAGTGTATGACCACAGAAATTTTAGTACAAAAATAAAGGCGTTTCTAAAACAACAAAGACGAGTTTACACAGACTGTCGGATGTTCTGCCATGATGTGCCCTATAATAACTGGAAATAAAGTAGAAGACAACTTCCGTTTTAGAACACAGTCAGAGGGGCTGTAACCTTAAGTGCAAGAAAGTCCTTAGTATAATTAATGTATTCAACAGCAACAAAATTCGGCCTAACTCATTGCCAGACGTTATTCCCCCAAATTCCACTAGGTGGCAGGAGGGGTTCGATAACAGCAGTGGTTCTCACCCATACTGGGCATCCTAACCACCTGCCAGACTGCTTGCAGTCCCAGAGCTTCTGATTCTTTAGGCCTGGGGTGGGGCCCAATAACTTGCATTTCTACCAGGTTGCTGGAAGATGCTGATGTGTGGGAGGGAAACCACACTTTAATAACACTGGATTACAGGAATCAGTGCAGACTAAGCCAGGGCCATTCACCCATACATCCATCCCACCTCTCCTTCAGTTTACTTTGTAACAGTTGTAGGCAATGTGGGCACAGAGAACAAGACACAATTCCTGCCCTCCAGACATAGTCTTGTGGGGGAGAAAAAAGAAATGAAGAAAATAACAGTGTTTTCTAACACTTTTGTCAGCTTAGGGCTGACCCACAGCTTTCATAAGTGTTTTTGTTTTTTCTGATTCCCTCCCAAATAGAGTTCAAGCTTTTGCCCTTAAAGCTTGAATGAGCTACTGGCTCCAGAGTAGCCGACCATGGCGAAATCTGCCCAACTAACAAACAGGAATGTTTGCTCTTCGGTGAAACTCTCACAGATGGAAAATCTCCTCTCTGAACTCACAGAGGCCTGAGATACAAAAATACATGTGACACTCCTGTCCCTGACTCCGCATAAAACAAAACACTAGGATGAGTATGTTCTTGGAGTCAGCATTTGGTTGTCTTCTGGATTAATCCCTCATTTAAATTTCAACACATGGTTAATTTGGGGGGAAAAAGCTTTTGATTCACAATTGCCCATATTTCCCTTTAAATATTATTGATCACCTGTGGTCCATCTTCATTAGGAAAAGTTAAAATTAAAAATACAGTTTTCATATATATATATACCCAGTCCTGTTGGCCAGCTGTCTTCTGAACCGCTGGGTTGTACCAGATCTACTTGACCAGGCAATGCATGGTTTGGGACACATCACGCTCATTACGGGATTGCAAACAGCAATGATTGACGGGTTTGCTTGACACTAATCCTTTCTATGTCATGAAAGAAGATGTCAATGCCTGCCTTGTGTTGAATTATTATAGCCCAACTAGTGGTGCCTAGATGAGTGAAATTTTATTTGTGACTATAATTCATCTCGAACAATGTTTTCCAAGTATTTGAAAATATAATAAAAATAAATGAGTAAAAGATGAAGACAGAATTCAAAAGAAATACAAATAAGCATACATACACATATCTGTCTTCACATGTTAAAGAAATGTCAATTAAGCAACCTGGAGGTACCGTCTTTATACCTACTCAACTGGCAAACATGTTTACAATAACTGCTCAAAATTAATGTTGTGTTGAAACATGCTCACTCCAACCAGCCAGGGGACATAAATCCCTTTCACCCGTTTGGAAAACCACATCATAAATACAAAGCGAATGCCATCAAGTGTTTCTTCCTAGACACAGAGGAGATTTCTGGGAGCCAGAAATGTTCTTTCCTGACTTGGGCAGTGCTTAGCTTGGTATTCACTTTATAACTATTCAGTAAACTGTGTGTGTTTTATGTGCTCTCCTGTGTCTGTAACCAAAAATGTTAGGAAAAGAGTTCCTTGACTTTTACCAGTAAGTAAAACTTGTTGCAAGGAAATACGAGCACAGAGGTCCTCCGTGGCATTACCTAAAAAGCAAAACTGGAAACTACCTAATTATCCACCAAAACAGGAATGGTTTAGCAAATTATAGTAAAAAGGAATATTACAGAGTACTGTGGTAATTACAAAGTCTTAAAGCACGTTTCGGACAGCACCATACAGAACGAGGAATTGCATCACATAAATCTACACACGTGTGCCTAAGGATTAGAAGTGAATATTAAAAATCACTATGATAAAGGAACTCTGGGTAATTTTCTCCATCAGTTGGTATTATTGTCAGATTATCTTTACCACAAAGAGAACAGAACATGTGGTTAAAATGCAAAGGTCGGGAACATTCCATTCCACTGGCAAGGACTATCCATGTCTAATCCCATAGCGATCATCACACATTCTGTCCCAATGTGCTCAGGACACTTTAGAATTCGTAGGATATGGCTGACCAAGGTGTGTGTAATTGGTCTCATTTTGCCTCAATGCTCCAATATCCTCAAAGTTCTTTTTCCTCCACAACACACAGCCTCTAAGATAACCCATGGAATTTATTAAAATATCTTCTCAAGAACTTACTGGCCATCATGTAAGAACTCAGTCTTACAATATTGCTGGGGAGACAAAGTAGTCACCCAGATTGTGAAAAATTTATGCAACCAGGGTGGAAGTTAATGGTTTGCCAACTACAAAAGGTACTACATGATGCACTGCCAAATAAATTGCACAACTAACTACCCTGGACCGAAACACTGAGTCAGGTGAGTGGGGGATGGTAGTCAGCAGAGGCTTTAAAGATAGTGGGAGGTCAGTGGGTCCTACACACTGGCCCTGGGACAGATGGAGAGGCACAGAGAGGGCTTTCCTATGAGGACAGGGAAAGAGCCAAAGTGCGAAGGAAGGAAAAGAACAATAACTGTTCGGAGAGCTGAGCTGGGGCTCGACTATGTTAGGTTAATACATCTAGACACCTCCTGCTGATCATGGGGAGTCATCAAGGTTGTTTGAACAGAGGATACACGTGCTCAAAGAATTAGGGAGAAGCCCTGGAAGCAGACCATAAGACGGCTCGAAAGGTGCTCACAAGTGGTGAACGGGGAAGGGAGCAGGCCCGGTATGAAGAGACTTGAAAGAGATGGGAAGGGAAACAAGGACAGGCAGGAGAAATCCAGGACCGTGAAGGCTAAAAATCAGAGCCCCAGCCTCAACCTCACCACTTATTACTCCTCTAAGCACTTAGCCAGTTTTCCCAGCCTCGGCTTTCTCATCTGTAGAGGAGGAATGACAATCCGCCCTGTAAAGGTGCTGCTGGGGATCAAAGGTACAGGATGACAAGGAGTCCCACAGACTTCCACTGAGAAGAATGAACCAAGCCAGGCCTGTGCTGAGCAGAGAGGAAGCTGAGTCTGAGGTCTTGACCTGCGTAACGGAACTTGTTTCCCCATTTGCATCTATCTACTACTCGTGAAAGTCGCCCAAATTCCTTCCTTGCATTTTACTTTTAAATGTATTGTTTTCCCTGTTGGATCTCATTCAAAAATCGTTATATTGTTGGGCTTATATTCTAGTACATGCAGAAAAAGAACAGAGCTACTTTAGATCACACGAGGGGCAGTTCCATTTTCTAAAAACACAGTCACGTTTGAAAAGTCCCCTCTGAACTGGCTGGGGATAAAAAAAGCAAGAAAATAGTCTTGACTACAGAATGTATTTTGAAGGAAATGCTGCTTTATTACTTTCAAGTACAAACAATAATTTGGGCGTGGTTAACCGAATGTTGCCTAATCAAAGGAACCTGCTTTAATGTATAGATATCAATTACTTATAGATAGCATGATCACTCATGGGTAAAAGAAAGCTTCTTATAATGCAGAAAAACGTCTCATCTTTCGGAGACATCTTGCCCCACAATCATTCCACTATTTGCTTAAGCAATCCGTTCTCCCCATGCCCCACAGACAGTTCAAACATAAACATCACCTCACTCCCCCTAGGTCACAACACACATCAAATTAGTGAAAAACATGAGTTGATGAATTCGACCACATTGCTATAGATGTTGGATTGGTGAGACCAGCCTTTTTCAAACTGAGCATTCTCATCAAGAGTACTCAGTCTAAATTACTGAAATATGTCTGTTCACTATGTGAGTTTTTATCATCTGAATTAATCATTCTCCAGGCTTAAATACGCAAAACACTTTTTTTTTTTTTTTAATTTGAGTACATTCATGAAGAGAAGTAGCTGGCTTCTTTAAACCATGATAATTAAGTGGGTTTACCCGGATCAGGATTGTAGCACTAACTGTAACCAACTAAACCATTCTAGGGAAGACTGGAAACACTGAAACAACTTGACAGCAAAACACCTTTTTGCACTGAGCACGATCATTCGGTCTGATTCGGCTGATGGGAGTGGTACGACTATCCAGTAATCCACGTGAGGATTTATCCTGAAAGAACTTCACTTTCCTAGAGTAGGCATGGGGAACCTCTGACCAGACACTGCCAAAGATGGCGAGTGGGCAATCTGTCAAGAATGCTGCTGACCTGTTCTTCTCATCAGACAGTCCATCTAGGGACTGAGTAATTCTCAGTAGTACCTTGGTTGTCTTAGAAATCTTGGCAAGTGCCAGCATAATCAGATATGAAACCTTGTCAACGGGACAGACCTAAAGGGCTTGTCCCCTGTCCTGACAACTCCGTGTCCCTAAAGGCAGAGGTCACAGTGACAGTGTGCCCTGGCCCAGGCTGCCTCCTGGAGTGCGATCTGATTCTGCACACTTCCCTACAGAGAAAGGCCTGCAAGAGGCCCAGAGGAGGCATGGAAAGCTCAAGAGTGATGGTGGGAAGACTCACCCCATGGCTCCCAAGCCCACACACACAATCACAGCCTCAAGCTGCTGGCTGCGTTTGGCCAAAGCAACTGGTTGCGTTTGGCCAAAGCAATGTGTAAAGCCAGACTCTACTATCCTTAGCTACTTCTGTTTGGTCCAAATGCCTCTCACAGAAACAACTTCTTCACATCTAAAATAATACTGTTTCCAAAAGTATTTTTTTCTCCCTAAGATATTTTAGAGATACAGAGCAGTAATCATTCTCTCCAGAGCAAATGCTAGAATAATTACAATCCTTATTCACACTTCACACTAAGTGTTTTCAATGGCCAGAACAGAGTAACTTTTAAACTATGAAAAATGAAGTGCAAACCTTAAAATTTCATAGCAACCTTCCACACCTTCCTCTCATGAAAAGCTCTCCAAACAAGTGAACCTCCCTGCGGAGCTTTAAGGTTGAGGCCCTCCGTGGAAGAGGTCTATTTCTCTGATAGGTCTGGAAGCCAGTTTTGGTATCATTGACTACTTCAAATAATGGGGCTGGAGGAAACTAGCTTGCTCTGGAATGGGAACAAAATATGCTGAAAACCTCACACTCACTCAGCTCTCCTGGACCCTCGCGCCTGAGCTGACAGAAAACCTTCACTGCCACCAGACCCGTGTCACTCAAGAAATCCAACGTGGTAAAGGATGGAGCCTGTCTGCTCATGACTCGAGAATTTTTCAGGAGCGAGAATGTTCACAGAAGAGACAGAGGGAATTCCCTTGCCCCCAGCTAATGAGGTGGACGTCAGCACGTACTGAAGACAGCCTCTCACTCAGAGAAACGGGACTCTCGCCGACTCCCCACTTCCATTTTTTAAAAAGGATGAGTTAGTTTTCCATTTGTATAAAAGCTGGCAGTAGTATGACTAAATCTAGCATCCATAAAGCAACTGAATAAAATGCTCAGGCGAAAAAAAGGCCTCTGAGGAGGAAGTGAGGTTAGGAGTCCACCACCTGCCTCGAGGACGCTGTCAAGATCAGCAGCTCTCAGCGCCACCCTGATGATAAACCCGGTACTCACCACTGTGCCACTGAAATCTGAAGTGGCACATACCGTGCACGTTTCACATTTGTCGTTTTCCAAAACACTTTCCCATAAAGGACTGTTATTATAATTACTTGCTCTTTGAAGCTACTGGGTATATCTCAAAGTGCGGTGAGAGGAGGGGTGGTCATTAAATCAGTAATCTGTTATTTGTGCAGGCTGGATGAGAAGGAAAAAGTCATTTACGCTCACTGCCCAAAGTCTCCTGCAAAACAGATTCCAGCTGCAATTCTGGTTCCATTTCTTGGAGGACCAAGGAGAGCTCATGTACAAAACTCAGTATGAGATGGATTGGGGGGCGGAGAAAGATAATGTTCTTTTACCTAATTCCCTTAGAGTCTCAACATGGATATTAACTAAACCTGTCCTTGAAACCGACCATCAATTTTCCAAAACGGTCCCTCCAGGGCAGCCAGCGGTCCATTGTCAGGCTCTGGCTAATGCAGATTCTGAGAGAGCTGTCTCCCCACTGTAGTTTACATCATTCTCAGCTCTGCCAGGAACCCTTTTTCCCACCTAAAATGGATATGCTTTATACTACAGTCAGCAAGAAGAATGAGTAACTCACATTCCCAGGCAGAGGCTCTCACTGAGTTGCTAGTTCTTACGTTCATCTTCCTGATCTTCCTGTCGATGACTGAAATACGCATATGCCCCCCTCACTCTCCTGTAACACAATGGGAAATGGTTGAGTTTTTCCTACCTCTTGCTCCCTTTACTCTTTCTAATGTTTGCGCCAGTTATGTTAAAACATTTCCAGTGCTGAATCACAGCATTCTTTAGCTTTACAGGAATACACACTGGCAGCCCAGAGACATGATTTATTTAGCCCACCGTATTTTAAATTATCTTCAATTAGTTATCAACATTTTTAAAATTAGGGAATTTCAAACACAATTCTAGATTTCTACTTCCTCCTAAAAAATCAGAAGACCTGCCAACATCGGGCTTGTTTCTGCCTAACACTTAGAGTTGAGTCAACTGGCCTCATAAGCTTTCTGTGGTTCAGCACATCCTACCCAGCATGCTTCACTCACTTATGTTATTTGCATGGCTCCCCTGGGCATTTGAGTTTATGAACCCTAATCTAGGGCAATTTCTTCATTTTAAAGATGAAGGAAATGAGGGCCCAGGGATAGAAAATTAACTTGCCTGAGAACACACATCAAGTTAGAGGCAAAGGAGGAAGAAAAGTCAGGGTCAGGTATCTTTCCAACATAGCGCATTTTCCTCTCTACAGAACCACAAGTCCTGTCAGCATTTCTCTCACCAATTATTTACATTTTCTCAGTAGAGTATGTTATATTTTCTATATTATCCTTGATCCGTCCGTTTGGTATATTTGATTTCTTTAGGTAACAACTTTGTATCAGTGATTTCATTTATGTATTATCTCTAACCCCAAGGAAACAATGAATCAGGAATCAGACCAAACTGAAATACCAACTGTTGTATACCTCAGCAGATGCAGGACCAGAAAGAATCATCTCAGAAATCACTTAGCTTAACAACGAGCTAGCCAGCCAGGAAAATGGGGCCCAGACAAGTGATATGCCTGAGGCTGTAGGTTTCCTAGGGAACTGAGCCAGTCTTCAATCTTCCACCTCAGTGCTCTAATCTACCATGTCACCTCTGGGCAGTCACCTAGGCTGTGAGGGACCTAGGACCAGCTTGCTCCTGATGGAAACCAAAACTGCAGAACTCCCTCACATCTCAGACACAGCCAAACTGGACTCTGTGAGAACCGGAGTTTAGAACGCATTACAAACAACTCATTTATAGCATTGGATTTGTACTGGAAGACAGATTTTCTTTAGAGCTGATATTTGGTGGTGAGTTTATGAATGTCACAGGACTTGGTGGTCTCAGTAACAGTGGCTGTTATAAAAGCTAAACCTCATGGGAGACAAGCTGCTATAAAACAACATAGCACCTTTGCTTCAACTTCAAAAGAAAAAAAGGCAATTGTAAAAAGCTTTAATAGACAACGTGTTTTTATAGGCAACCAATTAGCAGATTAATGAACCACTTAAATTTCTTTACTTAAAACCAGTACTCAACAAAGATGAACCCGAAATGCATCCTCTTATACCGACCAACATAACTAAATACAAATGAAGTCGATGGTGTACCCCATTAGCATGCTGCGTTGTGTGTCTATAAAACGAGCCCTCCCCCACCCCAGCCCTGACCCCCTGGCAAACATAGATAAATGATTGTGCACTGCGTGATGATACCATTAGGCGAGAACTTTGGTTCATGCAGTCGGCTGCCAGAGAGGTTGCACTCAAAGCCTGCAGCCCTGGCACCCAAAGTCAGTGATGGCGGCGGCTCGTGGCGTCAGCCGTGCTCCTTCCACAACACCAGGTGAATACTGTGGTCAGGCATGCTGGTGGCAAAGACCAAGCCCGCGTCATTGTGCCCGTCCAGTCCATTGAGCCAGGACACTTCGCCTGCCAGGAAGCTTGAGCCTCTCTTGGATTTCCTGTACTCTGGCAGGGGCCAGCGGCTAATCAAGCTCTCTGTCCGCAAGTCCATGATATACAGGTAGCGGTTGTCAAACAGCAGGGCAAAGACATCTCCAAAGCCAAGCAAGGCCAAGTTTGCTATCTCAGGAGTCTTGATGACCCTACAAGGTTGAGAGTTAGGAAACGTGAACCAGGAGGCAACTTTGCTTTTGTTTCTGCTACTGTAATCTTTTCAAATCAAAGTTTCTGATAAAAAGGAAAATATGAAGACAAAAAGCTCAGTGTGCTTTTAAAGGGGGGCCGGGGGGAGGGAGAAGCCTTCATCATGACATGATAACACAGGCATGTAAGGAGAAAGGCGGTACTTGTTAAACATTTATAAAAGCACAAAATGCCCATCCAAGCTGGAAAGGATCTTACAGATTATCTCATTTAATACTCTCATTTCTCGGATGTAAAAACTGAAGTCCAGCCAGGGTAAATAATTCGGCTAAGGACTCACAACTAGTCAGTTCCCAGTTAGAACTAGAATATAAGACGCAAGTGTTATCACCGGGTAAGAAGATTTGTTCCTCAAACCCTGGAATGCGGGCCTAGGGGCCCTTCTGAAGCCTGGAACAAAGACTGACAAACAAGAGCCTGACGTGCTACCCTCATCAGCAGGCAGCCAGCACACAGGCTCCGCCCTACAACAGCAGAGGCCGAAAATACTCATAGCTGCGCAAATAATTCAGGATTTATTAATAATAGATTCGTAAGAAGTTTTTAGAGAAAACTGGGGGAGTTGGAAGGACAGCCTTAACCTTCGCAGGTTGGCAGTTCCCAAAACATCAATGACAAAGGTACAAAATGGGAGAGACTTAGCTAAACAGCAGCAAAAATAGAAAAAAGAAAACTTAAGTCTCTGTTGTCCACACAGTTAGTGAGGTAAAAGGTTGACAAGCAAAGTTGATGTCTCCTTTGGAGGCATCACAAAGAGCTATTAGGTTGGTGCAAAAGTAACTGCAGTTTTTGCAATTATTTTTAACCTTTTAAACCACAATAATTTTTGCACCAACCTAATACAAGACAAGGGACATACAAATTCTGCTCTGTGACAATAAGTTTAGGGCCCATGAGAGGCCAGTTAGCCTATATTTTAACAAGGACACTACTAAATACATACATACATAAAGTGTATGTCCAAGAGGTTAACCTGAATGGCAGGGCCTGGTAAGCAGGACGAGAAACAGCTGAAGGACATCAGCGAAGAGGGGAGAAAAACAACTGGCAGGGACAGGGACACTATACGTGACCATCAGCTTAAAACAGTGAAGGACATTTGAGGCCAGACAGTACAAGCTCCAGGAGAGGGACCTCGAGTCCAACGGAAAGGAGTTACACAGAAGCAGACCTCAGCCTGATGTTAGGAAGGAAGGGGATTTGGTAGTGAAGACGACCTGTTGTTCCTCAGCACTCAGCCTGCCCCAAACTGAACTCATCAGCCAAACCTGTTTGCCTTCTTTATTTCCTGGGTTGCTCACCCACCCAGCCGCTCAAGCTAGGAAACATGGCAACCACCCAACTCTCATCTTGACTCAGACCATAAATGTAACCACCAAGATCTATTGATTTTACCTCCTGAATTTTCCTCTAATGTGTTCACTACTGTCTGAATCGCCACAACTCTGATCCAAAACATCATCTTTCGCCTGCACTACTGCCAAGTTTTCAATTGGTCCCCACACATCCACTCTTGGCCCCTTTCAATCTGTTAATCTCAGACTAAAATCTAATCCTATTATCACCTCATTTAAACCTTTCTATGGCTTTCTATTGACTTCATATCTCTATCCACACTGGCCTTCTTTCAGTTCCTCAGATACACCAGGCTCTTTCAGTCTCAAGGCCTCTGAACAGACCGGTCTCTCAGTCTGCAATGCTCCTCACTCCTCACTGTGTATCTATCCCCAGCATTGAGCTAATGCATATACTCAACCTTTAGAGCTCAGCCCAAACCTCTTCCTCACAGCAGCTTTCCTTTACTCCTCAAACTAAGTGGGATCCAAGTACCCCATACTACGTTGCTTTTATCCCAACCATTTAAAAGACCTGTATGTAATTTGCTATTTAATGTCAGTGTTCCCTCCTGCTGGCTAGTGATTTCCACCAGTGTGCTAAATACTTCTGCTGGTTCCCAGGGTGCATCACAATGCCTAACATACAGCTAGCTGCTCGGTAAGTATCTGCTAATGAACAGAGCAGTGGGGCAATGAACATGGGCAAATAAAAATCCCTACAAAAGAGATCTAAAGGAAACTGGGGAAAACAACAATGAAGTCTAGTATGCCCCACATCGTCAGTGCAAAGCAGGAAATAACCAGAAACTTAGAACTGGGTTGGTTAGGGTAGGGAACAGGACTTCAGCTCGGTAAAGATGAGCTGACTCCAAAGACTGAAGCACGAGTATGTTGCAGGATAGAATACAGATTTTGACAGGATCACAGCCCCTTTTGGTTCCTTCAGATAATTGTAGAAAGACATCCCTGCACTGCAGTCTGGGCTGTTGACCCTAAATAAGCCTGCCTGCTGTACTGAGATAACCTAGCTCAAAAGATTGCGTCATATCTTAGATGTATGGAGCAACACACGGCCATTTGTACTTTTTGCTTCTTTTCAATTAGCTTCAAAACTCAAGTAGCCCTACCTAGTCCTAGCAACTTTGTAGTAAGATTTCAAAAGAAGTTGGTTTATTTGTGTTTGGGATAAATCATCTCCTTTTCAAAGAAAAATCTGAACCTAGACCTTCCTAGCAGCCAACAATCTTGTAGGTTTATTGCTTAAAGCTTGTAGATCCAAATACTCAAAACTAACAGAACTTTCATCTGGGACACTGGACTCTCTGGACTCTATATTCTGAGTAAGAAGCATGCCTGAGAAAGGTAGATGCAGGATCAAATTAAAACCTTTAGAGACTCTAATCATTAAAAAGATTATGAAACCTCTATTCTGCTTTGTCTTTGTACCCCTCCCTCCCAAATTTTAATTCAAAACAAAAATAGCACAAACTGTAAAATATCTGATTTCCCATGGTGATTACATGGATTTTTTTCTTTGCAAAATATCAAGTTCTTTCAAAAGTTCCTTTTCTCTGGCTTGCTGGTACCTTAAGCATATCCTTGCTGTATGATCCAGCCACGGATGGATGGATGGACGGACGGATGGGTAGGTGGGTGGGTACATGCTGGACTAAAGTGAGCTGTGGGATGTTGGGTAAGGCCCCTACACTCTCTCAGCTTCCGTTTCCCCATCTATAAGATGAAGAGCTTGGACTAATGCTTTCCAGAATCTGTTCTGGTCTTTTTTTCTGCAAGCATAGATAGCTTGGAAACCTAACTGGTTACAAATGTAGGTCTGACTCCAGGGAGACATAAGTGGGGTTGTAACTTTATGAGCAGAGAGACAGGGTTCACCAAAGTCCTGTAGGCTAGTACGAACAGATCCCACACAGGAGGACCTCTAACAGTCATGCATAAAACCAGTGACGAGAACGTTCAATTTTCTGGAACCCCCAAGTCAGCGTTTCCTGAACATGCTGTGGAACACACTAATTCTGTGTTCCTCAAAAAAAGAGCTTTGTGCACAGTAAGTGTGAGGTACAGTAGGTTGAACAAATTCGAACAGGTTTCTTTATGTAGCGCTTCTCAGAGGTATTAGTAATAAAGATCTGCCAGGTCCTGTGCTAGGTCCTCATTTATAGGCATTTCATTTAATCTTCACTTTACAGGTGAAAAAACAGGCACAGAGAGGTTAAGAAACTTACATAATGTCACACAGCTCGTAAGAGATGGCACTAGGTCTTAAATTAAGGTTTGTTTATCACCAAAGTCAGTTCTCTTAATCACCTTATGGTTCTGGTTTTCATCAGCCTCCAATGTACCAACACATACTGTCAATCTATAAGGGGGATCTACAGTATGCAGTGAATCACAAAATTATTTGTCCACGGATGGACCTTTTCTTGTTTATTTCTCCAGAGAGAAACCCTGCAAGCCTATTTTTCTCTAAATACCTCTGTCTTTCTACTAGTCAACAGAAGGCTACTCGATGCCTCAATGCAGAATTTCAACTGACTAGGAAATAGAACTTAAAATATTAGAACTAGAGGAGATCTGAAAGCTCTTTTCATCCAAGCCCCTCCTTTTTCCAGAAAACCATGTTAAATTCTGAAAGGGGAAGTGACTCAGAGTAAGGGAAGGAATTAGATCCTCGATCTTCTAGGTTCAAGCATATAACTCTTTCTAACTACTAGTAGCCTCTAAAACATTTTTATGTGGGAGGTTTTCAGTACATGATCCTCTTTATAACTGACGTAAACATTTCCCAAAAGCAAGTTATTGACTGGTTTACCAAATATTTAGTCTTGTCTTTATAATTAAACTGCAACAGAGAGAGAGAGAGAGAGAGAGAGAGAGAGAGAGAGAGAGAGAGAGAGAGAAAAGAAGGAAGGGAAGGGAAGGGAAGGGAAGGGAAGGGAAGGGAAGGGAAGGGAAGGGAAGGGAAGGAAGCAACACACTGTCAAAGGTAAAGGTAGAAGGAAACACTACCTGAGAATATCATAACTGGCAAAGTCCCATTGGTAGAGGCCCAGTGCTGAACTACAGACGATGTATTTGCCATCAAAATGAAGTCTTGGCTGCAGGCAGATACTTCTATCCTCAGAGACTGACAATGTCTTCAAGCACTTGCAGTTGATTTCTCTCCCAATTGGCCAAATCTACAGATAAAAGAAAAGTAGGAAAGATGACAGGTCACATCACCACAGAAAAGCTTATCCTTAAAGTGGTTTTTGTTTGCTGAATTCAGATACAAAGTGAACTAAACTGGAAAGACCACAGGTTTTACAGTTGAGAGGCATGGGTTCAAACTCTAATTCTGCATGCATGTGCTGTGTTATCTTGTGGAAAACACAACCTCTCTGAATCTCAGTCCCACAAAGAAGATAATAATGCCTACCACATGGAATAGTTTAAAATTTGCACTAAGAATCTATGTAAGAGTGCTCCATAAAGGTTTTGCAGATTTTTAAAATTATTATACAAGGAAATGTTTATGTTTTCATAGTTCGGATCTAAGAATTGAGGAGTGTAGAAGATAGGTGTCTTAAGAAAACAGAATGTGCTGATGATCATTTTCTGTGGATTTCTTCTCTTCATTTAAAAATCAGTGTTAGAAACTGCCTAGAACACAGAGATAATGAATAATTCTCTTTCCAACAGGTTTAAGATGGCTTGGGCTAAGATTCCTGCTGCCCTATTAGCAGTCCCTCTTTGCCACGTGATTTTAATTTTCTTATATTTGCCAGTTTTTCTTTGATGAGGCAAAATAACAGAGGAAAAAATAAAAATAAAAACCGTACCTTGATTTCATATTTGTCCGCACTTAAGAGGATATAGTCTCCGGGACTGTGCAAGAGAGACTTGACTTTGCACTTCTGCAAAACCACCTAGAAATATCAATATCCATGTTACAGAAAGATCCTTTTAATGCTACTTCTATATTGCTTTTTTAAAAAAAACCTCAAATATGAAAAAGAGCTTGCTATGACACCGGGTGCTACAACAGCTGAGTTCTTAACTCTATGACCAAGCTGACCTCTGCCAAGTTTTCCTATACCCAGAGTCTAAATTACCAGCAGGATCTGAAAGTGTTTAAAGTTGGCAACACTTAACCTTAGTTTTAGTCTGAAAGCAAACATTAGGACTGATTTTTAAAATTATGAAATGTTACTTTATAGAAAATGTGAAAGCAAAAGCTCACAGACATAGAAGTACATACAAATGATGTGTGTTTTCAGAAGCATGTGCATTATAAAAGAAAAAGCGCTAGACTTAGGACCAGAATCTGCCACATATTGACTCTGTGACCTTTGGCAGGACCACCAAACCTCTGTTTCTCAGTTTCCTCATCTTTAAAATAGGGATGAAGCACTTATCATCTCACATAACTGTAATCAAAATGAAATAAAACAACATAAATAATAATAATGTAATAAAAGCAACATTCCATTAGCACTTGGGGTAATCTACAAATACTAGGTTCTAGTTATTTTTGTAATAAATCAGCACAAAGCGAGTGGGGAGTCCAGGCTTATTCAGAAGCCTGGGTTGCAGATTCACCTGAAACTGACAGACCCGTGAAGTACCAGGCACCCTGTGGGTGCTGGCCCATCATCTCATTTAATATTCGCAGGAACATTCAGCAGATGACGAAACTGAGGCAGAGTAACTTTAAGACATCACAGTCAGGGTCCGGCCCCAAGTCCACTGTTTTTAACACAACACCAAACTGTCGGACATAACTTTTGTATTTAAATACTCAAAGTGCCCAATAGAGAAATATTTTATTCCGCATGTTTACTGTGGTAAAATATGCATAACATAAAATCTACTACCTTAACCGTTTTTAAATGTACAGTTTAGTGGATTATTAATCTTGTCACAAATTGCTCTCCTTTTAGCCCCACCTGTGTCAGAGGCACAATCACCCACCCAGTCTAAAACCCACTAGTCATCTCTGATTCTTTCTTCTGTTCCCCACGAGTCAGTAAGTTCATCTGGCTTTATCCTGAAGACATACCCTTCATGTGTGCCCTTCTCTTTCTTTATTGCCACCCAAGTCCAACCCATGGGTTATCTTCTGCTTCGACTACTGCAAAAGCCTAACTGGTCACCCTGTGTCCACTTGTGCCCCAGTCTAATCCATTTTTCACTCAGCAGCTATTTTCTTAAAACATACATCACCCCAGACTTTTGCACAAAACTCGCCCACCGCTTCCTACTACACTTACGATACCCAAAATCCTTAATATGACCAGGTAAGGCATACATGACGGTTACCTCCCCCACGCCTTCCCTCACAACACAGCTCCAGCAGCCTTCCAGGTCATCGAATGTCTAGGTTCTGTCCTTCCCCAGAGCCTGTGCATAAGGGGCACCATCTGAAACACTCCACTACTCTTTACACCGCTACCTCCAATTTACTCCTCACATTTTGTCCCTTCTCAAAAAGCTTTCCCTGAACACATAAGATATCTTCCGAGACTTTCTCATAGAAAACTGCATTTTTCCTTCACAGCACTTAATTTGTAATTTTATTTTTATCCATAGTTACTGTTTAATAATTATTGCTCCTATTAGACTAACGTTCGTGTCTGTTTGGCTCACTCCTGTAGCCTTAGCCCCTCACAGAACGGCATGGTAAGTTCAAGTGTTTCTGTGTGGCATTTCCATCACCCATACTGCATTTCACTCTCAGCAATCTTTTTTGGAAAACTAGAAAACGTCACAGTATTATTTTAAAGATCCTATACATGTTTCTTTGTTCTGCTTCTTACAATTATTTTTTTTCAAAATGAAAACTGCTTTTCTAATTAAAAAAAAAGAAATACACTTATCCTAAAGGGACAAAAAGCACCCATAGTCCCACAAGAAATAATCATCTTCAACATTCTGGTGCATAAGCACATTCAGAAACGGGTATCATATTCTACAGTTTGGTTTTGTTTTTGTATCTGACCTGTTTTGTTTGCCCCCTCTAGTATCTATCCACAGACTGTAATATACTGTGGGCATTTTCCATGTCCATGAGTCAGTCATCTTTACTAAGTGTCTTTTACGTGTGGTCACTGCTGTACACCATCATGCCTTGTGGTTGTGTCTGTTCCATCTTGTGACTCACCCTCCACTTAGAAGGCAGCATCTCCCATCCTCCACCTCCCCCCACAAAGCGTGACATTCAGATTTCTTCCTACCTTTGTGACCCACTCTGTGTGCCCGGTGAGTGTGTTCAGGCACGTCCCAGCAGATAAAGCCCATACTTTCACGGTGAAGTCTGCAGAGCCACTCACCAAGATATCCAGTTCATCATTGTAGTCCACACTAAACACTAACACACGTAACATACACGAAGTTACAACATGCCCGTCTGAGGATCTTTTATAATACAGTTCAGTAGCGTTTATTCTCCCTCGCTGCCCAATTTTATCATTTCTCAACCAGAGTTACAATAAGAATGGTGCTACCCAACTAGCAATTTTATGAGAAAAAAAATATATCCATGCCAAAATGTTTACTATTATTGCTTATAATTCTAAAGGTGCAAAGTCCCTGGAATCACACGTGTGCTAGCTTCAAAGTGAGAGGCAAACCCAGTGTTGGAGACAGTGGCATTTCTTCTCAGGACTGCCCCTGATCCTACACAAATCTTAACTTATGCAGGGAAAACAGAACATAGGTGGCCCTAGTCAGATTTGCACTGTTTATTGCAGCAAGACAGACTACCAAGAATATAAGCTGCAAAACAAAACAACACTGTACAATACTCATTCTCAAGAAAAGCCAGTATAATGAGAAAAACAAAACACAAACAAGGATCTCAAAGGTCAGGCTAAGCCATTCTCTCAAAACTGTCTCTCTTTACCGCTGTACTCTCAGCATCCAAACAGTGCCTGAGTATATAGCAAGTACTCAAATATTTGTTTTTAAATGCCTGCCAAACTCTAAAGGAACACTGGGGACCCAGAGATGAAGACACTGGTCTTTTCTTTAAGGAACTCAGTCTAAGTGAGGGGTGGAGAAGGAAGTCCAAAAAAATAAATAAATGTTTACCTCTTGCTAGGGAAACACCAAGGAGAATGACTAACTCTGCCCAGGGGTATCAGGGAGGACTTCAGGGAAGAGGCGATATTGGAGATGGGCCCTGAAGGATGAGTAGAGTTTATCAAGAAAAGAAAGAATACTGCAGGTAGAGGTAACAGCAAAGGCATGGAGTTAGGAAAAGCCACAGCAATGCCCAGGGAACAGCAAGGAGGAAACTTTTTAGAGCAGGGCTCTCAAAGTCGATCAGGTATGAAATCACCTGGAAACCAATGTATACCTTGACACTGTGGAACAATACAGTCAGTTTAATACGTAAGTAAGTTCCATGGCAAATCACATGTCTTCAAATAGTAATTTCTACAGCAAACAAGTGGTAGCAGATAGCAGGCTGAGGGAAAATGTATAGGATGACAAACAAAATGGGGAGAAAATGCTTTTAGCAATAAAACAGCTAGGTTTACTTCAAAGAATTACTGAGTACCAGGTCCGCTGCAAGGAACTTAGGATCTAAGGGTGAAGAAGACAGGCAGGATCCCTGTCCTTTGGGAGCTTACAGCCTGGTGGGGAACTCAAGACTGTCATACTTACTTGTACGAGGAGTGTTATGACCAAAATGCAGATTACTGGGAAACCTACAGCAGAGGGACTCGACCTGTCGAGGGAGTCCAGGAAGGCCACTCCTAAAGGTGATGCTTACGAGCCTACACTGTGACTCTGGGGGGCTAACGCAGTGGGTACGTGGAGAAAAGAAAGACGGGAGCGACTGCACAAGAGACTGGCAAATAGCTCAATGTGATTTCTGCCCAAAATTCCAAAAGGCAATGCACAGAGGGAGAAGCTCAGATCTCAGGGGCTATAATCAAATGACCAGTTTTTGCAAACTAAGGCTGCTGTAAAATTATTAGGAAATACTCAGGTGTCTGTTTCTTTCATTTTCTCTCTAGGCAGTGGCTTGTTACCAATTGTCAACCAAGTTCCAATTCAATGTAACATCTGTAGATCACACAATCTGGGGATGACAATCCCTCCAAAGGATTTCAGCCCTAATTCTACAGATCAAGTAGACTGAATTTACAAGTGTAGGACTTATTCAATTTGGGGGTATGAAATCTGATAAAAGCAAAGGGGACTGACTATTCAACAGGATACAAATGAAATAGGAGAGAAGGAGAGCTGCCCCCTCTCAGCCTGAGTATACAGAAGTTTTTAAATGGGCTAAGGAAAAGTAAAATTAGGAGGGAAATTCCAAATAAGAATAACTTGAATAAAGGGATTAACTGTCATGACTGAGAAAGAAGAGGGGAGAAAGGCAAGTGAACTTCAAAAACAAAACAAAAAAGGGATCGCACTCTTGGCTCCTGGCTTTAAGGAATGAGGTTCAAGAATGACAGAAACCCTTGAAAAAAGGGCAACCCACCCGCCCCCGTGTGCCCCCGGAAGTGCTGGGTCCTGGCTCCGGAACTCCATTCCCAGCAGGCCACAGTGTTGTCGAAGGAGCCCGTCACGAGCTTCTGCTCATCAAACTTCACTGCTGCACAAGTGTGGGTCTGGATGCCATACACGCACTGTCCTGTGCTCACATCCCACAGCTTTGCAGACAAGTCATCTGACCCTTCAAGGGAAAAACAGACCGATGAGTAAGAAAGCAAACACTGAAGAAGGAAAATCAATCCCCAAACCATGGTATTCTTAGAGAAGAATCTTAATGGTCACCTCCTCTAGCATGCCCACTTTACAGCCGAGAAAACCAAAGCACGGAGAGGGTAACACAGTGGCTCAGAGTCACCAAAATGGTGATAACAGCACGGGGACTGAACGTGAGCCTTCTGGTTTAGTCCTTTTCCCTTAAGTTTCCAGGTTATAGAGGAGCGTTAGACTAAAGCATCCCCTGGTGCTTCCACTTGTAAAATGTCATAAATCTTTGACCATCGTGAGCTGATCTGAGTTGGGAATGATGAGCATTACCTATGACTGCATCTGTACACTTGCATGCTTGTCCATTACCCAACAACCCTGAACAAATAAAGAATGTTGGCTAGTACCGCTGTCTGCTGGAACATGTCCACTCTAAGGCAAGTCGAAGAGGAGCCTCAGATCACAGGTTAACTTCTGCAAAGGTTAACTGCAATCAACCTGCAATGATCTTGGGCTATCTTGAAATGTGTAAAGGAAGCTCTAAGAATACCAGGGATAAATTATTCCCAGACATTCATAACTCAACAGTGAGCTTATAAAGCCTCTTAAGACTGTGTAGAAAAAAGTAGGTTTCATTTCTGCCGCTGATGAAAATATTATACCGATCATGGTGACGATGCTTTAATTACACTTAAAATCCTAATGATTAACTCTTATCTCACAATTTGCCTTTAGAATAGAAAAGTAGTAGTAAGAGTCAACGAAGACATTCTGAGGACACAAGTATCATCACTTGACAAGGACACAGTACTCTAGGAAAAGTACCAAATGATCAGTTTTCAAAAAGCTGAAATGACCAAGTAAAGCCAGCCATAATTCTACCTTTAAGCGTTGGTCAAGAGCCACTGTTTCAGACAATGGAAAAATACCTATCACTTATGAAAGAGGCAGAACATGAATTTCAACCTGGGCAAACCCTATGAGAGCACACTGAAATGAAGACTATCCTTGTATTTCAGTAGTCCATTTCCACTCTATAAAATGATGGGTGGGATTTGGTTGGTGGTTCTCAATGGGCATATAAGACATCAGAATCATCTAGGGAGCTCTATCAAAACATACATGCAGGAGCCTACCTTCTGAAATTCTAATTCAGGATATCTGAGGTGGGGTCCAATAATCTTAAAAGCTTGCCAAGTGATTCCAATACTTAAGAAATATTTTGAGAACCAGTGTTCTAAAACAGTGTTGTCCAATAAAATACAATGCAAGCCATTTAGATAATTCAAAATTTTCTATTACTTACTTGAAAAAGTAAAAAAAAAAATAATTTAATATAGTTCATTTAATTCAATGTCAAATTATCATTTCCAAATGTAATCAATATAAAATTACTAATGACATATTTCATATTCTAAATCTTCACAATCCAATGAGCATTTCACATTTCACCTCTCAGTGTGGACTAGCCCCAGCTCAAGAGCTTAAAAGTTGGTAAGTGGCTAGTGGCTACTATACTGGACAACACAAGTCTAGATAATCTTTAAGCTTGGGCATTTTGTGACTGTATTCCTAGGGAGCTAAAGCAGGAAAAGAAATCACTTTAGGTCCTATCTGACCTTGGTTCTGATTTATTGCCAGTGATCAACTGCGCTGCAGTCATTCTTTCTTTCAACCTGTCTGGCAGGTAGGGCTCCTGCTCTCATGGTGCTTAGTCTACCTGGGAAGCTAAACAAGCAATAAGAACTCAGTACAGTAAGTGGCGGACAGTACAAAAGCCCATAGCAATACAAGGAGAGGATAAAAGGAAAAAATACCTCAGATAAAGCTCCACTGAGTTTACAACTGTGCTCCTCCACAAATATGCCTTAGGATACTGGCTCCTCAACTACTCGTATTTGTTTTTAATCTGGACTTTGGCATAGGATTGAAGAAGGCATTTCATGACTTAAAAACTTTCAAGTTTTAAGTAACTGAAACCTAAAGAATGAATAAGTTAACCTTTCCCCAAAGGAACAGTATATGCCCAAGGACAGCAAAACTTTTTCAGCAGAAGACCAGATAGTAAATATTTTAGGCCTTTTGAGCCACACGGTGTCTCTTGGAATTATTCTACTCTGCTGGATTTGACCCTGCAGCTGGTAACTTGTCAACCCCTGGTATATACCTATGAAAGTATCTATTATCTCTCTTATAACATAAATAGAGGGTGCCAAAAAAAATGTATACACATTTTAAGAAAGGAAAAAAACTGTATTAAAATTGTAATACTTAATATATACTGGTAACAAAGATGAATACAAGTCATGTGCATCCATTTTTTTTGGCACCCCCGGTATATATGTGACTAGACACTGGGGTAAGTCATAAAGAACTACTTGGAACCATTCTGGAAACTGCCTAGGAATTATTTACAACGCTTGTCAAAATGCGTTGTCTAAAACATGGGCACTGATTATAATTAAACTGATAAAAACAGATACTACACTTGATCTTAGCCAAAAGGCCAAGAAGCGAAGGACACTGATTATAAAAGCAGCTCAGTATGACTGGGAAAGGTCTGGCTGGAGAACTGCATCAGGAGATGTCTAACTATGACCTTGTTTGTATTTCTGAAAGATCACTACGGTTGCATCACAGAAAATGGTTTAGAGGCAAAGGGAGGCAGGAAGGCCAGTTAAAAACCAAGAAAGAGGATAAACAAAATGTGGTATATACATAAATGGAATATCATTCAGCCTCGAAAAGAAAGAAAATTCTGACATGCTACAAACAACATGGAGGAATCTTGAACATATGCTAAGTGAAATAAGTCAGTCATAAAAGAACAAATACTGTATGATTCCACCCACATGAGGTACCTGAGTAGTCAAATTCACAGACAAAAAGCAGAACAGTGGTTGCCAGGGGCTCGGGGAGTGGGAGTAGGGTCAGTGTTTAATGAGTACAGTTTCAGTCTGGGAAGATACAAAAAGTTCTGGAGATGGATGGAGGTGATGTTTTTGCACAACAATGTGAATTTACTTAATAGCATTGAACTGTACACTTAAAATGGTTAAAATGATAGATCTGATGTTATATATATTTTACCACCATTTGATTTTTAAAAAGGGAGACTTTATCCAAACTAATTATTTAAACTAGTTTATATAGGAAAACACCGGACCATTCAGTTTGATACCCTAAAGAAACATTGGAAAATAACTAGGTTGAGTTGAGATCCACTTTTTAGTAGTAAGTACAACTCTCCTCTTAATTGCTAAGTCTTTAGGAGCCATCATTCTCTGCTCCTTTATGTCAACCTTCCCTATGGATTCCCGTTTGCTGAGATGACCAGCCCAACGTGTTTACAGAGAGGTCATCAATGATGCCGCCTAGAAACTAAGAAAGGGGACTTGTCGTGTCCAGTGCAACACGGGCAGTGAGGGTGCGAGAAGGGGCGGCGTTGGGTTAGGTTTTAAGAAAGAAACAGAGGCTTGATGCAGTTAAACCTCAGAAGGCCAGGGGGTCTCGCAGTCACCAGAGACTAGAGCCCCGAATCAGCCGACTGGTGGCTTTTATTGATAATCATACAAGGAAGTGGTATTGTTTTTCACACTGTCTGAGACTCATCCATCATATCACAAAAGTGAATCAAACCAATTATCTTTGTCCCCAAGCAGCCGGAGCAGAAAGTCTTGTGATGACTTAGGTGAGGTATGCACCTCCCTGGGGGGGCAAGTCTCTCATGCTTTAACAGTTCCGTTCGATAAGTGGAGAGAGCTGATCTTTATTGCCCTCATGACTTCTCTCACAATCAGGTGAGAGAGGAAAGCCAGAGTCAGCAATGGCTTTTCCCATGCAGGGGGGAGGGGAGGCAAGGCTCCTTCCCGGATTTTCTAAGGCAGCTCATTGGGGGTCCCCACTCGGTTCCACCTGGCTTAGGTTGTATCTCATGTGAGATATCTTACCCGTCTTTGGCTGCAAACCATCTTTTGGGGACCAGACAGAGAGACATAAGGTGTAAAACACTGAGATAAGCAAAGTCCCAAAAAGGCACAGTTGCACAGACTTTTCTTTCCTCAAGGAAAGACATGGGGTGACTGTCGGCTAGGCTGCTGTGTGACAACAGGGACTAAGTAAAAGAAGATTATTTTTCATTAGATGAAAGGGGGGAAAAAAGCCCTCTCAATTCAGAAAATAAGACGAAAACAATACTTTGATATAAAAAAATTGCAGCGATGGTTATGTTACAAAGGTAAGCAGAAAAATGAGCTGAACCCAAATGGAGTAAACGATCATATCAGCCAAGTTTAAATATTTAACTGGTAGAATCAGATCTCAGCTCCCAACTGCCTCCCTGAGACACTGACTCTGAGACCCAACTGAACACCATTTACCAGTGCCCATCAGCATTCTCCTTCTTACAGCTCTTTTCATCATTGTTCTGTTTCTTTCCCTCTCCCCTGCTTCTAGTGAGTACACTCGTCAGGGATCCATTTTTCTTCCTCTCTACATCTCCTTTTAAAATTTCAGTTATAGCCACAGCTGCAATGTGACTAACTCCTAAATCTCTCTCTACCCAGAGTACTCCCCACAGCTCTGATCCTGCATTTCTAGATTCTGTGGGACTCTCCCCTTACACATCCAACTGAATTAAGTTCATTCCAAATTGAACTCCACCTATCCTCTCAAGTTTATTCCTTCATTTTCTATTCTTGTTACTAGTAATAGTATCTTCCCAGGTAGACGTGCAGCTAGAAAACTCACCCATTTTTGAAATCTCCCTTTTCCTTGCCTCATACCCAATTGGTTGCCAAATCCTGTCAATTCTATTTCAATGGCTGCTCTTCCATTCAACTGCTCCTTTTAAAATCTCTACCCTTTTTACTGTCCTAAATCTCCGCCTATTTACCCTCATCTGAACTGCAACAGGCTAACATTTTAATTTGGAACCTCTAGTGTTCTCTACGTCAGAGGGTCTCAACAGTAGCAGTACCATTTCCTAAGGGAACATTTTAGACATTCTTAGTGGTGGCTTCAACTCTCATGATTTGGCGGGGGGAGGGAAGGAGGAGGCACTCATGGCACCTCCTGGGCAGAGGTGAGGAATGCTAGACACACTGCGATGACTAGGACAGTGCACAAAAAGAATTACCTTGTATTATGCGTGACATTCTTGAAGTTTCTGTCAGACATTCGTAAGTGAAAAGCTTACTCTTAGTTATCTAGAATTCTTAGTTACCTAGAACCTGTGTTACAAAGCATATTTGCAGTTTATTCTGAATTTTCCAATAGTGTACCGACATAAATTGAGGAAAAATGTACTTTGCTTTGTTGGGAACTTGGCTAAGAGTTCCTCACAGTGTGAGAAATCCCAACATGGACAACATCTGCGACACTAACACAACATTCTGCATTTACAGTTATCACGTTCAGTGTCAGCACAGCCAGGTGCAAACATCTGATGACATGACTGCCTTCTAGCACAGCTCTGCTTGAGCACTACGTTTAATGTGTATTATTTTAAATTACAGTCCTCTTATTTCTCCTCTGAATCAGACTTTAGGCATCATATTGATTTTTTAAAATATGTGTATGTGTGCTTAAATTATTTCTATGAATTTTACTTCAAGGTAAGAGAAAACTGCAAAATGTGTTATAAAAAGAGGACCTGGGTCTGACAGAAATATGAAAATACTGGTCTACTTGAAGTAAAAAGCACCGATCCTGGCCTTTTTCCACTCAGAAATAGTTCACAGGGCCGGCCCGGTGGCTCAGGCGGTTAGAGCTCCGTGCTCCTAACTCCAAAGGCTGCAGGTTCGATTCCCACATGGGCCAGTGGGCTCTCAACCACAAGGTTGCCAGTTCAATCCCTCGAGTCCCGCAAGGGATGGTGGGCAGCGCCCCCTACAACTAAAATTGAACATGGCACCTTGAGCTGAGCTGCCGCTGAGCTCCCGGAAGGCTCAGTTGGTTGGAGTGCATCCTCTCAACCACAAGGTTGCCAGTTCGACTCCCGCAAGGGATGGTGGGCTCCGCCCCCTGCAACTAGGAATGGCAACTGGACCTGGAGCTGAGCTGCGCCCTCCACAACTAAGACTGAAAGGACAACAACTTGAAGCTGAACAGCACCCTCCACAACTGAGATTGAAAGGACAACAACTTGACTTGGAAAAAAGGCCTAAAGTACACACTGTTCCCCAATAAAGTCCTGTTCCCCTTCCCCCAATAAAATCTTTAAAAAAAAAAAACAAAAAAAGAAACACATAAAAAAAAAATCTTACCATTTAAAAAAAGAAAAAAGAAAAAAAGAAATAGTTCACAGCTTTTCTTTGTGTTTGTAAAAAACTGTCCAAACTCCTCTTCCCTGGTGACTTTCACAACACAGCCAGCCCAAGCTTCGTCTTCAGATTACGCTCTGACAATTAAGTTCACGAACTCATCCTAGAAAAAGTGCTACATACCTCATTGCTGAATATCACTACAGTCACCTCCGAAGTACTCCCCTTGGGAAGCCATGCACCGATGCCAGCACCTAGTCCACCCTTCAAAGCAATGTTGAAACTCTTTTTCTGGAATGGCCATCAGAGCTGTCGTCATATTACCCCTGATGTCCTGAATGTCATCAAAATGTCTTCCTTTCAATATTTCCTTTATCTTCGGGTAAAGAAAGAAGTCATTGGAGGCCAGATCAGGTGAGAGGGAGGGTGTTTCAAAACAGTTATTTGTTTACTTGCTAAAAACTCCCTCACAGACAGAGCTGTGTGAGCTGGTGCATTGTCATGATGCACAAGCCATGGATTGTTGGGGAAAAGTACAGGTCGTCTAACTTTTTCACGCAGCCTTTCCAGCACTTCCAAATAGTAAGCTTGGTTAACTGTTTGTCCAGTTGGTACAAATTCATACTGAATAATCCCTCTGATACAAAAAAAGGTTAGCAACATTGTTGCAACAAGTTCGCGAACTTAATTGTCAGACCTCGGATATCCTAGGAGTCCAGCTAAAATGAATTTTCTTTATTCTCCTCCTACATGCTCCATGCTTAGCCCTGTCCACACCTTTGCTAATGCGGATCTTCCTACTGGAAAGCCTCTGCTCTGAATCGCATCTCTCTAAAGTCTACCTATTCTTCAAGATGCAACAGAAACACTGCCTAGTTTTCACAAATGGAAGAAACCACTCATTTCTCTGAACAACTCTATGAATTTGTTTCTCATACAATTCAACTGTATCATTTGTTCATACCTCTTTTATAGCTCATTTTTCTTATTTGACTATAAGCCAGAGGTCACAATATGGCAGCTTGCAGGTTGAATGTGACCCAACCACAATATTTTTCAAATGTGAATAATACTTAAAAATCAGTACTTTTATTTTAAAAAACCAGACATTTCACAAAAATCTAGATTTGGAGCTTCTCTTAAAAAGTAAGATCTGGGGGCGGCCGGATGGCTCAGTTGATTAGATCATGAGCTCTGAAAAACAGGGTTGTCGGTTCAATTCACACATGGAATGGTGGACTGCGCCCCCTGCAAGTAAGATTGAACCTGCAACTAAGATTAAAAACAGCTGATGGCCCCTGGAGAAACACACTGTTCCCCAATATTCTCCAATAAAAAAAATAAAAAGTCAGATCTGGGGCAGCCGGCTAGCTTAGCTGGTTAGAGCGCGGTGCTCTTAACAAGGTTGCCGGTTCTATCCCCACATAGGCCACTGTGAGCTGCGCCCTCCGCAACTAGATTGAAACAACTACTTGACTTAGAGCTGGTGGGTCCTGGAAAAACACAGTTAAATAAATAAAAAGTTAAAAAAAAAGAAAAGTCAGATCTGACCACTCTGACCCTGAATCCCACATGGCAGTAATTCACTACATTAGAGCAGCAGCTAGCAGCTCTGGAAGGGCAGGTGTTCTCTGATTAGCCATAGCCCCCATGGAGACTTTTCCTTCACCAGGTTACCTTCCTGAACCCAATGTGCATGTTCTCTGCTCTAATTCATCTCTGCATGACCGCAAATGTCTTTCACACAGAAGGCATTTTATAAATAAATATCTACTGAACAGCACAAAGTACAACAGGTTCCTCTCTTACTATTTCAGAAATAAGCAGGATAACTACCTCATTCAATCTATACCATGTTAATTTTAGCATTAGCCATCAACCTTTTTGGCAATATTATTTTATTGCTTGTTCAAGGGGTAATCTGAGAGTCTCTATAAGCTTATTGCCAAATTCAGAATTTCGCAATTCAACCACAGTGAAAATATAAGCTCTTAAGTAACAAGATGACACAGACACTTGTACAGGCAGACCTTGGAGACACTGCAAGTTCTGTTCCAGACCGCCGCAACAAAGCGAGGCACGGATTTTATTTTATTTTTTTGGTTTCCCAGTACATATAAAAATTATGTTTACACTATACTATAGTCTATTAAATTTGCAATAGCATTGTGTCTAAAAAACAGTGTACACACCTCAATTCAAAATTATTTTATGGCTAAAAAAATGCTAACCATCATCTCACCTTTCGGTAATCGTAATCTTTTTGCTGGTACAGGGGCTTACCTTTAATTCGTAAAGAAAAAAAAAAAGCAGTATCTGCAGAGCACAATAGAGGGACTCTCAATTAAACAAGGTATGCCTATATAATTCTATAGCAAATACTTCTCTCACTAGTAATAGTCCCAGGGATGCTGCATTAGAAAAATTAAACTAATGCTTTGGATCATTTTCAATAGACACAGCATGATTTTCAATAGGCGAATCTGATTCACTTAATCAGAATAAAAATAACAGACCATACAAACCCACCTAAAAAATAATCCTAAAATGCAAGGTTTGGTCCAGTTATTGTAGATGTTGACTTTCTGGATCGTTAAATAGTTCAGTGACTGTGTCCCATTCACTTCTCCTCCAAATAACTGAGGTTTTATTTTATTTCAAAAGTAAAGTTTGATGAGAAATTAAAAAAAAAAAAAAAAAAGCTAGAGGTGATTGTACAAACGAGTCAACTGCCAGTATTTACCTAAGTGTGAATGAGCAACAAGTTCAAAGGCACTGCTGCATCTTAAGCTTTAAATAATTTTTTTCAAATACCCGCCATTGATCGTGAGGCAAAGAGGACATGGAAAAGCCATCACTACAACTGAGAAAGTACATCAAAGTATAGACAAACCGATGACACAGGACCAATAATCAGGCTTATAGGACAGAGAAAAAACAACGTAAGCATGGAGTAACTTCAGAGTGACAGACAAAACCATGAAATGCCTTAAATTTAATGTGTATTTTACAAAACAACGTGTCTAATATTTCCGAGACTATACCACACGAAAAAAACGTACATCCTCAATGAATAAAAAAATGTAATTTGAAACAACCATGAGAAATAATACATCTCCTAATTATTAAAAATAGTAACATTGAGTCTGGCAGGACTCTGAGGGAGAAGCAGGTTTTTTAAGACTTTGCTGTAGGCATGGCACCCTTCAATCTATCTGGAAAGGACACTAAGAAGAGCTACAAAATCACTCATATTTCTGGATCTTGTGATGCCAATATGAGGCTTCTATGTAAAATAAATAATTCAAGGAAAAAAAACAACACAAACAAAAATATTCATAAAAACAGAAATAACCTGAAGATGCCCTAATATGGAAATGGCTAAATAATGATGATACATTTACACAAAGAACAGTATAAACTGTTAAAACTGGCAACTACATAGTTTAGGTAATACTCAAATGTTTATTAAAAATTATCTTGGATGAAGAAAGAACACAGAGTATCCCTATACATTATATGCAGTCGAGGTGAACAGGCAGTGGAAGCATTGGTAAGAACTGCCTATGGCCATTCAAAACACTGCCTAAGAATTATTTGCAATGCCTGTCAAAATGTATTGCCTAAAACACGGGCACTGATTATCTTATGTACAAACTCATACCCATTATAATTCTAAATTTTAATGATTGTACTTATTATATGAAGTTATTTATTGGCCTAGTTTGAAAATATCCAACTGTCTTCGTTCCCATGCCCAAACTCTTTAATTCTTCTTAGAGTGGCAGGATTTTAGAGCAAGAAATACCTCCCTTCACCTATTTTATAGACAAAGAAACAAACACAGAGAGGTTAAGTAATTCTTCCAAAATGATCTAAGTACTTGCTTGGGCTAGACATCAACTTTTCCACTGCTTTTTCCCCCAAATCACTGCTGACAGTAAATAAAAATTAACCAACAGGGAGGACTGCATATGGAAGAAAAGCACCGAAAAAAGTAGTTACAGCTTACAGCTTTCTGATTCACATCATGTTTAAAACAATGACTGGAGCTTTCTTCTCATTACAGTTTATAAAAATGATTATCTTCTCTAGAGGAAAAGAGGATAAAGGGGGGGAGGGTCCATTACAGATATTTCATATAATTAACACTTGCCATTCTCAAGCCTTAGGAGTAGTTTGTTCTATTGGTAAGATTACACCCTATGAAATAAAAAACTTAAAACAACAACAGAAAAGCAGTTCCAGGCTCTTACCTGTACAGAGAAGTCCGTCTTTGTAGTAAAGTGCATACACTCTGGCACTGTGTCCAATTAATGATGAGGTCTCGAAGGCTTCATGGTCCTCCAGTTGCTTCATTCTCAAAATAGCCTTCAGATAAACCTTCTTCCAGTGCAAAGCGTCCTGAACAGAATCATCTATCTGCCAGCCCAAATTTTTACACGCTGTCTGCCACACCTCTGTACAGGCACTTATCACCTTATTCCACTGTTTAGAGACGAGGCAGCATGTGAGTAAAGTCTGAGGATCGAGCCATTTTAACAAATAAAAACTGAGCTCCAGGGGCAGGAGTTTGAGGAAGTCCCGCTTGAGGAGAGTCTCCAGGTTATTGGAGAGATGCCTGAGCTGGACTGCCCCACTCAGACTAATCAGGTGATCCAGAGTTTCATTTTTCTGCAAGTCCGTCAGAGAAAGAAATGTAACAGAAATGTTATCAAGCCATGTCTCAAAGTCCTTTCTCTCCATAAGGTTATGGAAAAATTTACCTGTGGCACATCAAAATATTGTATTAGTTCTGCTCAAAAAGACCGTTCAAGCAAGACTGCTAACAAATGAAGTATTAAAAATTAGTGTAAAAACTTGGCATTACAATTTTATCCTTAGTTACTACGTTACAACTTTACAGTCGATACACTATATTTATCTGATATTTTCCCATGCACACAAAAGAAAATACATTTCAGGAAAGATTCTTTAACAAATCACAAGCTCTGAAACATAAGTCAAGGAAACTTATGTTGGTGTATGATTGCTCTTTTTGAAGTCTAGCACATGCTACATGCATTTTCACAGTTAAGATTTACAAAGTATTCATTCATTATGAAATGGTATATACTATGTAATATAGGCCACCATCAAAACCATCATAGCACGATTTCCTTAAATCACTCTCCTTGGGCACTAAGATCACAAAAGTAAGCGCCACGATGTGACAACCAGAAAGCAAGTCTAGCGCAGTAACCTGAGACATTAGTTATCATGCTAGGCACAATCTGACTTTGTCACCAAAATCACAGAACTGACTACTGGCTTTTGTAATAGATGTTCAGGCATAAAGGTTTAGGGAAGAAAAATAAGCAGATTTAGTAAGTTATATGGCTCAGGTATTGTGGTTCTTCCACTTCCCTTATGGTACTGCCTGTTAAAACACGATTACCAAAGGCCTTATTTGGCCACACATAGTCTGTTTTACAAGCTTCATGTAAGCTGGTGACAACTCTTAACCAGGTGCCCCTCAAAGTGTCATGTGCATCCTGGAAGCCTGAATAAATAAGACCAATTAGTAATCCTGATGCTTACAAAACACCAAAAAACACTGAACCATCATCTCCACTTTGCAGATAAGGAAGTTACAGGTCAGAGAAGGTAAGTAATTTGCCTGTAGTCAACAGGGTATTAAAATAGCAGCAGAATAGACTACACGCCAATGCTCTCAAATCAGTACTTTTCTGACCACACCTGAAGTCAGCTACAACCAGGGGCATCGGTGGTAAGATCTGGGGGCACTGTGTCTACCTGATTATACCACCTCCCCTCTGAGGAGAATGACAAGTTGCTCTAGGGCTAACTGGACTGGAACAAAAAAAAATTACAAGTACCCAGCATTACATCGTGTCAAGGTATCAACACACTCTTAACAATGGGGACTAAACTAATGGAAAGAGAACAAAAAAAATAAAGCCAATCAGTAAAAACCATCTTTCCCAAGATTGGCCATATGTTGATGTTAGTGCTGGGTGATGGAGGTTTATTATTCTCTTTTTTCATGGGTTTAAACATTTCCTCGACTAAAAAGAGAAAAAAAAACTTTCCTCTAATCTGACCTGTTTCCCACCAGACTGTCATACAAACTTTTATAATGTCCAAATTAATGTGGTAGAGGAAAACAAATTCCTTTCTATATACGTCACCGAGATTAGGTCTACACAAAAACCCAGGTCTCATCTTCCAGCTTTGTTAATATAAGGTGAGTGAAAGGCATTTTCATTAATTTCCCCAATTAACATATTTGGCAAGAATGTTATCTGAACAAAAAACCGCAGAAGCAACCAAACCTTTCCAATCACACGATCTAGTTTTGTTTTTAGGAACAGTGAATGGACTTTAAAATAATACTCTTGAAACCTCAGGATTTGGGCTAGGTAGGATTTATTAATTTAAGGATTTACTTGGCTGCCAAAAAATAATCAGTTCATCAAAGATTTTATCAGCTTTATACAAGATAACAAGCCTCTTCTCTCTGAATCCTAACAACCTTCTATCTATAACATTTCTGGAAAAAAAGCATTCACAGCAAGACAAACAACCCTTTTCAGTGGACATTCACACAATGTCACAACAGCTAATTACTTAATAATAGCCAATTAAAAATCAAAACATCTGCCCAAGAATCATTTTTTTATAGTGAAAAAATGTGGGTGGCTTCCACTAACACCAACACCTACACCTGCACACACACACACACAGTATGCCACACATTCATCACAGAAATACTCACATTTATATAAGCTGAACTGTTATTGGAATGGCCACAAGGCAAATTTATAATACCCATGGAAACATTATCAGGTTCCCATCATTCAAAAATAACTAAGAGACATCTTACGTGCCAAATTTATGTGCCCATGACATCACAGAAGATTATGGGACAAGCTTTCCAGTGAGCACTTTTTAAAAAATCCAGCCATCTCTGAGATTTATATTAATATATCCTTCTAACTCCTAAGAGTATTTATTTTCCTAACCCTTACATTACAAATTGCCCTGTTAGCTACTGAACCCCCTAACGGAGGCTGTTTTCCAGTTCTACATCTCCAATTGTCATGAAAAAAAGCATATTTACTTTAATAAAGCAGCCTCCATTAACTCGCAAAATGCACAATTAAAAATTTAAAAAGCACCAGTTTTTATTTTTCTAAAAAATCAACTGACTTTGGAGGGAACTTCCTTAAGGCACAGGTCTAAACTGAACTCTTAAGAGAGCTTCCAGGGATATTATGCACGGGCAGCATCAGGCACCAATGGGAAGACATCAGGAAGCAGGATTTCAATTCGACATAGGGAGGAGCTTCTAAATCATCAGAGCTTTCCAATAATGGAATAGCTGCCCCCATCGCTGGGAACAGTAAAGGACTGCCAGATAAAGAGGCAGAAATGAGGAAAAGGAAAATACTTTGGAGTCAATCAAATCTTTGACTGATTCAGCCACTTCCTAGGTGGTCATGGGCATGTTCAACTAACTCCAAGGAAGTGACAGAAGGTATCACTCACCTTGAGGGTTGTGAGAGTCAGAAATAGAGCAGAGACACGCTTAGCACAGAGCCCAGTCTAGGGTAACTCAAAAAGCACTGTTTGTTAGTTTTATTACTAGAGCTACCTGGCAGGAAAGCTTTTAGTGGCCCTGAGGCTGGAATAGACATGACCAGTGACATCCCTTAGAATGGCTTATGATATGTGGGGAAAAAAACTCAAGGGCTCAAACTTACCGGAAGTTTAATTTTATAATTAAGGGCAGTTATCAACTTGAGGCTGTAATTTCCCACTAGGTGCATTTTTCTCTTTACCCATACTCATGCTGTCTTGCCCCTTGCCCCACCCTTCAGACTAAACACTAAACTTGCCCTCCTGCCCTCAATACTAACAATTACAAAGCTCTAAGATGGACATGTGACGGAAAGACTCCTAAATTGGGAGATGGGAGGCCTGGGTCTGCTCTCTGGTTCTGCCATCAACTCCCTATGTTCCCTTAGGCAATTCTCACTACTGTACTGCTTTAAAAGACTACTACTCAGACACTACCTCACTGATTTCCACAACCTTTGGGAGGTATCAATACTACTGCCCTTAACTAATAAATGAGGAAATTTATGGCTCAAGAAGTGGAGGGACTTTCCTAGGTTCCCATAGGAAGCAGCAGGCTCAACATCTTGCCCCATCCTCTCCCCTAAAAACAAACCTACACCTCTAGGTCTTATGAGAGATATGACATTCTGGATAAAACATCATGAATGCGTTTTCCTCTCCACCGAGACTTGACCTATTCAAGAGTGAAAGTGATATAGGAGAGCTCCCTCTACAAAAGTTTTAAGCCTCCCTCACTATAGAAATTTTAAGTCTCCTTTTCCCTACTTTCTAAGCTCCTCAGCCCCTGGCTTCAATTACTCTTCTGATCAGTTTCTGAGTCCTAGACTAAAGATTGCTCCTAGCCTGAATCACAGGATGTTTCTCACCCCGGCCTCAGATAATTACTTCCGGACCTAACTCTTGGCCATCGCAGGAACCAAATAGGTTTTAACATTCCCACAGGCCAGTAGACTTGTTGATTGTAATCAATGAAGCTTAATGTTCTTTCCAACCCATTCTGGGCCCAACTCCGGGACAACTGACGCCACCTGAATGACCGGTTGAATGGCCACAGGCTCTATGGAAGCTAGAAGATTTGTTAATTAAAACCTATTTTTCCTCATTCGGGGGCTTTGGGGATACAGTGGATACCCCAGCAAGATTGCCAGCCCCAACCAAAGAAGCTAACATGGTCTTCCAGACAGATCCCGAGACCCTTTCCTCTCATCTGAGATCAGATAGGGCCAGAGTTCTGTGAATCCCCCAATAGGTAGGCACAGCTCTACGCCCCTGTCCAGCAGGAAGCAGATACAGAAGAAAAGAGCTTCTGTCCCTCAACTTCCCATTCTCTCAAGGGAAAAACCAGGCAGGCAGTTAGAGACAAGCATTGGGTCTCTACATCACCACCCAGAAGACCTCCACTCTCTGTCCAAAACGTCCCCCTTTCCATTGTAAACAAATGAGTACAAGATATCCAACTAGATCAAACCAGCCACTCACACCTGCACAGTTTAAAAAAGATGAGGTAATAGCCTCTTGTCAATCAGGCGGTCCCACCCCTGGAAAGGAACAGCCCATTTGAGAGAAAAAGATAAAACCACCAAGGCCTCATTACTCGGGGCCCTTGAGCCCTTCTCTACTGCTCCCTCCGCTTCTATTTCTTTGAAGTGCACTATCTCAAGTGTACTATCTCTTCTAATAAACTGCTCTTTCACCACTTTATTTCTGTGTCTCGTTCAATTCTTTGCTCGAGACGCCAAGAACCTGGACACTGAGCAGAGAAGGACTCCTCTCCAGTAACAAAAGCAATACATTTATGGTTGGGGAGGAAGCTTCACCTTCCCTCTCTTTTTAAGCATAATCAGCAGTTAAAGAGTACGGAGGCTTTGGGGAAACACACACACACACACACACACACACACACAAATACACAGAATATCTTTTCAAGAAGCTGGTAACACGGGTTGCTTCCAGAGAACACTGAAGAGCTGAGGAATAGGGGAAGGGGCCCCTTTCTGAATGTAAAACCATGTGAATATACTATTTAAAACACCCCTGTAGTTTTAAGATGAATTTTAAAAAGCTCTGTAAGAACACAAATAGTGTTTATAGAATAATGGTTCTGCAACTCCACTTGTGGCCGCACGACCCTGGGCAAATCACTATCTCAAGCCAAGTTTTCTCACTTGTCAAACTGAGTTGTAACCACTTGTAACCACGAACAGCATTGTCTCAAGGGCTTCCGTATCGCGCATACTGTATGTAACGCGTTTGGCACCATGCGCGACACACTGGCAAGCCTCCGGGAAATGCCAGCAGCCATTCTTATTTAGCATGAATACCATCTCCATGTCAAGCAGCACCCCCCGTACACACCTGTTTCCATGGCTTACCCACACCTACGGCGCAGTCCCTCACATCAGCACAGCGCTTGTAGTTCACACACTACCTCTCCACACTTCACCATCTTTCAAACTCGTGGCAGCCCTGGGACATCACTGTTAACTCATTTCGTAGCTAAGGCAACTGAGGCACTAGGAGGCAGTAACTCCGAGATTCCATGTTCCCATCTCTAACATCAACTCCAGATCCCTTCAACCCGTTCGTCGCTCTCAGGTTCCCGGCTCCCGGAGCCGTGTTCCGCGCGGCACTGACCTGAGCGAGCGCCCCGGGGCCCGGGACCTCGCGCGGGGTTCACACCGACTAGGCGCTCTCGGGCCGACAGAGCCTCGCAGCGGCCGGGTCCGCTCCGCAGCCATGGCGTCTGCAGGGAGAAAAAGACCAATGGCCCGAGGCGCGGTAGGTCAGCAGAGGCGCAAGTGCCTGCGAACCCCCTCCCCAACCCGGCCCCGCCTCAAATACAGAACAGACCTGGACCAGCCGCCGCCGCTCCGAGTCTGCAACCTCACAGGGGAGCGGCTTCCGGTGCTGCTTGCGTCATCTCCGCGCGTCCCGGCACCCGAGGCGCCCGGCGGATGCGGCTGCACTTCCGGCCCCCGCCTGGAGGGGGAAACCCGAGGGCCGAGCAGGCCACAGGGGGAGGCGGAGCATGCGCAGTACGGCCCTCACGACGCTTCGTCTGATGGACCCTTTACCAAAACTTGCTTCCACGCTATGTATCCGAATATGTCCAGCCCATTTATGTCCCTCATCCAATCTGATCTTGCTCCAACTCTGCGGCACTTTTTCTTATTATCCTTACTTTATGGACGAGAGGGAGAAGCTAAGGGACGTGTCCAAAGTGTCCTAAGACGTGTCCACTGAACACCTATTATGTCCCAAACCCTGTTCTAGCGGGTTGGAGTAGTGAACAAAAATCACTGACCTTCTGCGCCTTACAGATAAGTAAGGCAGATAAGTAAGACACGGTGCAAGCTTTAGCAAGTGCTAAGGGGAAAAATTAAACGGGTTGGTGAGGGAAAGAAGCAAGTAGGAAGATCCAGATTTGAATCCCAGCTCTTACACTCTCTGGCTGTGCCCATGGCCTAGTTACTTAACCACTCTGGTTTTATTTTCCTTATCTTTATAGCGTTATAGTATTCTCATCATTCTGAGGACTAAGGAGATGAAACAAATTTTTTAGTGTCAAGAACCAAAGCCATGTGCTTCCTATGTGCCAGGTTATCATCTAGCCACTTTATATGTGTTACAGCACTCAATTTCCACGACTCTACATGGTAATAGTAGTTACTATTACGACTGCAATTTTAGAGTCGAAGAAACCCAGGTCAAGAGAGGATTTCAATCTCGGCCCTCTTCAGAGCATAAGTTATCCTTGTCTCTCTGTAAGGGCTCATAAACCTCACACACATGCACACACACACACACACACACACATTTACATGCATTATACCAGTATCCAATAGGACTCACAGCAATTATATTCTCTATCTGTGCTGTCCAATAGGGCAGCCAGTAGCTTCTTGCAGCTATTGAACACTTGAAAAGTTCTTAATGCAACTAAGTAAATAAATTTTTGTATTTAATTTTAATTAGTTGAAATTTAAATAGCCACATGTGACTTAGGGCTACCATATTGGACAGTTCGGTCCAATTAATGTAGACATAACATGTAATATAGATAATAAGACAGTCACACACCCCGTTCGTGATATAGCACAGCCAAGGCTCCAAACATTCTGAGTTCACCTAGAGTAACTAAAACATGGGAAATAAAAAACTTGACCATGTAGAGTGGAAGCCAAGTATGGTGTCCTAAAAGTCAGGTCTCAAGGGAGCAAATTGGATGTGGTAGGCAACAGGAAGCCTCTGCAGAGTTCTAAGCCAGAGAGTCACTGTTGACAATATTATAAGAAAAATTTTAAAGACATGGGTACACAGATAGGATAACCTCTATGAAAGGGAAGCCAGTACTAAGGTAATAAAGAAAATCAAGCACCACTATATATTTGCAGCAAACACGCTCAACCCCAACATGGTAGGAGTTTGATAACTCAAACTGAAAATTCTAGATGGAGGTGCCCCAGAGACAATATTGTTTAAACTTCTTATGGACAAAGAAACCAAATTCTCTAAGCCCAGAGGAGACCCAGGAGCATAATTTATGGCTCTAAAAAAAATTGCAAAATAGAATGGTTAATTAAATACCTGTAAGACCTATTTAATCATTAGATTTATTATATGTAAAAATTTCCTTTTACTTGAATGGCTTCTGAAGTTAGATTTTCCCATTTAGTAAACATTCCCCAGATTACGTTGTTGAGAAAGCATAGACACCTTTAAATATAATGAGTTATTCCTAGCCAAATAATTACAAAAACTGCTGTGAATAGCAGGCAGGCAAATCAATATGTGAAAAGAAAAAGAGGATATATGGCCTGCTATGAGAACAGAATGCTCGGTACAATTGCTTATGTGACAGAAACATGAAAATATACTGGGTGTTCTTTTCTTAAAATAAACTTGCTGGTAGAAAGAGTGTTTGGGATAATTCCTACATATATGCTCTAGGAAAATAGCCAACATCAAATGCTCAGTCTCTTCAATTTAGCCTAAAATGGACTACATGTTGTTTTCCATTTTGAGATAAAGTTGCCTGGGAGAAGTAGTTGGATTTAGTCAAGTTCTTGCATAACCTATATTAGGAATTCAAAATCCTTCCCAATGAGAGATACACCAAACCTCACCATATGGTTCTTTGGGGAGAAAAATTGTACCCACACAGGATAACATATATTCCTTGATGTTTGGTGCACGTCTTGCATGTGCATGTACTGGGGGGCAGGAACTACTCCAACTGTTTAGTTTCTCTCTTTCTTTCTTTTTTCTATTCCGCCATCTTGCTAGATTTCGCTCAACAGTTTAGTTTCTTGAGAGACACTCCAAACACACTGTATGACATTTCTCCTTGTGTGATGGTGCTGTGGAAGGGGCGATGTGGCTGAACTATTCTTTTAACTCCCATGCATACTTCACCTGGAGCTCAGCCCACAAACAAGGGGTCAGTTTCAAGAGGTACAGAAGATTGGAAGCATTTGAAGAGGTTCACTTTTTTACTCTTTGTTCTGGATTCACTCCAGCTGTAACATGATCAGCACTTGCTCTCCTATAGAGCCAGCAGGTATTCTGGGACAAAAGCTCAGGTTGATTGGCCAGAAACCTTATCCTGAAGTCTCAGGCACAAAGTACTTTACCTCAATTGCTGTTAGACTGGCATGATCCTGAGATACATTTGGGCATAATTTGGCATCTGGACTCAATAATTTCCAAAGCTCTGAAATTGCTCACAGACAACATGCAGGTAAGTTTCTTATAATCTTTGAAGCATTTGCTATCTATTAAAATAGGCTTTGAGGAGGCCGAAGTTTCTTCTATGTACAAATAATCAGCACTGAGAAAATGGGAAGGAGTTCAGATTATAATTTCAGGAGTTTGTTTTGTTTTTTTCCCATTGAAAAAACACGGAAAAGTAAAAGATGGGAATCAGGATTCTCTAGTGGTCAAGAGTGAGCTTTGGAATTTGATATACTTGAGTTCAAATCATAGCCCTACCCCACCCCTTCACCCACTGAATGATCTTGGGCAAATTACTGAACAGCTCAGATGCTCAGCTTAATTTTGAAGAAAACGTATCTGAAAGGGATATTACCAGGGCTAAATGATTAAGGCGTGTAAAGTGCTTAACTCAGTGCCTGGCCCATGGCAAATATTATGGGATGCTTTGTTGATCAAAGCTCCAATGAAGAGAGATTTAATTCCTTTAATGTTCCCTGGCTTTATTATATTACAATACTGCATATGCTCTTCCAGATGGAAAGTTTCCATCTCCTTTGATGAGGCAGAGTAAGCTTGGCAGGGATCCATCCTAGATCTCTGAAGGGGTGCTAGCAGATAGCAGGAATCTGTCCATATTGACAGACATATCAGATGGATTAAGGGACATTGTCAAAACAGACAATGTCAGAATTCAGTATTAGATTAAGTTGAAAAGTTAAACTGGAAGAATGTAAATGTTTGATAGTAGCCATTGTGCTACAATGAAGTGGTTGCCAACCAAAGCAACCACTTCATTGAAAAATAGCCCTTGACCTTTGTAATTAGAGAAGAAACTGATCCAGGTGCTTCAAGTTCAGAAAGAACGTCATGTATTTTCCTATAGGTTTTTAGCATAATGATGCCACTTGTTACTTTATGTCCATGAGTCTATGTCTGATTCCTCTTCGCTCCCCCAGTGTTTTAACACAGCACCTTGTATTATAGTAAGCAGGCTCTCAACCAAACAAGTAACCAACCAACCAACATTTTATTCATTGTCCACTTTGTGCCAAACACTGAACTCAGCAACACTGGAGAAGAGCGAGGTATGATGCCTGCTGTGCAGGAGGCCACAATCTGGTGGGAGAGACAGATTAACAAAAATAAATAATAGGAAACAAAATAATGTACTGCTAAGTGCTAGTAAGAGGTACATACAGTGTCCAGTGGGGGCAAAAACAAATGGAAATGAAGCTTGAATGAATATGTGTTCTTTTCTTATTTAGGTGACATTCTGCAGACTTCGGACTCACCAGTGGTGTTTCATTCTGTTTAATGTTATCCTATTTCATGCCTTGCTTTTTGGGGCTGATTTTGTGGAAGAATACTTTCTGCATGCTTTGCCTTATGTAAATATGAAAGTTCTGGAAATTAGAGATAAGGCAAGAAAATTGAACATGGAGCCCCTAAGAAGTAATCTTTCCAAATATTATATCTTGAGCCAGTCAGAAGTGTGTAAAGGGAAGACTATATTTCTGCTCTCTCTCATCTTCAGTAGCCCAGGGAATGAAACAAGACGGAACCTCATCAGGAAAACCTGGGGTAATGTGACCAGCATCCGAGGGCACCCCATTCTCACACTGTTTGCTTTGGGGATGCCTATTTTGGTAACTACCCAGCAAGAGATAGACCAAGAGTCCCATAAGAATAATGATATAATTGAAGGAATCTTCTTGGACAGTGCTGAGAACCAAACCTTGAAGATCATCACGATGACACAGTGGGCTGTGACTTTCTGTCCTAATGCCCTCTTCATTCTCAAGGTGGATGAAGAGATGTTTGTCAATCTACCAAGCTTGGTAGACTATCTTCTCAATCTGAAAGAACACCTTGAAGATATCTATGTAGGAAGAGTTATCCATCAGGACACACCCAACAGAGACCCTAATAGCCAAGAATTTGTCCCTCTTAGCGAGTACCCAGAAAAGTACTACCCAGATTACTGCAGTGGTGGAGCTTTTATTATGTCCCAGGATGTGGCTCGGATGATGTATGTGGTTTTCAAAGAAGTACCCATGATAGTGCCTGCTGATGTGTTTGTAGGAATTTGTGCCAAGTCTACTGGCCTTATACCCATCCACAGTTCAAGGTTTTCTGGGAAAAGACACATCAGATACAACAGATGCTGCTATAAGTTCATCTTCACATCCTCAGAAACTACAGATGCCGAAATGCCCCTGGCGTGGAAGGAAATTAACGATGGGAAAGAATGTACACTATTTGAGACTTACTCCGGGCTCATTTCCTGCAAACTTCTGACATACCTTGACAGCTTTAAACGTTTTCACATTGGTACTGTAAAAAACAATGCCCTGTATTTTGGTGATTAGGATTTCTTTGTTTTCCTTACAGGCATGTTCTTTTTAAATTACCTCCTACCTTGTTATAGAAAGCATCCCTCCTTCTTTGTGTTTTAAGTAGTTTTAAGTGTATTCAAAAAGTTGCAAAGTGTTCTTAGTACCCTGATGTACTGCATCATACTGAAATCTCATTTTAAGAAATTTAAGTTGGTGTAACATGATTCTTTTCAAAATAAAACCTCTCATCTGGAAGAGAGAACATTAATTATAACCAAAAGTCTTGTTTCTGTTTACAACTAGTGTATTTAAAAAAAAAAATCACATTCTATGGAACTGTCATGACTCAGTGATAGCCACGGTGACTAATTTTTGAGAATGCTCAGAATGAAAGAAAAAGCACTAAGTAACAAATTTGTTTAACAAAGTATTCATCTGGTCTGCAAGCAGGAAACATTTTAGTACACTGGGTGCTGGAATTACATTTAACTGAAAAGTGGTAGCTACCTAGTATATATTAACTCAAACCTCACTAGGGTAGAGACTTGCATCTCTAACTTTTTGTGAAACAATTTTCATCAAGTCCTAATTAGGCAGTGTTTCACAGATGGGATGCAACAAATTCACATTTCACATTAAGTATATGCGTATGCTCTGTGTTAGTTTCCTAGGGACACCATAACAAAGTACCACAAACTGGGTGACGTGAAACACTTATTTGCTTGAAGTTCTAGAGACTAGAAGTCTGAATCAAGGTGTCAGCAGGGCCATGCTCTTTCTGAAGCCTGTAGTGGAGAATCCTCCCTTGTCTCTTCTAGCTTTAATCTTGGCTTATAGACGCATCACTAATATCTGCCTCCATCTTCACATGGCCTTTCTGCTGTGTGTCTGTGACTTCATATCATCTTTCCTCTGTGCTGTGTCTCTGTTCAAATTTCCCTTTTCTTCTAAGCACACCAGTTATTGGATTAGGGCCCACCCTAATGACCGCATCTTAACTTGATCATATCAGCAATCAAGCAAATCAATGACATATCTTGAAATAAGGTCACATTCACCTGTACCAGGGGTTAGGATTCCACTATCTTTTGGGGGGATGCAATTCAACCCACAATACATGCTTTGTGATTTCTTGCATATAATGACTAGGCACTAAGTCGATATTTTCCATCCTGGGGTTCTTGGGGATTTTAGGTATCCCCAAAGTAATACACTTTGAAAATCCCTGCCATGACATTGTTTGGGATATGTTACTAAACCATACTGAGCCTCGGTTTATGTATAAAATCAACCTTGTAGGGATTATGAACTAAATGAGATATGGCAAGTGTTTAGCTTTGGATGTGGCCCACACAAGTATTCAATAAGAGGAAGAAGCAGCATTGAAAAACATTTGTTCTGAGTTAAACAGCTTAGGTTCAAATCTCGGCTCCACTTATTTGCTGTGTGACCTTGTGTAAGTTTCTTAACTTTGCTGTTTCAGTCTCAGGTGTAAACAGGGTAATGATAGTACCTTAACTCCTAGGAGTAGAAGAACATGAGTTAGTATGTGAAAAGCTTTTAGAACAATGCCTGACACACAGTAATTGTTTGCTTATTATCTTCAAAATAGAACCAAATAATAAAAGTAAAACACCTCTGACTAATCTTCAGGAAGCCAGGTTAATACTCTGGTTCTGGGCTGTGCAGCCTGAATAAGGTGCTTACATTCTCAGGCTTTGTGTCTGCAAAATGATACTTACTTGCAAGGCTATTATGAGTATAAAATGAGAAAATGTACACCAAGTGCCTAACATAAAGTAAATGCTAAGAAATGGTAGCTATTATTGGTAACAACGATAAAGAACTTTGCAATTTTTCCCTAGGCGTTGGTCATATTGAATTACTTTTAGTTCCCCAAATGTCTTCTCATTTTCGTATCTGTTTGCTCCTCTCTGTTCTTCATTTGATTATCTCCTACTGGTTCTTCAAGATTCAGAGGTTTCCTTCCCTGGGAAAACTTCTTCTCTCAAGCCTAGAATAGGTGTTTTCTGTTTTCCTCTATTCGTGTATTTACTATATGCTAATTTTTTTCTTTCTAACTGATTTTTATTGCAAGGACCAATTTCTAAAATGTTTTTCCCTTAAAAATCTTCAAATTAAAATTATTACATTAGATTATTACACTATGCTGAATCTGGGCTTTAAGCACACGAGTAGTCCATTTCAAGAAGCTAAGAAATTTACAGTAACAGTTACTAGAGAAATTTAATAACTTGCTTTAGAAACTATGGTTGAGCCAACAGGGAGCCTGAATTCTTCTTCTGAATTAAAGAATATAAGTTTGCTAAGCCTCAGTTTAGCATTTTAGAATGTAAAAAGTTGGACAGAATAGCTACAACCTATAGTAGACTTCAATCAAACACTTCGAATTTTAGTCTTCATTACATGGGAACAAACTTAAATAATGTTAATTTGAAACAATTTACTACAAATTAGAATTTTTTTTTTGAGCATACCTGTGCCAAAATAATAAGCTCTTAAAGATGATCGATTATTCAATATTATATATTAAGAATTGCACTACCAAAAAAAAATCTACATTTTAAAAATCTTAGTAAATACCTCAATGATCCTTTTTTAAATGAAAGCACAGTATAGTAACAATTTGGAGCTTAACAGCTAAAACTTTACATATATACAGGTCTCTTTGTTATGCATAGACTTAAAATACTTTTTTCTCTTGATAGGAAATGCACAATTTTGAGGACAAGTTAACATGTCCCATTTGTTACAGTATTTCTGAAGACCATCGTGTACTAGCATACTCTCCGATTTTGTAGAAACTGCTTGGAAAATGTTCTTCAGGAATCTGGTAACTTCTATATGTAGACAACTTCACAAATGCCAGTAAATTGCCCTATTTGCAGAAGTATTATTGAAATTGTTTCAACTGAAATTGTTCCAAAAATACTATTGTATTTTTACCTGTTAATTTTGCATTAAGGGCTTTTATTGAAAAGTACCAGTAAGAAGACCACCCAGGTATGGCAACTTGCCCTGAACATTACAGGTAACCATTAAATGCTTACTGTCTACTAGATAAGAAATTAGTTTGTGGTCACTGCCTTACCATAGGTCAACATCATGGTCATTCTATAGATGACCTTCAGAGGTGCCTATCTGAAAGAAAAGGACAGGCCTAAACACTGCCTGAGCACTTAACTGACACACACTAGACAGATCTTACTCTCGTCTGATTGAAAAGCTGAAAGAACAAAAATCTCACTCAGAGAAAATGGTCCCAATTTTCTATTGGCTTATTTTCCTCCACGATTAGCCACTTGCTACCTGTGTGATCTTGGGATAAGCTACTTAACTTCTCTGAGCCTCAGTTTCTTCATCTGTGAAACAGAGAGGTAAAAATTAAATGAGATGAATTTAGCACTTAGGACAATGTCTAACACTTTTGCCAATGCCAAACATCTAATGAGGAGTAAATATTTATTAAATGCAAACTAAAATAGTAATTTGCTTATTTTATTTCACCTTAAAAAAAAAGTTGCAGGTGCAAATCAGGATGTGTATGTGATCCACAGCAGAGGCAATCCTCTGAAATCTGACGTTAAATGAATAAAATCAACATGATGAAAGAGATTAAACAAAAGTCACCTTCAAGAGACAGAATGTTTCTTCCGGGCCAAGAAAGACTTGGCTGTGGCCTAATTCGTTACGGAAATATGGAAAAAGGAGACTCAGGGACACCAGAGATGGCAGGAGAGATGAGCAATCTGGGGACAAGAGAATTCCAGTCACCTGAGATCCATTTTGTTACAGAGCAGGGGTGGGCTATCGACATCACCGTGGCTTAAAAGAAACCTATCTCTAGAGCCTGAACTGTCACACTCTGATGATAAACTCACACAGAAACCTCTGGATCGGTGGCTGGCATGTAGAGTGCTTTGCTGTTTAGAGAGCAGGGCACTGGAAAACAGGTGGGAACAATTTTTGTCAGTGAAAAGCAAGTGCATCCTTTGTTAATAAATGAGATGGTATCCTGGTTCACACAGCATCCCCTCTGTTCTGACTGGTTGTTAGGAGTCCGGTTGCCTCTCCTTATCAACTCAACATTGATTTAATGGCTCTAAAAAGTTAAAAGCAAAACCCTCAACAATGATGACCCACAAATAAATATAAAGAAAGTTTGGGGACTGTTCTGGTTTAGCATGTTATCAGTATCCTCCTCCAAAATCACAACAGAGTAAAATTCATTGATAAATAGGAAAAAGGACCAAAGAACACTAGAAACATTTTTAAAAGGTTTACTGTCTATTTTTCAAAGGAATAATAGTAACACAAAAAAAATCAAAAGAGACCTTATTAAAAGTATTTATTCTTAGGATAGAGAACATAATTTAAAGATGCCATATTATTTGTTTTTCAAAGAATACATATATCCAAGACTTTGAAAGCGGAATCAGAAGGGGGAAAAGAATAAAAAAAAATAAAATAAAAAATAAAAGTGAAGAGAAACAATTTGGTTTCATTTTGATTGAAGCAGATTTTAAAATAAGATGGTAAGTCCATGAAAATTTTCTGGGAGGAGAACAAAACGTCCATCTTCTTGCAAAGAGTAAGGCAGTCAAATAAATCTGAAAAACATCTGTTTTAATTATGACCAAGTTTGCCTGCTTTCCTAGTTTCACATAGTGTTTCAATGTAGAAACATAACGAATGTTGGTGATAAAATTAGGTTTGACACTCCATAATTCTGGGGGAGGGAGGTCTCTGTTTTGTAAAATACAGAGGGAGTCAAATGCCTCAGGAGATGTTTTGGTCCAAAAATGGTCTAGACTCTAGAAGAAATCATTCAGCTCCTTCCACTGCTGTCATGGAAACAGGTTTCACATAGTATGGGCCTTCACTCAGGTAACTTCTGAGCCTCAAATAATTTGGGTTTCCAAAGATTTCTGCAACTGTCTTGGAATTGGCAAGAGCTTTCACCAGTTCATATTTGGCATCCTTTGAAGCTTTGTCATGCTCCACTGACCGGTCCATCACATATTCTACAAAACCTGGACTGTTAAACATAAGTTTCTGAGCCCAGGGTTGGTTTGCAATGGCCTGAAATGGAAGGCAAAAAAACAATTCCTCTGAGACTTAAGAAGTTAAGTTTGTTAGTAGGATGGCACATCCTTAGAAAGAAATTTGGCAACATGAACCTTAAAAATGTTACTTTTTGCTTAAATTCCTTCCTGGGAATTTAAGACAATAATCTAAATGTTAAAAATATATTTTTATACAAAGACGTTCATCACAGTGTGACAGTTATAATATAAATGTCTATAATATAAATGTCTAATAGTGGAGAGATGGATAATTAAATTATGGCATATAGCAATAAAAAATGGAATAAACATTAAGAATGTTTATAAAAAAATAGGTAAATCTGTTACATGAAAAAAGCAAATCAAAATGATATATATACATGGCATAATTACAACAGTAGAAAAAAACTACAGAAGAAAAGACTACCCTAAAGAAACTCTCATATTCGTACATGTATGTAAGATGATACTTTTGAGAATGTTCATTGTAGCATCATTTGTAATATTGTCTAAATCTCCATTTATAAGAGAATGATACACTGTGGCTATTCAGTGAAATACTAATGACTTTCTCCTTGCCTCTTTTAATATAGATAAATCTTAAAAACATAATGTTGAGGAGAAAAAGCAAATTGCAGAATGATATGAACAACTAGATACCATTTACAAAGTTAAAGAATATGTAAAATACTGTAATTTGTTTAAGGATATATGCATATGTAGTAAAAGTATAAAATCATATGTGGGCTTATAAACCCTGACGGTGATTAATTATATCCAGAGGAGGGTGGGGAATGGGTTTGGGCAGAGGTGTAGCAAGGTATGACTCTATGTTTGAAATATTTCATCAATCAATCAATACTAACACTAATACTAATACTAAAAGGAAACACACCAACTAGGTATGAGTTGATGTGACTTAAAATATCTACTTCTTAATCTTTTCCAAATTTTAAAATAATGAAAAAGCAACTTTTTATAATGTTTCTAAAAATCTCGCTATTCCATTTTAGTGAAGAACAAGGAACAATCAAGTTTACAGCTTAGTCTCTTCCTCTCAAAGTGTGTTCTACAGGCCAACAGCATAGCATCACCTGGGAGCTTGTCAGAGATTCAGGATCTCATGGTTCCATCCCAGAACCACTAAATTGGAATCTACATTTTCACAAGATCTTAAAGTTTGAGAAACATCAGCCTTGTTAACAACTGTCAAAGACGAAGAGTGTGCTGCAATAAAAACAGCTGTCCCAACAAGTCAATAAAAAATGATATCTGCAACTGTGGCCAACTAAGTAAAGCATAAGGTAGAAGACTGGGGGAAAAAATACATAAATAGTAAGAACATCGATGCAGAAGCCAACATGACCATCACAGTGACTTCGGGCAAAGATGAAGCCGTCTACAAACAATGTTCCTGAAGTTGATAGGGATATTGTATTCTTCAATACCCAGATCACGTATCACATCCTGCAGGAAGTCTTCCCTTTCTTGTCGCCTCCACTGTCCTTGTTCCCTCCCTCTCTAGGCCACGCATGCTGCCTGAGACCCCATTAGTAAGAGTACTAAAGGGATGACTGTTTCCATGAGCCCAGCCACCATGGTAAGTACTGGTCCTTATTCTCAACAAATTCTGTTTAAGTGGTCAATAAATATTTTAATATAATGTAATAAATAGAACACAGAGGTGAAATCCTTACCACAGCTGTAATTATATAATTAACTACACAGTTGTACCCACTGTCTGGGTCCCTCACCCAGAGGTGCTATATGCGCTACATGAAAGGAAAGTCTTGGTATATTTTGTTCACTATTGTAGCCCCAGAACCTAGCAAAAAGCAAAAAAGAAACTCAACAAATATTTGCTGAATGAATAAATAAGCACAAAGTATATGGGAGCCAACACTGCTTAACTTAACCTTGTGGGTTTGGCAAAGCTTGCTGAAGAGATACCTGAGCTAGTCCTTGAAGAATGAATAAGAGGTTAACAAGCAAATCGGGGAAGAAGTGTTGAAAGTAGAGAGCAAAGGTCCAGAGACATAAAGCAAGCAGTATGTATCACGAGAACACTAAGTGCCAGAAGGGGCAAGGCAGGCAAGAAGGCTCAGGAAGACCAGGCTGGGTCAATAAGGGCTTGTGTGATGGCACATAAGGAATCTGGAATTAATCCTGTGATCCCACAGCACCCTGTGTTCTTCTACAGTACCATTCAGTGAAACAATCTGTACATATATCTGTCTCCCTCTTTAATCTATACTAACAGCAGAGGGCAGAAGCTGTGCCCTGCACTTGTGTATTCCCAAGGCATGGCAGCGCGCCTGCTCATTTCAAGTGCTCACGTGTTGAACTGGCAGAGTCCCAGAAGAACCTGTGGAAAAGAAGAGATGCCTACCGTGAACACTTTTAAGGCAGCGCAGTGTAGTTCAGGGAAGGGTTGATTACTGATGCCGCGGAGGAGCTCCAGTGGGTCCTGAGACAAAGAAGAAAACCAGGACTCTGCCATCCTCAGGAGGTCATCCGTCTGCTGCTCAAGCTACAGGGCAGAAAAGAAGACTCTCAAGACACTTGTAAGTCAGGAAACCTGGGTTCTGATGGCACTCTGTCATTACTTGCTGTGTGATCTCTGCTAACTCTGGAGCACTCTTTCCCAAACCCAGTCCAGACTTGCCCAGTTTTGTTTGTTTGTTTTATGGGGTTGATTGAACAATTTCTAGGGTACTCTTCAGTTCTAATACTCTGATTCCACTTCAACTTAAAAATGTCACTAGTCATATAATGAGGGTTGTGTTCTTTTACTAAGAGTAAGAAATATGGCCTTTATTTGATCAACATTTATATTAACTTAACCTGTATGATGTTAACTCATACAGGCTGTCCCTCATTAATTTCCCAATTTACTTACTGGTAAGTAAAGAAGAGATGAGATTGCATCCAAACACCTAATTTTGAGCTCTGTTGGGGCATTCTTTGCTTGATATCCTATTCTCTTGAGCAAGCGTTCAAAGCGAGTTCCTTTGAAGGACAAGATCATTTTCATTGTGGTAAAATACAGATAACATAAAATTTACCATTTTAACCAGCATACAGATCACATTGTTGTGCAACTATCACCACCATCCATCTCCAGAATTTTTCATCATCTCAAACCGAAAAGTCTGTACTCATTAAAAAACAACACTCATTCCTCCCTACCCCCGTGCCCTGGTAACCACTATTCTTTCTGTCTCTGTGTATTTGTTCTAAGTGCCTCAAATAGGTGGAATCATACAATATTTGTCTTTCTGGGTCTGGCTTATTTCTCTTAGCATAACGTCTTCAAGGTTTCTCCATAATGAAGCACGTATGAGAATTTCATTCATTTCTAAGCTGAATAACATTCCATTGTATGTATAGACCACATTTTGTTTATCCATTCACCCGTCAATGAACATCTGGGGTTATTTCTATCCCCTTTGGCTACTGTGAATAATAGCTGTTAATGAACACAGGTGTATAAATATCTACTTGAGTCCCTGCTTTCAATTCTTTTGGTTATATACCTAGAAGCAAAATTGCTGGATCATACGGCAATTCTATGTTTAATTTTTTGAGGAACCACCGTACTGTTTTCCACAGTGGCTACACTGTCTTACATTGCCACCAGATATACACAAGGGTTCTAACTTCTCACATCCTTGTCAACACCTGTTATTTTTTTTTTTTTTAATAAAAGCCATCTTCGTGGGTGTTGTGAAAATGAGATTTTTAAAATATGCTTTGCTTTCAATACACTGACCCCTACAAACCTAAACCAACATAAAAATAAACATGTAGTCAGAGACCAAATGAGAAGCCTAAAACACACATTCATATGCAACATGGCATATATAAGTCAAAGTGTAGAGGATTTGGAATCAAAGGACCTGGATTTGAGTAGCAGCCGCCCCACAGTCTGTATGATCTTAGAAAATTTTCTTAATTTCTCTGAGCTTCAGCTACCTCATCTGTAAAATGAGAATGACAACAGTATGTTCTCTGCAGGATGGCAGAGGATTCCATGTCATAGGTCACAGCACTTAGAAAAGTACATATAGCAAGGATATTAGTCGTGATATACGAAAGCATATAAAATTTCAACGTCTACTTCACAAGGGTTTTAGCAGTGCCGCACGTGATGTTTTGTGTGGAACTCATAGTGCTTTCAAGGTACTCATGGATGTCCCATAAAAGTATCACTCTTAACACAAAATCTTGTAACAAATTTTTGTTCCTTTCCTTCCTCAAAGTTACATATATAGAACAAATATATCTTTTCATTAAATATTCACAACAACCCTGAGAAGTAAGAAGTAGTTACCCACTTTTCAAATACGAGGAAAATGAGGCCTAGAGTACTGAAGTGAGTAAATCAAGTTCAAAAAGCTAAGTCAGTGTTAAAACTGGGTCATGATCCAGGTTTCTCTGAGTCTAGCCCATGGTCTTTGTACCATGAATACTATTTATGGAAGATGTAGAGGGGAACACTTGGTTCAGCCAAGTTAAAAAAAAAAAAATTCAGTAATAATTATGAGACTTTTTAGGAATGAACCAAGGTCATGGTAAAAAAACTTCCATCTGCAAAAGCAGTTTCTATAATGCACTTAACATACCAGCAAATGATTTATTATATATCGAATCCTTGTCAAAAATTAAGGTATCTCTAAAGAAAGGTAAAACAAGTCATACCAACCTGTCTTCTGCAAAACTTGCTTTCCTTCAACATTGGATCCCAGGATTCCAATTGTGTCCACTGCTACACCGATCATGGTGGGGTCCTGACTTTCTGTCATTTCAAAGACTTTTTCCACAAAGACAGGATAACGCTCGCAGATCTGTTGAGGGCTATCCATAATAGCAAGGTTCCCAAAAAACTTCACAAACCCTAGAGACATTTACAAAAATATTATTTTAATAGGGGAAGAAGACCACATAAATTGGGAGTCCTATGTTTTCATAGGGACAGTTATAAACTACAGGCCAGAAAGAGGAGAAAGGTTATGGCACTGTGCTGCCTGGAAATCAGACAGACCACAGGGAATACTGAAGGACCTGGGATGTGTGGTGCCCGGAGACTAGAAACCCCAGGTGTCAATGGAGTGGGGTCCACACACTGAAGCACTGTCACACGCAAGAGGGAGAACAAAGAACAAGGAAGGACCAGTGGATACAAGTTACAGGACGGCAAGTTTGGAGTCATTATTAAAAAGAAAATTTTAAACAGATGTTCATCAATGAAATAATCTAGGCTACCTAAGGAAGGCACAAATCTCCAATTTCTAGATGCGCTCAAGAAAAACTAATACATGTCCTTGACAAAATGACTGGAGTAGTTCCTATATTAAAGATTCCAACTCAGAGATTTGATGAATCTGGGAAATATACTGTAAATGTCATTACTAGTATTTTTATTTAGTTTCTTTTGGCTGTGACTCGAAGGAAATTATCCTAATGCTCTAAACAGCAGTATTTCCAAGAAATCAGAATCAACAGTGGAAGGCTCCCAAGGTGATAGATTCTACCCTATTAAGGGGCTATGGGTCTCATCACCTGAAGGGAATCACCTGTAAAGAAGACAAACCCCGGGCTCCTCCTGACAGATAACTCACAAACAAAACACACACTATCATTTCCACAGGCATCAACATTTCTTACCTGGCAAGTAGAAGCTAGAGAAAGGGTCTGAATCCGCCCCAACAATTATATTAGAAATCTGATCAATTACTCCTTCCTGAGCAAGGTACTGTCGTCCATGATGAGTATACGCCAGTGATGTCACCATTTCTATACAGGTGGCTCTGAAATGCCAAGATTTTGCATATAATTAGCATGGTTTATAAACTGCTTTCATATAGGTTATCTCATTTAACTCTTCCCACCAAATATAAAAGGTCAATAATCCTGGCTCGACTCTTTCCGATGAGGACACAGAATGAGAAAATTGCAATGACTTGTCCAGAATCACATTTTATTACAAGGCAGAGTTTAGAGTTAAATCTTGACTTTCTCACTTGAGTCCCATTATTGTTTCCACTATAAAATAGCTACTTCTAAGAGATTTCTTTTTAAAATGTGTTTTATTTTGAAATGTCAAACATACACAAAAGAGAACAGAACTGTAAGCCCTTGAGTACCCATAATCTTGATTGTATAATTATCAAGATTTTGCTTTACTTATTTCACCTCCTTTTTCTCCATTTTTTGCTGAACTATTTTAAAGCAAATTCTAGTCATGTTGCCATTTACCCCTGCATACTTTAGTATGCATCTCTAAAAAACATAAATATACTGTGCTCACTTCGGCAGCACATATACTAAAAAAAACATAAACATTCTCTCACAATTGTAATTCCTTACCACATATTTAAAAAATAAATAATAATTCTTTGGTATCACCTAATACCCACCCATGATCAAATTTTCCCAATTAACTAAAAAAGCATTTTTATATTGGTAGTCACAAAACAGTCACAGGGATTTGATATATAGTATGGGGAATGTAATCAATAATGTTGTAAAGATTATGTAGGGTATCAGATGGGTACTGGACTTATCAGGGGGATCACTTCATAGATTATATAAATGCCTAACCACTGCGCTATATATCTGAAACTAATATAAAATAATATTGAATGTTAACCATGATTAAATACATATTTATATAGCCATGGGATGCAAAGTATAGCATAGGAAATATGGTATTACGTAATAGCTACGTACGATGTCAGAGGGGTAGTAGACTTGGGGGTGGTTATCACTTTGTGAAGGGTATAAATGTCTAATCATTATGTTGTTTAGTACACCTAAAGCTAACAAGGAAAATTTAAAAAATAAAAACTTTTTTATAATTGCTCCTAAAGTATTTTAAGTGACTGTTTGTTGGGTTTTTTTCTGTCACAAAATTTGATACATAGCTAAAAAAATTAACGAAATTAGTTTCCTAATTAGGAATGCTATGAAACAGTGTAATTGGTGACTGATTTATGCATATGAGTTTAACAATTTCAGTCACATTTAAACAACATAAGGCAGTAAGAAAATCATTTAAAATAAGGAAAACAAAATCCTGAGTACACGAAATAACTATAGTGCTATTATAAAAACAAAATACTTGAAGCAAACCAAGTGTTCAACAGTGAGGATGTATTAGTAAATCGCAGAATATCAACCAAGAAACATTTGGCAAATATGGGGACTTAGGGAGTAGGGCTGAAAAAATTGGAATTAACATTTCTCTGAGGACCTATGCCAGCCATTGCATGGGTCTCTATGGTTAATTCACTTAATCCTCATATTATCTTCTTTATAGATCTGTCATTGTTCCATTTAGGAGATAAGGAAACTTAAGGTGCAGAATGGTTGCAATAAATTGTCCAAGGTCAAACAGTTAATAAGTACTAGAGATGCGTGTAAGCCCGTCTTCCTCATTTTCAAAAGTCCATGTTTTTCTATCATGCCATGGTGCTATTATTTAACAATGTCAAAAAATGTGTAACACATAATGTGATAACACATTAATACAAAGTGGCAGTTTATCACGGGATTGCAACTTTGTAAGAGCATACATGCATGCCTAAGGACAGGGAACAGTCATTCCAAATCAGCTATATAGTCGTATGTGGCTTTGCTAAGTTGCAGTATGCTGTCACAATATAACCTGAGGTATTTTCTAAAGGCCCCTTCTTCAGCACATATATTTGTCATGAGATTGAAACCTGGGCACAGGTCCTACCAGGGAAGATAACACTGAGTCCCAAGGGTTGTCTCCTGGCCCTCCCAAAGAGGACATTTCGCTCTCTCAGCCAACATACCTACCTGACCAGTACATCCTCACCAGTCAGCTCTCTGAGGAGCTGGGTTACCAATCCACTTGTGGTACAGGAGGTTAAAGATTCTGGTGACACAGAAGAAATCTCTACAATTAGCTGAAAGAAAAGAACAGAAAAAGCAGAAAGGTCAAAACAGCCCCAAAGTTGTTAAATCTCATTTTAAGTTAAATGCAGGACTAGGTACTTTATATAAACAAATTTTTAAAACTCTGTTATTTGTCTCCACACGTAGGAAAATTTCATCAAACACATAAGAAATTACTTTGGCACAGAATCACTCCACTGTATCTAGGTGTAGCTGTATTTTTCACAAAAGAAATCATCAATCAAGGTAAAAAACCCTGAATCAGCAACCACAGATTGTAATAATCATTCATTCATTCATTCATGCATTCTATCAGTCAGTCATTCACTTACTCATTCAAGTATGTCCTGAGGGCTTATTGAGAGAACAGGATACTGAAGGATTTTAAGCAGAGGAATGACAGAACCAGATTTGGATTTTTAAAAGATCGTTCTGACTGCACGTGAAGATAGACTAGTAGTGACAAAAAATGGACAAGGGACCCGTTTGGATGCCAATACAGTAATCCAAGTAGTAGCTTAGACTAGGGTCCTGGTGGCTACACCAAAGAAGAGAAACACATAGGTTTAAGTAAAACTGACATGACGTGATGGCTGAATGGACATGTGGCAGGAAGAACCAGGTCTCATAGTGAATGAACTTGAGGTCTAATACCCAACCGCGTGAACTATGAGACACGGCCAGTTTGTTGATGCAGTTTTTTACTAGGGGCATGAGGTAGGTGGAGAAGCTCAGGAGTCTGGTTTTAACATGAGGTGAGAGACCTAGAATATGTCTGGGGGGGAGAGTGAGTTAGTAGTTGGACATGAAGGTCTGAGCTCAGAAGAGAGGTCTGGGTTGGAGGTTTACATTTGAGAGTCCTCACCATTATAGGTGGGAACTGAAATCACAGGATGAATAAGATTGCTGAATGAATACAGATTATAGGGAGAACAGGGCTGGGGACGTTGCCTTCACAAACCCCAACAACTGAAAGCTCAATAGAGGATAATGAGCCGGGAGACTTACAAGAAATAACAAGAGAGGCAGAAGGAAAAACAGGATAGCCTGGTATCAAGACATACAAAGTAAGACAGCGTTTTGAAGAGGGAATTAGACTGTAGAGGATTTGTTTGGAATATGTAGCCCATTAACTGAGTGGCCTTGGGTCAACGACTCCATCAGTAACAGTGAGGTCAATGTATAGGCTTTACTGTGAAAACTGAAGACAATCTATGTGAGGAGTTAGCACTGTGCTCAGTACAAAGCTGGTACAAACGAGAGCCATTTCTTCTACTACTGCTACTACTACTGCTGCTAAGTTTTTCAAAGTTTAGTTTCAATGGCGTCTCGTCTGCTATAGTACTTATAGTGCAGTATAAATATTTTTTACCTGATGGTCTCACACACCAGGTGGGGAGGTCAGCACCCAGTATAGGGCCTAACACAGATTACGTACTCAATTAATGTATGTTAAATGAGCCGTCTTGCCTTCCAATGTAGCTCTTACTGCATTCTGAATTGTAAGCATCAGAAAGTGTGTTTCTTGTCTTACCTCATACACCCTGTATCGAACAATGTCATTTGTTTTCATTACGGTTTTCAAATCATCCAGCAGACTGCTTTCAAATAAAGCCTCCAGGCCAGCTTGGGTCAGCGATATTCTTGACAGGGATTTAATGGCCTTATAGGAAAGAAAATATCTCTTAAGTCATAAATATACAGAACATTAATATCTACTTCATAAGAGACTGATGTGAAAACTAATGTATGGAATGCACCTTGCCCAATGAGCATTTACTACATTTTAGCTATTATTATTTATAATTGAAAAACATACACAGCTGTGGTGTAAGTTTTGCTTCTTATGAAGTAACCCAACGTAAGCCCTATGGTGGATAATTTGTAAATGTGGATTCTAGCAAATAGACGGGGTTTACTAGTACTTATTAGACATCATAGATTTATTTGATACCATTTATATGGTTGGAAATTCAATGACACAAATCCTCCCTTCTAAACCCTCACCCCTCAACCCAGAAAGCCTTTCTTTGTCTTTTAATTTCTCTGCCTGGTTAAGCCGATGGTTCTAGCGGACTCACCACTTTGGCTACAGATAGATTCTCTCCACCAATACAATAAACAATTTGTTTTAGTAATTCAGGATTATTTAGAATCTCAGTAACAGCATCAGAATTTTCAACGATTCTTCCAACCTGAAAGAAAAAAACAATCAGAAATACTCTCCCAAGGTAGGGCAACACGTGAACACATGATGGTCGAATTTCCTTAGTGTGTAGCTATTTTAAGAGTTACTGATTACAACTAAAAGACAAGTTATTAAAAATTCCTAGTGACCCAAATTCTTTAAAGCCAAATACATATTTGGCCTAGTTACATCTTTGAAAGGAAAAAAAAAATGGTGGGTGTTTCAGTGAAACAATACAAATTCTAGTTCTTTCCATTTTTAGCTGCACTGAAACCCTGGGCAAATTAAATAACTTCTTAATTTCTTGTCTGTAAAATGGGAATATAATACTTAATTGCAGGAGAGTAATGAAGATTAAATGAGACTAAATAGGTAGAGCACATACTAGTGTCTGGCACATAAATGGTAAATAAATCGATACTTTTCTCTTTTTGTGGAATAAACACTTTAGAGTAGAAAAGGAAAAACAGTAGTTGAATACCACTGGATAAACTAACTGCTCGTAACCTTTCAACAAGATGATCCTCAACAGCAGTTCTTCACCCAAATAGTAACACGTTTTGATTACCAGGGTGATAAGAGTTATTGTCTTAGTTTGTCGGTTTAGTGATAGTACTTTGTTCATGCCACCATGAAAAGACTTAACATGGCAACCTTTTTCTCTAGACTAGGGGCTCCTTGAAAGAAATAGGCTTTATTTATCTTGGTAGCTTTAACAGCATATGATACAATGCCTGGCATGTAAAAGGAACTCAGTCAGTATTTGATGAATGAATGCTGCCAATTGTACTGAGTAGGACTTTTTACTTTAGCTTGTATCCCCCTGGTTATAGTTAAGCTATGCATACTAGAATAGACTAGACACGCCCTAGGGACAGAGAGATGATGTTTTCTTTCTCTCTCTGTCTTGGCACCCAGCACAGAGCCTAGCCCAGAACAGGTGGTCACTAAATGTTAGTTCCCTTATTATATGCTAGCAAAATTTCATACCTGGGACAGAGCGAGGATTTTCACAGAATCATCAGGGTGAGTCAGTCCCCTCTGCAGGTCAACCCTGAGGTTCCGGGCCATGTGAACTGGCTCCATAGCTTGGAGCAATCTCTCCAGAATGGATACACACAAAGTTGTCTGTTCCCTAAAGGAGACACCATAGATCTCCTTAGTTCATGTCCTGCCAGGTAGGAAGTAACAATCTAATAACACCTGACACCAGGCTCAATGATGATCTCCTCTACATAGACATCCCTTCGAAACACCAGCTTTTATTAAGTTATTAAACATTTACTAAGTACCTATTATGTGCCATGCCCGTGCTGGGGATACAAAGAAGGATAAGATACATTCTATAATCTCAAGGAGCTCAGTCTAATGGAAGATACAGGAAACCAGGAAGGCAACAATAATCCAGGTAGATAAATAGGTTAGAGCTAGGTTAGAGCTGGAAGCTGTGGGAGCCCAGTAAAGAACACATGGCACAGGGTACATTTGAGCTAAATTTTAAGAAAAAGTGGGAGTTATCTGGAAGAAAGGTGTTGCAGGTGGAGGAAGTAGTAGCACATGAAAAGGCACAGAGGAATGGGACAGTGTTATGCATTCAAGGGACCACAAGTAGCTTGGTACGTGTGGGGTCAGAATTGGAGGGAAGTGGGGAGAACGTAAGAGGAGGGAGATGAATGGCAAGAAATTACACAGGAAAAATACACAGGAGTCAGATTCTGATAGGTCTTTTATGTCCTGCTATGGAATTTAGCCTTTTTCCAGGAGTCAATGGTAAGTCCAGAAGTAATTTTAAAGCAGAGAACTACACAAAGAGATTTGACTTACAGAAATCACTCTGCATCAGTGTTAGTTAGAGAAAGAATTTTCAGTTAGAAGCAGTTCATGGTGAGAGGTGATGAAAGAAGGTGGGAATGGAGAAGAGGGAAAAGGTTCAAGAGCTATTAAAGACGTAAATTAGTAGAACTTGATGACTACCACATACAGATGCAGTGTTTCAAGAATAACTTCCTTGTCTCTTAATAGGCAGTGCAAGTAAATGGGCATTTATACGCTAATAGTATACAATTAAATTGGTAGAACCTTTCTAAAAGGTGGTTAAGCGATACATAGCAAAAACCCTAAAAATGAACATACCCTTTTAACTCAGGGATTGCACGTTGCACAACTAAGCCTAAGGGAGTAATTAAGAATGTTTTTATATCCAAGATCATTGAAAACATGTCCATACAAAAATCTGTGCACAAATATTCATAGTAATGGAAACCCAAATGCCCATCAATTAGCAAATGTATAAATGCGGTCTATCTACACAACGGAATATTATTCAACCATAAAGAGGAATGAAGTACTGATCCATGCTACATCGGTGAGTCTTGGAAATACTATGCTAAGAAGCCAGATACAAACGGCTTCCTTTGGATGATTCCATTTATATGAAATGTCCAGAACAGACAAATCCATAGACAGGAAGCAGATGGCTGGCTGCCAGGAACTAGGGGAAGGGGATAAAAAGGGAAATGGGGAGTGACTGCTAATGAGCTTCTTTTCCATTTAAAAAAAACTGTAATTGTATATACCATAAAATTTACCATTTTTAAAGGTACAGTTCTGTGGCATTAAGTGAATCCACACTGTTGTGCAACTATCACCACCATCCATCTCCAGAACTTCTTCATCTTCCATTAAAACTGAAACTCTACGTCCATTAAACACCAACTCCCCATTTTCCCCTCCCCTCAGCCCCTAGTAACCACCATTCTACTTTCTGTCTCTGAATCTGACTACTCTATGGACCTCATATAAGTGGAAGCATACAGTATTTGTCTTTCTGTGATGGGCTCATTTCACTTAGCATAACGTCCTCAAGGTTCATCCATTTTGTACCATGTGTCAGAACTCGCTTCCTTTTTGAGGCTGTTAGTATTCCATTGTATGTATATACTACATTTTGTTTATCCATTCATCCATTGATGGACACTGGATTGCTTTGGTATCTTTTTTATTTTAACTATTCCAATAGGTGTGTAGTAGAATCTCAATGTGATTTGAATTTGCATTTCTCTAATGACTGACATTGAGTATCTTTTCATGTGCTTATTTGCCATCTATAAATCTTCCTGTTCAAATATTTTGCCCATTTTAAAATTGGGTTCTTTTCATTGAGTTTTGTGAGTTCTTCACACATTCGGAACATAAGTCCTTTATCAGGTATATTCTTTGTAAAGATTTTTCTCCATTTGTGACTTTCCTTTTCATTCTCTTAACTATGACCTTTGAAGAGTAGAATGTTTAATTTCGATAAAGTCCAATTTATCAATTTGTTCTCTGTGGATCATGCCTTTGGTGTCACATCAAAGAAATTTTTGTTTAACCCAAGGTCACAAAATTTTTTTCCTGTTTTCTTTGAGAAGTTTGATAGTCTTAGGTTTTATATTGACCTCTATAATTGACTCTCATATACTGTTGGTGGGAATGTAAAATGGTACAATCACTTTGAAAAACAGTTTGGCAGCTTCTTAAAAAGTTAAACATACAATTACCATATGATCCAGCCATTCCATTCCTAGATATTTACTCAAATAGAAAAGAAAGAATAAGTCTATGTAAAGACATACACAAATGTTCATAGCAGTGGTATGTGTAATATCCCCAACTGGAGATAACTCAAATGTTCATCAACAGTTGAACTGATAAACAAATTGTGGTACATCTGTACACTGGACTGCGACTTAGCAATAAAAAGGAATGAAGTATTCCTTCATACCACATGGGCAAACCTTAAAATAATTATGCTGAGGGAAAGAAACCAAACAAAAGAGTATATACTGTATGACTCCATTTATATAAAACTAAAAAAAAAAAAGAAAAAAAAAAGGACAAACTCATCTATAGTGATAGAAAGCAGGGAAGTGGTTACCTGGCTGAAGAGGAGAGGGACTTTTAAGGGGCACAAGGAAACTTCTGGGGGTGAAAGATATCTTTGCTATTTTGATTGTGGTCGTGGTATCATGGGGATATACATGTCAAAATTTGTCAAATTGTACATTTTATTATGTGCAATTTGTGTAAATTATATCTCAATAAAGCTTTTTTTTTTTTTTTAAAAAAGCAATGGTAAGTTAAACTGTATAGTGCTCAAATTTCAGGTCATATGTAGCCCTTTGCTGTCAAGAAGCCAAAGAGTTAATAATTTATATAATAATCAATCCTGTTTGACTTCCATGTTGTAAAGCAGTAATTTTCCCTCACAAAAACTCCTGTCAAGATTCTAGACTTACATTTATTAGATCAGATACTGAACCTGTATACAGCAACCTGTGTGGTTTCATCAGGATAATAGCAATATTATCTGGAGACTGCCAATCTATCCAGAGAAGAATTACTTCCATAAATTACAGTTGGTATCTACTATGTACCCAGTTCTGAATTACCCTGTCTTTAATAAATTTCCATTAAAATTGTTTCCTAGAGCACTGCTCCTTCATTCAGCAAATCACCTCCCCCACGGACCTTACTCTTCAAACTCCCCTTCATTTCAGTTTCTGTTGCATCTCTGGTGTCAACTTGTGGTATGACCTTTGAAAGTCTCTGCATCCATAATATGAAGTGGTTGGACTAGGTGCCTCTCTAAAATTATTGAATCTAATCTTTTATTGGGCATATGTATTTCCTGCTGTGCCCTAGGTGGGATACAGAGATGAACAAAATATGGCCCTTGCCTGCAAAGAATTTACAAACTACAAATAAACACATATGGAACTATAATGTAAGCCTATAGTTTCAAGTATCATTAACAGAAATAACGATAATGTCCTTCAGGAGATCTGAGGACAATTCACTTGTAACTGGAGTGACCAGGAAAGACTTTTTGCAGGCGATGGCACTTCACTTGGTCCTAAAGAATCTGGAGAGGGAGAGGGCATTTCGGTTAGAATTGGCATGAACAAAGTTAGGAAAGTACCAAGTTATGCTCAAGGGAAAGTAAGTGGTGCCCCTGGTAGATGGAGCAGATGAGTATGTGTTCAGGAGTGGAGGGAACACGAGGCTGGAAAAGTATGCCGTAAGGGTCCCAATGTCAGACTAAGAAGTCAAGCTTTTACACGCTAGGCAGTGGGAAACCATGGAAAAGACGTGCGCCAAATGAACTGAGAACTTCACTGTGGTTGCAGTATGGGAAGGTCATGCTAGGAAAGGAAGCCTAGAGGCAATAAGTCACACTGATGCAATAGATCTAGCACGGAGAAAAGAAGGGCCTGAATTAAAGTGGACAAACAAAAGATATTTTATAGGCTGACCTGAAAATGTTCACTAATGGATTTAATGAAAGGGAAACATGAAAAAGGAAGGACTCTGAGGTCAGAGCCAAGAAAGCCCTCCAAAATCATCCAGTGTTGATTCAGTGATTCATTATATTTTCAAATAGAAAATTTCTGGATCACAAATGTTTTTAAACTCTTCTAAATTATCAAATACAAAGTGTTTTTTAAATAAAACACTACAGATGTGCATAAAATGAAACGTAAAAGTTGCTCTCCTAGCATTCTAAGTCCCACTGCCATATTAATAGTTTCTGCTGTACCTTTCAGACATTCCCAATGTTATACTAGCTTGTGAGTGTGTGTGTGTGATCCTTTTTAAAAATTACTCATAATGGAATCATAAACTACATTTTTTTTCATTCAACAACGTACATTAGAGCGCTTTCCATGTCCACATCTATAGATCTCAACTTTTCTAATTGCTGCATAGTGTTGCATGGTACTGTGTTCTAATTTACTTAGAATCCCTTTTTAATGGATATTTGGGTTGTTTCAAGCTTTTTGCTGTCGCCTTTTGTTAGAATATTCTTGTATATACAGCACATTTTGTGTGCGAGTATACCTGCATGTTAAAGTCCTGTAACAGGAATTACTGGATCAAATGGTATATGAACCTAAAATGTTGATGGATCTTACCAAATTACCAAGCTAGGTCCCCTTCTTAAGAGGAGGGAAAAAGTCAAGAACTTGTACACGTAATTGTGGAGCCCTCCCTATATATAGGTGGGCAACCCTGCTTCCCCCCCTTCAATTCCTATTTCAAGGAGCGAGACCAGGAGCTTGCCAGGGACACATCTCAGAGGCTGTTCTTAAGCCCCATCTCTTGCCTCTCAACCCAGGATCCTCCCTCTCTGAAATTTCAGCTTTTTTTTTTCATACCTTCATTGCGAGTGGGAAAAGCCCATCCCTCGCCCCACCCACCCCTGTCTCCCTACTCGGGGGTGTCTCTCTCCCCTGCTCAAGAGGCAGCGTCCACTCACCGATGGTTCTCATTGAGCAAGGAGAAGAGCGGGCCAAGGCGCAGTTCCGCGGCTTGCTCGCGGAGCTCGCTGAGCGGCACCGCCTGCAGCACCGACTGAAGCGCGCGTAGCTCCTCCAGCGGCGCTTCCAGCCGCGCCACCTCCCTCAGCAGCGCCAGCACCTGAGCCGCCATCATGCTCCTCCCGCAGGGGCTCTCCCGCCGCCGCCGCGCTCCCGGCGTGCTTCTCCGACTCTCGCGAGATCTGCCGGGGGCAGCCTCCCTTTACCTGAGTGTTGGCTGCAACTGCGACCCGCCGCACTGTCGGAGCTGGCGGACAGCGCGCGCCCGCTGCCAAGCCTCGCGAGACCAGGGGCCGATAGGGCCGAGCCAACGGTCGCCCGTGGTTGCGGGGTCGCAGTCAGGCATCATCTTAGGCGCCACTGAACTGGTCCCGCAGTCCGACTTTCCGGTCGGCTTACGTATTTCCCACGGGGAGCGAAGGCTCATCAGATGCCCAGCAGGCGGAGTAGTGAGAATGAGGATCAAGCGAAGGTTGAGAGTCCTCGCGGGCGGCCTCCTGGCTCTCAAACCCGGCTCTCGGCAGCGGCCAGCAGCGGCTGAGGCTGCCCCAGGAAGAGCGGAGGCGATGAGCATCTTCCAGCTCCCGGCCCAGGCACGTATCTAGAGGAAGCGGAGGGGCCATGCCTGTGGAAGACAAGATGACAATTCTCGAGAAGCTGGAAGAAGGCGTGAGTAACACCGATGTGGGGCGCTTTTTTGGCATGAATGAATCAACGTTGTTTCCTTGCACCGTTGAGAAAAATGAGAAGGCCATCATGGAGTGTCTCGCCTGTCTCCTCCGACGTGCTGTGCGTTGCCCGTGATGTAAACATCAAGAAGATGGAATCTGAGTTAACCTTTTGGGTGGAGGAGGACAGGACCATACCATCGGGGCCCGGTCTCCGATGCTGATGGCCAGCTAGGCCAAAGGCATTACAAGCATCTGGTGGAAACCACTGGGAAGGACAACCCAGATAAATTTCATACAAGCGAAGGATGGTTTGAGAAGCTTAAAAATCATTCCAGTTTGTGAAATTCAAGGTTGATAGGTGAGGAAGAACCGTTAAATGCCCAGTTGGCACGAAAGTATTCCAAGCAACTCCAGAAACTGGTCAGAGCTAGAGGTTATGTTCCTCAACAGGTCTTAAACGCCAAGGACATGAGCTTGTTTGGGAAGTGAATGCCTTTGTGAACTTTCAGGGTAAAAGGCAAAAAATCAGAAACCTTAGAGGAAGCTAAGGAAAGGATTTTACTGTGTGTGTGTGTGTGTGTGTGTGTGTGTGTGTGTGTGTGTGTATGTGCGCCAATGCCACAGTGACAAAAAGATAAAACCACTGCGGCTTTATAAAGACCCTAATCCCACTTGTCTTTTGGAAAAAGATTAAAAACACCTTCCTATTTTCTGGCAATTGTGCCCCAAAGTATCATTAACCATTGCCCTCTTTTTGGATTGGTTTCATAATTCTTTTATCCATCAAGCCCAGAGTTATTTAACAGGAAAAAAAAAATCTTGGAATTCAGAGTGTTGCTAATTTGGGACAGAGGTCCCAATCACCCAGACTCATTCTTTGCTCATCCAATATCACACAATGTGATATTGTGTTTCTTCCTCTGGAAGACCCTCGCTATCTTCAGCCTTTGGATCAGGGTATAATTGAAGCATTCAAGAGGTATTACAACAAGCACGTTGACCACCTTGCTGACTATTGAAAAAACCCTGGCCTTACTTTGAAAGAAACATGGCAACAGTGCAACATTGTTTATGCTTTGGTAGTGATAAAAGAGGTGATGGATAATCTAAAACCAGCTGCTCTTACTAAAACCTGGTAGAAACTCTGGGACAAAGTGAATGATTATGCATGTTTCCCTAGAAGAAGCTGAAAAAAAAAATCATAATAGAGTCTGAAAAACAGATGAGCTTTAAATGCCTCATTATCAATGAAAATGAAATTAATGAGCTACTCAAGTTTCAAATGTTGGCATTAACCAAGACAGAGTCTATATAGCTGAGGAAGGTAACAAATCTCTGGAACCAACCTAAGGAAATTGAATGTTGCCTCAGATCTCATTGATGTTGCAGTTGACATGGATCCTTTTTTGGATCAAAGTTTGGCCTTTAAAAAAGATTTCAAAAAAATTGCTGTACACTTAAAAAGAGATGCAAAAGAACCTTCAAAATAAAGCAAAGGAATTGAAGAAAGAGAAGGAAGACACAATAAAGAGGAAGTTTGGGTGAAGGAGATGGATACAGAATCTGAAGGGGAGTCTGAGTCTGAATTTTTGCCTGAGTCCAAATCTGATAAGGGGAAGCAGATAGAAAGAAAGGGTAAGAAGCTCCAGAGGAAGAGCCCAAACCCTCAAGCAAGTGGCACTAAGGATATTACTTTATCTGAAGAATCTGCCAAAACCATAAATGCATGATTGGACTATTGGAATCTAACTGGAATTGAATCTGAAGAGTAGAGGTGCCTGAGTTGAAGAAAAAAGAGTATCCAGAGGCAGTTTCTTTCAAATAACAGTTAATCTCTTGCCATCCTTCCCCTGTTGCCCCAACATCACCTTTATTGTGACCATCCTTATAATCAGCAGACATAACATCCGTATCCTTTAGTAATTCAGCAAACACTTACTGAGCCTAAACTATGGTGTCCTGTGCTAAACTTGAGGATGTCATCTCAAAATCTAAGGTAAATGGTCATTAACAGTGGCCTTTCTTACTAATGTAATAGTTATAGAAGATCACATTCTTGATTTATTTCAATGGACTTTGAATATAAAGGTTTTCTTAGGACCACTTGGCTTCATTTTCTCTAGTTCTGTTCTTTACACAAATACTACTGTGTTTCCCCAAAAATAAGACCTAGCCGGGCAATCAGCTCTAATGCGTCTTTTGGAGCAAAAATTAATGTAAGACCCGGTCTTGCTCCAAAAGATGCATTAGATTTTATGGGTTTTTTTTCTTATTTTACTAAGACGGGGTCTTATATTAATTTTTGCTCCAAAAGACACATTAGAGCTGATTGTCCGGCTAGGTCTTATTTTCAGGTAACGTGGTAAATTCTTCAATCGCAAATGGAGATTTTCTGAGTTAACTTTGGTAGTTGCCGTGAGACTACTTGCTCTTGAAAGGCTGCCATGGTCTTGCATTTTATAAAGCACGTCTACATTTATCTGTTAATCCTCACTTTAAACCTATGAAGAAGGAGGTGTTATCCCTTTACCAAGCCCCTCCCAAAAGCTCAGAGTGGTTAAGTAACTTGCCTGAGTCTGCACAGCTAATGATGTAAATGATAAGACTAGGGCTACAACGGATTTATTAACTATTAGGTTGATGCAAAAGTAATTGCGGTTTTTGCAATTATTTTTAACCTCTTAAACCGCAAGTAAGTAATTGCGGTTTTTGCAATTATTTTTAACCTCTTAAACCGCAAGTACTTTTGCAGCAAAGTAATACTTGGTCAGACATTTTGCTAGAAAGTGTATCATGCCATGAGAGTTTATAATCCCAAAGAATGAGACAAGCAGGTGAACAGGTAATTTAAAGTAAACACAGGCTGTGAACTGGCAGGCTGCAGTCTAGATTTGGGTAACAGATGTGTTTTGTTTGACCTGCCCAGTTTAAAACAATTTTGAATTGGTTTCCAGCACTTCCCCCTTTTTGTTTAAGGTACTATTTACATACAACACAATTCACCAATGTAAATGTATAGTGGGTTGAATTTTTTTTAACACTTGTGTAACTACCACCACAATCAAGATACAGAACAGTTCCCTTAATTTAAAAAGTTTACTTGTGGCCTTGTGCACTCAATCCCTTCTTCTGTCCCAGTAATGTCATTTTAAAAATTGGGATAGTTCACTTTAAAAAGCTGGATTAAAAAACTGGAAACCCTGGCAACAGCGGACTCTGCATTCCCAGGAGGGCAGCACTCAGTCATTAGCTGGCTGCTTTGCTTATTTGTTTGCAGTTCCCCTGGTTGATGTTTAATGTTGCAACAGAAGTGTGTCCCAAGTGTGTTCTCTTAGGAGAACAGAGGACTGTGGGATTAACTCTGGGAAAGGCTACACAGAGAAGCTGGCCAGGAAAGGTGAATGAGTTTACCCGGAGAGCGGTTGGGAGCCAGAGTATCCTAAGCCCAGGAGGATTGGAAGGGAGATCCTGGGAGGAGGGGGTGACACGGGGGACAGGAAGGCAGCCCAGTGTGCCTGACTCGGTTTGGTTTTGTTTTTTGGCGGATTGGGCCTGAAGAAAGTGGAAGAGTTTAGTGCGTGTGTCAGTGTTTGTGTGCTGTACTTCCTGCAGGTTTTACATACCTGAGAAACTTGTCTTCATCTGTACATCTCTGGGGATGTTAATGGAGTTTTTTTGTTGTTAGAATGGGAAGGGAAAATTGGTATTTTTATTTTTGTATGGGTTGTAGGTCTGCGTATGGTGCTTAGGTTGTACATTTCTAGGGAGAGGGTAGTCCAGGGAAAATTCCTCCCTTTCCCCGCCCCCTCCACTATCTAGTTCCAGCCAGCCTGTCTGAGGCCCGACTGGGCTGTAGGGCAAGCGGCAGGTGGGGGCGGGGGGGGGGTGCGTTTAGGCCCTCCCCCCTCCCCCCCCAGCCGGCAACTAGCCTGAGGCCACATTCGCTGCTGCTGTGCTGCTAAATTACCAGCGACGCCATGGATAGGCTGGGCTCACGGTGCCCTCTGCCAGGCTCCCCGAGGCTGTCTGTCCTTACATGCCTCCTGGTGAGTGCCCCAGACTGTGTTACCAACCTCCTCACCCGTAAACCTCCAGCGTGGGGACGGAAGGAAGCAGGCACTTCTCTTTTCTGCTCCTGGGTTTTTGAGCTGAGGGCAGGCAGGTAGGGCCTGGACAGTCAAATCCCTGGAGCCCCGCCCCGCCCATCCCGTGGTGTGCTTCTGAAGCTTACCAGATCCCCTTCTTCACTCTTTGTGACTAGGCGGGGTGACTAGGGTGTACTTCATTGCCAGGGTCAGGGAGCCAAAGGGGTGTCTGGGGGTGAGTTCTTGTCTACGGGTCACATGATGGATTCTTTTCCTCCTCCTGTTGCAGTTATATTTTGTTTTTCTGTATTTTTCTGGGGGCTTTGTTTTCTCATCTCAGAACTATCTTAAAATGTTAAGATGCGAAGTGACTGTTTACAGAGTATCTCCGGTGCTGAGGTGTGTGAGGGGGAAAGGAGAAGTAGAGGAGAAGGTCAGAAGCTTGGGGGTCTAGCCCAGCTCTGCGCCTCACTTTTGGTTCTGTCAGAGTTTCTGAATGTTCTCTGTTACCTGTTAAGTGAAGGGTTATCTTAGAGACTAGTTGAGAGCACAGCTCTGTTTCAGTAGTACAGCTAGCTACCTTTTCCACCAGCCTCCCCACAGCGCATGGGTAGTGAAAGTAACATGGAAAAACATCCAGATGTAGGAGCTTAGTATTTTGACTCAGAGTTCATGTAAGGATTTCCACATATTTTCAGTGAGTTTAGACGTGAGCCTGTTAGCTTTGTGTTGCACTGATAGCTAACTGCTGGCTGAAACGCCCCACATCTTCCCCAGGAATGACGTTTGGGGTTGGGGGACAGGTTGACGCTCCTTTTGTTTGGAGTCTGCGGAAGAGTCATGTAGTAGACACCTGACAGTGTTCCAGTATGTCCAGATCTCTGCTAAAAGCACTGCTAACACCCAAAAGCTTTCTCTACTTCACAAGGCTATAGTTTTAATAACAGCATCTTGCTGGTGTCTTACTTTGCCAGTCTACAAGTATTTACTGAGAACCTGCTGTGTGCCATGAACTGTGCTGGGGATACAGCAATGAGCAAAGCACGGTCCCTTTGTTGAATTTGTGATTACAAATTATTTTTCCTAGCTCTTTTGCATCCATGGCAACTCTGAGATAGGCAGCACCAGTGTCCTAACCTCCCATTTCCAGATAAGGCTTATAGAAGGAGAGAAAGTAACTTGTTGAAGGCCACAGGCAGCAGTGCTGGACTAGAATTTAAATCCTGCTGCGGACACACACACACACACACACACACAATAAAAGCTTCATTGAAAAGTCTGGTTCTTTTTGTCTTGCGTGGTCATTGCTTTAGTTCAGAGGACTAGTATGTTGAATTGGTGGTGTTGGTGGAGGTAGTGGGAGGGAATAAGAAACCCAGCCCACACAGGCCTCTAGTCAAACTGAAGCTAAAGACATAAAAACGTTGCTCAGGCCCTGCCAAGAAGTAGGAGCCAGGACTTAGGCCATAGCATAAAAGGAGTGGGAGCACAGAGGTTTATTTGAGCCACGCTTGAGCGCTGGGCTGGGAGCAGGAGAAGTGCTCTTGTTCAGCCCGGCGAAGTCACAGGGGGCTCCTTGCAGGTTGCCTCTCTCCCTGGTAATGACCCCGTTATATCCCCCAAGCATAGAACCTGGAATGGAAGGTGTTCTCCAGTTCTTTTCATTTCTTTGTATTTTAAATGCTTCTCATTAAAATAGTAAGACAGATTGTATCTTGAATGCCTTTTCCTCTCAGTCACTGCCATCTTCTTAGCTCAGGATCTTAGTTTTTCCCCTGGATCTTGTCATGGCTTTCTAAGTAGGCTCTCTTCTGGTCACTCCCCATCCTCTCTCCTGGTGCTCTGCTTAGCTTCACTGTGTTATTACTCTGCTATGTAAAAACCTCCAAAAGTACCCTGTCACTTGAGTACAAAGCCCAAACTCTTTAGCCTGACCCATTTCTTTATAGTCTTAGCCAGTCTCATTTCCTCCTGATCGCATACCCACAGACTTAAGACCCATGTAGACTGTGTATCTCAACTATCCCGAAATACCTCTTGAGTTTGTACATACTATCATTTGCTCAGAGTCTCCCTCTCCTCTTGTAATGCTACTGATTAGTTCAGATCCGGTTTAGATGGTACCTTCTCTTCTATGCCTTTTCCTGCTCCCTCAGGTAGAGCCTTCCTCATGGTCACCCCAGCTCTCAGTTTCAGGAGCACAAGTTGTATAGCTTCAGAATTACGCTACGTTTTCCACTAGCCTACCCACAGTGCCTGGCACATATACGAATGAATGAAGGTGAAATTAACTCCCTAAAACAGGGAGCTTAATCTCTGTTTCGTTATTATCTCCACAGGATGATAGTAGCAATTCAGTGGCTGCCAGTTGGCATTACCTCCAGTAGGACTTTTGTACAATAAGAGTGGATTTCAAATCATCCAGACTTGAGTCCTAATTCTGGCTTCGCCAATTAAAAGCTATGTGATTTTGAGCAAGCTCTTTGATTTCTGAGCCTCTACTTTTTTGTCATCTGCAAAATGAAGAGGAAAATATCTAGGCAGGAAAAGTTCAAGCACTAACGCTCAAGATCCCAGGAATAATTTTGTGGACGGGGAAGGGGAATGAGAAACTGATGCCCAGCCTTGGTTCCAGTCTGCTGGAGCCGGCAGGGGCTGAATTGGTCATGTCACTGCTGACCTGTGCTTTTCTTCCCCCCATTTAGCTCCTGACTGTTTCTTTGCTGACATACCCCATGCTCAGGCCCCTTAGCCTGCAGCTCCATTCGGCGGTCACTGGCAGCTATGTCTCCGGCACTTACTCCATCGTCTTTGTCAACTGTCCCAATGAGCACATTGCCAGAGATATTGCCAGGTATGGTAAAGGTGCTTAGGTGCTGTCCCAGGATGCTCCAGGGAGCTGCCAGGATGGGCCAGCGGGGACAATTTGGGGCCCTTCTCTTGCTTCTGACAACCCCATCCGTTTAGGGATGAATTACACAGTTATATGCTTGGGGTGATATGAGGAAACAGCTAAATGATCACCCAGTGCATCCTGCTACTGGGCCTGAAAATGTTGGGTGGTGCATGGGGGTGATATGGACCCAGAGAGAGAGGCGGCTCGCCCGAGGTGTGAAGGGAACAGGGGAATCCTGCTGGTTGAGAATTTCAGTCTCCTCGTTCCTGGCCCATCTCTCTCTCTCCTGGGAGATTCTCTCTTTGCTCAGTCCCACAAGTGATCACTATGGCAAGTGAGGAGGAGGAGGAGGGGGAGGCCATTCCAAGTATTTAGGAAATTTCTAGAAGCAGCTGTGGTGTGGTGGGAAGAGCACTGGACTTGTAAGCAGGCCAGAGTGTGAATCTTGGCTCTACCACGTACTGTGTTAACTTGGGCAAGTCGCTTCCTCTCTGTAAGCACTCGTTTTCTGAATTGTAAAATAAAATAATGTCACATACCTCACAAGATTGTGTGAGGATTAGATGATATGACATATGTTCAATCCTTACCCCAGTAACTTGAATGTGGTAGATGCTCAATAAATGTTTGTGGTGTCTGAATTTCCCCTTCATTGCTCTTTATAGATGCAGCTTTGAAGAGGGTTAGTGGGGCTGGAGGGTAATGGACTTGGCTCCTTGCTCCCTTTCTTCTTGCTCCACAACTCAGCATTCTTGAAGTTGATGATAGACTGTTACAGTATTTTAAAACGTTGAATCTGGTCTTTGGGAGCACACAGCTCCCAAATTGTTGGTCACAGGTTATCCTTGCATTGGATTCCAGCTTTCTTTCCCCCAAGCAGACTGTATATTTTCCCCTCATTAACATCACCTTTGGAGAACAGCTCTTATCTAAAAGAACCTGTAATGACTCCAGAAATACAACCATAGTATTTAGCAGCTAGGAAATGCAATCCCTTCTGATGCTTCTGTATACGCAGGGTCTGTACTGAACTGTCTTTCTCTGTACTCCTGGGTCAGCCACTTGTGGTCCTGTGAGGGAGCCCCTTCAGCTGACACCTGTAAGGTTTGGTATTGGGAGGAAAAGGATTCTAATGCCTGGATTCTATAATAACTGGTTGAAAGGCCAGTTCAGGTCAATGGATCAGTATCTGCTTGGAGAGAGGCCTCTATTGTCTTCTTGCATCTAAGGTTGTTGATGAGAAGTCAGGTGTTTAGCAGGGTCTCATTCCTTTGTAGGTAATGCTTTTCTCTCTGATAGTGTTTTGGATTTTCTCTTTGTCTTAATGTTTAACTATTAATTTGTTAAATAGTCTCTCTCTATTCTTTCTATGCCCTTTTCCTGGAACTCCTATTAGATAGATTTGAATTTTTTCTCTATGAGTGAACTTTTATATTTTTTCTCTTCTTTATTCTGCATCCTGGGAGAATTTCTGACCCGTCTTCTTTCTTACTTGTTTTTCATCTGTATCTATTTTACTATTCAACCATTCTATTGAGTTTTAGATTTAAACGATATAGTTTTCCTTTTCAATATTTCTAATTGTTCTTTAAAAACCAACTGCTCATGCGTCATAATTGTCTGATCTTATTTTAATCTGATTTTATGGATGCAATAACCTTGCTTTATATTTCTGCAGATATTAATTATACTTATTTTTATTTGTTTCCAGCTTTATTGACATATAACATTGTGTAAGCTTAAGGTGTACAATGTGATGATTTGATATATGTATATATTGCAAAATGATCACCACAATAAGATTAGTTAACACATCTGTCACCTTACATAGTTACCTTTTTTTTGTGGTGAGACCTTTTAAGATCTACTCTCTTAACAGCTTTCAAGTATGCATAATTATACTTATTTTAAAATCTTGGTTTTGAATGTTCCATTAACTGGTCCTCCTATTATGGAAATTCTTTATTTTTGTTGAATTCTTTTCTCTCTTGGTATTGACTTTCCTCATATATTTTGTGATTCTTAATTGTAAGCTCTCCCATCTTTTTAGTTACGCTCCTGGGGAGTCACAGGAACCGCTGCAAGGAATTGGTGTTAGGCAGCACTGTTTTCAGCGGGAGGGTGGGTTGGGGGGACAGTGTGAAGCTTGGGGTACCCTGGTAAACGGGTCTTCTGGGCATGAATTCTCTTTCTTATCCTTGGCTGTCACCAGCTACTAGGACACTGTTTTGCCTTTCTTCCCAAAATGCCTCCACTCACTGCTCCTTCCTGGAGACAAACACCCCATTATTGCTGCCTTGGCCATGGGAGATTTGGAGGGTCCACCTGCTTCTGCCGTGGCATTCCCACAATTCACCTTGATGGTTGCCTCTAAGTTCCTGCCTGCTGTGGTTCCCGTCACCTCCAGATACAGACTGTCGCTCTCATCTCTGTGGGGCAGTCCCCCTGCATGTGGCAGGGCCGCCTTTTCTTCTCTGGGACTTCCTCATACTCGTTGCTGGTGTATGGAGCGTTCTCCTTACTGTGCTCCGGCCTCACTAAGTAGCATCTTCTCTCATTTCTAGGTCTGCTGTAAAGGGGGTGTGTTCAGGCCACCAGGTTGATCCGAAAGTCTGTAGCGGAGTCTTCAGAGATGTGCTATGACGCTTTCACCTCAGCCGGTTCTGTTCAGTATTTTTATGAGTGATTTGGACAGAAGAGAAGCAAATGGGTTTAGTTTCCAGGATTTGTAGAAGGGGAGAATAAAAGGGCGCTGGGCGGGAGGGCCCCACAAATGTTAGCTGGCAGGAACCCCAACTTTAGCTACAGAAGCAGTGCCGGGACCAGGTCCTTCTGCCCAGTTTGGTTCTTCTTCAGTGTTCTTCGGAGTTTGGTCTGCTGCCTCTCAGTTCTGGTTCCGGGCAGTGTTCTTAGCCCTCTTCATTGACGGACACATTCTGATCTCTTGTTGGGGTCAGGGACAAATCCTGAGTGGTGACTCAGGAGATCTGCATTCCAGGGTCTGCCCTGCTGCCAGCATCACATACGGCCCGCAGAAGGAGGGCACTGCATTAGGCCAGAGTCCCAAGCACAGATACCTACAGGCAGGTCACCTAAACGGGTGGGTAGGCTGGGTGTAATGATGGAGGTTGACAGTAGAGAGTAGCCCTTACTCTTCTTAGGTGTTGAGAGGAAAGAGCAATTAAAACTGGATTGACCTGAGAAGCATGCCATGCTCAGCTCTAGCTAAATGTGACCTTACGGGACTGCAAGTCCAATGTTATAAGACTCAGTTTTTGGTGAGAAGCTAGGTAATCTGTACTGTTGTTAATATGAAACATCCTGATAGTAAATAGTGGAAATAAAGTCAAGATTTTCTTAACTGCCATGAGAGGCAAACCATATATCCGGTCTGTGAGCCACCAGTCTGTGAACTTTGCCTTTTCTAGAGGCCCTCGCAGCTCTCACTTCTAGCTCCTGCTTTCCTCAGATGAGCATGAGGGCCTGAGCTCCTTCTCTGTGACTCGACCGCTGGCCCTGAGAGCGTGTGTGTTTTATCAACAAGTGGCTTTTTGGTTAACACATTCCTCCGCAGTTCTGCAGTCTGTTACCCAAGGACAGCTTGCTGTGATCAGTCATGGAGCGTTCACGTTCCCAAAGAGATCGGAGAGGGCCTGTGAGGCAGTGGATTATTTTTTTCTAGAGGTTTAACTCACTCCACCTTCAGAACCAATAAAATGTGATTTCCCAGCAAATGACTGAGTGAGCAAGACTCTCAGCAGTTGCTTCAACAAATGCGGGCCATGTGCCCTCCGTACAGTCAGGGATTTATTTAAAGCTCCTGGAACTTTGCAAGGGAAGGAGGGTGGTGCTATTGCCAGGTTAATGTGGAGCCCTAACTAGAGCAGTTTAGCCTGGAACTCAAGGGAAGAGAAAGTAGGTCAGTTCTCGTGGCAGCAGCTGAGGGCAGGAGGCATCAGTGAGCAGGGCGCAGATGAGGTTTCTTTGGCAAGGTCCGAGCACTTAGAGAATAGGCTGGACTCCTCAGCTGCCTGAGACCTGAGGAAGGATTGTCAGGGCCTGCCTGACTTGGAGGGTTTTGCTGCTTGGGGACACTTCTGTGCACGAAGGACTTGGGGGTGCTCCTGTTGCTATGACACCTACACAGTTCAAGCACAATTGATTCTGTTCACCAGGCACTGCACAGAAATCTGAGATTATCGGACCAGGAATGCCAACCTCTGGTCTGGTCAAAAAAAAATCTTAGTGGTCTGCAAACAAAGGTGATGATTGCTCTTAGGGCTGTGATAGAAACCTTTGCAAAAATAGAAGGTGAAAAGAACCTGTATTTGCCAAAGACAAACTCAGGTTTTGATGCTTTTTGCATTTTGTATTTTGGAGTTGTAGCCATTCTGTGTTGTCACATGGGTATCTACAGATCAGAAGCACTGTCAGCCTGATACATATCTGAGAGAGAGAAGCAGAAGCAGCTGGCATAATAAAAGGAGTTTTGGGTGGTGATAAGAGTTAGAACACACTGGCTGAACCAATTCTCTCATTGTACAGTAGGAAAGTCAGGCTGAGTGGGGGCTGTGTGCCTGTCTCAGATAGGTGCTGGAATACTTCTTCCTGGAATGAAAGAAAGAACTTGCATATGGTCCCATAGCCATCCTTCTGCAGGTCCAGGAATGGAATCCAGGTGTTCTTGTTCCGGGTCCAGAGTTAATTCCCATTCCCCAAGCATACAGGGCCTCTCCTTAAAACTTCCTTCCCGTAGCTGCTTCCCTGCGTCTCTTCCCACCCAGGGAAGGACTTACAAACAAGCTCTGGCTTTAGAGGTTCTGTGCATGGTGGTTGTGGAATGTGTTGGTTTGAGGGAGGGAGGGGTTATCTGGTTAGACTCAGGTGTCCTGTAATCCCCAGGCACTCCTGCCCTGTCCCTTCTCTTAAGATGCTGGACACTTGCCCCCGTGACTCTTAGTGTCTTTGCTTTAGGACTATCCTGGACAAGAAGCTGGCTGCCTCTGTGAACATCCTGCCCAAGGCGTCCTCACTGTGAGTTCTGCTGTGGTCCCTGGGGGGCTGTGGGAGTGTGAGCTCAGGTCCTGGCTGCGGGGGGAGCACTGCACTAGTGGGGGGTCGTCAAAGAACAGCCCAGAGGCGTTGAATTCATCAACACCTCCCTGTTCGTTTATATGCAAAGAAAGCAACCAGAGCTTATGTCATCCATGAGCAAAAGCAAAAATGGGTTGTGTATAGAGAAAGGAGAAAAACCCTACCATTTAGGAACAGTGAATCTTGTTTGCACATTCTTTGTTTAAGTCAATTAGCTTGCTGTTAGCGAAGAAGTCAGACTAGGCATTCCATCCCTGAGTGAGCCAGCTAGGGATAGTGAAGAAAATAATTTCCATTGCTTTTAGGTTCTTTGGAAAACTGAGAGTTTAGCATATGTGACAGGCTGTTTCTGTGTATTGTCTGCCCTTCATTTCATTAACACCTTCACTTTAGTTAAGTCTGGTCTGCACCATTTCTCCCACTACTAGTTGTGCAGGATTTGTCTTGTGACTTAATCTCTGATCAGTCTGTCTCTCATCTCCTTCCCTCCTGGAAAGAGGGAGAGAATGAGATGGGGGGGGGGTAGAGGTGGGGAGGGAAATAATGTCTACTCTGAAGGTCAAAACAGAAAGATGCTGTATAGTGAAAGCTCCCTCCCTACCCCACCCCCGCCAGCGGTGTCATGGCCTCAGTGGTTCACATCATCTGTTGCTGTGGCTCCCTAGTTGGGCTGTGCTTCAGATTCCTGAGCTCCATCCTAGGTCTGCTCAGTCAGTCTCCCTGAAGGTGGGGCTCGGGTCTCGGAATTTTTAAAAAGTTGTATAGTGATTGACATAAAGCCAGTCTGGGAAGCAATACTTGGGAACTAGAATAGAATTGCAGCCTAGCATTCCCTTTACAGCCTTCCTTTGACCACAGCTCTAGGAGAGAAGGCCAATGGTCTAGGTCATCTTAGACTTGCCCCGCGTCAGTGTAGATATTCTCCGGCCAAATATTTTTCCCTTCTCTTCAAGTGCTGCACTCATACTCTTCTCAACATCATCACTGACTTTTAACTTTCGGACCTGCTTACATAGATTGTAAGGCTTCAGGGATTGTACTTCCCTGAAGCCTCCTGTGCTTTTTATTTATCCTTTCATGGGCACTGAGCTTTGAGTCAGTGATAAAAGTAGCATCAGTCCAAAGGATGGGGAGGGCCCTGGAAGCCGTGAGTATAGAATGAGTGCCGAAAGAGCTCGAGATGCCCGGTTTGGAGGAGAGAAAACAGAGAACTTTCTGCAAGGCTTTCCTGAGGTGGTTCTTCATGTGGAAGTTGGGTGGCAGATGTTGGCACACCACAAGACAAACCATCTCAATAGATGTGAAAACCTTTATGATAGATGGACTTCTTTAGGAGATGGTGAGCCTCTCGCCTTCAGGAATGTTCAGGCAGGTGCTAGAAGCCAGCATTAGAATGGTTGGACTAGATGACCTGGAGTACCTTGGCCAACTCTAGACTGTTTTATGTGGGCTTGGAGACATTTTAAAGTTTCCACCTCAGTAAGTCATCTAACTGCCAAGTTTGACATTTCCCTGGGCTCATCTTATGAGCAGAATGATTTGGTTTTGTTCTCTTCTCCAGGTACTTTTGGAACGGAGAAATAGAAGAAGCCACTGAGATCATGTTGGTGAGTGAGGATGGGGGGATGGGGCTTAATAGGAGTGAAATCAAGGCCTTTTCCCCAGGTTCCAGTTAAAAATTAGCAAAGATCAACTCATTGAGGTTCTTGACCCACGTAAGTGCCTTACATTCATTTGTGAGCTAGTGACAGGGCCTGGTGACCTGGAGGAGAAACTGTCTCTTAAATGGCCAAATGATCAGCTGCAGAGCTGGGACTGAGGTCCTAAAGCAGTGACTTCTTTTTTTCTCTTACAGTTAATAAAGACGAAAACTTCCAAGGTCCACATGCTGTCCAGCTACGTAAGGTAATGCTGACATCGCTTCTCAGCCAGGAACATACTGGGGACTAAGTGACTGAGACTGAAAAGCGGGAAACCTAGTCACCAACCTTCCGCGTGGCCCTGGCATGTGCTTATCCCCTAGGTTCTTCCTGTGTAAAATGAGAGGCTAGACTGAGTTAACTTAAACCAGCGGTTCTCAAAATTTTGCTCTCAGGATCCCTTTACACTTCTAAAACTTATTGAGGACCCAAGAGCTTTGTTTATGTGGATTACATCAAAGTTTGCTGCATTAGAAATTAAAATAGAAATTTAAAAATATTTCAGTTCATTGAAAATAACAATAAAACCATTACATATTAAATAATGCATTCTTATGGAAAGTAAACATATTTTCCAAAAAAGTGAGAATGACGTCATTTTTGATTTTTGCAAAATCTGGCATAATAAGACGCATCTTTAAGTATTGGGACACTTTTAAAGCTCATGGTGATAAAATCAAGTCTTGCAAACTTCTAATTTTTTGTTTGAAAACATGAATTTTTTCATTGGCAACAAATGATTTAAATCGTCTTCATTTGAGTGATGGGCTCACTTTGTTCATATTTGAGAAAATGTCTAATACACAAATCTGAATCATCATAATTTGTACATATGACAAATTATGGTTACTCAGGCTTAAAAATGGCATTTTGTGAAAAAGTCTAGTTTAGCTTGTGACTAAAACAATCAGACAAGTTTAAGACAACATTGAATGCAGGCACACAGCAAAAATGCTTTACATATACTTCCCATTTTGTCACACTGTACTAAAAAGACATGTACATAGGGTCGAAATTTAATAAAAATAGTAATTTTTACCACTTTATCGAGCTGTTCTTAGTGAGTTTGACTTTTTTAAAATGCAGATGTGGTGAAGAATACAGTGACAGCTGGTACAGTTTGGTGCTGTCATACCAGCAGGTTTACCCATCGTTGCTTTTGCACCGTTAGTGCAAATGTCAACATAATGAAAAGAGAAATAATGAATTAGTGTTATGAAATAGTTTGGCCTCATGGATCTCCTGAAAGAGTCTTGGAGCTCCCCCAGGGTCAGTGGACCTTCCTTTGAGAACCACTGGTTTCAAGCCTCATCAGTGTGGTTTGGGAATCACTGGCATTGCCTGGAAGCCTTCTAGAACTGCAGTCTCACGCTCACTTACACTCTGAACAAACTGCAGCGTAGCAAGGTCCCCAGGTGACTCCCATGCCCATTACAAGCTTGAGAAGTACTGGTCCAAACCAGTGACTCTTGATGCTGGCTACGTAATGTAATCACTTGGAGACGTTTCTCAAATGACCAGTTTAGGCCCCACCTCAGATTCTGACCTAATTCATCTGGAATGGGGATCAAATACAGTGTTCTTCAGAAGCATACTGACTCGAATATGTGGCTAGGATGCAGGTCATCTACCCATCTGGATGATAAAACCCTTTCCTTCACTTCAGCCAGGATTCTGGGAACATATGGTTATACACTGGTCTTACCTCTAGCAGTAGAGAAGGCCTGTGTTCCCACCTTAGCAGAGGTGTGAGAATAAGGCACCTTTGGTAGAACCAGCACTATCAAAAAATTACAGTGTAACTGGTGAGGGACAGCCTCTGGGTAAGAAGGTGAACCCCGGAGCTTGACCTCCAGGGTCAAATCCTGGCTTTCCTACTTGCTGGTTACAGCATAAGTACCTGCATATTTGCATATTAGCTAGACTTTCTGTGCCTCAGTTTCCCAATCTGTAAAACAGGGATCATACTAGTGCCGTGGGATGCATTTATGCGAAGTGTGCACATGAAGTGCTGTATCAGCAGCAGCTCTTACGGCTGACGTGTTACAAATGTCTTAACTCTGTATGTCTGAATACTGGATGTCTGCTTATAAAAACATATACACTAGTCCAGGTGTCCATGAACTAAGAAAATGCATTACTTAGCACTGGATAAAATGACCCAGCTCACTCCAGATGTTTAAGCACATGCACGCATGTTGTGACTGATTAAGCATGCTGTCTCATGAGAACTTGACATCCTATCTCATGCCTCAGTCAGCAGAAAGGAAGCAGAGGATTATTACTCCCATTTGACAGATGGGAAACTGAAGCCCAAGGCCTCCTATTTCTTCATTCTGGAAAATGAAGAAAACTTGCATTGTATGCTGAGGGCCAGGTGAAAGAAACGGGGAGAAGGGTTTGGATGGTCAAGGAAGATCCCTTGGAAAAGGTCAATGTTTGAGTTTGGCCTTGAGGGACAGAGAGGCTTACAATTGGTCAACAGGAGCAAGGAGAACTTTCTAGGTGAAGAGAATACAGGAGTATTGGGGGAGGAGTTGTTAGGGGAAGGCACAGTGATGAGTGTGGGATAGTGATAAAGATGGTACTAACATTTAATGAAGGCATACAGTAGCAGTCAACGTACTAGGTGAGTGCGTTGTATACCTGGTCACAATTAATCCTCAGCAATCTAGTCATGTAGGTACTGTTTTTATCCCCTTTGTAGGGCCTTCAGAGAAATTAAGTGATTTGTCCATGGTTACATAGCTCGGAAAGGGCAGCCTTAGAATCTGAACCCATGTGGTGAGACTCTAAAGCCATCTGGCCCAACTCACCACTTGTAGACAGCGGGGAAACAGGCTCTGGAGAAGTGGGCTCTGAGGCGGGACAGGTGGGCCGCGGCAGCTTGCAGTGGGCTTCACGTGAGGCTGGCCCGTGGGTTTTATCGTGTGGGCTGATCTAATCCTAGTCATTCACAGGGCTCTGCTCTTTTTCCCAAGGTCGGTGCATCCTTTTGAAATCCCAGAGGTCTTCAGTCTTCCCATGGACCAAGGAGATGTGCACTATTTAAAGTGGCTGAAGGAGAGCATGGAGGAGCACTGAGTCGGGGAGGCTTTCTGTGCATCCTGCTGGCCGCCTCTAGCCTCCATCAGCTGCACTCTGGGGCAAGGGAGGCCTCTTTCTGCCTCCTGCCCTCTTGTCAGCACAGGAGGAGCTAAGGAACTGTGGCAGCTGAAGGTCCGAGGCTCCTGAGGCGAGAAGAGGTGGCTGGGCCAGTCGGGCCAAGCAAGAACCCAGTGGAACTTATCTCTGGGTGCCTCAGGCTTAAAGGTGGCCAAGGGGTGGGAGGGCAAGGATGGATGTGTGTAGGGGACAAGGGGAGGTGGCAGTGAGGGGGAGGTTTGTCATCTTTGCCTACAGTTACCTGGCCTATGAGTATCTAGGATGTAATTACCCTCTTGATTCTCATGAGGAGGAATGGATCTGATGACCTGTTTACCTGGAAGTGTGTGCGATAAATGCCATTTTCTAGGGGACCTACAAGCACTTTATTCAAAAGGATGAATCGCTAAGGGTGCAATTTCAGGGACAAGCAGGATTATTTCTCCCAACTAAAGATGGTGTTTGTTAACTCCTCAGTCCTGAGGAGGTGGGCCTGGGGCTGGGCTTTAGGAGTGTGGGTAGGACTGGTGGAATATTAGGGCTGAGATGCACCCTCAGGGTTGGGAATTGGTCTTGATGCTTTCGTAGCCTGAATGTGACAGACATCGAAAGGTTCTAGTGCCCTGCTCAGCGGAGACAGGTTCCGAGCCCACCATACTAACCTTTTCACTTGAGCATTGAAATTGAACATCCTAACGTAGGACAGAACCCTGGGGAACTGCTAGACCAGTGTTTTTAGACTTGTTCCACAAAGCCCCAGGGATTGGCAGAAGGTACCCTGGGGGCTCCCTGGAGGGGGGATAAATATATAAGCCCCCCCCATACTTCAGCCAATGCAACTGTGCTTGTATTACTTTTATGTATTGAACTCGCTTGTGAGATTGGGGCGGGAGTTTTTTTGTAAGTTTTCTTTGTTAAAAGTTTGTAAACCAGTGGTCTAAGGCAGTCTCCGTTTTATAGGTTACTAAAGGAAACTGAACTGCACTGCGGTCCGGAAAGGGGGTGGTGTTGTCAGTTGTGTTATGAACGGTCCAGTCGAGTGCTTACCCTGTGTCTGGTGCTCTCCTGTACCTGTCCGTGGGACGCAGGTGGAAGAGGACAGAAGGCAGAGTCCTATGGGGTGAGAAGAGAGACTCAGCCTAGGCCCCCTCCAGGAATCTGTCACAAGGGAACTCCACTCTGGGGAGCCCATGGGCGGCCTGGTGAGGGGCCACAGACATCTGTGGTCTCTGGGGTCTTTCTTCCCTGAGGGAGTGGTGGGTGGGAGCGGTAGTGCGAGGCTCTAGGCCTGACACCTGCTGTGCTTTTGGGACCTTAGTTCCTCCAAACATAAAATGGGGCAAGGTCTCCAAGGGTGGTCCTATGAAGACCTTGTAGGGACTTCAGGCTGAGGCCCTTCCAAAGGTCCAGAGAATTCCTTCTTGATAGCCAGTGGGTATTTTGGAAGGCTGCCTCAGGAGAAGAACAAAGATGATAATAATGATGTCCCTTTTTACAAAAGGTGTTTCTGATACGTAAGAAAACATTGTGTGTAGCGGGCCAGCCGCCACGAGTCGAACGGTTCCTGACAAGGGGAGTGGGAATGAAAAAAGACACTCACACATATGATGATGGCGATCGCGGACTTCAGTGATCCTGAAGACGCTGAGTTTATTCTGTCCCCAGAATTTATACATTCTGTGGACGTGCAGTTTAACAAGCACAAAAATGCATTACCTAGTTAACAGTAAATCTTTAACTTGAACACAGGAGACACAAAATTTACTGAAACTCCCAAAAGTAATTATCTTATCAATTGCCTTGAATAGCCATCAGTCTTCTGTGTCCGGGAACTGACCACTCCTACCACATTCCTGAGCAGCTTGCAAGCACTCTCCAGGTGCAGGCAGAGACAATTGCCTCAGGGGGAGGAAACAGGTTAAGCATAAACCGAGCCATTCTGTTAAGGTTCAGAGTTAACTGCAACCATGGCTCCCCACAATTGTGTCAAGTAAACGCCACTGAAATTGTCCTGGGGACCCCAGATGGACTGCCTGTATTGCTTTCAGAATAAAGTCCAATTTCTTGGTATGGTTTTCAAAGCCCTTCAGAACCTTGCCTCAGCTCCCTTTCTGCATCGTCACCTACGTCTCCTCTCCTCCTCTGGCAAGTGAATGGCTTCAGTAGGCCGTGTGGTATGAGTCCTGTGTGCAGGCCATCCCCTACCTGGAGTGCCTTTTTATGTGAGTGCTTGTGACCTGGCTGCTCCTTTGCAGGCCCGACTCCCCAGGTAGAAGGCGTCTCGCCGTGTGCATCCGTCGACCTTGCATTTCTAGACTGTGAGCTGCTCGAGGTCAGGGACATGGGGGAATTTATTTGATCTCTTGCACAGGATTTGGCAGATATTTCCCCAACTGATGTTTCAAGGATTTGAATAAATAAAGCTTTCTCTATAGTCCACAGTTATTTTCTAAATTATGGAATTGGCAAAATACATCTTTTTTCCCTTGACCTTTCTTAAAGTGGGAGTAATTCCAAAGGAGATGTTTCTTTCTATCTGTGGCCTTTATTGGGTCATTTTATGTGCTGAGTGTGCATTTCAAACCATGTTTTGGCGGGCTTCTTTTGCCTCAGTGTCATAGTTGACTATTATAGGAAATGGAAGGGGATAGGGACAGAACACCAGCTCTTTCTGCCAGGTACTGTCCTAGGTTCTTAACATTATTTTATCCTTGTAACTCAATGTTCTCCTCATTTTGCTGATGAAACCTGAGGTGCAAAAGCGTAAGACACTTAAAAGTGGTAGCTGGGCTCTGAACCCAAATCTCTGATTCTAAGCCTGATGGCTTCTACTGTGTCTTTCAGAGAGGTTGGCTATATCCTTCTGTAGACCAAAGACCCAGAGAGCCTGCTGTAGCTGACTCTAAAGAGTTACTAGTTCTGAAAACATCTATGTGGTAAATTGGTCTGGTACTTAAAAATATACTGCATCGTTTACTTCTCCCCGTAGATCTGGAGGTTGGTGATAGTATTCATTCTATAGACAAGGGGATAGAGTTAGAGTTCAAGGATGTGTAGGGTCTGCATGACACCAGCTTGACCATGGTTTGGCCACTATGTCCCACTGTCCTCTCCCACTGCTATGAGAACTGGGCCTAGGACCTAGACCCGTGTTTCCATGCAGGAATGCCGTCCTAGCATTTCTCTGGAAATGTATGTTTCCTGAATCTAGAATCCCCCAAAAATCAGTTCAGGAAATGAGAAAAAGTATTAAAATTATCTGTGAATACTAAAGCTTAAAAGGACAGAGATGTTACTGGTTGAAAGGAATCCATCTTCATCAAATGAAAAACGAGCATGAAACACTAATGTGAAGTTGAAGGTTAGGAGAACTGGGACAGGAGCACATAGGACAGAAATGGTCTTGCTTGTGATTGTTACGTCATCAGTGTATGTCTGTAGCCCTGCTGCAAACTGAGTTATTCTTGCAAATAAAATAAATTTATACACGTATAATAGTACACTTGATACAAATCTTATGAGCAGTGTTCCAAGAAATAAGCTTTGGAAGCAAAATAAATTCTTAATTTGGCAGTTTTGACACATGATTCTTACACTGTTAACCTTGCTAGGAGATTTGAATGTTACTTGAATGCTATCCAGCAATGTTCCCTGGCATTTTCCAGTGTTTAAATATTCCCTCTAGGCTCCAGTTCTTTGCAAATACAACTAAGTTTAATATTCCTATTTGTTAAACAATTTTTTTCCAGATATATATAATAACAAGGAAAGAGTATGAAGAATGTTTGAAGTATTTTAAGAACTTAATGGTTTATGGAATTTCTGAGAATTCTAATTTCTTGCTCCTAAATTCCAAAAGTACGTATCTGTTGTAGCTTTGTAAACACTAATCCAGACCAGAATGAAGCGCCCTCTCCAGCCTGGGGAGTCTCCAGCCTGGGGAGAACAGCTGACCTCAGGAAGCTCTACTTAGCTGCTCACCGTAGAACTGAGACTAGAACCCAGGTCTCTTGACACCTCTTGCCTTTCACTTGCATTATATGATTTCAGCACAAAGAACAATGCCCACTCACAAACCCCACCTGCAGCTCCAACTGTGGTTTTGTTCCGAGGGCACGAGGGCAGTTAAAGGTTGAAACCAAAGGAGTGGTAGAAAAACGTGGGAGCCATAGTTAATGAAGATTTTTAAGGACAGACATGAACATTTAGGGGGTTAACAGGCTACACTTCACCCCTGAAACCACAGATCAATTAAACCCTTGGCCTTCACGTCCTCGGGCCTATACCTGACTTTTCCCTGCTCCTTTAGGTCTGTTTTTCTCTCCCCAAACTGCCCCAGATGTAGAGAAGCTAATCATCCATCACATTTAGATGTGAAAGGTTTCCCTCTCAACAACTGGGGACCTACATGCAGCAGGGATTATCTCTGGCACATGAAGGGTGAGGAAACTGAGTCAGGACTCGGCCCAGAGTGGCACAGGTTCCAGCGCGCGGAGCCAGGCCTGGAACTCCTGTCAGGTTTCTAGGGCTGTGTGCCTGTGCGCACGGAATAGTTTTAGAGTGCCCGTACTTGCGTGCTGTAACAGGGTCAATTTCTAAGTTCATTTCCCATCTTTTACTCCCCTGTGGCCCTCAGCTAATATTTTTAGCCCCCATGGGTCAGGTACTCACAGTAGAAAAAAGGTTCCACATCCTCTTGGTGGTAAGGGTGAGAGTATTGGTGGGCAGTGGCAGGGTGGCCAGAGAGAGGATGGGATCCCGCCATTCCTCCTGAACCTCAAGGGAACTAAGACCAGAAACCAGAGCCAAATAATTCCTCCTGCTACCCAGCTGCTGATAGTTCACTAGAGGGAAGATAGGCAACTTTTCACACGGAACTTTTAAATTGTAAATCAGACACATTAATTATAACTTTAATATAACAAATGTTATTAAGCAGCAATTCAAAATCATAAATCTTTTTGAAGGTGCACAGGATTATTATAAGGTCAGTTGGCAGTAATGCAGATAGTATCTGGTATGAATGAAATGCTGGGGTGCGGAGTCAGGGTGGCCTTCCTCAGCCTCATGCTGACTTCCCAAACTGGGACGACACCCCATACCCTCCTTCCCCCTCTTCACGCCCAGAGCCCCTCTGGAGCTCACGGGGAGAAGGTGCAGGTGCACTGGACCAGTCCTTGCTCATCCCAGGCTTTGTCACCAGCCTGGAAAGCAGGCCCAGGAGGCTGCTATGCCCTCGGAAGCCAGGCTGGAAGCCACAGACTGGATCCCAGGTCCCCGGCCCCTGCTGGGCTGGGGGCTGCCTTCTCAGCTCCCCTTCCACCTGGCCCCAGTGGAGCTTCAGTGGCAGCAGCTGTGGAGCTGAGAAGGGGGAGACAGACTGTTCGTGGTGGGCCATGCCAGGGAAGCAGAGAAGGGGAGGGTTGTGCACAGGAAGTGAGGTCCCATTTGAAAGGCACTATAGGAGCCGAGGCTTAAGGCAAGGGGCATCCGAGCCATCACAGGAACCCCCTGAAGGCTCATAGGTGGATGGGGGTCAGCCTAGTTATGGGAAAACCAGCTCCTCAGGCCTGCTCTCCCCACCGCCATCCCCTCACTGTTTTCCCACCTTCACCTTGCAGCTGCCAAGCTGGAGGCCCCAGCAGCAGTTGGCAGGGCTGGTCTCCATCTGGTGCAAACCCCTCCCCCTAGTTAAGGCACTTCTTTCCATTTTCCAATGAAGTGAGTCAGTTTCTAGTATCACTGGAAGCAGCAAAAATGAGGGCTCCCTTCCCCCTCCCGTTTTTTGACTTCCCTCTAGATGGGTCTGAGTTTTAATGTTGGTTCTGAGAATTCTATGTATATTCCCACTGACAAAGGCTTCCCTTTGAGGGGACTGAGTGACTCAGGCCCTTTAAAACTCCTGACCTGTCCCAAAAAGTGATTGTCAATTTCAGGGTGGGGCAGGGGATAAGGAAGAGGAGCAGGAGATAAGTCTCCCTGCTTCTCTGTGAGGTCAAAGCTGGTTCGTGGGCTGAAAGAAGGGGGCAGGAGCTGGAGTTTCACATTTAGTTGCAGCACATGGGCCCTGGAAGAGGGCCAAAGGAAAGCCAAGGGCAGGAGCCAGGCTGGCCCTGGAGGGCATGTGGGACTGTGTGTGTGCACCTGGGAGGCGCCTGGAGGGTGACAGCACCCGTAGACAGAAGCTTGTGTGTGAGTGAACGTGGACTGTTCCACTGTGTGTGGTGGTCGGAGGATGGCAGGCACAGGAAGCAGCCTGCGGGGGAGCAGCACACGGCTTCCTTTCCTCCCACTTCTCCCTGGTCCTCAGGATTTCAAGGGTACTTCTATCCCAGCAAGGCCAGGCCCAGCCCCATGATAACTAAGAGGGGAAGTGGCCACGGAAAGGAAAACTTCCGGGGCCTCAGCAGCTGACACCACAGCCTTACTAGTTGGGCTCTGGTGCTGGTACCTTCTCGGGCAGAGACCCAGCCTCTTCACTGCTCAGATCCTGAGTCCCAGAGTCTCTGCCTCCCAGGCTTTCAAAGGCGTTCTACCCTCACCACCTTCTGCAAGGGCAGAGGAGTGGCAGGAAAGTGGGCGAGGAAAGCCGAGAGCTCCTCTCCTCCATCTGCACTTTCTTAAAGGTCCCTGTTCTCGTAACAGTCCTGGGAGGACTGGCTGCCCCGAGTCAGGTGTGAGGGAACCAGTGGCGGGGCAGCGTGCGCGTGGAGGGTGTCTAACACACATCCAAAAGCAGTGGGAGAGGTAAGGGACACACAATTGGGGACAAAGAGAAAGATCTCAGGCCTCAGGAAAAAGGGTCCCAGAGCTGGGAGACACACATTCAGAGGAACGAACAGTTTGAGGGAGTGTAGAGTGTGGCGACACTGAAAAATAGCCGGCGGGACCTTAGAGACACAGGCAAAGGGGTGCTGGGCCTGAGGTGGCTGGAGGGCGGAATGGGCACAGCAGAGGCGCAGACCTTGACCTCTAGGAAGGTGGGCAGGAGGGGGCCTGTTGTCAGGCGCTGGCAGCTGTCTTACTTCCCTCTCCATCCCACCCTGAAGAGAACAGGCTGTCTCTCCTTTGCTCTTCAGAGCTCCTGGTGTTCCCTGAGGGCAGTCAGTAAGGGGTGGTCCCTTCCCATTCAACCAGGTACTGAACCTTGCCCTCAGGCGTGACCCTCCGAGCCAACACCTGGTACTTCTCCCCACAGGCCAACCGCCCGGCTGCGCCAAAGTAGTTAGTGATGGACGACTTGAGGTGCGACAAGGACGAGTCATCTTCACTGATGCTCTCAAACGTGTGGCTGTCGATGCCCTCGTCGGGCCGCTCGGCGCCCAAAGCCCCCTCTGCACTGCTGTCTGAGGGGCAGCGTCCACCCAGCTCGGCTGCCCGCCGCTTGGCCCGCAGTGGCGTGTACGCTTTGGCTGCCAGCTTCCTCTTTCGGCTGCCCACTGTCCGTCTATTATCAGGAAGGGAAGTGGAAGATGGAATGAAATGGAGAAGTCCTCACAAGGCCCTCTCTCTGCGCACTCCCCTGGGAACCAGGAGCTGGGCCAGGCCCAGGCATGGCTTATCTCAGGAGCGCCTCACAACAGCCCTGGGAGGAGGGAAACAGGCTCCAGATGAGAAACCACCAGCTGGGGAGTGACAGAGCTGGGATTCCGGCCTATGAGTGTCCAGCTCTAAAGCACATGTTCTTTATATTTAGGATCTCAGCCCTGCACAAGTCCAGGGGCAGAGGTCCTGCTTACAATGCCTTGCCCCTCATCTGGACACGTGTAGCTACATGAGTCAAATAGGGGTTAGGACAGCAGCTCAGGAGTCAAGTCCCTCGCACCCCCGAGTCTGGCCTGGAGACAGACACGCGTGCACACGGGCACATGCACATGGGCAGAAGGGGCCGAGGTGGTAGAGAAACAGACACGCACAAGAAGAGGTGCACATTCACAGGGACAGGAGCCAAAGAGCTCGTGAGAACAAAAACAGGAAGAAGTAAAACACACAGGCAACAGCAGACACAGACAGAGATGTTTGGAGATACAGAAAAACTCTCAAGACACACAAGTCTATTTTTGCAAGGGCCTGAAGTTGAAGGAGCCCCGAGTTCAGAAGAGCTTTGCAGCATACCCTCCCTACGCCACTGAGGACTAGCTACTATTGCCAAACAGGCTGTACCCTCAGCGAGGCCTCCAGGGGTTTTGGTCCCCTCGCCCAGGCCCTACACCTTGCAGGATGCCATTTCCCCTCCACCAGGCTTCCAAAACAATGGCTCTTTTTCATAGAGACCCAAAGACAGACACCAGATTCAGATAACCGAGCATGAGGGTTGGGGACCCTGCAGGCAGAGGCACCGACATGCAACACCATGGCACGCAAAGGCCAAGAACCCCAGAATGGAAGAACCTCTGGTCGCACGACCCCTGAACCGCAAATGCCCAACAAGAAGTGTCACACAAGCTTGTGCAGCAGGCAGAGCGGAGCAACCTGAAGGAATGTCCATCCTCAGCACCGTCTGAACCCCATGACTTAGCCCAGAGGGTCCCAGACTCACAACTGCAGGAGGCCGAGTCCCTCAGCCCAAGACTCAGATGAACAGAATGAGCTCCACGTTAGTCACAAGAGTGGGAGGTGGAGGCAGGAGGGTGGGGGAGGGACGGGCGACGACAATGACGAACTTGGGTCTCAACAGCCAGGAAGCTTACCTGGAGTCATAGGAGAGGCTGGTGGAGGCAGAGCCAGACGTGCTGGCAGCGTCTGTGGAGTCCACGTCTGAGAAGAAGGTCTGGCCTGAGCTGGCACTGAGGGAGGAGAGCGTGGGTCTGAAGTCAGCCCTTAACCCCCTTGGGATCTCTCCACACACATCCTATGTCCCAGCAGGGGCCCATCTTCCCACTGCTGAGCTTCCTGCCACCACACCTGCAGGGACCACCTCCTCTCTGCTTGGCCATTTTCTACCTTCCCAGACTTCAAAGTTGCAGGAGTCAGGAAAGCCTTCCCCGACCACCCTCCCTGGAGGTGATATACGCACTATGACAGTAATTCAAGGTAATTAATGAGCATGATTCCAGACACTTGTGTGATCTACAGGCCCAAAGTGCTTTCATTTACAACATCTTGTTTGAGTCTTCTAACAGCCACGCAAAAACCAGGTGAGGTGGCTCAGAGGTTAAAGAATTTAAAGTGACACAACTAGGAACAGGTGAGTAGGGGCTGGAGCCCAGTCCTGCCTAACGGACACCCTTGTTCCCTTTTCCATGCCTATAGGAAGGCACTGAATGGCCTTAATCATTTCAGAAATAATGGGATATACAGTCCCTCCGCTTGGGTATACCAAGCACAGGGGGCTGTCGGGAAGTGTCCAAGGCAGCAGGGGAGGCTTAGTGAGGCTTCGTGCAGCAATGTGAATGTGGGATACCCACGGCAGTTTTGGTATAAGGTGTGGGGCCTGGAGAAGCGGGAGAGGGATGGAGAGGTGTGGAGGCCGGGCAAGGCAGGCGTCGAGTGCTGCTCTGAGCTTTCCACGGGAGCCCTGGAGACCACAGCTGGGGGATGTTATGCTGAAAGCTTTCAAGCAGAGAGACCCTTCAGGCAGCCTTCTGCAATATGGACACTTTTAACTAGAATGGCCCTGGGGGAGCCCCCACTCCCTCAAAAGGCTTTCTGCTCTGCCCTTTCCAGAGCCTGCCTTCACTGCTGGGGCAATGGAGGTGGTCTCCCCAGTTGGTTCCATCCTTGTTCCCAGAGCGGACCTCTCTGCTGGGTCCCTCACTGTTACCTTTTTAAACTCTGAATTTCATCCAATGTGAAGTCAAATATGCTGGCCAGGTGGTGGTTGGTGCTCCAGGCCGAGGTAAAGTCGCTCTGTGGACACAGAGGAAGGGGGCGGGGGTCAGTGAGCCTCAGATCTTCTCCCCGCTGAGGGCCACAGGCTGCCAGGGCTTCTGAGGGCTGGGCCCTCCTGAGGGGAAGACCTGTCACTCCCTCCTTCCTCCCGGTCCTGACAAGGGGCCAAGTCACATCAGTTCTAGTCCTGGCTCTGTCTCTAGCTATCTGTATGACCTTCCTATGTCTGGGTCCCAGTTACCTCAGCGGCCGTGCTTCACGCTTAGAGGTGTGAGGGAGTCAGGGAAAATGAAATGACGGTTGTGAAAGTGCACTGCAACTGTCATGTGCTGGAGAGATGGGCGGCACTGCTAATGCCCACAGGGGGCTTCAGCGAGGCTACAGGGCTGCTGAGGGAGGAAAGTGTTCCCGGGAGCCTCTGCCACTGCCTGAGGTGCGACCTCGGGAGACTCACTGCCCCTCCATGGCCGTTTCCCCACCTGAACAGTGGGGACGAGGACGCTACCTACCCTTGCCCCCCTTCAGGTTCTGGGGAGAACGTGGGGAGATAAAGGGGTGGCCTTGCAGTGCCTGGCTTTTCCTCGTTTAGCTGTAATAGGAGCTGACTCCTCTCTGGGAGTTGGGAGAGGCCCCTGGGCCTGGGGGACTTATTTTCTGCACAGGAATCCCTAATAGGTGCTGACCCTGCGTGTGCAAGTGGAGAGTAAGAAAACAAGAAACTAACACTGGGAATAGCATCTTCCAGCAAAAACTTTGATCTTTTTCTTCTATAAACTCGCCTTTTCTGCTGCTGGAATTCCTGAGGCAACAAACTGTGGAGACAGAAAAAGGAGAGGGTGGCCCAGTCAGAGCCTGAAGGCCCAGGAGGTGGCCCAGAGGGAGGAGTGGCAGGGGCAGAGCTGGGGTCACAGCTGCTGGGGTGGAAACAGCCTCTCCTTCACAAGGAGACCTGGGGAGAGGTGGGGGGTCCTCTGGGGCAGCAGGTGTGGGAAGGTGCGCAGGGGGGGGGTAAGGTGGGCAGAAAAGAGAGAAGATGCCTCCTCAGGCACGTGCAGCCGATGCTCTGCCCCCCACACCCAGGGTGAGGGGGCTCAGCTCAGCCAGGAGAGCTAGGGACCCCTTAAACTCTGACTTCCCCTTCACGTCTCTGCCTAAGCCCTCATCCAGCAAGACTGGGTCCCACGATGAAGCAAGGCAGTCAGGGCTGTGGGAGGAGGGGTCGGGATGTGGGCTCAAGCCCTGGCTCAGCCACTAACGGGCCTCTCAGGGGGCCTCCAGCTGGGACTCCTGGTGTACGTCCTCCCTGCTTGCTTGGATGCTAGCAAACTCTGCGGGCCCATCGCATGCCCGCCGGCTGGGGCTGGGAGGTGGGCACTGACCCAGGCTTGCTCTTTCCTCTCTTGCGCAGCTCAGAGGGGGCGCCGTTCTCAGCGGGCACCAGGCCCTTGTCAGGCAGAAGCCTCCCTGGTGGGTTGGGCGGGACGCGAATACGCAGCCGGAAGATGCATTTCTTCTTCTTGATCTCCTTGCCACAGAGGAACCTGGGGAGTGGGCAGGGGAGGAGAGAGCTCTGGAGTCTGTCGGTCCCTCCTCCTGGGGAGGAGCGTCAAGCATTAAAACTACGCTCTTTGCCTCACTGATCCCCGAGCTAAAATCCAGAGTGGCCTGTGGAGACGCTGATTCCTGCAAAGCCTGTGGGATCAGGAGCCTCAGGTGGCGGCTGAGGACGTGGCTGGTGGCTCGTCCTGTCCTTCCCCTGCATGCGTGGTTCCTGCTGCTCCTCTCCCTTTTCTTCTCTGCCTCAACCAGCCCCAAGGCCACCTCCCACAGGAAGGCCTCCTCCAGCTCCCAGGGGAACACCATTCTGTTCTCTGCTCTCCTGCCTCAAGGAGGCTGAAAGCACCTGCAGGCACTTCCCCCCTCATTCTTCCACCACTGGCTGAGCGGCCAGGAAGCTGCAGAGGTGACTCAGACGCTGCTGGAGCTCCCCTCAGGAGACTGTCCACGCAAGGACAGGAGGCCTCATGCATATGAGAGCAGGGCTGTGTCTGGCCCCAAACCACGGGAAGGTGGAAGACAGAGTGGATACGTCTGCCTAGAGGTGTCTGGAGGGGCTGCATAGAAGCAGGGACCATGTCTTATTCCTCACTGCGTCCTCACACCTACACCGGGCTGACACAGAGCAGCAGTTCGATAAATAGTTGTTGATAGAACAAATGAAAGGGATTGAACTGCATCCTCGGCAAAGGGAAGAGTGTGAGCAAAAGCATGAGTGGGGAAGCAAAGGGCTCAGAAGAGCTGACACCCAGAATAAATAACGTAAAAGGACAGTGGTAGAAGGCATGGCAGGGACTGATCCTAAGAGCCCTTGAATACTGTGTGAAGGAGCCTGGGCATTCCCCACGGTAGTAGTGAGATGCGTCAACTGTGTGTTCTGAGAAGAACTCAGAAGTCTGGGTGGGAAGCCATGGGCCACACAGCCCACCTGAGCGATGATGAATCGCTCCCTCGGTGCCTGGCCCAGACCAGACATGGCTGGGGCAGGAGAGGCCCTCAGAGGTCAGGGGTGTAGCCCCTTATGGAGCTGAGCCCAGAACCAAAATGTGTCATGCTGATGGAGTGCTCAGGGGAGGTGTCACAGAGGAGGCGGGGTGCTCCCTGCATCTTGAAGGATGGGTAAGATTTATATAGTCAGAGAGAAGGGGCAGGAGACCCAGGCAAGGAGCACAGTTTGAGCAAAGGCTATGAGGTAGGAAGAACCTTTAGATTGAAATCCCACCTGTCGGGGCCCCACGGCACTTCCTTCCCTGCTCGCACCTGCTTTTGTAGCTGTTCAGCGCATTGAGGAGATGTGGTCCTCGGTCCGTCACAGGGGTGCTGGTGAGCTGAAGGGGAGCAGGCCAGCAGAGTGGTCAGACCCATGCCCATGGCGACTGAGGAGGCCTCCGCCGCCCCCCCCCCCCTCCGTCTCCTGATGCTTATGAGTCCTCTACGTGAGGACCAGCGGCTTACTTCATGATCCCAGACAAGTCTTTTCACCTCTCTGCGCTCAGTTCCTGTTGGAAACTAGGCAGAGTAACTCCTGCCCTAAATGTATCCAGAGCTTTCAAAATGCCCATGCCCTTGACCCAGGGATGCTACTCCATGGAATCTATCATACAGACATAATGTGAAACATGGACAGAGCTTTATGTACAAAAATGTTTGCTGCAGCACTGTTCCCAATGCTGGGCCAATGGGACAAGAAGGAAAGAAACTATATGCCCAACAGGAAGGACACTGGTAAATTATGGTGGAAACAAATGCAGCCATTAAAAAATGTGTATGAAAACTCATGATATGGAAAAGTATTTATGATATAATATAAACTGAAAGAAGATGAATTAAATTGTATATACTGTATACTCTAAAGCACATAAAAAGAAAAAATACACATAGAAAAGAGAATGGAAGGAAATGCACCTATGCATGAATAGCAGCTGTTTGTGGTGTGATGTGGGAATATGGATGGCTTTGTTTTTTAAATATACTTCCTTATACTTTTTGGTACTTTAAAATTTTTCTACCAGGAACATGTATTTTTTTTTTTTTTTTTTTTAGAAATTGAGAAAAGAACCCTATTTTTTTGAGAAATACCAGCTCTACCTATCTTTTTGGTTGCATAATAAGTATGTATTTTATGAATTATCAAACACTGTAAATGAAGATGTTACTACATGAAAATCTTTTGTAAAGCATAAGGGTTACTTTTTTTTAATTTGTATTTTTTAAATCCCTGTCTAATCAAAGAAGGATTTGGGACAGTCACTAGAGAAGACACCTCCCTCTACACGTGGTGGAGAGGATTCTAACTGTCAAGGGGAAAGGGGGCATGGCCCCGCCATGGAAGAGGTTGGGGAACCTCTGGCTCTGTTGCCAGCTTAGCTCCAAAGCTGTGCTGGCCACTGGCAAACACCTCTCCACCTCAGACATCCTGAAAGTCTGGTTGTTACTCCCAAGATCACAGACTCCCAGGCTCCTGGTGCCCACGTTTGCTATTCAAAGTAGGACCAGCAGGGGGCAGGCCCACTTCACTTTGCATCCTAGCCAGGTAGTTTGGAGTGGGTCAAACATCTCTGCTCCAGTCACACTTTATCCCTAGCTCCCTGCAGCTGAATTTGTGTAGCCTTAACCTACCTACTGCCAAAACCTGGATCAGGAAGCCCCTTGCACGGCATAAGCTCAGAGGTGTGGACTCAGGGAGGCAGCAGTTCAAAGACCCTGGGCCTTTGTCCCAGCCAGCAGCTGAAGAGCGCACGTGCAGAGACCTAGACCCCAGTTCCGCACTGTGACCCTGGGCAAACCTCTCTACGCCGCAGTAACCCCACCGTGGGATGGACTCCTGCCATTCTGTCATCACACGGTCCTGCATACCTTGCCGAGCTGCAGGAGCTCCCAGTGGTGGTTGACGAAGGCCAGAATCTCCTCAAAGTCGAAGTACTTCTTCTTGCTCTGCACCCCCAGGTTGTAGAGGGCCAGATGAACCACGTCCACCCTGGGCAAGGGGGCAAGGGGGTGGGGCGGGGTGAGGCAGCAGCCACAGCTGGAGCCTCCTGGGTCCGGGCTCAAGGGCAGGGCCAAGGCTGGGACCTAGCAGTTGGAAATGGAGGGAGGAGGGAGGAGAGGAGCTGGGAAGGGACAGGGGTGGGTGTGGGCCAAGCCCCATCCTCTCACCATCGCAGGGGCAGCCTCTCGATGTACTCTGGGCCCTGGTTACACACGGAGCAGAAGAATAGGTAGAACCTGTGGGTGGGTGGAGAGGGGGCCTATGGGTGGGAGGGGCTCTGACACCCCACCCTCATTCCCCACCTGCCTTCCCATAGTCAGCATTGTTCTCATTCCTGGGGCTGGTGGCCTTTAGCGGGGTAAGGGCAGGACAGGGACCAGGAAACACTCCCCCACTCCTTCTAACCCCTATCTCAACCCCTTTCCCAAGTGTCACTGCCCTGGAGTGTGGCTTTCAGAGAGTGAACCAAGTCCCACTGGGCTGCAGTGGTCACCCTTGTTCTCTCTGACACACACACACAATCACCAACATGAGACATCAAGAAACACGTAATATCTGGTCTGACACACATCAGCCTCCCATTAGCTTAGCTCCATTGGATCAAGTCATTCATTTACCCAGTGGCTCCTACAACCCTGGGTGGCGGTAAGGCAGGGCCTGTGTCACTCCCCCTTCCCCAGACACTTAAAAGAGACTGGGGCTTTGTCTAAGGTCCCCCACAAGTCATTGGCAACTGGGGATGTGGTCCAGAATGTTCCTCCATGGGAAGATTTCCCGTAGACAGGTGTACGCCATCACAGACCCCCTCCCCCCAACTAGGGCCTGGCAGGCAGTCTGAAGGAGTTGCTGCTGCTATTCCGTCTCCACATCTCACACCCAAGGCTGAGCCAGACCAGATTAGCACCTACCGGTCTCCAAACATCATGGGCTCATTGAGGCACTGGGTGCAGGCCTCGTGGAACCACTGCCTGCACTGGTAACACTGCAGCATCCGCAGATACCATCTGGAGAGACAAAGGAGCCAGGTCACCTGGGCCCACACTCCCAGCCAAGCATGAATCTCAGCAACCTTTCCCAACATAAACTTGCCCTCCACTAGGGTAAGGGAAGAGAACTCAGTTACCGAGCACGTAGGCTGTGCCAGGGGAGGTCCTGGCAGCAGGGCATATGCTATCTCATTTGATCTCAGGATGGACCACTATCCCCATTTGACAGATGAGTCAGAGGTTAAATGGCTTGCTCAAGGTTACTCAGGAAGCCAGTGGTGAAGGGTGATTCAAATTCTGGCCTCCCTAACTTCAAATCCCGTGATCTTCCACCATCCTATACTGGAACCCCCAGGTCTGGACTGTGCCCCACACACGGCTTCCCAAACCCCACTGACAGGGAAAGGTTTGCCCAAGAGACTTCACAGGAGAACAGTGGCTCCTGTAACCAACATGGGCAGCACTACGTCTGGTTTTGCTCACCAGGACTGTATCAACCCTACCATGGCCATTCAACAGCTACTCACTGAATACAAACAAAGAGCAAAAAGGTATTTCCTTAACAACAGTCAATGCTCTGTTCACACCTTTCAGGTGTGGTCCATGGACCCCCAGCATCAGTCACCTGGGGTCTAGGTTAAAATGCAGATTCCTTGGCCCACTCCAGACCTTTCCATCTTTGGGGCAACCCCAGGGAGATGCATTTTTAATAATCACTCTGCGTAACTGCCTTAATTAATGCTGTAAAGATCTCTGCAAGATAAGCATTTCTCCATTTTATCCTCTAGGCCTCTCAACACCCAGGGAAGTTGACGGGGCGAGATTATTAATCACACTTGAGAGATGAAGGAATTCAAGCGATTTGCCCAAATTAGCCAGACAGGCTGAAAGCACAGCCTCCAGACTCCCAGTTCTGGTCAACAAAGCCTGGGGCTAAGGTTAGTGCTTCAAGTTGTCCTGTAGGCTGAGTTTCTGAGGGCAGAGATCCCATCTGTTACAGTAGCAGTCAGGCCCGGAGCAGGCTCACTTACCATGGCTACATGGAGGCCCAGGCCCGCAAGGAAGAATCAGGCCAAGACTCTTGCCCTGCAGCCAGGACAAGAATCCCCTCCACAGTATCCTCAATGGATGACCCCCCACTCTCTGCTCACACACCTCCAGAGAGAAGGATCTTAATACCTCCCCAGCTCTGACAATGAGAAGGTTTGTCTAACTTCTGTTCACCCCCAGTAACATCTCACATTTAAGTGCTTACCCAGTGCCAGGCACTGTGAAGGCCTTTGGGTGAATTATCTACTTCAGGCTCTGCTCACAACTACCTGGGAAACTATTATGATAACAGGCTCAGGGGCTGCACAGCTGTAAGGGGCTGGGAGAATGTGCACCCTGGGGCCCAGGCTCTTAACCACTCTTCCATACTTCCTTCTTTTCCAAGGGCCCCGGGAAAACACCTCCGCCTTCAACGGCCCGCTGTGGGAGGGCTAGTCTCACCCCCTTGAGCCCCGTGCTTGGGTCTCAAGCTTAATATTAATATTAGGGCTCTTCCCTCGAGCCCCGCCCCCGCGGCGTGACACTCCCGGGTTGCCCCCGTAGGGCCCGCCCCCCCCCCCCCCCCCCCCCGCGCCCCTCGCGGCCTTACTCTCCCGGCCCGCCGCAGTAGCAGTAGCACTGCTGCTGGTTGGTGCGGTGGGGTGAGTCCCACTCGAGCTCCTCGGGCTGGTAGGACAGCACCATCTTCACCGCCTGCAGCGTCCTGGCGATGGCGCCCTTCTTCAGCGCTCCGCCTTTCTGTGGGAGATGAGGGGTCCCAGGTGAGCCACGAGGGAAACGCCCGTTAGGGAGATCCTCAGATTTTCCAGTGGAGTCAGACGCAAGGAGCCTTTTCTCATCAAGCCCAAATCCATCCTCTCTATCCCAGAAGGGCCTCCATTAATAGGAATAAGCACACCAGTAAACATAACAGCAATAACCAACCAGGGTGGGCACATACACGGTGCCTTTTAACATTAAGTGTTTTAACATTTATTGGGGGCCTCCTACTCCTGACACCACATCTGTATCCATTTAACAACTGAGGAAACTGAGGCTCGGGGAGGCTAAGGAACCTGGCCAAAGACACACAGCTGAGAAGTGGCAGCAGTGCTGTCTGCCTCCAAAGCCCTGGCTCTGTGACCAGGAGTCAGGCCTGAGCCCAGGGAGTCACTGGGCTTCGCACTGGATGGGGGAAAGGCAGGGACTGGAAGGATGGGGGGCTCACCCGCACAGCCAGCGCGAAGATGCAGCGTCGGCAGAACCAAGGTGTGAGCAGGGGCCGGTCGGCACTGCCTGCTATGGGGATGTGGCACTGCTGGTGGTAACCTAGGCAGAGGAGGGGTGGTGGGTGCCCACAAGGACGCAGTGGCCCAAGGCCAGTCAGCCCAAAGGCGGCAGGGCTGGGGAGGGCTGTAGCAAGTCCTAGGAGCTGTGTGCCTGCCAGCTGCCAGGGGACTGGCTGGCCATTCTCACCAAGGCAGCCAAGTTGGAGTCCAAGTAGGTGAGTAAAAGACAGCCTGGACCCCAGTGGGGGAGGCACCAAGGTCTGGCTTCAGCTTCTGTGCCCAGTCTCTCCCACCCATCCTCTCCACCCAAGGGAGCTCCAAACTGCATAACTTGTCTCACTTTCCAGAAGCCCCAGCTCTCCCCAAGGGTCACCTCTCTGGGCCCTCACTCCCTGGAAACAGCAAGCCAGCTAAGGTCCCAAGTCTGAGGGAGTGACTGCCAGGGGCCAGTCGGGGGATGGGGCCTTCTCAGTGTCCTGCTCATCACACTCACCCAGGCCACACTTCCCACAGATGAGGATCTCATTCAATGGCCCTGATGTCTTCCCCAGACAGATGTTACACTTGGGCTCCTCCCCTGGAACACCAGCTGAAAGAGAGAGGCCCTCTGGGGTCAGGTCTGGCTGGCAGGAATTAGAAGTTCTAAAATCACATTCCAGGCGCTGAGCCTCTACCTGCTGGACCTAGCACTGGGCCCCAAATGCCAACACACAGACTCTCCCCAACCACTCTGAGGTCGGAGGTACCTACTGTCATGACCCCATTCTAAAGATGGGTAAGTTGAGGCTCAGAAAGGTTAAGTCCCTTGCTTAGCTAGTAAGCAGAAGAGGTGACAACCATGGCTGTTTGACATCAAATCCTTTGTTCTTTTGACCATATCATGCTACCTCTCCTGCCTAATTTAACTTGATTTGTTAAACAGTTTTTTTATGTTGAATAATTTTTTAAAATATTATTACGGAATCATAATAGACAGAATGTCATGGTGGAACTCTATGTTCTCATCAACAATTATAAACTCTTGGCCAATCTTGTTTTGACAATATTCCCACCCACTTCCCCCTCCTGTATTATTTTGAATCAAGTCCCAGATACCCAATCATTTCCATAAATATTTCAGTATGTATCTCTGAAAGATTAGGGCTCTCTTTTTAAAAATAGAAAAACCATATCTACAGTAACTTTATTATACCTAAAAATTGAAAATAATTTCTTCATATCATCAGTAAATTCAGTTAGTATTCACATTTCCAAATGCCTCAAATAAAAATGTTGTTTGTTCAATTACTTTTAAACTACAGGTTCCATCTTTTTTTTTCTTTGCATTTTTTTGATGTTGTTGAAGAATAAATACGTGTTTGTATGTGAAAGATTTGAGTGAATAAATTAAATACACGTTGGCGTGTGTTTCTGTCCTACTGCCCCTCGCAGACTGAAAGGTTTGTAAGAGCAGAAATGGTATCTGTTCATCAGTGTGTCCTCAGGACCTCATATAATGTGTATGTGGCATATTACACGCACTCAAGACGTGTTTGTTGAGTAAATGCTCTCTTGCCTCTTATTCCTGAATATGTCCCCAGGAAGGAGGTGCCCACCGTGGATCTCAGGAAGCCCTCATTGGTGTAAGGAGTGATGGATCACTAACAATGACATGCTCAGCCTCGTGCTGTCACCTTGAGAGGTGCCAGATGGGCTCCCGTCCTGCCTGTGAGGAGCAGTTACCTGGCTGGGGAGCCAAGCCGTTCCCCAGGTGAGCCCTACGGCACCGCCATGGTGCCTGGCATGCAGTGGGCTTCTACTCAAGATCTGCTAAAATGAACTGTCTTTCCTCACCTGCTGGTTCCTCACGCTTTCAGTAAGAGGGTAACCAGGACAGAAGAGCCTCATTGTTCTGGATCTTCATATAGTAATAAATTGAGGTGACAGGGGCTTGGGGAAGAATCAGTCTGCATTAGCTACAACATCTTGCAGAAAAAGGCAATTTGGAAGCTCTAATAACTGCCTGGGTTCTGTGACCTCTACTTGGCAGGCTCCTTGAAATCATCTCTTACAGTAACAAATTCTTTAGAAACTGCCCCTGTAACTCAACAGCACTGGACTAAGCATTTTACGTGGATTATCTCATTGAAGCACCTCGTGAGGCCAGTACTTTCATTATCTCCTTTTTCCAGAAGAAGAGACTGAGGGTCAGAGAGGTTATGTCACTTGCCCAAGAATATGCAGCTAGTAAGTGGCAGAGCTAGAACTTGGTCCAAGGAATATCTGACCTTAACACCTGCCTTTCCCCTCATACCACCACATCTATTCTCCCGTTAGAGCATAAATGGCAAACAGGTTTCTTCTCTCATGGCGACTCTGATTGACCAGTAGTGGTTGCTGGGAGCACCACGTTGAAATATAAGTGTTGTGACTGATTAGTGCTGTCGGATGTGTACCTGGCAAGGGAAAATGGTGGCCAGAATGCCCCTGATTTGCTATCTCTGTGAGACAATGTAAACCTCTGAAGGCATGGATGGTACCCAACCCGGCTTCCTTTCAACCCTGAAGCTGACCCAGCACCACTGGGCACGTCCATCTTTACCTGCCTGGTCCATCTCTGCTTTCTTGGTCTTTCCCCCATGGACAGAACTGCCTCCACTAGTTTTCTTCACAAATTGACAGGGGACATTATGCTCCCATCTAGAGGTGAGAATTCTGATTCCCTGGGCCTCTCCCTGTTCCCAGCCCAGAGTGACCCAGAGCTTTGTGCAGAGGAGATGAAGTGCAGCAAGGAGGCAGACACAGGCCTGGGACCTACCCCTGCTCTCCCAGCACCTCCCAAGCCACTTTCTCCATCTGCCTGCCTCCCTCACGAGGTATGAGTACTCAAGGGGATGATGGGTGTCATAAGGGCTTTTCCATGTAAACACACAACTGGTCATCTCAGGTGGGGTTAGGGGTCCACGGACAAGGCCAGATGCCAGAAATAAGAGACAGAAGGAGACAAGGAATGATGGAGGTGGAGGAGAGAGGACCCAGGGTGGGGCAAGGGTGCCCAAAATCTTAGGAAGACTCACCATGTTGTATGTCCTTCCACAGGACCCAGTATTTGGAATTGTCTTCAAAAGTCACAAGGCAACTCTGCTTTGAACTACTGACCTGGGGCACAGAGAGGGGAGGAGCGACATGAGAAAGTGGCTGGGGAAACGCTGTGGAACATGGTCTTCCTCTCCTATTTTTGTCCCCACAGGGCACAGGGATTAATTAGACCCCCTCCTTGTGCTCCAGAAAGGAGAGCTTGGCCACAAGGGGAAGGAGGATGGCCGTTCCTGGAGGTAGTGAGCAGCCAGGCACCGGAAATGTACAGTCAGGGACTGGCGGACAACAACTTGGTGGGAATGCTGAGCACAGAACAAGCCAGATGGTCATCTGTAATCCTCTCCAATCTGACTCTGTTTTGTTTTGTAGGCTCAGAGCACTTTTCTAAAGAACTGGTTGGGTGATGTTGGCTCTAAGGATGGAAGCTGCCAAAAGCTCCTTCCATGTTCAGCTTTTGAGCTTGAGGGACAACAAGGGAATTTTCCAGCAATCCCCCATCGTCCATCACCAGTCTGAGGCCTAAGACAGAGGATGAGCAGGGAGACGCTGAGCCTGGGAACAGGGGCTGAGGAGGAAAGGTTTACCCTCTTGATCTTCCCGAGGTAATACAGTCCATCTGTCCACCGGCAAAGCACATACTGGCCTTCTGTCAGCTTGGACATCAGGTCTTTGAAGTTGTTCTTGGCTTTTGCCAGGACCCCCTTGTTGGGGAGGTGGCTGGTGGCACCATAGGAGTCCCGAGTCCCTGGGTCCAGAGCTCGATTCTCCATCAGTTTCCACTGACACTGGAAGAGAAAGAGAACTGGCTTTTTACTCCTTGCTTCAGGGGAGGGGGAAAGAAGGGAACTACCATTTATGTAACCTGTGCTATGTGCCAGATGCTTTTATTCTCTCACTGGATCCTCATGACAACCTGGCGAGGGAGGCATTATTATTCCCATTTCACAGGTAGGGAAAATGAGGTTTGGCAAGGGGAAGCAGCCAGGGGGTCTGAGGCAGAGCCATGGTTCATAATCAGGTGAGCTGATTCTAAGCCCTGCTCTCTTTCCCGCCCATACCATGCTGCCTTCTAGAGAACAAATCTCTCAGCCAACCACAGAGCAAAGTCCCTCCCCAGTGGCCTGACCACACTCACTGGCTTTGGAGCCTAAAGCTTTATCCCTTAAGCCAACATATGCCATGCTGAGTGGAGGGCCTTCTCCAGGAGAGAAGCAAGAAGTCTTACACTCTCCACCCCTACCCTGAGAGCTGGCAGAGGAAACTCACCCGGAAAGGGAAACTCCTGGGTGGCTTGTGAACTGGCAGAGCCTTGGCCATCTGTAATCCCCTTTTCTGTTCTCAATTATGGGATGATTTAATGGAAACCAATGCGGGGACATTTAAACTCACTTATGCTTTTACTCAGATGCAAATTTGCTCCAAGCAGTTGTCACCCCCATGCCACCCTCTCTAAGCCGGTCTCTCACCAGCCTATAAAATGCACTGCTCCCCCACTGCTTTCACTCTTCCTGCAAAGGTACTACTGGGGTCCCCAGACACAGACCCCCACCTCCACCCCCACCCCCAGCATCTTAGACTTCTCTAACCAATGAGTCACTTCAAGCACAGTGACTTCTGGCATCCTGCTGTCTTTTCCATCCCCCTGTCTGTGTTAGGGCCCCACCTTGCCTGGGCCATTCACTCATTCAATAACTGTCTCCTGAGGCCTGTCCTCACCTTGTGCTCACCTATACTGGGCATCTGGGATGGGCAATAGTACCGCCAGTGACCAGTGCTAAACAGGCCACGCCGTGCTTTTCTGCCTCCTCACCAGACTCTTCCATAGGGCCACAGATTCCCATCTTTTTCTTCTCCCTCCCAGAAAACGTGAATGGCATTCGAAGCCCTCCCCAGGGTCCTCTTGTCCCTTTTCTGGGCTCACCTGGCTCCATGTCCCTCTACACACTCTCCATTAAGCCAAACACCACCTCCCTGTGTTCCCTGCACCGGCTCCTCTGCGCCTCTCGTTCCCTCCCTCTCTGCCATGGCGCTGGGCACCTGCGTTATGACTATCCGTATACAGGGAGGGTCCCGTGTGTTATCCATGTGAGCGCGTGTGCACTCCTGTGAGACTGTTTGATGCCTACAGCAGTATGTCAGTGAGCATAGGAAGATCAATACAACTGTGCGCATGTCTGGGGCCCCCGGGGCAGGCAGGGCACTGCTAGGGTCTTGGCTCTCCAGACCGCGGCGCGGCCACCCCCATCCGAATCGCTTGTCCCTATTCCTCTTTTCTGCAAGGCAGAAGGCACAGGCACAGGGCAGGGTGTACGGTCCTAATCCCTGCCTTCTCTCTGCCACCTGGCTCCCGGGCACTGCGAGGTTCCCGCCCGCAGGGCCTGGGGCCCGCACCGCGGCAGGTTCACAAACTGACACTTCCTCCCCTGCCGCGCCGCTGGAAGCGGGCCGGGTCGCCGCGCCCCCACTGGCCTGGCTGGGGGCCTCCGGGTGGCGGCCCCCCAACCCGAGCCTCCATCCCCCCCGCCAGAGCGGGCCCCCGCGGGCTGTGATTGGCTGATTCAAACCCATCTGCAAAGAAATGCCTCTTTGCGGGTTCTCGTCGGCGTCCAGTTCAAATCCGCGGCACCGGGAGCGCAGGGCCGGGCGGGGGCAGGAAGCGAGGATGATTCATGAGCCGGGGCCTCTCCCAGGGCGGCCGTTGGCTTTTTAAAAAGGGTGTTCAGGAGGGGGAAAAAGCTTGCAGGAGTACCCCCTTCGGGTCCAGCTCTCCTCTCTTCAGCCGCTCCGACGCCGAGCTTCCCCCTTTCCCATCCTGCCGCAGCCTGACTTCGGACGTGAGCAAAATCCCAAACGCCCCCGTTGGTCTCCACCACACCCCACCCCGCCCCTGAACAAGAAAAGTAAAGGAAAAGTAAAGATTTGGGGCAAGGAAACAGCGACCTGTCACCTACGGCCCCCCAAAGGCTCGGGGACCCCGGGCGGACTCCTGCCGCAGGCAACGGTCACCCCCCTCAGTCTCCCGGGCGTGCAGCGCCCTAGGACTCCACCCCCGCCCCCCGGAGTCGTTCGCACAGCCAAAGTTCAGGGAGATTGCAAAAGAGGGATGTGTGCAGTGAGAGAAGAGTGTGGCGGGGAGTCCCCGGCCCGGGCCGGCCGCCTGCAGCGCTGAACTTACCGCGAGCCTGCGTGTCCGCCGGTCCCACTTGGAGTCTGGCCACCAGGCGCATCCGCGGAGGAGGCGGCTGCGCTCGGCCCGCGGCTGCCTGGCCGAGTGTCCGCCCGTGGGGCCGGGGTCGGGGTCTCGGCGGGGGCGGGGCGGGGCGGGGGCGCCACGGGGAGGAGGGGGGGTGGAGGAGGAGGGAGGGGCCGGGGCGCTCAGGAAGGGGCCCCCCGGGCGCGGGGCGCCATCTTTTTCGCGTTTTCCCGCGAATTATTGACGTCCCGCTTATGTAATTAGCGGGGGCCGCGCCGGCCTCGCCATTGGAGCCCGGGGCCGCCGGGGCCCGTAGCACCCCCGCCCGCCCCCGGGCCACCCCCTCCCGCTGCGGGCGCGCATCCTCCGCCGCCACCGCGCGCCAGGCGCAGACACGCGGCGCGTGTGCACGGACGCAGAGCCCGCGCCGCGACACGGCCGCACCGCAGGGGCGCAGGCACAAGGGGGCAGCTGCTCGCGCGCACGGCGCTCAGAGCCGGCACTCACTCGGCGAGGAAACGCGGCTCTGCGCCCAGAGGGGGCAGACCCACCGCTGGCACCGACACCGCAGGGAGGCGCAGACACAGATTCACAGCGGACACACAGGCCCCGCGGCCCAAACGGGATTCACGCAGTATCAACGCACAAACGCCCTGCACTGGCGGTCAGCAGACACAGAGACACAACACAAGCATAACACAGAAACAGACACACGGCGCACACAGCACAGACACAAGGTCACACCACACCGTATACACGACACGAACACACACTAAAGAGACGATGACAGGGTATACACACAGATGCAAGGAGAGCGACACAGTGTGCACAAAATAGGCACACAACACAGACACACGTACGGTAGACAAACAACAGGCACTGCGCCACAACACAGTAACAAGGTACACCAACACCAAGTTGCACACCGACACACTGTACAGAAACAACATACAGAGACCATTGGAAATACCACATACTCAGACACAACATATGGGTAAATGGCGCACAGTGAAAGACACATACGTAGGAATAGCAAATAATGGCACCCTGGTCATGGCTCCAGTCATATCGGGCCCTTGCCCTGGGGACAAAGGGCAGACGTGTCCCTGTCCAGACTCACTCTTTGGGAGGGGGCGGAGAACACGTGCCAACCACACCCCACTCTTTACACCCCACTCCTTATCCATCAGCCCTGCACTCGCCTGCCACCATCACACTCTGCAGACACCCCCAGGAGGCTGGGGGAGTGTGTACATCATGGGTGTGGCCGCTGGGCCTCCCTTCCCCACCCCTTCAGCCTTCCCTGTTTACTGTCCAGTTGCCCACCTTGGCCCTCTGCCTCCCAGCCCTGGGGTATTCTCTCTAGCTGACTGGGTCTGCCTTTAGGACACCTGGGCAGAGATATGGAAGCGCTTACCTCTGGGTCTCATAGGCCAGCTCCACTGGCCATTGGCCATGGAACTTGAGCACATCACTTCAACTCTTCAGCCTCAGTTTCCTCATCTAAGTAGCGTCATTGAGAAGGTTAAAGTTATGTATACAAAGCCCCTGGCACCCAGTGGATAGGCAGAAGTGGTTGTTGTCCTTTGTATGAAATTACAAAGGGAGTGCCCCCCTGAGTAGGACTACAACTGGGAGCTGTGGGGCCCACAGTCTCACGGGGGAGTCAGGTGTTGGCACAAGCAGCGACAACACATATAAATACGACGGGAGTGGTACAGTGAACTGGACTTGGAATTGGAGGAGTCCTGCCTTCAAGTCCAACTCCGCCTCAGAGCCAGTGTGGGATCTGAGGGAGCTAGTCTCCCTCAAGGCCACATTTCCTCATTTGTTCAAAGGGGGTAATAATACTACCCCATCTCACAGCGCCGTTGCATAGATGAGGTTAAAATCGGATTATGAATGAAGGTTAAAATAGCATAATGAAAGAGCAGGTGCTTTGTAGAGGAAAAGTGGTATGTAAAGTGAGGCGTCGTTAACACACTACAAAACAGGAAATTATAAATGACACTAGAAAGGTACAATGTCACCAGTGATTGTTCAGAGGCAGCTCTGACTTTGAATTGAGAAGAGAGGATAAATAGCATGGAAAAGCTGGCATTTAGGTAGAATGTAGAACTAGGGCGGTGAGCCTTCCAGGTGGGGGGGATGGTAGGTGCAGGAGGCCTGGGATGGAGTTGTGGGGATTGGGCTGGAGTTCAGGTGTGTGGAGGGAAGCAGTGGAAGGAGAGCTTGGAAGAGAAGGTGGAGCGGAGTGTAATGGGCTGAAGGTGCTTCTCAGCCCACAGGCAAACCTGGGCCACTGAGCATGGTGACAAGTGGTACATATTCTCGAAGAGAAGTCTAGAGCAGAGAAGTGCCACGACCTGCATTTACTTGGGGATCTGGCAGAAGGAGGTCGAAAGAGTGTACAAACAAGAGAAAGACAGAGAGTCCCATTTTTAAAAAATGGGTTGAAGATATCAACAGGCAATTCACAAAAGAGGAAACCTAAATGGCCAAAAATACAAAAAGAGGTTCACCCTCACTGGTCATATGAGAGATGCAAATGAAAAGAGCCGTGACACACCATTTCACATCCAACAGACTGGCAAAGAGGAAGAAGTCTGTCAATGTAGGGAAGGGGGGAGGTGCGGGTGGCGAGGATGTGGCACCATCAGAACCCTCACGCACCATTGATGGAGATCTAAATGGCTACCACTGCTTTGGAGGAGAGTTTGGCCACATCTAATCAAGTTGAAAGTGCTCGTATTTACAATTCAGTGACTCCGCTTTACTCATTCCACATATAATTGTAAGAAATTAGACATTAATTTCAGCCATCCAGACACACTGTGATCTATTCATGCCATGGACTAATCCACTGGGAGTAAAAAGAAACTAACGCTATAAGCTTCAACATAAATATTTTCTTGGAAAAAACAACATCAAGTTGTAGAATAGTTAGTGTGATACAAAAAGTTGTTTTAAACATTTAAAACTATGCTACGTGTAATTTCGGATACAGTCAGATAGGAAAGGTGTGAAAACATGCATAGAAAATCAAAGATAGCACATTTAGAAGAGTGGGTACCTCCGGGAAGGGAGCGAGGGGAATGAGATCAGAAAAGGGTACACAGGGATTTAATTATATCTATAATGCTTTATTTCTTAGAAAAAATATCTGAAGCAAATACGGCAAAGTGTCAAGATTTCACAAAGCTAGGTCCATAGTTGTTCTCTCTGATCCTTCTCCTTCTCAAGTCTAAAATTTTTTCTCTATTTTCTGGATGTTTGAAATATTTGGTAATTTTAAAGAGGGGAGAGGCAGGGATACTATGTCGAGATTATAGCAGAGGAGGTTGGGTCACGTGTGCAGGGCCATTAGAGCTCGGTGTCCCAACATGTCTGTTCTGTGACTTGCCACAGCTTGGTGAACTAGGCACGGCAGGCAGCAGATCCATTTACAGGGGAGAGAACAGAAGCTTGGAGAGGTGGCGTGATTTCCCCAAGGTCACACACAGTGGGGAGTTAGGATGCATCCCCTTAACCTCAGCTGTGTCTCTGCATTTGCCAATCAGGGTGGACAGCCAGAGGCCAAAGAACCTGGAGAGAAGGCCTCCAGCCTTGCTGTAAGCCATCCATCCTCTTCCATCTGCTGCTTTATTCTTTCTTTCCATTAAGGACAACTTGGAAAATGTAGAAAAGCACAGGGAAGAAAATAAAAATCACTTGTGATCTTCACTGTCTTACGTTTAAAGTCAGTTTTATTGAGGCATATATATAATTTGCATACAATAACTCCACCTATTTTAAATGTGCAGTACTATCTTGAGGGGCCATGATTTTGTTTTGGAAATCTTTGTCAAGTACTAGACAAGTTAGCATATATGAACGTGCTCTACAAAGAGGAAAATGCTTTTCACAAATATGAATAATTATCATTGTAATACAGTTTTTGGAAATCATTATGATAAAGGTGCTTTCACCTTTGAAAGCAGGTGACCACCTAGGTGGGCCTGTGTTTCGTTGCCTGAATTTGGGGGTCAGTTTATAATGTACTCAGCATGGAGGTGCTGAGAGCTTTCAAAGTAGAAAGCGTGATTGTTAACACCATTTAAAAATTAGAAAAACAGAAAACAGATGACAGGGTCAGACTGTGACCTATAGAAGCGCTTGTGACCTTGGTTAGCTGCCAAGCCATAAACACCTTTACCTGTGGCTTTTGTGGGGAAATGAGAGAAATCAGTGTCTGCCCTCTCTGTGAGCCCAGGAGGGAAGCAAAGAGAACATTCACTGAGATGCAGGAGATGCTGTTGAAATCTCAGACTTGCTGTGGAACCATGGGTGGGTCTTTTCTCTTCTCTGAATTGTAGTCGCCCTGTCTGTTAAAAATAAAGTGGTGCTTTGTTCCATTTTCAGCTTTCAGCAGCTGTTTAGGGAAAGTGCTGTGGGCAGGCACTGTGTTAGGAATGGCGGGCAGAAGGACAGGTGCCATAAAGATGAATAAGACACAACCTCTGGCTTCAAAAATCTTCCAGGCCAGGGCTGGCAGGTGGAGTGGGGGGAGAGACACATCAACAGGTAAATCAGCAGGTCAAGTGGTCAATCAGCAGATGTTCCATAACTTGATCAAGGTCTCTGCCTCCCTGCCCAGAGATTTACTTCATGTTGCTTTTGTCAGATCTCCAGCAGTTCTCTTGAATTTTTCTACTGCCACATTTTATTTTAAAGCCCTTCTGGTTGAGTGTTCTGTGATTTGTGACATTCTCATCGATTTCAGAGGGAGTCTGTGCCTGGGTGGGAGAATGTCTAAGTGACCTTCGTGACCTCTTTCAGCTTGGAGAGGCTGTGACTCTGCCACCAGAATTCCATGGCTATTTAAAAATAAGCTTCGCTCTTTCGCTGCTCTCAGAGAAACTCTCTGTGGTCTGTTCTGTTCCCCAGTCTTTGAGCCTAAGCAGTTGCTCCGAGAGGTTTAGCTGGGACCTCTCCGATCTGTGTCTTAACGGCTGCTTCTTCCAAGATCACAGTTCAAGGTCCCATATGCCTCCTGCCACAGGAGAGAGGAAACATCTGGGCCAGAGCTGCGTGGAGGGAGCCCAGCCTGCGTGGGAGACACCCTGGGTAGGAGCCTGTAAGCTGAGAGCTCTTCGTTTCAGATGGAGTTCAGACTACTGGGGTCTGGATCCCACCTGTGAGGCTTCTATAGCCCCAGGGTATGTTTGTAGAGGCTGGGGTGTGTGTGTGTGTGTGTGTGTGTGGTTAGAAGAGAACGGGGGAGGGAATCAGGAGCAGTCAGCATTCAGGAAGGAGGCCCTGGGACTTTGTAGGATCGGTGGGAATGGCAGACAGTTTGTATGAACACCCAGACAAAATAGAGTTACTAAGGTAGCTGGACAATAAAAGGGGAGAACCCAGAGAGTGGGGATAGACGGGCCTCTGCAGCAAGGGCTTTAGTCTGCGTGGGTCTCAGGGAGAGCAGAGAAGAGCCCCGGCTCAAACAGTGAGTAATCTATTCGCAAACCCTACACAGACAACGTGGCATTTGGCAAACCACTCTTGGCGTGACCGAGGGACCATGTCCTCTTCTGCAGCCAGGAGATGACCCAATGTCAGCTTGCGTGTTTCCCACTTCACTTGCTGGTCCATCCTGCCTGCAGTCAACCCTCCGACCATCACAGGAGGCAATACTCTGGGAGGATCCTTCTACGATGGTTCATTTTATATGACAACTTGAGTGGGCTCTAGCACACAGTTATTTAATCAGACACTAATCTAGGTGTGGCTGTAAAGGTATTTGTAGATGTGGTTAACATCTACAGTCAGCTGATTTAAGTAAAGATTAACTTTGAGCACGTGGATGGGCCTCACCCAATCAGTTGGGGGCCTTAAGAGCGAAAACCGAGGTTTCCCGGGGAGGAAGAAATGCTGCCTCAAGACAGCAGCATTAACTCAGCCGGAGTTTCCAGCTCATCAGCCTGCCCTACAGAGTTTAGACTGGGCACTCCCACAGTCGCCTGAGCCAATTTCTTAAAACTACAGTAAATGTATCTATAAGTAAATGTATACACATATATATGTGTAAATTAAATATATATGTCCAATTGGTTCTGCTTTTCTGGAGAACTCTGACTGACGTGCCCTCCCTCACAGTCCGTAATAACTGAGCAGGCTTTTCATAGCTCATCTCCTGAGCACCTAAAGACGCAGAGGCTGGTCCCCTTGCTCCTTGCCCTCCTGCCCCTTTGGCAGGAGTCAGCTTCTCCACACCCAGGACCCTTAAGAGGCCTGAAGGACCAGGTGGAAGTGGAACAGAAGAGCAAGATTGGTGGTGGATTGAAACGCTGAGCGGTCTGGAACCCAGCAGTGAGGCACGGAACAGCAGATCTGCCCGGTTTCAGGACACAGGCAGCAACCAGGACAGCTGGGTCTGTCTGCCGTGGTGTTTCCTGGGTTTTGGCAAGAGAGGCTGTGCCAACATGTTCACAGCATTCAGAAATGGTTTTCCTGGTAAGAACCCCCTTGGTCTCTGCCCACAGCACCATGGGAGGTGGTGATTTCCTGCTAGCTCCGTAAACAGGATAGGACCTATGACCTTGCATAAGTCAGGATTCTTGGTTACAAGTCACCAGGACCATCTCTGGCCATCTTAAGCAAGAAGGGACTCACTGAGGGTTGGAGAACAGGCTTGGACAAAGGGCAGAGCCAAGAGAGCCGCAGGAACCCCGGTCAAGGTCAAGGGATTGCTGTAAGCACAGTGTGAGCCAGGGTCCTCTCCTTTGACCTGCAAGGGTTCCCTCACCACTCAGTCAAAAGTCAGCTCCAGGAATGCATATCTGATTGGCTGTCCAGGCAGAAGGAGGTGCCGGGGAAGAATCTGGCTTCACTACGTTTTCGTACTGATTGTGGCCATAAGAAATGGATGCTAGTTTTTCTCTTCCTCACAATGGGGAATTCCCCCCAAAACGGAAACCAGGTTTCTAAGGTGGGGTGAATACTGAACAGATTACAACTGACAGCTAAACTTATTGGAGCTATTGTCTAAGCTAAGCCAATACCAGTTAGATGATATTGCTTAAAAAGGAGCCGGGCAGAGTGGACTTAAGATCTGAAGTTGGATGACCCAAGGCCGAGTTCTACAACTTGCTAGCATCGTGACTCTGGGGCAAGTTATCTAACAGCCTTGATTTCCTTCTCTGAAAAATGGGGATAAAACAGTACATACAGCTCACAAAGTCACATGTGATAACTTTGTAAACTGTAAAGTGTTTTGAACCTAGAGGCAGTAGCGATGGAGCAATCATGCCTGAAGCATCTTCTCCTCTTGGTACCCAGCTCAAGGCCTAACCCCCAGGAAATGCCCAGTAAGTGTTTGTTGAGTGAAGGGATAAACAAGTGATCAATGAGGAGCATCACCATTCTAACTTGACCATCAGCTTTGCAGGAAAAGCCTGGCAGATGCTGTTGGATTCTGATGTAAGTTTCATGAACTGAGGCCTCACAAATGAGCCTGCATCTTTTTTTTTTTTTTTTAACAACCCTTTTGACGTTTTAATTTTAATATGTGAAAACCTGGCTACTTGTCTCTGAGAGAGTTTATGGAAAAAAAGCTTCCAGCTGGCTTTGAGGCAGCCCATAAAAATGTACTGAAAACTGACCAGTTAGAAGTTCGGAACTATTGGAGGAGAGAGATGAGTGCCACCATACACCCTGCTGAGGTCCACAGTATTTCAATAATTAGCTCTCTGGGCAAGAGGATGCATTCTTCATTCCTTCCTGGTTCCTAGTCAAAGGATGGGGTCCAGAGTCTGTGAAAGAGAGACCATAGCTTTCAAATAACAGACAAACACATCTTTAACACAGGCAGTCTCTGATTCAAACGGTTTCAAAGGGTGTGGGGGAGGGAAAGGTTTCAAGAGCTTTAACGGCAGCAGCCAATCAAAATGCCCACAACTCTCCCTCCCTGTCAGCTCTCCAAACCCTACTCCTCCCTCAGCTCAGGGCTGACCTCCTCCAGGAAGCCCTTCTTGATCATCCTAGCCCATTAGGGGTTTGTTTTTCCATGACTTCAAACCCTCCAGCGGTTCCTCCTAGCTTCAAGGTCAAGTTCAATTTCATTAGCTTGGCATGCAACGCTTTTTGTGATTTGGCCCCTTCCTGTCTCTGTGGCCTCTTCTCATCCTCCCCACCTCCCCCCTTGATCCAGCTGTGCCAGACAACCTTCAGCTCCACTCCTCCCCCTCCACGGGGGCCTCAGAGCCTTGGCCTGTACCCTGGCCTTGGCTGGGATTTCCTTCTTTATGTGGCTGCATGGTATTTATTCCCCAAACTCAGTCCAGGCCTCTCCTCTGGAGGACGGGGGTGAGGGTGAGGGTGGGGGAGTGGAGCATTTGAGTCCCCCAGGCTGGGTGAGGTGTCCCAGCTTGGTTTCCCCAGAGTACTCATGACATTCTAACAGTCTACTTACTCACTTCCTCTAGCCTCTCCCCTCTCCCAGGAGCTTTGCTTATCTGTCTCTACCTGGCCTCAGAAGGGGCTCCTTTTTCTAATGCCAGTGTCTGCAGTCTCATCCTCACGGACTCTGATTTCATTGGTCTGGGAGGTGCCCTGGGCATGAGGTTGGGAAGCACAGGTTGCAAAGTGCCCCAGGTGCTTCTAATGTGCTGCCAAGGTTGAGCACCACTGCAATTTATAGCACTTGACTCGGGACTTCCCCAGCAACTCAGAGGAGCTGCCCTCTAGGCCCCTGTCGGGGATCGTGGCCTTGAACTCAACAACCCGCTGTACTTGCCAAAAGTTGTGTTGATAGAAACACTATTCATCCATTTATCTGGATCAGTGGTGTCCAGTAGCTCTACAATCACCTGCAGGCCCCACCCAGCCCTCCAAGGGCCTGTTAGGAGAGATCCCCTAAATCACAATCACCTATTATAATAGAAAGATGCTGATCTGAGCCCCACCCCAAATCCAAGGAACCCACCTGGGACCCCACACTGTAAACAATTTACTGGGTGATTCTGATATACACTATGTGCCACACCTCAAAATATCCTAAAAAGGGGCTGCAGGCTCCCAGTGCCTTGCAAAGCTGGTAGGGAAGTTAAAAACAGAAAGGGCCTTCAGGGAACCATGGAGGGACTGGAAAACTACTCAACTCTGGCCAATTTTTGTCCTTGGGGCCTCATATGGTCAAATCCATTTTTTTTTTTTAATAGACCACCAAAATCTGGATTTTTACGTGAAATCTGTTTAAAGTTGACAACTAATTCAAACAATTTAAATACACTTCTCAGGCCAAACAAAGTTTACCTGAGGACTGCACTTAGCTAGTAGGCTGCCAGGTTGCTATAAATGCTTCCTATAAACACTGCCTGTGGATTAAGCTAGCGAGTGGCATGTATGCCCTGTGTTGTCACGCTCTCTCCTGCGAGCTGCTTTTCTACATTGGGACTTGGGCCAGCACAGACGGGGGTACAGGAAACAGCCCCTGAGACTTGTGCTGTATGTGTAGGAAGCATGCTGTCTGGGGACGTTGCTCCTTATGTTCCACAGTTTTCTCTTCACGCCAGCTCACTAGGAAAAGGCCTCTCTGGTCTCAGGGCCTGTAAGAGTCATGGTTCACCTCAGCAACTGCTTTGTTGGTGTCTTATGGAGGCTGAACCACATGGGATTGGGTTTCGCATGCTAGAAAGCTCAGAGGACACTCTATGGCCTGTTTCTGTAGTATGTAGGACTGTACTTTGTGTACCTGTCTCATTCCTGGCTTCTTCTGACTTTTCCAACTTCTGTTTTCCATTTGTCACCCATCATATGACCATGACTTTAATTTTTTCTTCTCTTGTTATCAAGAAGTTAAGCACTTTCTGGAATAAGGCATGATATGAATAAATAAGCCCATACAAAACAGTAAGGGCTCGAAAGAGTTTGTTGAATAAGTCACTACTTGAATGATTCATCTTTCGGTCCCAGCCAGGGCCTTGCACAGAGCAGGTGTTCAGGAAATGAGGGGCAGGATGATGGAGTGGAAAGTGACAGTTTAGAGATAGGGAGACAATAGCCCTGTCATTTCCTAGTGACTAGAACCTTAAGCAAATTAAGTTCTCTTAATCTCAGTTTCCTCATCTGCAAAATGGGAATTGTCTCAGCACCCACCTTATCGGAATTGTGGGAGAACTGAATGAGATTAGGGATTGGAAAGTGCCTGGTACATAATAAGCACTTACTAATAAATGGCAACTGTGATTATTCATAAAAACACCCTCATATATGACGTCATTATTTAACAGTCTAATTAATAAGGTGGCAGCATGAGTGAGGATACTCTCGCTCTGCTCAAGCCGGTGAGAGTCTGACAAACAAGCTTCACGTACCCACCGCGGGAATAAAACAGAAATGTGTTCCGGCTGTCCGTCCCGGGTCTGCTCACCACACGCAGAGCATAGCTGGTGACAGTGCTGCCGGCAGGGAATTTCCTGTCTAAGTCTGCGGCTGCCCCATCACTTTCTTCCCAGCATGCGCAGGGGCTGAAGACCCTGTCTTGCTTCCCCAATCACTCAACTCTCCAGCCCTAACACTGTACATCCCTTTTTTGGAAGCCTCTGGTAGTTTTCTCCAAGCTTTCCAGCTCCTTCCATAGCCCTGCATCGTGTCTCTCTTTAAGGGAGCAAATTTATCATGAGCAGTCACTTGCCTGGTTGCTCAATGGATGCACCCACATTTGAGGGAGTTTATGTCCTGTGGCATTCAGGGGGCGCACTCACAGAGGACTGAATGCTGAGTCTGGAGGGCATTCCTCTGAGGGGGGGACGTCAGTGCAACAGTCGGGAATGGAACCCTCTAATACCTGCGCGGGGAAGGCTGTTCATCATAGATCCTTGCCATGGAAGGTGGCCTACGCTTAATTTATGGTCTGCCTCAGTGCTGAGATTTATTCAGAGGGGGCACCGGTGTGTAGGTAAGAGGTTTCCAAAGCGTGGTCATGGACCGAGAGCATCATGGAAACCTGTGATACGTGCAAAGCCTCCTGACCCACCCCAGAACTGTGGACTCAAAAACTTGGGGTGGGGGGCCCAGCACTCTGTTTTGGTCAGCCCTCAGGGATGCACAGCCAGTTTGCACACCCCTGGAGTAGTGGGAAGGGCAGAGCCTGGTTCCAATTCTGAGCCTCAGCCTCCTTGTCTGTGAATAGGGGCGATGATGTGGCAGTGGGCTTCTGTAAGGGAAATGAAATTAATGTGGAGTGCGCCTGGCACATGGCTAGTGCTCAGAAATCCCCTCAGCCGGTCATTCAGTCATTCGTCAAACCAACTGTGAGGGTCAGCCATGACCTGCTACTATTCCGTGATCCCCACGGAATCAATCATGGACCCCAAGACCAGGGCTCCAGCAAGGAGGAGAAATAAGACGTTGAGGGAAACCTGATTGGAAAGGTTGGTTGAGGCCCTGAAGCCAATCTTAGGATTTTTATTTTAAATGTTTTTATTACTTTTCTTCAACAAAGCAACAGGATCCTCGTGATTCCAGTACCTCCTGGGTCCACGTGGCCCCTTCTCTCCATGCCAGCTTCCAGTCCCAGCGGGCAGGGGGCGCTGTTGGAGGAGAAGCTGCCGAGGGTCAGTGACACCCCCAGGCAGAGTAAGTGTGGTCTCCAACGCTCCCTCCCCTCGCTGGCCTTGGCCTTGCTCTGGCAGAAGGCAGGGAGGGAGGCCCTTATCAGCTGGAAGGCCCCCACTGCCTGGGGAGGGGCTGGCACATTCCAGGAAGAGGCGCCTGGGAGAGCAGCACCATGTGCTACTCTCCCAGGCCGCTCACATGTGCTGTGCATGCTGGGCAGCCTGGGCCCAACCCCAGGGCACCCTGGCAACCAGTGGCTCCCGTTTTAGGCCCTGGCCGCCCCACACTACAGGAGGCTCATGGATTTGTGTTCATTTATTGTCTGTGTCTGTGCACTTAGGTGTTGAACTGATCACCAAGACTGAGCACAGTGGATGTCAGGAGGGTTTGCTGGGTGAACACCCAATAAGTGACTTACAGACAGAAGGCTTTAGGGATTCTCCCCCTGAAATAAACCCGGCACAGAATTCACTGGAACAGCCTCTTCCTGGAATCCTTCTGTGGGTCAGGATCTTACACTGTAACAACAGCCAGGAACTGGCTATCCACATTTGCCCATGACGACAGATTGGGCTCAGAGCTGGCAATGTGACTTGTCTAAGGTCACACAACTAGGAAAGAGCAGGTCAGGATCTGAAACCATGTTAAAGGACCCTGAGTCCAGTGCCCTTTCTATCCAAGGGCCAGAGGGCGGGGAGCCCTGCTGAAGCATTAGTCTGGCCTGACCTCCTGGGGTTTTCTCACGTGGATCCCAGAGTTACTAAGACTCATAAAGTAGGAACTGGCTGACTCCTTAAGAAAACAAAGCATAGAAACCTCCAGCAACTTTTTCCCCCCCAGCTTCATTGATGTGTAATTGACAAATAAAATTGTCAGAGGTTTGTGAGTTTTCAAATTTAAGGGAACGTGATTGCCTTAGAAAGGAGTCTGTGATTTTCATGTTGTTTATGTAATAGCTATAATGGCATAATTGCTTGATCAACAAGATTTTTGGGTAAAACCCTCGAAACTCTCTAGTTAAAATGAGAAACCCAATACATATGGAGGTCTGTTACTACTATTATTTAACATTGATCTGAAAGTTTTAGCTACTGCAATAAGATGTGAAGCAAGCTGGTGGTGGAAGAAAGACAATACTACTTCTTAAGGACTCTGAAGTTGGAGTTTATATTAAATATCTTACTTTAATACTTGTAGTACCTCAACAAGGTAGATATTTTATGCATTAGTAATATTTTTTATATATTAGTATTATTTACCTTTCATACTTCTAAAGAGGTCAGGTGTTTGGTGCACTTACCATAGGGCTTTGTTGGAAGATAAACTATAAATGTTTGAAATCACTGTCTCATCCTGCTGTTAACAGCCCATAGGGTCACTCATAGGTGATTTGGGAATCCCCTTACCCCGTGCTCCTACTTTCCAGCAGATGGAATTGTGCTCCAGTCTACCCGACCTTTCCTTCTGTCTTTTCCTCTGTTGTTCCGCCTCACAGACCATACCCTAAGCCAAGACTGCTTCCCATCTCTGCAACTTTACTCCCCCCACACCCTTCTTCTGCATCTCAAAATACTTCAAGGCTGAGTTTAATTGCCACCTCTTCCACGAAGCCCTCCCTGCTTCACCCAATGTGTCTGGAATCCTGTGCTTTCTCTGAGCTTTTCTTATGCATCACTTGCAATGATCTACTTATATTCAGTGGGTTCCCCCACTGAATGAAGAGTTTTTTTTTTTGTTTTTTTGTTTTTTTTTTATAATTTTTTTTTTAAATTATTTATTTATTTATTTATTTTTTTAAGTCAAGTTGTTGTCCTTTCAATCTTAGTTGTGGAGGGTGCTGTTCAGCTTAGTTGTGGAGGGTGCTGTTCAGCTTCAAGTTGTTGTCCTTTCAGTCTTAGTTGTGGAGGGTGCCGTTCAGCTTCAAGTTGTCCTTTCAGTCTTAGTTGTGGAGGGTGCAGCTCAGCTCCAGGTCCAGTTGCCAGTTGCTAGTTGCAGGGGCACAGCCCACCATCCCTTGCGGGAGTCGAACCGGCAACCTTGTGGTTCAGAGGACATGCTCCAACCAACTGAGCCATCCGGGAGCTCTGCGGTAGCTCAGTTCAAGGTGCCGTGTTCAATTTTAGTTGCAGGGGGCGCTGCCCACCATCCCTTGCGGGAGTCGAGGAATTGAACTGGCAACCTTGTGGTTGAGAGCCCACTGGCCCATGTGGGAATCGAACCGGCAGCCTTCGGAGTTAGGAGCATGGAGCTCTAACAGCCTGAGCCACCGGGCCGGCCCTGAATGAAGAGTTTTTTGAGGGTAGGGTACACATCTTACCTCTCCTTCCCTAGGGTCTGGCACAGTAGATCTCAATAAATCTTTACTGAAAGACTGGCTGCCTCTCAAACTGTTTGTAGAAAGTCTGTGTCACTGCCGATCAGAAATAAGCCACTAAAAGTGTGGAGTAATAGTTGTCCCTAGCAGTAGCTTGTCCTACGAATCCCTTATTAGCTTGGGGCTCAGTGAGTAGGGATGAAGACGTTATTGTCAGAACACCAGCTTGAGGCGGAAGTCCCCATAAGGTGCGAGGCTAGACCTTCCCTTGTTATTCACACTTGTCAAGGAAGCAAGTCAGTCACCATTAGTGACAGGCTGTGAGCAGTGGGGACAAGGAAAAGGAGCCCTGACACGTTGGTAGCCTGTCACGCATGGCAAAATGCCATCGCACTACAAAGCACCAGTGCTCCATTATTGTATTTGGGCCTCCAGAAAACCCTGTGAGCTGGGCAGAACCGGGCAGGATGTGTCCCGGTTTTCAAATGAAGAGGCTGAGGCAGGATGGGATACCAGGTTTGGACTCAGGTTAGATCTGAGTTTTCTGATACATCGAGCCCACTGAGCTGTGAGGCTCTCTCACCTCTTTTGTGAGGACCTTCTCACAGATGCTGGGCTAGGGAGAACAGGCAGAGCTGCTGACACATTTTACAGAGCAAACCCCGAGCGTGTGAGCAGTGAAGCTAGTTACAGCCTTGCAAGTAGAAAAAGAATAAGCTGCAGGGAAGGCTGAAGGAGCAGGGGGAGGAGGGGAGAAGGCGTGAGGTCCTGACCTGGAGCTCTGAGCAGCAGCATGAAGCCTCAGGGTATCTGGGAAGTCAGGCGAGGGTCCCCGTAGGAGTGAGTTGTATGAGACCTCCAAGGTGAGAAGGCAAGCATGGGCCGCAGCCGGGACAGGTAGGCAGTGGTGCCGGAGCCTTTCTCTCTCCAGTCTCTCCTGTTCTAGCTCCTGTGAGGTCCACAGAACCCAGCAAGGGAGGCAGGCTGGGCTGCTTCTCCCCATTACAGAGAGGAGAAGACTGAGGCAGCGAGGGAAGTTCCTGCTGCACACCAGCCTGGGATGTTTACCTGCAAAACTGGCAGCAGCACCGAAAGTGCAGCAATGGGCTTTTCAAACTTGGCTTAGTTACAACCAACTTCCACCACCATACACTTCATGAAAACTTCAAAAGAGATTTCTTAAAAAATTCTTTCTTTGATTTTATACAGATTTCAAAGGACAACCTCTACTAGTGGCTCAGAGACCCAGAAGTGAACAAGAGAAGTGAATACCTCGGTTAACCAGGTGACATGGGATTCTGGAAAGCAGGAAGGTGGGGCCCCCAGGCAGGCAGTGGAGAGTTTATGCCTCTCTGCTTCTTCACGCTCCTTCTGGATGCCCCTAAGAGCTCATTACCTGGAGGAGGCGAAGGGGAGTGTGGCTGGGGAGGCACAGGATGCAGGGCCTATGTGTGCTTCTGCATGTAGGGAAGTTGAGCTGCCAGGCCTGGGTGGCAGGTGGCATGGGGGCCAGCTCAGCTCACCTGTTGCTACAGAAGGTGAGTGAGGAACCCGCATGTTCCCAGAATCCCTGCAGGCCCTAGTCTCGCCTGGGCCAGGAGGCCTAGAATTAGATACTTTCTCGGATGGAAGGAACCTTGAAGGTTTTCAAATCCAACCTCCAATTTGATAACTTTCCCCACCCCCAGCATAGCCTCTGGCTTTGCTTGCTTACCTCCAATGATGGGGAACTCAGTCTATGCCTGGACAGACTGAATTCACATTGGCACCCTGTCCCTTCTACCCCCTGGTTCTAACCCTGGGCAGAAGACAGCAACCATGTTTGCATTTCTCCATGGTGGCCTGCAGGGACCTTCCCATGCTCAGGTCCTACATCTCCAGCCTACCATCCATGCCCCAGGCCTCGTCCCCATTCCCTCCCTATGTTGATCAGAGTCCACCTCAACATTCAGGGCTGGAGCAGCTCCGGGGCCTCCAGTGTTGTGTAGTCAGTGCAGAGGGAGCAATCCTGCCACCATCTCCTCTGGACCATGTGCCTTGTAGGCCCAGCCCAAGGTCCCACCACCCTAAGCTGATGGCCGCCACAGTCCACCTGTCAGCCCTGCTCAGATCACGCCAGCCCCCGCCCATCACTGTGCCCTTGCCCTGGGATCTGAGCACCAAGGGCAGGACCTCAGGTATCTTGCTGGACCCCCAGTCAGGGTTGGTGCTCCCTGAGGACGCAGGTGCACCCTGAGCGCCCTAAGTACTTGTCTCCACGATGCACTTGAGGAACATGGTGTCGTCCTTCACATAGGCATGCTTGGGCGACTGCAGCCTGCTGAGGGGGAAGAAGAGCGGGCAGCCGCTGGCCACGTTGGTCTCATTCTGGGGCCGCTGGAAGGAGGCAGAGTTCAGGTCAGGCCGGAAGGCATCAATGGCATGCTCACGGTTGTTCTGGTCCAGCAGCATGAAGGTGACCTGCAGGGTGGGGGCAGGTGAGAGGCCGGGCCTTGGGCAGTGCACCAAGCAGCTCAGAGCCAGGTCTGTGTCTGCCACCTGCGTAGCCCCTCTGACCTTGAGCTCAGGCTGCTCAGGAGTCAAAGAAACAATGTAAGGGCCACACCTGGTTGTCCTGTGATTAGGGGTCAGCCATTCTATCCAACAGGAAGGGGAAATCTGGATGCCACAGTCCATTTTGTTGGCTGTTGGGGGCTAAAGTTGGGACTAAGCACTGACAAGAAGCGGACTCATAACCTGTAATGCCCTTTCCTGCTCTGCGATGTTGGATCGTCAACTACGCTGGAACCTCCCCGGTAAGGTAGGGGGGCAAGAACAGACAGGCCTCCTGCTAAAGGGCTGTCAATCAATGCCCGGAAATGTGCATGGAGCTGTGTCTGCACAGGGCAGATACATGTACCCCAAGAAGCTGATGATCTCAATGACACAAACCCTCTCCCCTGGGGCCAGTCACGGGAATGCCCATCGGGACATGAAATGGCTTCCCTTCGCCCACCATGGTGCTTCTCAAACTTGGCTGCACTTAGAATTCCCTGGGAAAGTTTTAAAAATCATGATGCTCAGGCCTCACCGTTTCCTGTATGAATCTGAGTCATTGGTCATTTTAAAAATCTCCCCAGCAGGTGTGGGAACCACTGACCTACTGACTCAGATCCAGACCATCATGGCACTCCCACTCTTTTAAACCTTTTTAATAGATTTTAGATTTTAGAGTAGTTTTAAGTGCACAGCAAAATTGAACTGAAAATAGAGAATGAAAAATCCTCTGTGCTCTGCCTACTCATCCCTCCCCCCTCAACCCCTGGCAACCACAGGTCTCTCTACTGTCTCCATAGTTTTGCCTTTTCTAGAATGTCATATAGTTGGAAGCATACAGTACGTAGCCTTTTCAGATGGGCTTCTTTCACTTAGCAATATGCATTTAAGGTTCCTCCATACATTTTCAAGGCCTGATAGCTCATTTCTTTTTATCACTGAATCATATTATATTCCATTGCCTGGATGTCTCAGTGTATTTATCCATTCACCTACTGAAGGATATCTTGGCTGCTTCCAACTTTGGGCAATTATGGATAAAGCTGCTATAAATATCCATGTGCAGATTTTTGTGTGGACCTGTTTTCAACTTATTTGGTAAGTACCAAGGAGTGATTTCTGGGTCACACGGTAAGAGAATGTTTAGTTTTGTAAGAATCTGCCAAACGGTCTTCTAAAGTGTCTGCACCATTTACATTCCCACCAGCAATGAATGAGAGTTCCTGTTGCTCCACATGCTTGTCAGCGTTTGGGGGTGTTGGTATGTTGGATTTTGGCCATTCCAATAAGTGTGCGGTGGAATCAGCCTCCTTCCCTTTTTCTGAAAATGCTGCCAGTTCAGGTTAGCCCCACAGCGCCTCCTCCAGGAAGTTTTCCTTATTCACCCCACTGTGTGAATTTCATCTTCACATGCCTCCCAGTGGTGTTGGTCCAGGCATTTTTGCCCCTGGATTATGATGCTGGAGGGAGCCTTGGCTACTACATATGAACTCGGGCTCCTGTTTTATAAGAGGGGAAATGGATAACACAGAAAGGGCAATGGACTTGCCCAGGTCACCTGGCAGTTCACGGCGAGACCAGGACCAGGACCCAGGTTTTCCCCAGCCCGCTCCCATTCTCCCCCCCCCACCCCAGCCATACCTTGTTCCGGAAAGGCCACGGCAGCAGGGCATCATACTCCCCTTTCATGATCACGATAAAGAGCGACAGGTGGGTCTTCTTTCCCGTTCCATCCCCATTCAGGTAGAGCCGAAGGCACAACTTGTAGCCGTACTTGGACGTGTAGAAAGCTGAAACGCAGAAGCCAGAGTCGGCACAGAGGCAACTGGAGCAAGCTGGACTTCGCAGATAAGGAGCTGGGACCAGCGGTTAGGCACGCCCAAAGTCACTGGCTCAAAACCGAGAAATCTGGGGTTGAAGCTAGCATTCCTCTAGATTATATGCAGTCCAAGAGGACCCGGATCTTGGAGACCAGCTAGCCCAGTGGCTGTCAACTGGCCATCAGAATCACAGATGGCCAGGCCCCACCCCCGGAGATGCTGACTCAGTAGTGCTGGGGGAAGACTGAGAATGCATGTCTGACAGGGGATGGGAACGCTGTTGGCCCTGGGACCACATTTTTTATTTAACCGACCTGCATTTGGTAGTTGGGAAGCAGAGCCCAGGGAGGGGAAGTGTGCTGGGGGCAGAGCCAGGATTAGAGGCCAGGCTTCCTACTTCTATCTGCTGCCCTAGGCCAAGTGCTTGCGGTCTCTGGGAGGCTGGGGGAGGGTGGGAAGCTCCTAGTTCTGCCAGGCACCCTTGGCAAAGGCTCCTGAGGGACGAATCACCCCCTGGTGTCTAAGCACAGGGACCTGTGGGTTCTCCACCTGGGCCGCTGAAAGGGCCATGCAGTGTGGGTTCCAATGGCTGTCACCACAAGGGCTCCTCTGGGAGTGGTGACAGTGTGGGAGGGCCGGCAGGAAGGGGTGGAGGAGGGATGGGCTGGCTGTCTGACTCATCTCTGCCCCTTACGTTTTGATAGAACAGGAAGCCAGAGACACTGTTTGCTTTGTCCCTCTTTGGAAAGAAGCGAGGAGAAAAAGCCGCGCTTTTCTTGGAGGTGAGTCCACCCCACGAAGGGGGCTCCCCCCGCTCCTTAGGAAGGCGGCCTAGCTTTGGGACCCAGCCCTGCTCTGTGGTGTGGAGGAAACACTGAGCCGCTCTTTGCCCCAGCCCTCTTGCTCTTGGGTACATCAGATGTGGTGGTGGAAGGAAAGGTACGAAGCTGGGGCAAAGGTGACAGGTCATTCAAATTGTCACCTGAAGAAATCCTTAATGACCCACCCATTTACTTAGACACAGGTGAGTGAGGCACACCAGTCTGAGCACTTTATACACAAATATACACATTGTTATAGAAACAGGTGTCGATTAATGAAGGGAAACATCTACCGAGTACGTGCTTTATGCAAGACATTGTACCAGGCCCTGGGGCCCCAGAAATGAATAAGAGCTGCCCCGATATTACACAATATTCCCTGACGCACTGCCCACAGTCACACACTTAGTCCTCCACTTGTCCTATTTCAGACCACTGGCTCTCTGGGGCCATTGGAACCCATGCTGTGTGGCCCTTTCAGCTGCCCAGGGCCCCGTGGTACTTACCTGTGAGAATCGTCCTCTGCATCCTCTCATTTGCTCTCTCTTTCACATCTGATATCCACACAGTCAATAACAATTTTACCCCTATCTTCAGAATGTGATTGACATTAGCAGGTGTTAGGCGTGCCCAGTTCCAATAGCCCGCGCGCTATGTGGCTGAGCCAGGCACCTACCTGCTCTGTGGTCTCAGCATGCCAAGCGCCTGAATGGACACTGGCCTAACTGGACACAGCACGGCTCTCACAGAGCTGGCTGTTCCCCCTGCTTGTTTCCTGGGCCCAGTGGGGCCTGCCTCCCCCAGTGGGTCTCTGTGCTCCTGGGGAGGTGTTACCTGGGGAGAAGAGGCTGACAGTCCTGCCGCAGGCCGACTCATGGCATCGCCTGGTGACATTGGTGATCTTCCACAAGAAGGTGCCATCAAAGGAGGCCTCCTCCATGAGGCGCAGGTTCTGCTCCAGCTTGCCCAGGGCCTGGTCTTTCTGGGCCAGTGTCTGCTGCAACTCCACCACCTGTGGGGAAGCCCATTCAGCCAGGGGCACCAGACCCGGCTTGGGGAGAGGGTGGGGAAGGTGGGCTATGGGGACAGATCTGCCCAGAATATGCCTTCCTGACCATGTCACCCTCAGGCATATGCATCTGTCCACCTGTCCTTGCACGCACTATCCCTCCTGCCTGGAATTCCTTTCCCTTCCTTCTCCACTGGCCAACTCCTATTCATCCGTCAGGAACCTGGCTCACACAGCCTTTCCTCTGGGAAGCCTTCAACCACTGCCATAGCCCAGTTGGTTTCTCTCTCTCATCCATGTTCTTACAGAGCCCTTACAGCAGTTAGATGAGATACCTTTTTCTGCCTTGCTTACCTAGTGGTCTCCCCCACCGAGGTCTGGGCCCATGCTCATTTTCTCTCTGTGTCCATGCCTTTCACAGTGCCTGGCATGTAAGACTAGAGCCAGGAAGTTTGTTGGTAAAAAGACATAGTCACTGCCCTCTGGGAGTCCACCTTCTAACTGGGGGAAGAGTTTCGTAACTAAAGGCTCTACTTGGTCACTTGAGCCCAGTGCCTGGCCCTTCTGGTAGGTTTCCCATTGACATTTGAAAGAATACAAATTTATTCTTGGGTATTCTCAGTTAGGGAAGTCAGGAGTGGAAGTTAGTGTTCTTAATGAAATTGAATCCCTAAGGTTACCGATGAGAAAGTTCAAGTCCTGACAGGGAAAGTGACTTGCTCAGACCTGTACAGCAACTTAATGGTGTAGCTGCAACTAAAATTCAGGCCTAACTTAACATGAGACAGTGATATAATGTTGCTGAAAAATAAGAAAGAAAAGACAAAAGCAACATTAACATGGTGACTGGTTAAATTAAGAAAAGTATAAGCTCTGGAACAAAGGAGGATACAGTCCTGCTCAAGCAAGAACTGTCAGACAAGTGGATTATCTGGAGTTGATCTGGTACCACCACTCTGAATGTTTGGAATCCTTTAGAGACTGAGCCAGAGCATATGAGAACGGCACGAAACAGTGTGCTGTGATGAAGGGGTGGAAGTACCAGAGGCATTTAGCCTATAGAAGGAAATACTCAGGTAGGATATAATCACTGACTGCTCATCTCTGAAGGGCTTCAGTGGGGACTAGAAGGCAGATTTGTTTTATGGACCCTAAGGGCCAGGGCCAGGAACAATGCAGGGAAGACACAGAGAGGCCAATTTCAGTTTAGTAAAAGGAAGACCTTTCTAATAGTGAAGAATGTCCAGCAATGGAGTGAGCTGCTTGCGGAGGGAGTATCCTATTACAGGAGAAGTTCAAGCAAAGGAAATGAAGCACAGGCCGGATGGGGGTGGGGGGCATGTTGACCTTGACTATAACTTCTGACTCAGTATTCCTCCCAGAAGGTCTTGGGACACAGGACACAGACTTTCTGGTTGGGGCGTGACTGCTCTGAGCAGGGAGAATGCTTAGGAGGAAGGCAGGTCCACTGGTCTGGAGACAAGATGGGTGAGCGGGGAGCCCCTGGGCCAGCCTTGAAGGCAGCCTCGCCTGTCATGCGCACCCTCTGTTCCAAGCTCAGGATGTGCTCCCGGTCCAGCTGGCTCTGGTGGATGGAGGCAGCCAGGGCCAGGTGGGAGGCCTCCACCTCCTTGTTGAGGACGGCCACGATGTTCTCAAACACACGCAGCTTCCCCTCCAGGTCGGCCAGGAGCTTCTCCTTCATGAAGTGCTGCAGGGCCAGCTCCTCCTGGCTCTCGGAGCAGGGTGCCCGGTAGCAGTCCACCTCGAGGTCCCCAGCCACCTCCACGGCCGCCTGTAACTGCAGGTCTGACAGATTCTGTTCCAGGGCTATGGGCCGGGACCCCAGGCCAGAGCCCAGCTGGGCTTTCCACTGTTTCATGAACCCCAACAGCAGGTTTAGGTGGGTGGCCTGAGAGGTGGCCTCATGCTCCTGCATGAACTTTGGGCTCCCCTGCCAAGAGAACGGGGATGATCAGTAAACACAGAGAAGGTGGAGGGAGTACCAGGGGGCAGTGGAGGTCCTGCCACCAAAGGTTCCCAAAGAAAGTTAGATCCATTCACCCAGCAAAGGGGAAGTTGCCTTGTGTGCAGGGAGAGGAATTCAGAGAACCCTGACATCAGACATGCCCACAGTGAGCCATGGGCACCGCAGCCTCTACAGCAACAATTCTGCCCTGAGCACAGTGATGGTTCAGGACCATGGAGAGAGGCACGGAGGGGGGTCATTACAGTGATGCTACAATGTTGAGATGAGATATTCAGAACTTTCCTGAGTACAGAAATGATTTACTAATGAGATTTGTTGCTTGGGATAGTCGTTAATGTCAGGGACATCCAGAGGAGTAGCTTGATGTTGTGGGGAAATCCTGGAGGGGCTGAAGTGGGGAGAGCCAGTGGTCTAGGACTGGAGCGGACTTTCTCACACTCACATGCTTACCTTGAAGAAGCAGCCAACACCTGCAAAGGGGCACTCAACTCCATCTACTGCCACCTCCGGGTGATCCTGGAAATAACAACACGTCACTGGATGTTATGGGTGTCCTGGTGGAGACCACTGGGGCTCTCTGCAAAGCACCAGGGTCCAACAGGGCGTGAGCTGGGCTGGGCCACATGGCTTTGCACATGCTGTGCCTTCAGCCTGGCTGACTCCTTTCCACCCTTTAAGTGCCAACCCTTCTGTGACCCTCCTTCAAAACAGGATCAGGGCCCCTGCTGTGATCCTGGGAAGCCCTCCTACGTCTCCTGTCAGGACATGATCCACACAGCCCTGTAATCAGTATTCACTCTTTGGTTGTCCCAACTGGTCTGGAGGCTCTGTGAGGGTCGCAGCTGTGTTCCCAGTGCTGAGGGCAGGGCCTGGCGCAGAGGAGACACTCGGGACATGCCGGTTGCATGAGTGAGCATCTTCTCCCTCCTGAAGCTCATGGGGACGCTCCTCACAATGCCACCTGCATCACTTCTTGGCAATCCATCCTTGATGGAGGTGTGCCTGCCCTGCACTGCTCTCCTGGATGACACACAGCCTGAGGGCAGGGATTCAGAAGGGTCTCGGTACTCAACAGCAACTTGACAATACTATTAACCCATCTATAGGTCTGAGGAGTTTACAAATTGCTTTCAGGGTCACAGTTCTTTCTAGGGCCCCTAACAACACTGTGGGGAAGGCAGGGTAGGTTTTTCATTCTCACTTTACTGATGAAGAAACTGGGGCTCACAGAAGGGAAGGGATTTGCCCAAGAAGGAACAGAGAGGAAGCAGCAGCATAGCCCCAGGGCTCTTTCCACACCACATCACTACGGATGACCCCCGAACAACACAGGTTTGAACTGCATGGTCCACTTATATGTGGATTTTTTTCAATAAACACTGGTACCATTTTTGATCCGTAGTTGGGAGTCTGTGGATGCAGAGCGCCAACTGTATGCATCGATTTACACCATTTTATACAGGGGACTTGACTATCCATGGATTTTGGTATCCACAGGAGGCCCTGCAATCAATCCCCTGTGGATAACGAAGGACTACTGTAGTAGTTAAGTGTTTGGGGAGTCAAAGGTTATACACAGATTTCCGGGCGGATGGATGGCTCAGTTGGTTAGAGCGCAAGCTCTGAGCAACAGGGCTGCCAGTTCGATTCCCACATGGGCCAGCAAGCTGTGCCCTCCACAACTACAGTGAAGACAATGAGCTGCTCCTGAGCTGCCAGTGAGCTCCTAGGCAGCCGGATGGCTCAGTTGGTTAGAGTGTGTGCTCTCAACAAGGTTGCCCATATGACTGCCGCAAAGGATGGTGGGCAGCGCCCCCTGCAACTAAGATTGAACACGGCACCTTGAGCTGAGCTGCCAAGGGGCGGCCAGATGTGCCCCCCGCAACCAGACTGAAAATGATGACTGGACTTGGAGCTGAGCTGCACTCTTCACAACTAAGATTGAAATGACAACAACTTGACTTGGAGCTGATGGGTCCTGGGAAAAACACACTGTTCCCCAATAAAGTCCCGGAAATACACACTGTTCCTCAATAAAGTCCTGTTCGCCTTCTGTTCCCCTTCCCTAATAAAATCTTTTTAAAAATAAAAAAATAAAAATAAAATGTAATTATACTTAAAGTATTCAATATGTCAATAGACTTTCATAAAACTTGCGAACTAAATGTAAAATTTAAAAAAAAGAAAAAAGTTATACACAGATTTTATAAGGTGTGGGAGGGGGTCGGCATCCTTAACCTCTACATTATTCAAGGGTCAATTGTATCTCTTATCAAGAGCAAGCCCATGCGGGACTGGGAGAAAATTTTTTCCAAAACATATATCTAGAAAGGGCTTGTGTTCAGAATATATAAAAAACTCTTACAATTTAGTAATAAGACAAACAACCTAATAAAAATAGGTAAAATACTGAACAGGTACTTCACAAAAGGAGGTATACAAATCACAAGCCCATGAAAAGATGCTCAACATCACTAGTCATCAGAGAAATGCAAACTATAATGAAATACCACACTGTCTACTCACTAGATGGCTAAAATAAAAGAAAGACAACACCAAGTTTTGGTGAGGATGGGAGGAATTGAACTATATTAATGTTGCTAGTGGGAATGGTATAGCGACTTTGGGGAAAAGAAATCTATGGAAGTATCTCATAAAGTTAAATCATACTTACAAAGTAACTTCCTTATAAATCATGCTTATAAAGTTATCATACAAACCACACATTCCACTTCTAGGAATTTACCCAAGAATTGAAACATATGTTTATGTGTGTATGTGAAGGCTCGTAGCAGCTGTGTGAATAAATAGCTCAAACTGGAAGAAATCCAAATATTCATCATCTGGTGAATGGATAAACAAATTATGGGTTTTTTTTCTAGAACACTACTCAGCAATGAGAGGGGCTGAAACATGACACGCGATAACATGGAGAAACCTCAGAAACATTACCCTAAAGGAAAGAAGTCAAACACAAAAGACTACATACTATGATTCCATTCTTGTGTGATTCTAGAAAAGGCAAAACGACGGTGACAGAAAGACTAGTGGCTGTCTGGGGCTGCAGCTGGGGGAGGCTCACCAGGCGTACAAGGAAGCTTCTTCTGGTGCAGAAAAAAACACTCACCATGTTGACTGAAGTGGTCTCACAATTTTATAAATTTACCGGCATTTATCAAACTGTACACTCAAAATGAGTGAATTTTATTGCATATAAATGATGTCTTGATTTTCAAAGATTTTTTTTTTAACGAATAATCTAATGGTGCAAAATGGAAATTTGGATTAAAAAAAAAGAGGGGAGGACAGAGGTCTTTTGGGCTGAGCAAATACAAAGCTACACTAGTTATCATTCTTTAAAAGCAAAATAAATGAGAGCTGTGGGCTTAATGAGAATGGTTGGCTTGGGACACAGAAAGCCCAGCAAAGGGCCACCCCCTCTTCTCCCCTCTACCCAGGGGCTTTCAGCACAAGTTGTTCCCAACAAAGAATCGAAAACAGATGTTTCATTGGGGCAGCCTTGGCAGGGAGACCGCACTGGCTTTGGAAAGTGTGCAGTGACGCAGCCTCTTCCAGCAGGTAGCTAGCTTCCTGACCTGTGGGAACAGCAGAGGGATTGAAGCTAGGTGAGGACCTGGTTCCTGGTGAATGGACTCAGGCCCGAAAACTCCCTCCAAGTCCATGATTCGAATCCTCTGCAGCTCTAAGCTGGAAGTGAGAGTCATGGGAGGGATAAAAAGGTAGAAAAGATAAAACGGTGGAACTCCAGAATCACCCCGCAAGTGAAAGGGCATGTGTTTTTTGGGCAGCTGAGCCTTCACTGGGATGGTGCAGTGAAAAGCCTGTCGAAGGGTGGGAAGTGCTCTATGGATGTTAGGGTCCTCCTTGTTGTGATGTGTGGATGGGTGTGGGCCGTGACCAGCCTCCCACGGCTGACAGAGGAGGGCAGGGGTCTCCCCATCAGTTCATCAGTCACTCACTCCTCAGGCTGCCACAGGAGTTAAGGGGGTGGGCTCTGGAGCCAGCCTGTCCGGGTGCAAAGCCCATTTTGGTCACTTCACATATGAACCGTGTGGTCCTGGGAGGGTATTAACCTGTCCATGTCTCACTTTCCTCCTCTGCAAAATGGGGATAATAGAGTTATTGTGAGGATTAAATGAGCTAATACATGTAAATTCTGGTGTTAGTTACCTATTGCTGCTATAGTAAAATGGCTTAAAAGAACACAAATTTATTATCTTACAGTTCTGTAAATCAGAAGTCCTCACATGTCAGGTGTCAGCAGGATTGTGTTCCTTCTGGAGAATGCAGGGGAGAATCTGTTTCCTTGTGTGTTTTTTTCCAGCTCCCAGCAGCCACCTGCATTCCTTGGCTCATGCCCCTTCCTCCATCTTCAAAGCCAGTAGCACAGCATTTTCCCATCTCTCTCTGACTCTCTCCTGTCCTCTCATGAGGACCCTTGTGATTGCACTGGACTGACCTAGATAATCCAGGATAGTCTCCTCATCTCAAGATCCTTAATATCATCACATCTGCACAGTCCCTTTGCCACTGTTATGGGCTAAATTGTATCCCCCCCTTCACTGACATGTTGAAGTCCCAACCCACGCAGGAATGACCGTATTTGGAGACAGAGAATTTAAAGAGGGAATTACATTAAACCAAAGTCATTAGGGCGGACCCTAAAACAGTATGACTTGTGCACTTATAAGAAGAGAAAATTTGGACACAGACATGTAGGGAAGACCATGTGAAGATGCAGGAAGAAAATGGCATGGGCATCTACAAGCCAAGGAGAGATGCCTCAGAGGAAACCAACCCTGTCGTGAAATTCTTGCCTGCAGAACTGCAAGAAAATAAATTTCTGTTGTTCATGCCACTCAGTCTGTGGTACTTTGTCATACCGCCCGAACGGCTACGTATAGCCATGGAAGGCAACATGTGCCCAGGTTCCAGGGATTAACGTGTGGTCACCTTTGGGGAACACCATTCTGCCTAAGGCAGTACTCAGTAAGTGTCAGTCGTTATTAGTAGTATTCCTGTGGATTAAGCACTGCCCTAGGGACACCTTTTTTCTCCCCCAATGTCTGTCATATACATGCCTCCCAGTTAATCCTCATATCTCAAACACTTAATAATTCATTCTGTAAAAGCCCATTTTCCCGTTGGATTTCCTTGGGCTGGTGAGGAGCCTCCCTAACTGTGTTTTATTTATCCAGGACCAATGCGTTTTTGCGTGCTATCTCACAGGATGCCTGCAATCGTCCTTTGAGGCAGGCAGGCTGGGATGACCTTCACCTTAACACAGATGGGAAAACTGGGTGACTGGCTCGCTTCAGGGCACACCAGGCTTGCACACTTGAGGAGCTGGCTGAATCCAGGTCTTCTGTCCCATAGTTATGAGACCTTGTGAGGGCTCGCTGCTTTCCCTGCACCTGTGTGAGCACTGCTCAGTCAGACCTCATGGTACCGTGAGGAGGAGGTCGGGCCTTAGTGGTCCTGCTTCTCCTATGTAGGTGGGAAAGCCAAAGCTCAGGGATGGGCAGTGACTTGCAGGAGGCAATGCACGTTCAGGGTAAAGGAGAGGTAGAGGCCAGGGGCCTGGGGTCCATGTCCAGGGTCCTTCCTCCACACCTGGGAGTCCTTGCTTTGATCAAACAGTAGCCTTGCCTAAAAGCTGGGGACTGGGGACAGGAGAGGGCATCAGGCTGCAGCTGCAGAGGGAGGCTGGGGCATCTGTCCTGGGCCAAGCCTGGTGTACGTCTGCTGCCACAAGCACCCCTATGAGTGGCCTCATTGCTTCAAACTGCTAAAAATGAAATTCGCAGTGGAATTTCCTCTGAGGAGGAAACAGAAACAGAGAAAACAAAATCTCAGCCCTGAGGGAACACTTGTCCTTCTGTCTGCATGCAGGAAGTCTGGGGGGCGGGGGGTGCGCTCCCAACTACCCTGCTGACCTGGCCCTTTGTGACGGGCTCAGCAGAGTCCCATCGAGGGGCCCCCACTCAGGGACCTGTGGGTCTCTGAGAATGTGAGTGTGAAGAGGGTGCAAGGAACATGACAGCCTCCTCTGTGAAGCCACTGCACAGAACAGAGGGTCTGTAGCGTGCCAGGCACTGCCCACACCACTGTGCTGGGCACAAAGACCACCTGAAGTCTTGGATACTGGAGGGGCTGTTTCTGCTCAGGTTTCAGCTGGTGCTGAGGCAGAAGTACTCTGCTGTGACAGGGCACACCCAGCCAGTCTGCCTCTGCTCACCAGGTCTTGCCCTCCTCTGGACCGGGGACAGTTTCCTCTCTGGCAACCTCTGCTCAGCTCAACTGCCACCTCCTCCAGGAAGCCCTGACTGATTCTTCTGGTTGAAAGTGGTCATGCCCACTCCTGTTTTTCCATAGCATTTGGTGGATTCCAGCACTTAAGGTTGACTATGTTATTTAAACCTTCATAAAACATTTGGGGGTGATGTGCCATTTGGAGGCAGCAGAGGAGAAGATGCCACCAGCCTAGGAGGCAGGAGTGGGAGCCTGGCTTTGCCTTCCCCTGCCATATGACTTTGATCCAGGCACACCTCCTCACTGAGCCTTGATATATCACTTCATGGTGAAGTAGAGATATCACAGGATATCACAGGATCAATGAGGTTATAGATGTGACTGTCAAGCTCAGAAGGGTAAGGGTTCGGGAGTTCATATCTAGGCAACACACGTCAAAGGACATAGATGTGTAGAGACTGAGGACAGACTCCAGGGATGTCAACATCTTTCCACACATGAGGTCGGACAATTAAGTTCATGAACTTGTTGCAAAGATGTTGCTAACCTTTTTTTGATATCAGAGGGATTATTCATTATGAATTTGTACCAGCTGGACAGTTAACAATGTTTACTATTTGGAAGTGCTGAAAAGGCTGCGTGAAAAAGTTAGACGAAAACGACCTGAATTTTTTGCCAATAATTCATGGCACTTGCATCACAACAATGCACCAGCTCACATAGCACTGTCTGTGAGGGAGTTTTTACCCAGTAAACATAAAACTGTATTGGAACACCCTCTCTACTCACCCGATCTGGTCCCCAGTAACTTCTTTCTTTACCAGAAGATAAAGGAAATATTGAAAGGAAGACATTTTGATGACATTCAGGACATCAAGGGTAATACGATGACAGCTTTGATGGCCATTCCAGAAAAAGAGTTCCAAAATTGCTTTGAAGGGTGGACTAGGCACTGGCATCAGTACATAGCTTCCCAAGGGGAGTACTTCGGAGGTGACCGTAGTGATATTCAGCAATGAGGTATGTAACACTTCTTCTAGGATGAGTTCGTGAACTTAACTGTCCAACCTCATATGTAGGACAGCCTCAGAGGACAGGAGGCAGACTGACTTGACTTTTGTGGCCTTAAGAGAGACGGGCTTCAGCTCAGTACAAACAAAGAGGAAAATGGTACAATAATCAGAGTACCCCCTGGTGGAAGCGGTCAGTTCATGGAGGAAGGAGCTCCCTATCACTGGAAGGACATAATGTCACCTGGCAGGAATCCAGTACAGAACGGAAATTGGACTAGACAGCTTGACCTCCTATCATTTTCTGATTCTAGAATACATTAAGGCATTATTGTAAGCCCCTGGCAGTAGATGCCAGCTTGCTTTTGACCTTGAGTGGCCTCAGAAGGAAGAGAGAGAAATAATCCCATTCACAGGGTCTCAGGCAGACAGAATTGAATGTTATTTTCCAGCCGACAGGTCGTCTACTACTTCATTGTCACTTCTACAGGAAGGCCATTCCAGGCAAGAACCAAATCTCTAACTAGGTCAATAGTAATCCTTTAATATCTGCTTCTTACATTACCTAATCGGTCCATGGCTCTGAGCACTTCTCGGAGAGATGCTAATCTAATGACATCAGAGGATGAGGACAAACTGATAAGCAGATGGCATGGAAAGTGTCTGCTAGGATGGGCACCTTTGGACTTAGCTCAGTTGGTCTCTGGCCCCGCCCCTTCACCCACCTCCATTTCCTAGGTTTCCCCAGATGCACAGACAAACTTCACAGTTACCACATATGAAAGTGTTGACTTATAATCAGCTGCTTTTCTTTGGTCAAAAGTCCCCCAAAGTTCCTATTAGGTCAGGAGCTGGAGGAGTCCCTGGTTTTTCCACTCTGTGGCTTTGTGCAGGAGTCAGTCCACTGGTTCATCCTGCCTCCCAGCTTTCCCCTGGGGGTGCAGTGATGACCACATCAGGCGGGGAAGCCAGGGGTGGAAAAAGGTCCTGTGCTTGCCTGCCCCCTAATGTAGGCAGCACTCCCTCCCACCCTGCAGCCTCTTACAGTGCCTGTAATGCCACCATTAGAGTCCCTTCATTGGGGTTAAGGCAGCAAGTTGCAAACTGTGCTCTGCTGGGCCCCAAGGTCCTCAGGGGCAAGGCAGAAGAAAGAAGTAGGGTAACTAAGAGAACAGGGTTCCAGGCTCTCCTTTAATCAGAGCACTGCCACCGTCATCTGATTTCATGTTAACCAAGATGAATTAAAACCACTGGATTAAGAGATATTAAAACATCTCTTATCTATGTTATCAAAGATTTGTACAATGACTGTGTATGAATTTTGTTAAGAGGCAAGCATAACACAAGTTAAAAAGCACATTCAAGCAGGCAGGGGCCGCAGGAAGCATCTAGCCCATGCCCTCCCTTCTGCAGGTGGAGCACAGTGGCCCAAAGAGAGAGTTGTGGGTCTGCTCGTGTCTCATGCTTAGTCCACAAAGACACCCAAACAAGGAGGCTCAGGAAGTTATTCCACGGATCAGTTTATCCTATCAGCTCTCTCCATGCCGTGGAGTGAAAATTCTGGGAAAATGCTTTGGAGCCTTATCATCGTTCCCTTGAGGGCCTGTAGGGGAGGGGCTGATGAGAAGGGGATGGGTGAGCCCTCAAAATCATTTCTGGGTGGGGCAGGAAATTCCCCCAACTCTCCGAAGGAGAGGAGGCAGAGAGAAGGGAGAAGGTGGAGACTTGCCTGCCTCTGGTTCCTACAGATGGGAAGGACAGCGGCCCTGCCAGCCATTGGCTGGTAATTTGGACAACAGAAGTCCTGAAAAGGTCTTGCAACTTAGCTTCTTCACTTTGCAGAGAAATAGGCACAGGAGTCATCTCGGCCATGCAATGATTTACACAGAGCCATCCCTGGACACCAAGCTCCTGACCCCTGGGCCGCCGCAAGCGGGGAGCTTTGGATGAAAGGAGATGGTGCCTCAAGTGAGGACAATGGGGGGCTGAGCAGCAGTGAGACCCTGGTCACTGGAAAGCTCTGCACTGAGATTCCCCAGTGGGTGTCAGGGCCTCATGTATAAGATAAGAGGGTCAGATTTAGAGCAGTCATTCTTACAGCTTTGGACTCATGGATCAATACAAGTTTTATTTACTTTTTTAAACTGGGACGTTAACATAAAGATTGTCATCTTTTAATTTTACCAAGTAAAGGCTTTACCCCAAATCCTATTATTTACTATTACTATCATTTCATTTATACAAAGACAGATAAAGGAAGAGCATAAATCTCAGAGTAAAGATTCTATACATGGAAAAAAATTAGTTTTATAAGAAACTCACTACAATTTCCTTATTTTTATCATTGTGTAATGAGTTGGTGGGAATAGACCAGTTCTGGTCAGCACTGGGCTCTACAGTGACCTGTGAGTGTCTTTCCAACCCAGAAGGGCTGGGTTCTAAACTGTGGGGTCTGAGAATGTCTGTGGCCCCTCCCATTTCCAAAGCTCTCTCTTTCCTGGAGCACAGCTTGGCAGAGCCTGAGCAGAGAGCTGAGAATGACCTCTCCCTGTCTTGAGGGCAAACAGGGCAGGAAGAACTCTCTAGATCAACAGTTGGCAAACTTTTGTTATAAAGTGCCAGACAGTAAATATTTTGGGCTTTGAACCTTCTGTTGAGACTCAGCAGCCATACACAATGCCTAAGTGAGTGGGGGTAGCTGTGCACCAATAAAACTTTATTTATGGACACGGAAGTTTGAACTTCATATAATCTTCATGTGTCACAAAATATCATTCTTCTTTTGATTTTTTTCTTAATCATTTAAAACATAAAAACCATTCTTAGCTCGTGGGCTTGTACAAAAACAGGTGGCAGGCTGGATTTGGCCCGAAGGCCCCAGTTTGCGGACCCCTGGTCTAGACTGTTGTTCTTATCCTGAATCTGTCACAGATCCTCCAGGTGGCTTTGGGCAAGTGGCTTCACCAATATGTTGTCAATCTCCTCACTGCTTACAAACCAAATTCACTCTAGACTTAAGACAAGGAGGGAGATGCCTGCCAGGGATGATGCAAACAGCTGCCAACTTGGCCTCAACCTCGACAAATGGAGAATAAGGACAAATAGCGTTTCCCGGCTGTGCCAACGTACCTTCTCCTGAGACAGAAGGCTTCCTGGGCTAACAGACTGGGGGTCATGTCCTCTGCATTTGGCACAGATCGGATCCTCGCCGTTCCTGGGTACACACGGACAAATCCAGCTGAGTGAGGCATTTTCAACTCCCAGGCACCAACCTCCATCCTGATAGCTCCAAAACCCTTGCCCAGCATGACATCAATGAGCGTGCGGGTCCACAATCCCAGACCTACCATTCCCAAACCTTGAAAGCACTGGGCACCCAATGTCTTCCTGTAGTTTGCAGTGAGCTTCTTTGGCAGCTAAACCTGACCCTAAGTGACTGGGGCTATTATAATCCCTACTTATCCCATTTAGTGTGAATATTTATGTTTCACTGCAGAAATACTGATAGGCTTGATTATAAGGTGCTGCTCCAATCCCCACTGGAAGAACTGCGTAGTAAGGCACTGACTTGCTTTTCTGAAATCTGAACAATTTCTGCATTCCAAAATTCATCTGAGCCAGGGGTTCAGAGAAGGGATTGTGGGTGTGTGGCTCTATTTGCTCTTCTCAGCTTCCTCTATTTGGTTTTAGTCTTTTGGTTTTAGGAATTATAGATGATCATGACTGATTAGGACAAAAAGGCGCCTCAGAGAACACCCAGCCTGAGGGTCTTAACAAGGAATGAGTGTCACTCTGACTGGGTGACAAATGGGCCTATGGGCTTTTCCAAAGCTCCCAAGTGATTCCGGTCCACAGTCAGAGCCACGGTTCAGGCCCATTTTACAGGGAAAATGAATGAGGCCTCGGAGGACGTCTGGATTGGCCAAGGGTAGAGATGGTCAGGAGCAGAGCTGGGCAGAGCTCTTCACACGTCAGACCGGGGTCCCTTCGACAACCCCACCTCTGCCAGGTTTTGGAAGAATGAGAGGGAAGCCAAGAGGCCCAGTGCAAAAGCCTGAGATGAACCCAGAACAATCAGATTGATGGTAAAACCAGTCAAGCTTGGGCAACCCCACTCCCACAACCTGGCCTTTCCACAGCCACAACCTCTCCCTTCCTTTTCACAGCCTGCCACTGAGTCACAGCATTTGAACTTCTCAAATAGGCCTGATTCAGGTTTCCCATCTGAAGCTGCAAAGCCCCAAACAAAGGTCATGCTGAGTGGTGCAGGGCAGTTAAGGAACACGTGCCAGGAAACTGACCTGGGCAAGCTGACTTAATCTCTCCGTTACTGTCCTCATCTGTAAAATGGGATAATAGCAGTATTCACCTTTCCAAGGCTCTTTTAAAGATCCAAGGAAAGAGTACTTGGCACACAGAAGGCACATAATAGTTGCTTAAGGCAGGATGCTAATGATCATAGTGATGTCACACATCTCTGAGATATTTATATTTTAAATATACATATCTTTGTCCTCTTTAAAAGAGTTCTCAGCAAACAGTACAAGTTGATGTGTGATATTGTGGAAGGAGATACATTTGTATAGCAGTTCATTACTTCTATTCATTATTACAAGAACTTTTTGGAATATTATTGATTGGGCCTTGTAACAATCCTGGGAGGTAGAAAATAGCTTTATAGGCATTTTACAGACAAGGAAGCCGAGGCTTTGAGCCATGAAGTAATTTGCACCCAGCCACACAGTAAGCAAGGGCCTGTGGCCTGAGGCTGTCCTTCACCCTGGACGGCTTCCTGCTGTGGTAGATGACATCTGTCTGTGGCTACTTTTCCTTCCACCCATAGTCGGAGGGGCAGTGTCAGGAACTGCAAGGAAAAGTGTGGGGAAACTGAGGCCAGGAGCGGTGAAGTCACTCGCCAAAGCCTCCTATCAGGGGTCCCTCCCCGGCACCTTCTTTCGCCCCCCACCCTTTGCCCCTCCAACCCCTCACCTCACGTTCTCAGAGAGACAGGCAGTGCAGCAGAGAGCCCTGGGCTCTGATGGGTCCTGGCAGACGGTGGGGGGGCACCCAAAGGGAAACTCGTTCTCATCGGGGGCTGGGCGGGGGCTGCTGGCTGAGCCTGAGGCCATCTTGGGGTCCCACGTTGGCCAGGGGGCCCGACTAATCTCCTCTGCGGAGTGGACCAGCCCGGTGGAGTCTGTGCTGAATGAAGAGGTTAGTCCTGGTGTGGGCCACTCTCTCTGGTGAAGTCTGATGACTATCTTCTCGCTTATGTGGTCCAACGTCACAGCTGAGTCACAGCAGGAATGAGGCAGGAATTACCCTTTGTGGTGAAAAAAACCCCCTGGATGCTGACTGAAGCCTCTTGGAGTGTCCAGTCATTCTTTAGAGTGAGAGACAGCAGAGAACGAATCAGAGAGAAAAAACAGTGGTGTCACGGACTTTCAGGAACCACAGTCTGAGTCCCCCTGCCAGAGAACACCAGGCTGCCACTGGCTTCCTCCACTTCCTCCCTGGGTGACATCGGCAGAGAGAGCCACAGATGGGTGGACTTGTCTGTATTCCCTGGGACCTCCAAGCAGCCTGGAATTCCAAGCTCACTGCTTGGTGGAAATCCCCAGGGTCCTGGTGTCAGGTCCAGAAATGCAAGTTCCAGGCGTTTTAACTCTGCTGTATCCAGTGTCTTAGGTAAAAATCACTTCCTCACAGTGGGTCTCGGTTACCCCATCTGTAAAAACATGGAGATGCAACAGGTGGTCTCCAAGGTTCCTCTGTGCTCTAAGATTCTGGGACCCTGTGGCCAAGGCAATCAGAGGCAGGAAGAGACCTCCGCTGGCCCAGCCCTGCCCGGGCATTCCTCATCAGTCACCATGAAAACACAGGGCCCTCCCCTCCTTTCAAGTCCAAGACGTCAGAACCATATACTGCTCAGGGCCCTCCTCCCATGGCCCCATTCAGGAAGTCATGGGTGGGCACATACCCGGGACAGGCAACACCACTTCCTGGCCCTGAGGAGAACAAAGCTCTAAATAAATACAAGGCCACAGGGAGTCGGTCTTAGAGGCCAAGTGGGATGCAGATCCACTGTGGTGGGGGAACCTGGCTCCTGGTGCACCCACTGTGGGCTGGGCAACATTTTCCTTCCAATTCCATAGAGCAGCCTGCTGAGAATTCTGGGCCAAGTATAGGCTCAAAGAAGCAATATGCCTGGTCCAAAGTCACACAAGCCCTGGTGGTGAGACAGGATTTGCACCAGGTCTGTGGGACTCCACCTAGATGAGAGACGAGAGCTAGCCCCATGGGGGAGTCTACAGAGCCCAGCATGGCGGCCAGGCATGCAGCTGCTGTTTCCTCACCTATCAAATGGAAAAGATGATCCCTTTACATTTTTCTATCGTGCTGGGCTGCTACTAGGGGTTTTGCAAACTTTCACAGTGGTTTCAAATCATGGGCTATGAGATCTGACAGATCTGAGTTGGAATCCTAAATGGTGGACATTTACTAGCTGTGTGTCCTGGGACAAGGTCTTCAACGTCTCTGAACCTTAGTTCTGGCATCTGTAAAATGTAGATAATAATCATACCTACTTCACTTGACTGTTGTGACGATTAAACGAGATCATGGGTGAAAGTGTGGCATGGTGCACAGTCCAAATGTGTTGCTTGAAAGGCTCTGTCATTGTATTCTGATGGCCACAGCCCTTCTAGCTCAAGATCAGGGGAAAGGATTAAAATGGTAAGTTATGCTTATAGTGTTTCTACATCCATCAACTTTACTTGAGCCTCACAAGTGGGCAAGGCAAGTCAGATGTTGTCCTCTGACCCCAGATAAATTCAACTGCCCTCTTTCTCTGGAGTGCTACTGGGGCTGCCAGGGGCCGCTGGCATGGCCCCCTGGCACTGCAGTGTAACCAGATCTCCACACTCCCCTGGGCCAGCCCTGGCCTGGCCCTCTCAGCAAATGACCTTGAGGCCTACTTCCAAGAAAAGACAATCAGAAAGGCGCTTCCTTAACCACAGACCCTAAACTCGCAAACTTCCCTGCATCCCACCGGGTTCTTCCTTCGCTTGCATGGACAGGCACCCAAGACTTCTCTCCCCATCCAAGTTCTGGGTCCCTTTCTTCCCAGTGACTTTGCTCTCCCTTCTGTCTTCAATGTCTCCCTCTCTACCAGCAACTTCCCATCGGCCTGAAAATATGTATGTCCTAGCTGCTCCAATAATCAAAGTGAAAAATAACAGGTACTGCTTTCTAGAGCTGTGTGAAGCACTTATACAGGCACCACCTCATCTAATCTTCAAATGAACCTTATGAAGCAGGTATTGCCATCATTATCCCCACGGTATTACAGATGAGGGAACTGAGGCACAAAGAGGGTAAGCGACTTGCCTAAGGTCTCAGAGAGAGTGAGCGGAGATTCCTGAACCTAGAGCCTGTGCTCTAACCACACCCCGTGCTTTAGAAGCTCTTCACCCTCATCCCAAATTCCTCTCCCAGCTACATTCTGTTTCCCCTCACTGTAACAGAACTTCTAGAAAAGATTGTCTACACAGCCTCTCCGACTCCTCACTTGAGTGTCCACACAAACATCTCCCTAAGATTCTCAACTGTCGAGGTCGCCAGACGCCCTGCGCCTGTCCCAGTTTCTATTCAACCAGCCTTCAGGCCAGCCCTTGACACCGCTCTTGGCCCCTCCTCTCGCATTCCCTTCATCCCTCGGCTTCCCACAGCCCTTCCGTAACTCCCCCGCCCACCTCTTGGCTGCTCCTTATCTCGCTTTGACTCCTTTCTCTTCCACTCTGACCCTCCCTCGGTCCCACCTTCGTGTCTCCACCCGCGGGGTCAGCACACCTGGAGTCCCTCTGCATCATGCCCCCATCTCCCCAGCCTTCCACCTGTCTTTCGGGGCGACCCGGACCAGACCCCACTTCCCCTGGGAGTCTCCGTAGGCCGCCCCCAGGGTTGGATGCCCGGCTCTGCGACCCCAGGCCGCACACAGCACCCTGCCTCCCCGCTCGGTGATGCCGGATTGCCTGCCTGCATGTCCCTCAACCCCGTTAGTGCGTTCCCCGACCCCCACCCCCAGAGCAGGTGACTGTCGTCTCGTCACTGCCACCTCTCCAGTTGACTGCGCAGACTGCAGCGCCCGTGACCATTGAAGGATGAGCGAAGCCCAAGGGGAGCCCCGGGCCCGCAGGAAGGGCTGGGGCAGTGAGTCCCGGGTGGGCTCGGCAGTCGCGATTCCAGGTCCCTGGCCGCGCTCGGTGAGGCCTGCACTTGCGAGCAGGAGTTAGGGTGTCCCTGGCCCGGAGCGCGGGGGCGGGGGCAGGGGTACCGCTCGCAATCCCGGGGTGGGGTGGGGGCGGGATGGGGGCGGGGTGCAGTGCAACCAACCTCGGCATCGCGGCCGCCGCGGCCTCCCCGCAGCCGGGCGGGAGCTTCCGGTGGGGCACGGAGGACGTGGCCCGGGCAGCGGAAGCCTGGGAAGACCGGGGCGGGTTCTTGCAGCCCGAGCCCGCACCTCAGGCAGCCCTGGGGGTGGGGCCAGCGCCCCACTGTTGGGGAAACTGAGGCCCAGGGCAGGGTCTGTTCTCCCACTGGGGACTGACAGGCTTCCATTCTCCTCCTTCCTGCGCCGTGTTCCTGGGACAAATGAAAGACTCGGTAAAAAGTTCGCAGAATAAACGAATACAGACCTGGGACTTGAACCCCCCACCCTCATCTCCTGCCCTCCTGAAACCCCGCGTAGGGATGCAGAAAGCCATAGCGGAACCTCTTGACCTGCTTAGATTTGTGCAGAGCCTAGCACCGTGCCAGGTTCGTCCAAGCGTGTTGGGTTGGAACGGTCAGAAAAAGGATGGTACAAAGCGGGTCGAAGGCAGGGTGCTTGTACGAAACTGGATGTTTGAAAGAACACTTTCTGTTTTGGTCTAAACACACACACACACACACACACACACACACACACTCACACACGGCCTCTTATTCCTTATGAAAAGATACAAACAACCTTTATTTTTGCGAATTTGACAAGGCTCTTTCTCCATCAGACCTCTAATGTCTGCAGGACTGTCAGGTGAGGGAGGAGTGAAGCTGCCCATTTTGTTGGTTTGATTTTGTTTTGGTTACTTAGAGGCACCCATTAAATTCTCTTTCTGTATTAGGGTCCTATTTTTGTCCTGACACCCAACTGGAGTTGAGAACTGTGTTTTACTTCTTTGGTTTTTTAACCTGGGATGTGTTTAAGCCTACCACCCACCAAGGGCAGAGCGTCTTCCAGCTTCCCACTGGTGAAAGGACCTCTGGGTCCTCCCTGCAGCGAAGACACCTGTTTGGACAGGTCTCAGGGACCTCCGGGACAGGCAATCTGTGGGAGGTTGAGAAGCGTGTCCTCTGTGGGCCTTTCAATTCTAAGAGAAAAGGATTCAGAGTTTTGAGTCTGTGATTTAAAAATCCATTGATTCTCAGTCCACTCCATGCAGGATTTTGGACCCACAAAAGCAGTTCTCTAGTCCCCACCTGTCTCCCACCCACCCTGCCCTCTCTGCCCCAAGCCCGTATAAGTGAAGGCCAGGCCTCCTGACCTCACTCTCTTCATGTGCCACATCCTGTTTTCAGATTAATGAGCTCATTGGGTGGAAATTTACCAAGGGAAATAGTTTAATTTTGGAAAGTACCAAAAACTTATCTATAGTCACTCGGCTTATTTTGGGGGGCTCTTAAAATAGAGGGGGCATCACCGGACGACCTCTGAGCGCTCAGGGAAGAGCAAGCCTGCAGAAATCGAAAGCCAAGTCTCATGAGGCTGAACCTGACTCAGAAAGGAAATGAAACCCTTTGGAGACCACTCATTACTACCCAGGAGAAAAAAAAAAAAATTGTTTTTCTAAAAATAAGTTTAAAAAGAAAAGTAGTCCATGGGGCTAAGGTCTAAGACCTGGTGGTCTGAGCATGGGGTCAGGACTGAGGAACAAGAAAGCAAACGCCGGCAAGTAGGGAGTGTTGGAAGCTCAGCAGTCTCTCCTGCACCCACATCTCTGTTTGGTTGAATAGGCCCCAAAAGTCTTCCACTCTCCAGTTTTGTCCCAATCCCTCAGCTGTCAGGCTCTTGACGTTGAAGTTGCCCGCCTAGCCTTGTAGCCTTTTGAGCATCTGGCTCCTGCAAGAAACTAAGGACTGAATGGCAGGAGGACTCGGATAGCAACGTTTTGGGAGCCATTCTACACTGAAGACGGTAGAGCCCATGTGACCAGCTCTCTGAGTGTCTGACCACCTCCTGGCCAGCCTTTTTCCTAGAATAGAGATTTTTAATCCGTTATAAGATGCAGAATAGAAAAATGGTGAACACTAACAAGGCCCTGACAATTTAGTACTAGGATGAAAGGCCTTATGTCTCCCTTCTCTCTGCCCCCACCTGAAATCGCTAGTGATACTGGAGGCTGTATTTATATATATTGAAATGAGCACCAGATTAGGAGTCAGGAGACGTATGTCCTGTTTTATACCCCCTGCCACCAAACCAGTTGTTTGGGGAGGGGTTGTGGGAAGATAAATAAATAAGTAACTTAAGTAATAATTCAAGAAATAATAGTTTATAGATTTTTTTTTTTTACCAGAAAATGGCCTTAAAGATAATAGAATGCATTGGGTTTTTAAAACTTTGTATTAGCTGTAGGACTGTGTCTTCAAATGCTTTCTCACCTGGAACCCAAATATACAAACCATCTGGAAGCAGAGATGCTCTGTTAATCACAGCAGATGGTCAAAAGTCCGTGTACTGGGCTTCTCTGCTCCCCATTGTGACCTCTAGGCTCTAGGGACACAGTGTGACAATCATAAACCTAATGCAAAGTTCTCAGGTGCCAGATGTGAAAACTGAGATTCTCTCCTGGGGCGGCTTATCTCTGCTGTTCGAGCCCATTCACGTTTTTCTCTGACAACTGCCTTTCCATATGTTGTGGTTCAGGATGTTGACAGCCAAGGGCATTAGAGGAGGAAGTGATTACATCGGCCTGGGTCATTAACCTTCTGGGGGGAGGCAGGACTGGATCAGAGCCTACACAGCTGGAGGATTGGGGTCTGTGGTCATGGGAGAAATACTAATGGTGACACTAATAGTGACTACCCTTTATTTAAGATCAGCCATTGCTCTAAGCATGTCACGTGCATTACTCCATTTACTGAAATCACCAAGAAGAGGTGAAAAAACTATTTTCTACTGTCCAGATGAGAAAACTGAGGCTTAAGGAGTTAAGTAACCTGGTCCAGGTTAAGCAACCAGGATTTGGCTGCACTGGGAGTGGGAAGGGCAGTCACTCCAGGCTTTGGTGTTTTTTCCTCTTGTTCGGACCATGCTGAGATCGATTTCTCACTGGCAATCTGCTAATTGTTTTCCTGCTCTAGGCCTCAGTTTCCTCATTTATCAGGTGATTAGAATGGAACAGATACTCCCTGGGATCCTTTGCACGCTGTCACAGTCACGCTCAGTTTACGAGATCCAGGCCTTGGGTGCAGGTAGGTGAAGGGGGCCACCTAACTCCTCTCCCAGGCAATACCCCAGCCCACTCTCCAGCCTCTTGATTCTTGAACTTCTTTGACAAGAGACAGATCACCATCTTCTTGGTGAGAGGAGGGCAGGGAGTCACTGTGACCCACAGTTCTATCTCAGAGTGAGGAGGAGTCTTTCCTGAGGGCAGGTTGTGAGAGGAGAAGGAAATTGAGAGTCCAGTCTGGGGGGAGGTAGGCTCGAGGAGGGGTGAAGAGGATGGAGTGGGGGGGTCACCGTGGCTGCATACATTTTCACTGACTTCACCCCACTGGGGACTGAAAGCATGTTCAGTCATGAGCAAGGCCCCAGATGATAGCTGTGAGTGAGGCCGACAGCGCTCCTAGTCTCATCATGGCTACCTTCTAGTCGTAAACGAGCCGAGTGACTGAATCCAGTCAGCTAACAGCAGCCATGCTCCTATTGGTCAACAGCCCTTACAGCGTGCAGCCCGAAGGGGCCATTACTCCTTGCACTTATACAAACCAAACAGTCCCTGTTTTGCCCTCTGTCCCTTCTTTTCATTGCCAGCAGCATGCTTTGTCTCTGTCATATTCGTGGCTTGTGTTTAGTCACAACAGTTAGGGAAGAGCTTTCCTGTTAGCATCACCTTACTCTCCTCTGATCACTTCTGATGCCTGAACCAGGACATTTAATTAAATAGATGATTACAGGTTATCCGTTACCCAGTAGATTAGAAGACCAAATGGTACTGGGTTCTTCAACCCAAATTCAATACCTCCCAGTGGTAACTTATACACAGCTAATATCAACAATAAAACAAAGAAACACACAGAATAATCTTGTAAAAACTATAGTCTATAATATGCATTCTCTGCTTTGATGTGATAATTAAAAATGTCCCATGTTTCCTTCTGTTAAGCTCTATCTTAGTTCTTATTACACTTATTATAACTGGCAATTTACAACATGTGCCTGTTTACAATTTTTTTTTCTTTTTGCTCCACTGGAACATATGAATTCTACGAATACAGGAAATTAAATGAATTAAAGCCATTAAAGTAAAGCTCTGTCTTAATTCTTCAATGTCATTTCCCCTAGCTTAGCACAGTGCTAAACACATAGGATGCATTCAATAAACATTTATTCAGTGAATGACTAATATGCGAAACATTATCCATAAACATTTTTACTTAACAATAGTTAATGGTGATTTCACCATCATCAAAAACATTTATTAAGTATCTTTGGCCTGGCCTTTTTCAGGGTGTTATAAAGTTAGAAATTTGAAAAGAAATCTGGGGTTGTTTGTTGAAGGGAATTTCTATGTCTGGTGATTTTTCTCTATTTCAACAGATTCCCAGATTTTAAGGAAAGAAACAAAGCGCCTCTGAAGTTCTTTGAATTGTAGGCTCCAGAACTGTCCCTAGAGTTTTTCCAATTATCGGTGAGACCGGCCACTTTGCAAGTGCAGTGGGAATTACAATATATAATGGGGGTGCCAGTTGCACCTCGAGGGGATGGTGGTGCGATCCGGGCGGATTGCTTGGCAGATGGACCCTTTGATAAAGAACGCTCCTAAGATGCCAATAATGAGGAAAGCAAGGATCTTTGGACTAATAGTAGCCGACCTACTGCTTCTCTTTGGCCACCCAGGTGCTCTGTTCTAAGACCTTGGTTTAGCTATGCGTCAAATTCCTACTTTCATAGACCCTGGCAATAAAGACTTTCCCAAAGGTGGATATTCTGGGCCTCCAAGGCCCTTGGCTGGTCTGTGGAATTATTGCTTACCTTTGTGAGCTTGGGTTTCCTGGGCTCTTGGCTGGTACGGAACAAGAATACTCAATGTTCTAGTTCAACAGCAGTTACCATCTGGCTGGGGAGGGGGTGCAGCCTGCGGGCCCTCATCTCACTCTGTCCTGAGCATTCAGCCTGAGAGAGAAAAATCAGGAAGTGAGGAGAGCTCTTACTCAGGAATCAGGAGATCAGGACTGGGGGGGAAAGTGCCCCCCATCCTTGGGTCTCATTTTTCTCATCTGCAAAGTGCGAAAATGACCTCAGAGGAATCCTTGAGAGCAAACCCTGTAACCATTCAAACCCTGGTGCTAGGGGAAGGGTACGACTCTCCTATCTGTATTGAAGCTGTTCTCCCCACCTGGACCAGGAACCCCTAGGAGAGATACTGGAAGCTTCCACTAAATGTCTGGTCATTTTGGACACTAACATTTTTTTCTTTCTTTCTCTCTTTCTCTCTCTCTCTCTCTCTCTCTCTCTCTCTGTTTCTCTCCTTCCTTCCTTCCTTCCTTCCTTCCTTCCTTCCTTCTTTCTTTATTCTTCTTCTTCTTTTTTTTTTTTTTTTTTTTTTTTGAGAGAAAGCAGTGTGAAAAACCTCCTCTGATGGAGTTTTTTTTTCAGAGCTCAGCCAGATGAATTCCCAGCACAAGTCAAGACTTGGAAGCAAGAATGTGGGGCGGGGAGTAAGAGGCTAAGAACCAGGGGACAGTCTGCTCTCCCGCAGAGAATGCCTAAGCTGGGGGCTGGGAGGGCAGTGAGTGTGGGGTTGGTGTTTGCTTGGCTCTTCTGACCTTCTCCTCTTTACAAAAGGGGAAATGGGCCCAGGTAGGAGCTTGCATAGGAAAGTCAGAGGTCCAGGGGCCTCTTATTCTATGTTCTGGCACCCTTTTGCCCCCAAATGTCTCAATAATACCCTGTCCTTTCTTGTTCCAGCATTCACTTCTCCTTGGATAAATCTCCACAAAAGGGCCAGGGAGCGGGACGCATTAGTGTTTGTAGGCCCGTTGTGCGCAGCCTACATCTTACCCACAAGGGGTGCGGGGTTGAAGGGGTCACAGCAGATGTCTATTAAGATGGACTGATTTGCCATCTTAGGCGGATCCGGGAAAATATCATTCCTACCTTTCACATCTGTGGATTCTCAAAATGCGTTTGACAAGTACATTTTTGGCTTCTACTGTGAGACAATTTGCTCAGTTGAAAAAGAATGATAGTATATACATCTAGTGATACTTTCTGGGGACATTATTGTCTTAATCATTTTGGAGCTAAAACGGAGGCATTTTTAAAATGGAAAAGAAAGCCATTCTGTCGAGCTGCCATCCTTAATTACTGTCTTCTGTAACCAGTGTCCAGCTGCACAGCCAGAGAGCCTGGGGTAGGGCCCACAACTCTCCCTGGCCCCTCTGCTGAAACTGGAGCTGCCTGGGGAGGCGGGGGCCCTGGCACCAGCTCCTGCCTGGTCTTGCTTCTCCTTTCACAGAGAACGTGTCTGCACATGAGCCCTCCCAAGCCACCCTGGCCTCCCTCCAAGGACAGACCTGGAGATGGGCCACGGGAGAGGGTGCTCCTGGGAAGGACGCGTCTATGGGAAGCAGAGAACGTGGCACACAGGCACACACATGAAAATGCTTGCAGGATGGCCAGATCTTCCATGGTTTCAAGAGAAACGAGAAATCTGGATTTTTATGTGAAATTTCTTGATTTTTAGAACACTCCATGAGCCAAAAAAAAAAAAGAAAGAAAGAAAAAGAAAAAAGCTCCAACCAAATAAGCATCCTCATGAACTGTGTCTACAGGCCATTACTTGTGACCTCTGATGGAGCCAGGCATGCTACACACACAACCTAAGCAGATGAGCTAATGGCCCGTATGTAGCTCATGTGGACTTTGTACATTGCATGTGCTTGTCCAGGTGCAGACCCTGTGTGCACATAACAGAAACGAGTTATTGAAAATTTACATACTTACTCTCTGTCCTAGGACGTCGTTGTCCTATTTTCATTTTCCAGCTAAGGAAACTGAGTGTTGGAGTTCTCCAAGGTTGTGTAGCTAGGGGCTGGACTTGCATCCCAGGCCGCCTGACCGCAAAGCCAGTGCCCTGAACTGCCTGAACTCTGAACTGAAATTCCTGCGAATTTGCCTCCCTCACTAAGCCCAGTCAGGGACTGTTTTATTTGCCGGTGCATCCCTATCCCCCAGCACGGTGCTCAGTGAACACAGAAGGTGCTCCATAAATACTTGTGGGACTGTGCACAGACACACATAAACCCACACACAGGCATGTAACTCCGCCGTGACCAAGAACACCTGAACACTCACATTCCCACAGGCACACCCCCCACCCCCATCTCCCCCCCTCCCAGGGCATCACACAGAGCTGGGCCTCCTCAAGCCCCCCTGCCAACCTTGCCCCAAGCCTTCACAAATTATTTCCTGGAAATCTCGAGGCGGCTGTGGTGTTCTTTTTCCCTAACTCAGGAGACAGCTCAGCAGTTTTGTTTTTCAAAGTCTGGGACTCATAAACCTGTATCCTTTCTTCGTTTTTTCCACTAGAATTTTCCTTGGCCTGGTGCCTTTCCCCAGGGCCTTGGCCTGGAGGTTATACTCAGAGCGCCCTCTGCTGGGCACCGTCTCCCCAACCTAGTGGGCCGTTACAGAGTGGGGAGGGAGGGGACCTGTCTCAGTTTCAACTGCTTTACAGGTGGGGAAACTGAGTCAAGCGGTGGTGTTGGGGGGTGTGGGCTCATGTCAAGTGTGCGCCAAGTTTGGTGATTTTCTTCATTGTTGAAAATCATAAAAGAAGAAATAGCTTCTCGAGCGCAGACACAGCAGAGAAAGTCCCTCTCTTCTCTCCAGGGCCTCTGTGTGCGGTGGGTGGCAGAGGTTTAGACTCTTTATCAGATTCGACTTTATCCTTGAATCCCCACCAAATTCAATAGGTGAGGAAACCAAGACACAGAGAGATGTCAGGGCAAAGAGCGGGAGGAGTATCTACTGAGCGTCTGCTACCACGTGCTGGCTAGGCTGATGCATTCATTCTCATTTAATCTGCACAGCCGCCTTGTGAGGGGGGAGGACTTGTTCCCATTTTATAGATTAAGACATAGAGGCTGAATGAGGTCTCAAGATCAGAAAGGGACGGAGGAGAGCTTGGATTGGAATCCAAACCTGCTGTTCTTTTTTACTTTGCAGCCTCCTGGCTTTTTCCCACTTGGCTCCAGTGGGCCCAGGGTGGAGCTTTTGTGGCTGGGCTCATGAAGGCAAGGTTTTTATGGCCCTCCTGCTCAGAAAGGGGACCCCCTCTTCTAGGCCTCTTCCAGAGGGCAACATTAGGGGCCAAGGGGAGATGGGTTGAGCAGCCCCGTCAGGCTTGAAGCTGAGGGCCCCGGAGCTGGGAGGAGGGTCCTGGGACTGGCAGCTGTGCCAAAGCCCCCTGAACTCATAGTAAAAACAGGATTGGATGTCTTTATAAACTGAACTCATGAGAGGTTCCAAAGGGCAAGGAGTTTTCTGGAAAAGAAAGCAGATCCTGGAAGGTTTTCGTTTTGTTTTCCTTCTTAATGGGATTCTGGTTAATGACACAAGGAAATGAAGAACACATTTCGCTAAGAATTAGTCACTGCCCTCACCAACCCATCCTCCCTCCTGCTGCCCTGTTCAAAACCTCTCACTTCCTGCAGGAAAAAATCCAACCCCCTTACCTGGTTGGTCTTCAGTCTGGCTTGGCCATCTCTTCCACGCGTGTCATGTAAACGGACCACGTAGGGGGCTCTGTGCACACCTCCCTTCATTCCCACTGCTGGACATCTGCTCACACTATTTTGTCTCCATGAAAAAACTCCACTTCAGCTTCTCCAGATCTTAGTGACTCTTCAAGACCCTGCTCAGAAGTCACCTTGTCCACGGAGCTTTCTTCACTGTGCACAGTAGGAACCAATCTGCCTGAAGTTAAACTTAGAGATGCATCTTCTTGTTCCCCTAAGAGGGTGGAACCCTCGAGAAACAGTGTTGGAGTCATCTTTGATTCCCCTCTATGGGCATGTGCACGTGTGTGTGTGTGTGTGTGTGTGTGTGTGTGTGGCCCTTTATACCCCTTAGCAGTACAGTGCCATAGAAAGAGCCTGAGACCCTCAGTTCTGTCATTAGATTAGAGATGAACAGAGATCGTGAGCGAGCTCTTGTGTGTCTCCCCTTTTCAAGTCGAGAGAGAGGAGCTTTGTGGTGTCCACTTAGAGAGCTGCAACCATGTCTCTGATAGTGTGACGTGGGGGAGACACGGCAGACTGGCATCTGAGAGCCTCCAGAGAAATCTAAAGGATGACAGGTAGGTGCCATCTTAGACGAGGCAAAGCAGCAGTGCCACTGCTCGGAGCAGCCCGATTGCCCCAGGCTGGCTTGTGCACAGGGTGCTGAGCCCATGGGCTAGAAGTGGGCAGCGCACTGGAAGAGCTGATGTGAAGGCCTCTTCGATCTGTCCAACAGGGGGTGCAAACGGAAGGTACCGCTGGCTTCCTAGGGCTGCAGAGGAGTGAACAATGGGACACCAGGTAGTGTGACGCCCACATAAGGGTGACAGGTCCTCAGAGCTTGGGGGAGTGTCTGGAAATTCCAAGGATGTGACCACACGAAGTCAGCTTTAAAGCCATCTTACAATAGTACTTGTCAAGTAAGAGCTCTCCTGCTCTCCTTTCTTCTGCCTCTCCTCACCACCCCACCTTTCTAGCCCTGGAGAGGTCAGAAGTCACATCTAGCAAACTGGGGAGGGAGGTCTGGGGAAAGAAAGACGCAGCTGTCCATGTCCCCATCCCCAGCTGGAGGGGTCCCACCTGCAGGAAGCCATGGTTGGGAGAAAAGGTTGAACTTTAAGTCAAATTTGGAATTTTGCTTTTGTTTGGGACTGAGCGTCTAATTTATGACTAGAGTTTGGTGAATGAAGTGATCACAGGACTTTCTCTTTCCTAAGGGAGATCAGAAGAGTCCCAGGATGCTTGAGTTTTCATTAAAGGGCAGAGGAAGGACTTCTCGCCCTTTCCTCTGAATGAAATTTTTATAGGGGGTTGGGAGACAAAATAAAGTTGATTTATGATTGTACACTGTGCGTCTTCCTTACTCAGTGTATTGACTTCATTGCTATTGTAAAATGGGTTGTCTCCTTCCATTATTTTTTCTAATTGGTGGTGTTTGGTTCTGTCACTTCTTCCAAAGCAATTAAGACCCTGTGCTCACCTTGGATAAAGCCATTTAACCATCATCTGAAAGTTCAGCTGTGCTTCCGGCTTCAGACCCCTATCTGCCTGGGATGTGAAGGAGCCTCACGTTCAAGGGTTGATGGATTATCGTGTCCATGTGACTTTACTGTTAGTTCCTGTGGGGCAATCAAATTCTGATTCTGTTGTTCTTGACTTGAATTTATATGTCCCTTGTGCCAGTCTCGTGCTTACGGATACAGAGAAAAATGACCCCTGTCCTCAAGAAGCTCACAGTGGGACAGAGAGACACAGATAAGCTCCAGGACACCCAGTGCGTGGTAAGAGCTCCAGCCTAGGTGCGTTCACAGAGAATGACTTATGGGAGGTTACTGAGTCCACTCCTGAAGCTGCCACAAGGCCTGGCCTGTGGTAATGACTCTGCCCCAGGCTGTGCACTTCTTTTGCAAAGGTCAGTCCTTCCAGAAAGTCTTCCTTTCTTAACTCTACTTGCACTCTCATTTCTTCTTTACTCTGCCATCTCAGTGCTTTCCAATTCAGCCTTGTGTTCACTTGCCCTGGTGCCACAAATACGTTGAACAAACATAACCTGCAGGATACAGTGATGTGCAACTGATCCCAGGCCATTCTGAAGCGTTGGAGCTGGGAGGTGAACACAGAGAACTTGACATCTGCTTCTCATCCAGACCTTTATTCCACAGTGGCCATCGCTGGCTTTGTGTGTGTGTAACCTGATCATAAGCATTTCCAGGTCGCTACCTAATTTTTATAATGATCCTCTTTAGAGGCGGCGTAATATTTCATGAAATGTGTGTACCATCATTCATGTAATGATTTCTCCCTTTTTAGACCATCACTTAAGACGTCTTATTTTATAGCTCACATAAAGTACTTCAATAAAGTACAATGCATTGCTTTATATAAGGTAATTCTAGACTCATATATCCAATTGCTACTTGAGCTCTCTACATGGATGTCTCAAAGATTCCTCAAATGTAACAAGGCCCTCACAGAAATTCCCATTCTCTTCTGTATGAGATTCTCATGGCTGCCTTAACAGAGGACCACAAACTGGGTAGCTTAAAAGAACAGAAACGTATTCTCTCACAGTTCTGGAGGTTAGAAGTCTGAAATCCAGGCGTCATCAGGATTGGTTGTGAGGGCTCTGGGGGAGACTATTTTCCATGCCTCTCCTGCAGCTTCTGATGATGGCCGGCAACCCATGGCATTCCTTGACTTGTAGACACATCACTCCAGTCTCTGCCCTGTCTTCACATGGCTGGCTTTCCTTGAGTGTCTGTGTCTTTACGTGGTGTTCTCCTTTCTGTGTGTGTCTGTTTCTGTGTCCAAATGTCCCTCTTTTTACAAGGACACCAGTCACATTGGAGTGAAGGCCCCCCACTTCTGCAGTATGACCTCATTTTGCCTTGACTGAGTACATCTGCAAAAACCCTATTTCCAAATAAGGTCCCATTCTGGGGTGCTGGGGATTAGGATTTCAACCTGTCTTTTGAGAGGGGGACACAGTTCAACCCATAACATCTTCCTCCTTCATTGCCCTAAATTTGCGCCTTCTGCTGTCTTCCCCAACTGTATAAGTGGCGCTGTAGCAGCTCAAGCTGAGAATCCATGAGTAAGCTCGATTCCTCTGCCTTCATCACCTCCATCCCAATTCCTTCCACAAACCCTGTTAGTCCTACCACCAAACGCATCCCCAAACCGTCCATTTCCCTTCATCTCCATTTCTACCACCCTAGTTCAAGCTACTACCACCTGTCACCAACACAGCGGCAATAGTTCCTAACTGGTCTCACACCCTTGCTTAGTACACTCTACTGAACAAAACGCAAACATCTCACCCACACTTACAAACCCCTACTGACCTGGCACCTGTCGTTCCTCTAACCTTATTTCCCATCACTTGTTTCCTCGATTCAGCCACACCAGCCTTCTTACGGGCCCCGGGACCACTGGTCTCCCTTTCTGGAATGCTCTCTCCTGGGTTTTCATGTGGCTGCCCCCTTCTTGTCATGAGAATCGCAGCTTAAATGTCATCTTATTTAGCGACATTTGACAGACCTTCCCTGACCACCCAATCTAGAGCAGCCACCAGTTCTCTATCACAGACTTTAATTCTCCGCAGAGAATTTAGTAAATATATTACTTTTCTCATTTATGTGGGTATTTATGTGGGTATTTCTCATTTATGTGGGTATCTCTCCAATAATAACATAATCCCCAGGAGAGCAGGGACCTTATTTATCTTGATTACACCATCTACAACAGTGCCTGGCACATAGTGCCTCGTACTTAATAAATATTTATTGAATGATTAATTCTGTACAGAAGATCTTTGTGTACAAAGTTTTCTTTTTCTTTATATAAATAATCCAGCAGGGAGATCACTGGATCAAGGGATATACACATATTTTGGTTCTTGAAATGTATTGTCAAATTGCTTTGCAAAGAGGTAAGATTAGTTTTTATTTGTTAGGCAAACTTTTGAGTCCCAAGTGCCAAAGTAGTGATTTCTGGTATGTAGGGGAGGCATGGAGGGAGGGCATGGGGCATAAGTAGGGGTGGCAGGTCAGAGCCGCCATCCCTAGTGAGTCAGGGTGCTCAGTGGCAGAAGCGACAAATCAGCCAGGCCACGCAGGCCTGCCTGGGGCAGTGCACACAGGGATACCCGCCTGTGGCATGCACTTGGGCTTGGTGATGGCGGCCGGGATGAGCAGAAGAGCTGACAAGTGCACCTGCTCTTCAGCACAATGAGACCCGTCCTGGAGGCCATGTAAGGGAGTGGGTGGTGGGGGGCAGGTGAGGGCACAAAGGGGGGCTTGGATCCTGTGGCTTCCTTTGCAGAGGCCATTTCTGGATCAGAGATTTTCTGTTTATGACACGGCACTTGGAACATTAGGCGATTCAAGCACCTCTGTCATAAGCCTCCAGGAACAGAGAAACCTGTTTCACACAGTTCTGCACACAGCCAGGCCCATTCAGCAGCGCCATCCCCTGTCTCCTAGAATTGCTACAAGAGCTAAAGAAGTAAATATGCATAAGGCACTTGGAATAATGCCTGGCAGATAATAGGGATCGGCCAAGTTTGGGCTTAGTCCTAGCCCAGGTATGTCACCGGGCTGTAAGCTTATAAGTCAGGCAGCCTGACTCACTAGCATTAGATTATTCTGCCTCAAATACAGTCTCCAAGGGCAGAATAATCTAGTGCTAGTGAGTCAGGCTCCACCCCTTGCTGGCTGAGTGACCTTGGGCAAATTATCTAACCTCTCTGTTCCTCAGTTTACTCCTCTGTAAAAGTACCAACCTCATTGGGTTGTGCTGTGGATTAATTGAGTCGATGAATATAAATAACATAGGACGGTGCCTAACACACAAATGGATCCTAGAGAGTTAATGTATTAATTAGTGCCCAGACCTGCCCTCGGCACATTGTGCAAAGGCAGCCTACTTGTCATGTACGGCCCTCCTACCTCATCTTTTACTCTTTAGACCTCTTTGTGTTTGATGCCCTGTGTTTCTCTTGTCCTCAGAGTCCCTCGGCCTTTTCCACAACCCATTCCTGGGGCCTTGTACACAATTACTCTCAACTTCAGTGTTGGCTTAGGAAGGGCTGCTTCCTTATGCAAGAATCCCCGACTTTATAGGACACTCTATAAGCTTGCCGGGTCCAAAACCAGCACCACACGCACCACATGCGAGATGTAGAGTTTTCTCAGGCCACCCCAGACCAACAGAGGCAGAATCTGCATTTTCATAAGTTCTAAAACAATACTTCTTAAACTTCAATGCGCCTATGATTTTCCTAGTGATCCTTTTAAAGTACAGATTTCTGGGCTCCACTCCCATAAGTTTCTGATTCAGTAGGTGTGAGGTAGGGCCTGAGAATTTGCATTTCTAACAGCTCCCAGGGGATGGGGTGTTGCTGGTCACGGGATGCACTTTGTGAAGTGCTGCTCTAAGACTGACAGCTTCCAGGACCAACGAAGTGAAGCTCTAACAGGGAACTTTGTGGCACTGGGGGAGATTGCCTTTTAAGACAGTGGACCTTTCCTGGTTTTAAAGAGCACATCAGAAGGTCTCTGCTTGTGGTATCTTAGCACAAAGATGCTTTTGATTATTAATGCCCTATCCATATTTGTTTAAAATTCCACAGTTTACAAGTTCTTTCATTTGATCTTATTTTATCCCGCAAAAACCCTAAGTTGAACCAGGAGAACCTGTTACCTCATTTCCAAAAGAGAGAAGTGAGGCACAGAGAGCTATGGGAGTCAGAGATCACACAGCCAGCTAGCTGCCACCTGCCGTGACTGTGCTCCCTGAGTTGGCAAATGGGTATTATTTCTAATCCTTATCACCCTCCAAGGCTGACAATGCTACTCTCCCTTTACAGAGGGTCAAACTGAGAGGCTTGGCAAGGTTCAGGAACTTTCCCAACGCCACCGATCAAGGCAGTTCTTACTTCTTCATCATATCAGTTCCCCATAGTAACAACTCCTTTCTCTGTCTCTTACACACACACACACTCACTGTAGCCACACTGAGGGGCTGTTTCTCCAGCACTTAATGAATGTACAGGCCACAGCTCTGCCTTTTGTGTTCAGAGGAGAAAGGAGACAAGAGGAGGATGAATGATGACTGCCCCTGCCCAAGGCCCTGACAGACCCAGGACACCTCCTTTCTGGTTTCTCCTCCCATCGGGGCACATCTCCTTTCTCTTTCTCTGTGCTCAGAAAATTACATTTCAGTCTTGGCTCTGATTTCCTAAAGATTCTCTATTTGGAAAAAAATTACTCAGCCAAATAATTTTTCCGCAGCTCCAATTTTTCTTGCCTTAGTCAGCTGCAACTCCCCTTGCACCTACCCCTGACAATACCAACAGAACACACACACACACACACACACACACACACACACACACACACACAAAAGCCAAAACTCCAGCCAAACATCAAAGCCTCTTTCAAGGACAGTTCTGATTTCTCTCATCTCATCTACTAGAAATGTTAGCCCTGGACCCGACCCGGGTAAGGTCTCTGCTTGCCCACGAGGCCAGCTGGTAGGAGAAGACAGCAGGTACTGATACTGACACGAGGGAAGAAGAGCCTGGCACTCCGGCTCCAGCCCCGGTTTCCTTGCGGGGCCCTTAGAGAGTCCCTGCTCCGGCTTGGCCAGTCTCCTCACCTGTGAAATGGGCGGAGGTTGACTAGACGATCTCTAGGAGATCTTTAAACATCTGTATTTTGTGATTCTACATAGGAGGCTCACAGGATTCAAACGTCAATTCTGAAGGAAGGTAGGGGCGCCTGTTAATTCAGGGTCCTACAAATTGTGTTGTCTCAATGTAGTAAGGGGTTTCAGAGCACATTTTGCAAATCTGTTGAGTTTCTCTCTGGTGCCGCCTTCCTGCATTTTTCTACACCAGCGTCAGTGTTCCAACTGCTCTAGTCCCCTGGCCCCTGAGCCTTCATCTGCCTCACCTGTTGTCCTAGCATGGGAGACAGCTTAGGACGATGACACACACTTGCTGGGTCAGGGTGATGCTGAAGCCCAGGGAGGCAGAATCTTTGCTCAGATCGCACAGTCACAAAGTACCACCTTCCAGTGTGTGAGAAGTCCGTCCGGCTCAAAAGCTAGGCGCCTGGGCCCCAGAGCCCCAAAGATGCCCTAGCCTTCGAGAAGGCACACAGTGTCGTCTCCAGGTGTCTCAGCTGCTTCCTTGCTACCAACATGGTTGTGAGATGTCAACAGGATACTCCACAAATGTGTGGTTAACAACTGCAAGTTACATTGATCACGCTCGTCCCTTTCTACGCGTGACCTGTATTGTCTCTTGTAAGACTCACAGAAATCCTTTGAAGTGGGGATTATTAGCACCTTCCTTTTTCAGATGAGAAAACAGAAGCTTAAAGAAGCAAAGCAGATGTTTTCTATTAACCGACTCTCCGAGCTGAAGGGCAGGGGATGTCGTCAGGGTCAGCCTCCCTCCCCAAATGGCTCCTGCGACATGTCTGGAAGGAGGTAGTGAGAGAGAACTAGGTACCTCCTCGAGGGCCTATTCTATCTTCCAATGGCTCTGGCTATAAGAAAATGCTTGTTTATGGAGAGCCAAAATCTATTTCTCTGTAACCTCCACTCATTTGTGGGGAAAGCGCTGGGCTGTCAGAGGCCTTGGGCCGGCGTCCCAGGCCTGGCACTTCACAGCGCTGGGACCACTGGCAAGCCACTCTCCTGGGCCAGTTTTCCCAGGTGCAAATGAAGGACTTGGATGAGATGAGCTCTAGGTTCTTCCTGGTTTGGACACTTTCGGATTATGTAATTCATGATTGTACGTAGTGCACACATATCTGATTATAATGATGGAAACAGTGAAGGAGGAGACACTTGTTCCAAGGAACAGATCTGTTCCTGCCAACACGCCTGCCAACTGAGAAGAATCCAGAAGGTTCTTAGAAATGAAGTTCTCATCTTGTCTTAAAACAAAGCCCCTCCCTCTCTCCCTCCCTCCCTCCATCTCTTCCTTCCCTCTTCTCTCCTCCACTGTCTCCTACATCCTTTCCTTTCTTCCTCCTCACTTCCTTCCTTTCCTCCTTTCTAATTCAAAGGCCTGAAGGACTGTTGTAATCTCCCAATCCAAGTTAAAGATCATGTTCTTGGTGATAGGTTTCTCACAGCACATTAAACATGCACAATCAATCTGTTCTCAGGAGTAAGGAAAATCCACAGAAACAAGATCCAGAGTTGCTTTGCGTCGCTGCGAACCTCCCAGATTTGGCTGCTAAATTCCCAGCTCTTGAGGCAGAGGTTTCCAGTCATGAGGTCCATGCATGGGTTTTCATGGTGGTCTCTGACATAGTATGCAAGTTTGTGCACTGTGTGCGTAGGTGCATTTTCCAGGAAAAAGGGTGTGTGAAAGGGAAGAGCAGCCCTCGATAGCTGGGAGCTAGACTGGGAGCTGGGCCTTGGTGTCCCTAGAAGCTGACCTGGCACTCAGGGCCAGGCTGTGGTGTTCTCTATGTCTGATATCATAGAACACCAACACCAGAAAAAATGGATCAAGCCAAAAAATAATAATACTAAAATAAAATAAAATGTAAAAAACACCAAAAGACTTCTCCATAATCGTGTTAGAGAAGAGACTAAAACAAGAACATTTTCCAAACCACAAAAATGAGCAAATATCCCCTTTTCTGGGTGATGTGACTGCTACTTCTCTCCCTCCCGTTTGATGAGAATTAAGATACTCATAGCATTAGCCCTGCTTCTTGACAGCGTCTAATGCAGAATGAAGCCCTCCATCCTTGAACCTTCCCTAAAATAATCCATCGCAAGCCCAAATCCTATGTTAAGTCCTTTCTAGCACGCTTCTCCTGAGCAGCTCAGGGTGCCCAGGGCGTGTGTCCTCTTTCACTGCAGGGTCAGTAAGCTTACTGTTGTTAAACAACCATCCTCTCTTGCCTGGTTTACTGCAGTAGCCTCTTGACTGGTTTCTCCATTTCTACCCTTGCCTTGTTTTCAAAAGAGCAGGTAAAGTAACCCTTCTCAAAGGTACGACAGACCACGTTGCTCCTCCGCGGAAAACCTTGCGATGACTCCCCCTTCCCGCCCAGCAAGGCCCACGCCCCTTCCAGGACCTGCGCAACCCTGCTCTTCCGAGCTCGCCGGCACCTGCCTCTCAGCCTCCCTGCTCTTCCCGCGACGCACCAGGCGGCGGCGCCTGCTTTGGGCTTGGGTGCGAGGTGCCCCCTCTGCCTGCAGCACTCATTCCCCTCTGGCCGCATGCCTCACTCTTTCACCACCATCAAGTGTTGGCACAAATCCCACCTTCTCACTGAAGCCCACCTTGCGCTGACCACCCCATTTAAAATGTCACCCTCCCTTGACCACTCTCAACCCCCCTTACTCTGCTCTACTTTTGCTTTTTTCCCCCCCGTAGCTCTTATTACCTTCTAACATTCAAGGTCAAGCCCTTAATTATTGTCTTTATGGTTTATTGCATGTCTCTCCCAGCTGGAATCTAAGTTCCACCTGGGCAAGGACCTAGGTTCCAAGGGCCTGGACTACAATTCCCAATCAATACATACTTGTTAGATGTTGCTGAGTAAATTAGCATCACAGGGGCTGGAAAGTAAGACTGACCTTGGCTCAGCATCCCTCATTGAGAAACAGGGAGCGAGGCAGCCTGTCTCAACTTGGCTCATTGTCGATTCCACAAATTTTCTTAAGACAGTTTCCTGAACTTCGATTGTGCATGTGCCAACCTCATGATTTTTGCCCTAAGAACAGCCTATACTTTTATTTACTTAAAACGTTCCCTTAAATAGACTTACTTCTTGACAAATACGTTTATTTTAAAAGAAAAGTGTATGTGTTGGCTTTTACGTACTGCTTATATTTTTTCTAAAACAGATCCTCCTTGACTTATGATGGGGTTACATACCAACAAACCCATCATAAAGTGCAAGTATCGTTAAGTTGAAAATGCATTTAATACATGTAAGCTACCGAATATCACGGCTCACTTAACCTAGCCAACCTTAAATGTGCTTAGAACACAACATCCAAGAACCTCTGGCAACACGGTTCCCTGTAGAGTATTGGTTGTTTACCCACGTGATCGTGTGCCGGACCCAGAGCTGCAGCTCCTGCCGCTGCCCAGCCTCTCGAGAAAGTCCTGTGCCGCAAATAGATAGCTCGGGTAAAGATCAAGATCCAAGATTTGAAGTATGGTTTCTACTGAGTGAGTATCACTCTTGCACCATTGTAAAGTCAAAGAATTATCACTTGAAGAACTGTAAGTCGGGAACCGTCTCTGCATGTTGGAATAAACATATAGCTCGGGAATGAAGTGTTCATCTGTACCGCCTGAATCATCATCTTACCCTCAGTGGACCTGCCTTATGCTTTTCTCTTCAACCACAAAGCCCCTCCGGCCCCCCGCTACCTCCCCAATCCCACCCATCTTTCTCCAGGAAGCCTCCAGAAGCTCTGCCAGCTCACTCCATGTCTCACTTCTCTGAGCGCCCTGCACACTTGCAGAAAGAAATCCCTACCCAACATTTGGATGCTTCTGTTTTACAACATAAGATTACAAACTATCTTCTTAGAGCCACAGATTAAAAAAAAACTTTGGAGTGTGCAATGCCCTTGTTTTATCGGCCACCAAAGAGGTGAGGGGGCTTTCCCCAACCCCCGCCAGGGGAAAGCCAAAACTAGAACTCAGGTCTTCAGATGCCCACACTCAGTGGGGAATCCACAAAAACTCACTAAGTCCCTCGATTGTGTCTGGCATTGTGCCAGGTGCAGGAGCTACGGTGAGTAGAATGGACCCAGACTTTGCCCACATGGAGCTTACAGTGGAGCCAGAAAACAATTACACATGATTAAGTAAATAATTGCAAGTGCCTTGGAAGAGAAGTACAGGGTTGAGTAGGAGCCCCAGGCTGTTTGGAGGGACACGAAAGCCTCACTGATGAAATATGTTTAAATGCACAGGAGTGAGCTGAAGAGGAGCTGGCAGATTTCTAAATGGTGCCAGGCTAACTCACAAAGGCCTGCTTTGATGTCTGAAAGCTCAGCTGCATTGTGTATGAATAAGGCAGCTGTGGCCTGGCCGGTTGGCCACAGTGCTTAGGGAGAAGGCAACCCTCCAGCTCAGAGACTCGGGTGCCACCCTGACCCCCCAGTGCTGCAGTGGTTCCCTCAAGCCTGCCTTAGAAAGAAGGTGACAGCAGGCACTGCAGGCCTGCTCTGAGGGGCCCTCACCCCTCACTGGCAGAGTTTGGACATATTGGACACGTTGGTTGCTTTTGCCAAGGGAGTGCCTACAATGTGAGCGTTGACATTAACAAAAATAAATCCTTAGTTCCTGGAAGTGGAAAATCTTAGTATCACTTACAAGGCACACACAGCAAGGCTTCGTGGAGTTTCACCTAACTGGTAAAATGCAGATCTTTCAAAAAGGGAATGCATTTTGGTCACTCTTACTTTTACATGAAGAGTTCATCTTCATGTTTCCTTGTGATAGTTCAGGGGGCCTGGTTAAACTATACATTTTCAAGAAATTCCAACTGCATCCTGCCTTAGCATTAGAAAACAAAACCCCACAAGCAAAGTGATGCAGTACTGTAGAAGAGGGGTGCGTTTAGATTGGGAGAGAGCCTCGGGGTTTGGACTCCGACTCTGCCCATCTCCTCATCTGTAAAATGGGGATAATAATAATTCCTGTACCTCATGAGATGCTTGAGACATTAAGTGGGAATATATGTGAGAGCGCTAATGTGCTGTAAAACGTCACTTAAAAATGATGCTCCTCTAAGAAATCCTCTTTTATAAGGCTCAAACCGAGGCTCAGAGACCTGCTTAGGGCTAGAAAAAAGGTCTCCTGATTCCCACCTACTTTCTTTTCACTAGGTTGCTGCACTGAGGCCTGCCTTCCAGGAGAGCAATTATTGGCAAGAGTGAGTTTCTGGGGAAATGAATATGTGCTGAGAGGGAAAGGAGTAGAGGGACCCCCACGGGGGTAAAGAGAGGGCAACAGAAGGGGAGGGGCAAGGACAAACTCTCCTACCTTCTCAGTTTGCTGAGGTCTCTGAGGTTAGGCCTTCTCAGGTCTCAGTGCCACCTTCTCCACCTCTTTCAATTTGCCTGTCTTTGTGTGGTTGAAGCCGACCTAGCATAAAATAACACATTTTTCTGCCTTTTCGCACATTTTGAAAGCAAAGTCAGGCTTTAATGATCAGTTTTCTGTTCCTTGGTATTTTCTTTCGAGCAAAGGCTGTGTTTTTGTAAGATACTACATTTCAATGGGCTATTCTTTCCGTCCCGACACACATTCCTGAGTGGTAGGTTTTAGGAGGCATTCCAATTTATTGCTTCTGGTGTCCAATAACCTTGGAATGAGTATCTGTCTCCATGCCCCCCAAGGCCACGTTATTTCAGAAAGTTACAGCTCTTAAAATCGTTCTCTAATAAAAGCGAGTGCCACTAATTCTAACTAAAGTGAGCTTTCCAAATAAGACCAGCTGTGAACATTTAAAAAAAAAAAAATGGAAGAAAAAATTTCAACAACCAGAGTCAATAGTGAAAACTGAACGCAGATGAACTTTTTCAGGCATTTTCGCAACCGTTTAAGAAGATGTCTTCAGCAAACTCATCTAAATTAGCTAAAAATGCTTCGCACGAGGGACACACTGAGTCTGTAGGCCAATATTCAATCCAGGTTGAGGAATCTAAAGGGTAGATGTACCTGCCAAGAAAAAATGAAAACGAAGCGTTTGTGATGATGGCCCCAAATAGAGAAGAGCTGAATTCAATTGAACTTGGGCTGTTCAAGTCCCCTTGGGTCAGGCTGTCAGCCAAACTATTCTGGAACGACCTCCCCCTAGGAAGGTCCACAAGCCCCTGACAGTCGTGAAGCTTGCTTGGGGCCCCCACAGTGAAAGGCAGGAATGGAATCTGTTTAAACATCTATTTTTTAAAAAAACAACCATATTAAAATGTGTATTTAAACATTTTCCTTTTTTCAAACAGAATAGTTGGAGAACTTATTGAAAGAGCAGATGGGGTGCAGGGGGCTTGGATGAGCACCCTCAGTCATCTTCAGACACAGGTCTTCAGTTGGCTTATCTGTCAACGAGTCCTCAGCTGCCCTAATGGGTTTAAATAGTTCTTTGTTTTCAACTTACATTATTTCATTTATGCTCCTAATGGTTTGTTGGTTAACAACAGAGCACATAAGAAACGTGTATTCGAGAATAAATTACACTCAGTTTTGGAGGGAAGATCAGAGACTTCAAAATATTGAAAATTGATGACTTACTTGAAACTGAAATTGTGTTTTATCTGGAGGGCTTCTTTACCCATAATTAAATAATGTCTTCCTTTTTGCAGTTCAGCATTAGTACAGGTCATCTTTTTAATGAAGGTGATTTCAGAATCTTTCTCAGCAACAGCTTCACCTGAGAAACATACAAATAAGGTTATCACATTCATGTTACTATGTCACAATTATAAACTCTCTAAGCATTCCAGCCCCTCATGGCTATTTATTAGTGAGTGTAAAGTTATATCGAAAGGCTAATGGCTATTGCAGAGTAAGAATGTCCATATGGTTAAGACTTCAGACTTAAGTCTGAAGCCTGGGTTATACCCCAGCTCTGCCACTTCCTGGCTGTGTGGCCCTAGACAAATGATTTATGCTCTCTGTGTAAGGGCTCAGTCCCCTCAGCTGAAAAAATGGGAATGGCAATAAAACCTACCTTGCAGAACTGCTGTGAGATTTAATGGGTTAATATATGAAAAGTGCTTAGAACACAGTAAGCGCTATATAACTGCTTGTTATGACTACTCTTGTAGAACCAGTGTAGGAATTTAATGGTTATTGTGGGGACAGAGTCCCAGAGAGCAGTTTCCAGGCTCTTGACCTCATGTGGAAAGGTGCTGGCTCGAGTAGTAGATGGCCATCAGCTGTGATCAGATGACCATCAGCTAGAACTAGTTGGCCATCAGCTGTAACCAGTTAGCCATTAGCCATTAATGTAACTGCCATGGCTACGCTAGCAAGGGCGGTTAGCAAGTGGATTGTGGATTGCAGATTGTGTTGATCCTACTTCCTGTGTCTCTCCCCCGGCTACCAGTAAGACTGGGGTGCAGGAAGACCCCTCGTTAGGGTACTGGGGGATGTTTGCTTTTGTGTCTCCAACCCAGCCGCCATGGAGAATATAGTGGTATGACTCCCCTATCTATGGCTCCGTGGGTGTTCTCTTTTGGCCTCACCATATCCTTCGTTCTTGTGCAGGGAGCGGGAGCTGAGTCCCTGCATTACAACCAGGAACTAAAAGAACCTTTTATAGTTGAACAGGATTAATCTCCATATGTCAAAATAAAAAAGTAGTTGGTAGCTGGCAATGTATAATTTTGCAGAAAAGTGCAAGACATATAAAAGACTTGGGAAATTTTAAGTAAGTTAACTTTGGGATTCCCAAAGAACTCAAAAGTAGCCAATAAGCTGGACCCCTACCTGGAATGTATTCCTCCCCATGTTAGCCTGTTGAATTTCTCCCCATCTTTAAACACATCTTCAGTTCTCACAGTATCCAGTAAACACTCCTTGGTGTTCTTTGTCATAAATACCTGCCTCCCCCTTACTCCCATTATACTTGAATTTCTAGCACAATGTTTCACTCCACATATCTGTTTCAGCTGGGCTGGAAATTCCTTGAGGCAGGGACTGGGTCTAATCCATTGCGATATTTTCAGGACTGGTATCTACTTAGTTATTAAACTCTGGCAGAGTCACCCTAATTATGAAATCCCGAAAAACTTCTGAAAATGTTGGTATATAGTATATAATAGTAACTGCATAGATGATCAACTTTAGTTAGCAATATAAATTCCAGTGCACACACATTAGTTCAAGCTAATTTTCTTAGGCTTGCCTGATGACCATTAATACATGATTTCCTCTTGTAGCAACATGTAAACAACATTCTCAGCACTATTTACTGATTGAATTCCTGTCATGGTAAGCAGTGTGGCTATTCGGTGCCTTATCAATATTTTTTAAAACCTTTTGTTATGGAGAAGTTCAAGCATAGTCGGAAGAAGAGAATACTTAACCTCAGCTTCAACCATCTTTTTTTCATTTATATCCTCGCTTACTCTGAGCTCACTGTTTTAGGAGAAGTGCCAATTTATCATTATTTTTGAACTACATAATTGCCCTTGATTCTAAATAGTTATGTTTTTATGTTGGTTTACTGTTAGCGTGCAGCCAGTCTTGTGTAAGTGGTTAAGTATGTGGTGTTTTCCTATTTATATAAATTCAAAATTGACATATATAAAAAATGAACACCCAAAATAAAGACATATCAAAGTACGTAAAAGTTTCTTAACAGACTTTACAAATTTTTTTTTATAATTATTTAATCTTTTTGCCCACTTCATTTTTTTTTAAATGTGTCTCCTTGAAGAGAATATAAGTCTATGAAGGCAGGAACTTCTATTCAAGTTGTGTCCTCTGTGTCCAATATAATGCCCAGCACATCATGACTACTAAATAACTGTTGAATGGAAGAATGAATGAATGAATTCTCACCAGCTTTGTAGACATCCAGGAGGGTTGCAGTGTACTTGACGAAAACATTTTCTTCAGTGATGGATGTAATACTAACTTTATAAGCTGGCAAAAAAAGAAAACAACAGTTCATGCTCAATGCCAATAATACCATATCCAATAGAAGCCAGAATTTGTCAACCCGATGAGAAATGAAGTATGGCACGCTCTTAAGGGCACCTTGAGGTAAGTCTTAGTTCCCCCAAGAAGCCTTCCCAGATACTCAGTCTGATTCTGCTGATCATAATTCTGATGATACTTTCTACTTAGAATCATTAGCCCTGGCCTCCGTTATGGAACTGGCTGATTAGGACAAGAACAATATTAAATTAAGACAGAAGCAGGCAAAACAAACCAAATAAGCCTTTGTTAGATATAAAGTTCAGATTCTGATCTTTTAAGATTAGTGGAGTTGTGCCCATGGGGTACTTTGAAGAGCCCTTTCCTTCTCTGCAGGCTGAAGGTGGGGGGAGGGAGGTTGGGGGGGGTTATCTATAATTTAGGCCCGCCTGTGAGTCTCCTCGTTCCCTCCCTTGCTTTGATACCTCCATGGGCTTTGATCTTTGGTTTTTGATAGGATTCTCTTTTCTGACTCATCTTTGCTTGGATTGGCAGCTATCTGACATGAGTCACTCCCAAAGCTGTTTCGTCTTTATTCAGGCATCCATGGTGTATTTGACCTCTGTTCTGGAATGACCAGCTTGAAGGGACCCATCCCTTCTATGTGGCCTGAGAAAAGATCCTTTTGTTTTTGCTTTTGATGGGGTTGAATGACCTAAAAGTTTTTGTCCATTTTTGAGATCTAAGCTACTCAGCTAGGTATCAGAAACCTATTTTAACACAGAGAATAAGTCCAATCTGCATTTAGTTTATTACTTTCAAGAAAAGACTTTTAATAGATGAATGAATGAACTCATTGTAGCAGAAACAAAGACTGTGTAAATAAGTGGCTTAAAATAGAAAAGATCCTTTTCTATTTTATGTCCTTGATTTCACGTTCATAAATTTTTATGGTGGATATGAGCAGTGCACCTACTGTGGGCATAGGTGGAGAGAGGGAACTGTTTTATTTTGTTTCTATTCTGTTATTCCAGTAACAACCTGTAGTCTCCAAAAAAGCCAGCAAGTTGTTTTTTTTTAATGTAATAAACTAAATCCAGATTGCATTTCTTTTCTGTTAAAATAGGTTTCTGGTATTTAATAAGAGTGAAAATAATTTTAAATGGGAGAAAGAAATAATTTAGTGAAATTTTTGTTTGTTAAAACAACATATAGTATTCTCTTCAAGTCTCAATATATTTTAAAACTGCAGTGGATCTTGCCCGAGTTGGGTAGCTTTTCGGCTTTAAAAAAAATCAAGATGAATTCGAAAGAAAGACTATGAACTATACAAAATTCATTATGATGGCTGTATTTCCATCAACAGAATTCAGTGTAATATAATGGAAATAATACTGGAGACTAGGATGCTTCCTGGTTTGACTGATAACATCCTGCTTGGCTTTGAGCAAATTTAAAAATTTTCCTGAGCCTCAGTTTCTTCACTGGTAAAATAGGGATGATCTTCTATTATCTCAAAGGAATCTTATGGGAAACCATATATGAAAGCAATTGATAAACACAAAGTGCCAAATCAACTGTACTGATTTTTTTGTTTATAAATAACGCCCTACCAATTTTCAAGAAGAGATTTGAGATAGTGTACAATATGCTCTTTCTCTCTCTCGTAAAAAAAAAAAAAAAATCCAGAAATAAACATTAGAAACTATGGATAGAAAATAAAGGAGCTAATTCTATGAGGAACTTGAGGCAAGACTAAAAGTGTACTTGGGCACTTGATTTAGCTCTGAGCTAAAAGGACAACCAGGAGGTGCTCCTTTTGAAATGGAGTCTCAAACATGTACTGAAATGTTGCATATATTAAAAATTACTTAGTATTGATATTTTTTACCTTATCTTTGAAGGGATTTTGAAAAAAACACACAAAAAACAGCCAAATCCTAAAACCACTTTTGTCTCTGCCTCTGTTCCATCAACTGGAAAAATACAATAGTAAAATTTTATGGCTTCTCAAAAATTCTCTCTGAATATGTTTTAGCACCATTAATTCAATGGAATCTATTGACGTAAAGTGTCTTGGCTGAGTGTGCACATCACTTCTATCATCTTAAATGAAAATCATGTTTCTTGCTGCAGAATAAATAACTTCGCATGTTAATGCTAAAAATTGATAGCATTTTACTTCAACGGAATACATGGACTGTTTTATTGATATAATCAGTACCTAAAGTTGTTGATCTTTCTAACTGATCATATATTCATAAAATGTCCCTGTTTAATGGAACTTACCATATGTAATGTCTGGTTTGCATGCTGTTTCTTTTCTAGTATCTGCAGAGATTGTCAGATCCAATTCTGTCTGAATTTGTCCACAGTCAGCTGGATTTTGTGAAGAACAGTAAAAGTTAGGTTAATGTAAGGGAACAGATACTCTCTTTAGAAGTAAACACAGTGCCCATGAGCCCTGAGACAATCTAATATAATCTTACAAATACCAGATTCCTAAGACCTGTCCGTTTTCTTCAGTTCCGTAAAGTGAAACATTACATAAAGCAAAAACAAAACAAAACAAAAATTTTGAACATGAGACTTATTCTTAGAATGGCTAGTCACTCCACATTCAGTTTTTTAGAAATGCATATGTTTCCATTGGAGAATGGAGGAAATTTTCCCATTTCGAGTATATTCAAAAGTCCCTTGAAGGAACCAGATGATAATGTCACTGATTTACAGCTATAAAATGGTGCAATAAGTATCTAAGAAATTTATAGATATTAAGGTTTTGGAAAAACAAAATAAAACCAAACCAACCCAGACCCTCATGGAGTCAGTTGACTATTTGTGAGTTCTGGGTCTCTTTCTTGGCCAAGAAGGCTGCCTTGGGTTTATAAAACTGGACAATAAATAGAGAATGTCAGTAACTGGGAAGGACAAGGGGAAAGAAGAAGAGCCTCCCTTGGGTTGTGGTCCTTTTACGTGGGAAATGCCAGGGGGAAAGTAAGAATTTAAATCATGTGGTCTCTCTGATAGCCAATAACTGTCTAGATGGTATCTCTCCACCTCTGTATGGTATAAAACATTAGGTTGTTCAGGAGTTATTGAGAAGTAGCTTTATAGCGCTCAAGGAATCAGCTTTCAATCAGCTGAGATGACATTCCTACTCCTGAGATACAACAGTTTGTTAGACAGCTTCCCCCAGATTAGCCCCGGTTTGTGAGTAGCTGCTTTAAACAAGCATGCAGCCTAAACATGTTAAATGAAGTTTACCTTCTATACATTTGCATGTTGCTCCTTCACAGACTTTCTGAAGTTTGCTATGGGATGTGCTGTAAAACATGGTGCACTGTTTATCTGTGACGATGAAAGCATGGTTAGGAGAGGTGGCTTGATTAACGCATGACACATTCCCTGATCAGTGAGTTTCTCCCATGGGGCCTTGGAGATCACTTATTCCAAACCCTTCTTTTTGTAGCTAAGGCCTGTGGAGGTTAAATTTTGAATTGCTTGTCCTCTCATGGGCCCTTCTATCCTCAAAATGATCTACCCTTCTGTGCTTGAAATTTTACTGTTCTATATTCATTTCTTAGAATGAAAATATTTGGTTCTTCTATGAATGAGAGAAAAAACATGTTACATGGGAGTCTACTGAAAGGAAGCAAGTGTGTGTGTGTGTGTGTGTGTGTGTGTATTCTCTCTCAAGGGGAAGAGGGGCTAAGTATGTCCTATGTGATTTCAGAAGCTAAAACTAGAATGAATGGGTGTCAGAGTTTGCTTCACTCTCAGAATTTTCTAAGAAGTAGAACCATCGAAGGTGGAGTCATCTATCTTGTGAACCAGGAAGCTCTCCAGTCATTAATATTCTCAGAGGTGGCTGAATGATTAAATGTGGGACCATTCATTTGACATTTATTGATTCACATTATATACCTGACACTGTGTTAGATACTAGGGGCACAAAGGATGAAAACATTGTCCAGTGTTGGTGAGAAAGGCATGCAAACAAATAACTACAGTGCAATGTGATAACTTTTCTAACACAGCTCTCTGCAAACTGTGATAAGACTATAGATGGAGAAGTTGATTCTGGGAGGATTAAAGAAGTAGTAGACTAAGTGGGCTTCTCTAGAAAGGAGAGGCACAACGAATACTGAAATGAACACCAAAGATAAACTTGAGGCAAAGAACTTAAACGCTAGGAGCAATCTAGTCCAGTTATTTTAAAGATGAAGAAACTGAGGCCCAGAGAGGTGGAATGATTCGCTCAATGTCATGCAGTGATTTGTGGGTTCAAGTTGAGACTTTTGTGAAGAGTGAGCCCTGGGAGAGGTGATATGTAAAATGTATGAGCCTCTAGTGGATTTCTAAAGGTTCTGTAATGAATATAAAGTAGTCTTCTGAAGAAATTTCAGAGTAGAGTTGGTTACCTGGTCTGTGGTATTCATACACTGTGAAAGTAGCAGGACTCAGAAACCCGACTTGAAAAAGTTCAATTATCCGAAATCGAATACAAAGGAACTCATTGGAAGGAATCTGGCAAATTCAAGGTTTAAGGAAATTATGGGAGAGAAGAGATTCATAATATTTTAGCTTGTAAATTTTGAGTAGTAATAGTAAATAAAGAATGGTGGCAGGTGGAGCTTACCGAATTCAGCTGGGCAATAACATGTCCATCTTTGATTTGGTAATCAGTTAATAGTTGGTCCACCCCTTCCACAAGCTAAGGAAGAAAGAGCAAAGCTTGAATTTAATACTGTTATCTTTTTGTTTAAATGCGTTCACCCAACGATGAGATGTTAGATCATGGTGATGTAAGCCTCTATCAAAGAAGTTGAAGAGCAGCTCCCCTTCTTGAAAAAGTTGGAACATGTTAGCACATACGCTCACATTTTTTGTGCCATACAAATATGTGCCCTCACTTCACTTTGCGGAATCAACCCTTGGATAGATTATTGGTTTGGAAAGAATATTCGGGATGATTCTATGAAAGTGACATATTAGAATGAAAAGAAATAGCTTTGTCTGTAAAATAATGCAGTAACAAAAACCAAGCATCCGTAACAATATGGAAAAGAAAACACTTACAGCTCTTAAGTCGTCCGTGTTTGCATTGATTCCAGTAGGCAGAGAGATATCCATCACTGCATGGGAGGATCCAGATGATGATTCTTCTCTGCTGGGCTTGTAGCTAAAATAATTAGAGATTAGAAAATGAAGTAAATCAATGGATAAGATGCTTTAAGAAAAGCCACCCCCCCATAAAAAAAGAAAAGAAAAGGCCCTATTCCTTAGAAGCCTTTAAGTTTTGAAGGTGGGTCTCCACTTATTTGCCGCTCTACAATATATGCATTGCAATCTCTGAATTTTAGAGTTGCAAGAGACCTTTTAGTCATCTAGGCTAACTCTTTTCTTGCTTGACCAATAATCTCAGTAGACCAGCATTTTGGAGCTGGAAGAAATCACAGAAGTCATTCCGTCCAAGCTCTTAATTACTCGTAACTGGCTGAGGAAACTGAGGATGAGAGTAAAGCACTTGCGGAAGGTTACATTACTGGTTCACCTCAGAGCTGCATAAGTCTCTTGATTCTCATTCTAGTTCTTTTTCTAAGGGAGCATATTCAAAGGAAAAAATTAGTTGTATACTGGAAAGAGATTCAATAAGCAGTTCAGGGAAAGACTGGAAGGAAATACACTAAAATATTAGCAGCTACTTTCTCTGGATGGTGAGATTATAAGTGATTATCTCTCTTTTCCATGCTTTTCTCTATATTATAAATTTTCCATAATAGACACTTTAGTTTTTAAAAAATGTTTTAAGGATTATCCTTAAAACTATGTCTAGGAATTGTGCTTATAAAGAAGCTAAGGAGAAAGGCAAAGGGGTTAAAATGGGAGATTTGGTGGGATTTTTTGTTTGTTTGTTTCTGGCAAGAGAGAAAAGAACACTAAAATGGGGATTCAGGAAACTTGGGTTTTATCCCAGTTCTGCTGAGAGATTTCTACAAATCATTTTCCCATTTCTAAAATGAACTGTGAAGAAGTATAAACTTGTGTTTAAATTTATCTTAATAATTCCAAGGCTTCGTTTTGGGTGGCAGAGTCTTCATGCTACCATTAAGCAGAATTATAAGACTTAAAAAGGGGTAAGTTGGTGGGTCAGGGATTGGGGACAGGGGCAGAATGAGTGTGGTTCTGCAAAGATTGAGTTTCAGTTTCCAGCTTCACCTTGAGATGCTTCTGAGGCAGCTGGACATTTGAGAGTAGAGCTTGTAAGAGCAGTCAGGATTAAAAGAAGAAACTGGGAAAACAGCTTCATAGGGGTGAAATGAATTGATCTCACCTAAAGGAATAGTGTTAGTGAAATGGGAGGTATTATTTCAGTTAGTGAGTTGGCAGGGAATCTCTTTGACCCAATCACACTTTATAGAGCATTTATATTTAAAGTTTTAGGTGTAATATTTACCATAATAATTGGAAGTATTATAAAATTCCTGGCTTATAACAATTTAACTTCATTCTTCACCAGATTAACAATTTAGAACAGAATATAAAGCGACTTGGAACTGTAGTATGACATGTATCTGGACATCTCCCTAATTGGATGGGTGAGTGTCACCAGAAGCAGAGAACTCTTGCTCACAGATGCAAATACTCTGTCAACAGGATGGAAAAGGGCCTCCTGAGTGGAAAGTGTTCATGAAAAGTTGCTGGAGCCTTGATGACTGGTTGCCATGGTGACTGTTTCACCCATGGAACAGAAACCTTCCTTTCAAGAAACCCTTTGCCTGCTGCCAAAGACAGCACTCTTTTCCAAAGGCATTTTGTTCCAAGAAAGGAGAGAAATAAAATCCTTTTTTCTCTTCTTATGAATACAACAGAGATGTTGTAAAAAGCTAACTACACGAAAGAGAGCTTGTGAACACAGAAACTGTGTGCTGACAGTTTTTTAATCAGGAGAGAGAATACATATTTGAAGGTGAAGAATTTCTCACATGAATAAGTACTACACAGTTACTTTTGTAATTTATCCAACCTAACTGCAGCATCAGAGCCAAAAGCATATTCCACCTGGCTTTTTTGAACACGCTGTCCCCAATTTATAAAAACCAAAGGATAGAATATTCAATATTACATCTCTATTTGCTTTCTTTTGTGCATTAACAATCTGGAATTAGGCATCCTGCCAATGAAATCAAACGAATGAGTTTTTGATGAGAGCCTTTTTATGTAAGCAGAGTTGCGGAACATTAGAACTGGAAGATACTCTGAGATCAGATTGTACAATTCCTTGCTTTAGAGAAGAGGCCCAGAGTTTTAAGCTGATTTGCTGAAGGTCACCTGAGTACTTCATGGCAGAGGCTGCCACACCGGTGTCCAGCTCCACTATCAGAGAGCCCTTCTGGGTCCACTCTAGATGTCTCCTATAGGGTCCTGTGCATTGATTCTAGCTCTGCCCAGAACAACTTTGCTCACACTTCCCTCTAATAAGTGTTAAGGATTTAAAGACAACTGGGATCACAACACTTTCCCCAGAAGAGAGATACCCAAGAGTAGGAATGGGAGTTAGGAGGAAGGAAGTTGCCTGGGAAAGGGTGACCTTACCAGAAAGACATTAGGGAATAAGGAACGGTGTTTGAGGGGGAACAGAGAACAAAACTTGGCCAAGAAAGGAAGGAGGGATTGCTGAGCTGGCTGATGAAAAAGTCCTAAGAAGAGAGTGACCGGCTCGGACCACCAACAAGGCTGGGAAATGGCTGGAAGGAGGGGACAAGAAACCATTGTGCTGTTTCATGAGGTCAGGGTCTCAGATTACACTGATTAAAGGAGGTGCTTTAGATATTAGAGTGACAAGGTCTGGGGTTTGAGGTCCTACTGTGTTTCCCCGAAAATAAGACCTAACCAGAAAACAAGCCCTAGCATGATTTTTCAGGAGGACATCCCTTGAACATAAGCCCTAATGTGTCTTTTAGAGCAAAACTTAATATAAGACCCGGTTTTATTTTCGGGGAAACATGGTAGCTTTACCTCTAACTTTGTAAGAACTTGGCTTGTTACTTCACCTCGTTGGGTCTCAGTTTCTTTGTTTCTAAAATAAGGGGATTACTATATCATCCCTAAAATCCTTTCAGCTCTAATCTACGACACAACTCTACGGGATTTCTAAGTTACCCTTACTGAGGGCTTTGACATCAAGTGTGATTATAAGTAAAAACAGCAAATACCAACCATAGAAATCACTGTTATTGGGAATAGGAAGAGTTAAGGAGGTGCTGAGGGGTGAGGGAAAGAAGAGGGGAAAAGCCTATGTTCTAGTCTTGGCTCTGCCACTAACTGATTCACTCTGTGTGATCGCTAAGGAATATATAACATATTTGCAAAACCATACATTTTCATAAACATTTTAGCATGGTGGGTGTGGTGAGCAGAAGAATGGCCTCCAAAGATGTCCCTGTCCTAATCTCCAGACCTGTGAATCTGTTACTTTACATGGCAAAAGGCACTTGCCCATGTGGTTATGCTAAAGATGTCGAGATAGGGAGATTATTTTGGATTATCTGGGTGGACCCCATGTGATAACAAGGGTCTTTATGAGGGAAAGAAGCAGGAGAGTCAGAGAAGGAGACGTGATGACGGAAGCAGGAGTCAGAGTCAGTGAGAAAGACTGGAAGATGCTGACTGCTGGCTTTGAAGCTGGAGGAAGGGGCCACGAGCCAAAGAAGGCAGGCAGCCTCTAAAATCTGGAAGAGGCAAGGACGTGGATTCTCCCCTACAGCCTCCAGAAGGGAGGTAGCCCCAATGACATCTTGATTTTAGGACTTCTGAACCCCAGACTTGTAAGATAATAAATTTGGGTTGTTTTAAACATTACATTTATGGTAAATTGTTACTTAGCAGCACTAGGAAAGAAATATAGTGACCAATTGAGGCCTCTGCAGTTAGTCTGCAGAGGGCGCGGCCTCAGTGGTCCTCAACCATTAGAATGACCCTTGGGGTGAGGCCAGGATTCTGGTTAGTTCTGAAAGCTCTCCAGCTGACTTCCACGTGCAGCTGACTTAAGAACCACTGGTGGATACCGGCCAGGGATTTTGCTGGGTGAATGTGATCTTTCTAAGGAGGAGAGTAGGAGCTGCTTATTTGAGAATCTTTTTAGTTCTTTCTTTTCCTGATACTTACATCACATCTCTCCCTTTCTGAAAGACAGAAAAAAAATTAATATATTGTGTTTGAAGTAGAAGAAGGCTAAAAACAGGAGGGAAAACTGAGTAAAACCAAAGCTGTTCTTTACAGGAAGTAGCTATTTGAGAATAGCTGTTATGGTCTGCATTTAAAATAAAAGTGAACAACTTTGCATCATCTGGCTCTCTTAAAATTCAAAAAGATATAAAGAAGTAACGTAAGAGCAAAAGTGAGACCTGAAGTCCCCTCTGTGGAAATGGGCTCACCTGGCACATGCTACTATGCGCTTGTAATCCGAGTTGCCGTAGCCGCTGTGACTGGATGCTAGCACACAAAACAGACACACGAAAATGAGAGTAAACCGTCTTTAATTGTTTTGGAAACTGTCAGAACAGAATCGTTAATGAGCAGGCCTCTGAAAACACTTAAGAATGATTTGTTATTTGGAAATTGGCACTCTCACTGATTTTTATGAAACTTCCTGGCTGCGGAAAAATACGAGGAAGCCTTTAAATCATTTGAACAATTCTCTGCTCTCAAAGAACTTTTCATTTAAGGAAGGAGTCATTAAGATAAATATGTATTGGAAACGTGTCTGAAGAAGGTTGTGGGGAGGAAGAGCAGATGCCTGGATTCGCTGGTAGTTGGAAAGTTTCCTGTGGGAACAGGCCTGTGAGCCACAAATGGAAGCCATCAGGGCAGAGGAGCAGCGCACACCTGACCCTGGGGCCTCAGTTACAGGAGGACTGGAGTGTTTGTTTTCATACTAGTCGGGGAGAACCAACCCACCAGAAAAGAGATATGAAGGTCACAGGTAGAACAAAAGGGCAAGTTAATAAAAGATCAGAAGTACCGGAGACACCAAGTTGAAGATGGAGGCAGAGAAATGTGCGTTTGCCAGAGCCTTGGAATACAGAAAAGGTAAGGGGTAGAAATCCAATGGGGTGAAAAGGAAATTCAGCCACTAGAATGGAACACTGACACAAAAGTAACAGAAATTCAACTTTCTGAAATTAGACCTTTCTGGGGCTTTACAACTAGTTACATTCTTACAAAGTAAAGCAGTTAGTCAAAGCAATTTCTGGATCAATAATGGTGCATACCTTTAGCTTAGTTATTAAGTTATTTACTTGCAGTTTCCAACTATTCTTATTAAAGAGTTAACCTCTATTATAATAAATGGCAGTAATGTTTACTCTGATGTCAAATAGCTAAAGAATTTGATTAAGAAATTTTGATTTTGAGCATGTTTTCCTAATCAGGGAAGCTCTCTGACATTCTTTATGCTTAGCCAAAATTACAGTGTAAATCATGCCGCTTTACCTTCCATGTCCTGGGCTTCAATTTTCAAATGAAAGTGGCAAACTTCCTCAGAGGTACTGATTTTGTGAACCACAGTTGTTACCTACGTTGGGACAAGTAAACAAGAAGACTTTATTTAAAATGGGAAAGTGGAAATGGTATTATGGCAGTACTGCTGCTGCAAATGGGATTCTTGAAGTATCATTTTCAAAATCCAGTGTAAATGGTGTACATTAAAGACCCATTTCCCCAGCAGTTGGCCTTTCGGCAAACTCCACAACCTGAAACATAGCTGAGAAGCCCAAAGTAAACAAAAATGACCCCTGGCCAGGCAGAATCTTGGTCCAAATCCCATGCACTTGAATCTGAGTACCTCACTCTACAGGAAAGTTCCTGAGTCTCGTCCTCAAACCTGTACACTCTAATTTTATACACAGCACTACAAGGAAGTGTGTTTTTTCCCCAGCCCACACACCATCAGGGATACCACCGTGGTAAACAAGAAAGTATGGGTTTTATGGATGGGCAGGGGTACTACCAGAAGTAGGTACATTGAAAGCAACTAGAAATGACAGAAAAGTGGATGATCCATCCCCTGCTCATATCATAAACAGTCTGTGAAGGAATAAATGTACTAAAGATAAGAGCATAATTAAAATCATCAACAGAATGTTAATTTATGCTCAGGACATAGAGTTCATTTTATTTTAGCCATTTAGTTGCAAGTTTTTCTAAGCTGTTTATATATGTCCATGCAATCTATGGCTAAAATAAAATAAACCTAAAGCCTTTACATTAATACATCAATTTCCAATGATGGTGGACAAATGAGATGTGACTATGTTACTAATCATAGAATACATATGTATATATATATATGTAATGTCAATATATATGTAATATATATAATGTATATTTATATACACACACGCACATACACACCACACTGGGGGTTCCAAAAAAATGTATACATATAACTCATATTCATCTTTTGTTATTGGCATATATTGAGTATTACAATTTTAATACAGTTTTTCCTTTCTTAAAGTATGAATACATTTTTTTGGCACCCTCTGTGTGTGTGTGTGTGTGTGTGTGTGTGTGTTTGTGTGTCATATACAACCATAAAAATTATATATATATACATATATAATTATATATGTAATTTCCATAAATATACAGACTATATCCATACAACGTTTGAAAATAGCCATTTTCAAAAATAATTTGTGGGGACAGTTACCAAGATAGAAAGAATTAGATAAAAGAATCCTGCTTTAGTCATAGTTACCAAAGCCCAGATTTCTGTAACTGTGGCCAAGTCGCTAATTGTTTTTTGTTATGTGGTACAAATAGACACATAAACTCCCAGTTAAGTTGCTCTCAATGAAATACTCACATGCACTGTAGCCAAGCCGCTGCTAAATCCAGTACTGACAACGAGGTCATCATTGAGAGGCACCTGGAAAGGTGGGTGGAGAAACCAGCTTTTATTATTTAATAGTTACCTCAGATGGCGGTCTACCATGCTCTTCAGGCCACGAGCTCCTCATTAGAGCTCAGACCCTTGGCTCAGAATGTGAATGTCTGGTGAACTCTAAATGTTCCCAGGGAAAGGTGACTCATTACCAAACTGCGGGCCACCAGCACAAATGCCTGCAGAGGCCAGGCACAAAGCAAGTATAGACATACATGCATATACATATGTCACATGAGTGGTGGGGACCGTCACAAATTTCAGATGCATGCCCCTGGCAGCATCCTATTGCCAGATCTTTGGTTTTCCAAGAGAATTTTGAAATCAGGTTTTTATTTGAAATCTCTGGATTTTTAAATGTGAGAATGTGTCTATGTCTATATCTACGTCTATATCCATATCCATCTCTCTCTCTAAATATAGAGATATATCTATGTCCATATTCATATATATATGCTACTAGTTTGTAACTTTTACATTAAATTTTATTTCTCACGCCTATTCACTTTTCACAAACATGGATTTGTGGACAGTAAGGACTATTTCCAGTTATTTGTATATTTAAATATACCTTAAAATAATCTAAAATGTGGTCATTATAAAAATACGTATTAAAATCCAGTAGTAGCAAAGGACATGGGGCAAGTTGTTGGGGGACCTAAAGGTTAATTCTAATTTGGCCACCGTCTGCCTGTGTGACTGGGCCAGGGGGAAGCACCGGCCGATTCCCAACTGTGTCTTCTTTTTCATTCTACTGCTGTACCTTTGTGTGCGCTGTTCTCTAGGTCCTGGATATTGCTCCCTTTTCTCTACCTGGCTAAATCCTCTGATTCTTCTAGATTTAACCCACCCATCTCATCTGGACACATTTGACAAACTCCTCCCACCTCTCAGCCTGGCTCAGGAGGTCCCTCCCTGTCTTTCCACGTATCTATCAAGGCTCTAATTTTTCACTGTCTGTTTAAACAGTTGTCTCCCCCACCCCCACCCCACATACACACAGGTTCTCTGCTTTACTTTTGAATCCCCAGTGCCCAGGACGTAGCAGGAACCCCTGCTTAGGGCACAGCAGGCATTCATTAGATGTTTAAGTAGTGAATAGATAGATACACTTGTAAAATAAGGGGGGAACACATGATTTCAAAGGTCCCATCCAATTAGAAAATATTATAAAACATCCTTCATTTACCTCTACTGGCCGCCCAAAGAAATTCTTCTCTGTTATCTTGTAATGGTAGAAGTTACCTTTACGCTTGTAAGAAAGATTGATATCCATATTCAAGTGGAGTTGTTTAATCAGAAGTGAATATTCTGTCAGGCCCTCGATGGCATTAACTGTATCCTATCAACAATCAGCAAGACACAAAAATAGGTTTAGCTTATGTATATGCTCTCTGTTTGCAAATACCTGTTCTTATGAGTGGGTGGGGCAATGTTGTCCGGAGATGAAACTGCAGTGGACTGAGTGACACTGGTTAAGGGCCTGGGTGTGGAGGTGAAAGGAATTTCTCTCCCTCCCCAAAAAGGATGCTGCTTTTAGCAGGGACAGGAAGGATGAGTGGTTTCAGGTCGCCATTCTCCGCAATCCTGAGCGTGTGACCTCAGGCAAGTCGCTTTGCAGGATGACTCCAACTCCTTGCCTGTCTACTATCTCCTTCTCATCCTTAGGTTTCAGCTTAAGTATCTCCATAGTGAGGCCATAAATAAGCTCCCCCTACCCCCTATTTAAGGTTCCCCTTCTTTCCTTTAGAGCAGTCATCTTAATTGGTAATACTTTTATGTGTAGTTTCTTGTTGGCCACCCCACTGTAATGTAAGAGTCACGGGGTCAAGTAGTGTACCTGTCCTGGCATCCATTACATTTAGTAGGTAGCAAGTATTTGTTGAAGGAATAAATGAATGAACTTAATTTTTCTGAACCTCATCTTTCTCATCTATAAAATCAGGAAATGTGAGCACATCAGAGATGTCCCATACATGGCTACCCTGTCTGCCCGTGTCCTTGGCAGCCAAAGCTAATCAGTGGGTCACTATTTCCTGCTAAGCCTTGTAATTTTACTCAAGATGAAATCCATGGGCCTCCCAGGATTAGATGATCACTGAAGTAATCGTGAAGGACCCTTCTAGCTCTAAATGTTATATACATAGTCACACATTCTGCCATCGTCCAAACATCCAGGGAACAGGGAAGATATGCACATTTGAACTAAAGTTGAGTATAGATGTATATTATGCAACTATATTATACAACAAGACATAAAACATATGTCTTTAAATAATGAGTTTACATTGGTAGACAGATAAACATGTAGCAATCAGTATTTCTTTCAGTTTTTATTTACTCTGGGGAGAGAAATATTAGTACCTTTGTCTATGTGGCAGCCATTGTTTATTACATAGAATGTAATCATACTCACTGATAACCTTACTAACCCTTCATGGTCATTAAGAGATATAAAGGAAGTACTGGACTTAGAGTCAGGAGAACTGAGTTTTGATTTTGGCTCGGCCACTAACTCTCTGAATGAACATTCCAGGGCTGTTCTGCTCCTCTGTGGAATAAGGATGTCAGTGCAGACAACCTCTGAGAGAACTTTGGTCTTAGTTATTGATTCCTATCTAAGGCATGCCAGAATGAGTGTGAAATGTGTGGTGAGAGACGCAGCAAAAGTGTTTTCAGGAGGATCAAACAAGACAAAGAAACATTACCTGGGTTGAATAAAAGCCACCTCCATACCTCTGCTCTTCAGATAGCCATCTGATGATTGGGTTGACATAATTTATGTCTTTCAAGTTCAGACAGGTGAGTAAAGCATAGGCAGTGGTTTCCACCATATGTGCCGTACCAGTGTTAGGTGTAGATCTATCTTGCTGTTGAAGGTCATCTTTCCAGAAACGGTAGGTGGGTATACTATCTGAACATCAACAAATCACATTGATTAATATGAAGAAAAATGTGAATTTGACATAGCAATTTTAGTAGGTCTGTAGCAGCTCATTCCAGCAGAGGCCTTCTGATTCTAGAAGTCTCTTACTCTTTTGTAAGAAGAACTTCTACAAGGTGATCAGTACAAAACAAGATCCCTTAATACAGTGCTATTTGTCTCTATTTAAAAGGGTCCACATGGAAAGTCCACATCTTTTGGTTGCAGAGGATGGTTCTGAGATGCAATTTCAAATGGGGGAGGGGGGTCCCCCACAACAACAAACAATTCTCAGACATCTGCAGGGTGTCTGAGAATTCAACTCAATTTTGACACTATCTATTGGGAGATAGCTTCAGATTCCACAGGTTAAGGGCTCAGTCCTATAAGACTATCCTTCCCACCCTACCCCCACTTCAGATGTCAGTTCCAAACCCAGGTTGTTACATGTACTTCCAACCAACTGGTTATAAATCAGAGGTTCCAAAGACCCCTTCCTCAGGTTTGATTAATTTTTTAAAAAAGATTTTATTGGGGAAGGGGAACAGGACTTTATTGGGAACAGTGTGTACTTCCAGGACTTTTTTCCAAGTCAAGTTACATTACATTATCACGATTGATTAAATCATTGGCCATTGGTGACTGATTCAACCTCCAGCTCCTCTCTCCTTCCCACAGATGGTGGTGGGGGTGGTACTCTAATCACACGGTTGGTTTCCCTGGCAGCCAGCCCTCATCCTTAGGTGGCCTAAGGGCTTTAAAAAAGTCACCTCATTAACAAAAGACACCTTTATCCTCTCAACACTTAGGAAATTCCAAGGGTTTGAGGAGCTGTGAGTCAGGAACCATAGACAAAGCCAAAATACATATGAGAAATATATTTGATCATCTGAATACACATGTACATATTTATATAAATACTTAATATATATTTAGTAAAATACAATTTTTCTTATAAACCACAATATCACACTACATGTACGTGCTAAGGAGAAGCATTATAGTACAGTGGAAAGTATAATAAACTGGGAATTAGTACACTCAGGTTCTAGTCTCTACTACTAACTGACAACATCACTTGAATAAGATCCTTTAGTTCTGTGAGACTCAGTTTCCTAATCCCTAAAGTATTGATAACCTTTCTTTGCAGTGAAATGCAAGTGAGATACTAAACGTAAACGTTTTTATAAATCAGAAAGCATCATACACCTATAAAGGGCTTATTATTATTGTTGACACTATAAGATACATTGGAGAACTTTTTTCCTTGACAAAAATAAATCTACATCCTGGAAATTATGAAATCACACCCAAAGTCTTAGTTCAGTCTTTTATTATCTGCTCCCAATTTAAAGCACTAATGACAATTTCATATATGCAACACTTTTCATAAATTAGGTTCTCAATTATATTTTTTGTTATTGCTCTAGTAATTTGTCATCTCAAATCCTTTTTCAAACAAATTATTTTAAAAATACAGCAGAGCATATTTGGAAATCATTTTTGAGGATGTGAAAATTTTGATGTCTGTTTAAAATTCAGGATTCCATTATTTGTATGACTTTGGACAAGATATTTTCCCTCCCTTTCAGAACCTCAGATTTGCTGTAGTTAGAATAAAAACTTTGGTTTTTAAAGATACTTCCAGCTCAAACATTATTTGAATTATCTCCTAGCACTTAAATTCTATAATTTTACTATCTATATCTTATAATACTCAAGGAGTATTGTAAGTACAAGTATAATATTTGTGTTAATACAGTATAATATAAGTGGTTTTGAGATATATGTTAAGATTCCATCATTTTTAAGTGATTACAAAAAGAAGTCAAATTTTGTAAACGGTGATAAATCTCATGTAAGATTTATTAAACTTTTAGAAAACCTCAGCCAAGAGAGGGCTCCAAAGTACCCAACCATGCCCGTGCTGGTATAGGCACACTGGCCAATAAGCACTGTTACTCTCTGTCTAATTCTTTACTCTTGATCTATAGGAAGCAGCATGTTGATTCTTCAAAATGAAATTTAGACCTTTATAGCCAGCCTGGTACAATATGAACCAAGTTGGTGCACTCTTTGGCTCACAGTCCTCCGATGCCTTCCCTTCTCACTCGAAGTGGAAGTTCATGTTCTAGGGTTGCCACGGGCCCCTGCAGCACCTTAATGTGAATGGGATACACAGGCGCCCCTTGCTCAGGGTGGAAACATACCCCAACCACGGTGCATAGCTGGGGAAGGAGAGCACAGCTGGATTTTCTTGAGGGCAGGGATTGTGTCTTAACTCAACTTTGTATGTCATCACCCTCCTTCCAGAATTAGCAGACTCTATATGCTTAGTAAACACTTGCCGAAGAATGTGTGGAACCAGTATACCTTTGACTGAAGCTTTCCTCTTCAGGGCTGAGACGATGGAACGAAACTGTCGGTGACTTTTATCTCCCAGGGAAAGAGCATAAGCAGCAATGGCCAGCGTAAAGGTGCTCTGGGTCGAGAGAGTATTTTCAAGCAGAAAGGTGTCAGCTTTATCTAGAGCTGTGCTGATTTTCTGGGAACAAGGGCAGAAGATACCTAAGTTTCTTTGTCAAGCATCAACTTATTGACTAACGTGAACTACCCCAAGTGGCACAGTCCTAGGGTAGGCAAGATAAAGGGTGGAAAGAAAAATGACCTAATGGAAACGGATGGTGTCTCACTGAAGCAGATTATTCTGGGAGAAGCAGCAGAGCATAATCGCAGAAGCGAAAATGAGGTTGTTCAAATTGGGTCAAGCTTTTTTTGCCTCTGAGTTTTCACCTACTTCTAGAGGTTTTCCGTTTCATTTCTGCTTGCCATGTCAGACCTAGCCTCCAGGAAGAAGAAGCACTGAGCATAGACACAGCTTTCATAATTCCCCCTCAGCAGAGCTGAGACACATTCACATTTTCAAAAGGAATTTTACTAAATAAAACCATAACTAGCAGAAAAATAATCAAGCTGCCAAAGTACTTTTTGATCCTAAGGATTCCTGGAAAAAACAGTCCCTATGACTTTGTCCTGAGACAACTAAAATAGTTATTTTGGACAAGTGGTTAGAAGAAAGCATGGTGCAATGCTGCTGACATCTCGCCTGTTGCCTTCTTTCCTAGCTCCATCTACATCTTACTCAGGTACCACCAAGTGCTAAGTGGTCCTTTAGGCCCCTGGGAACTCATCCTCATTGATTATTTTGTCTTGTTAAGTAGAAATAACAATTCTCTTAAACGAAAAATATTATTTTGTTTTGTGGTTCAAGTCCTACAAATCCCCTTCTGTACACTGATTTGAAGGACATGTTTAATTTACTTCTGATTTGTAGGCAGGAGTGTTTAACCTAAGCTCAGGGACCTGTCTCTTCTCAGATCAGAGTACCATCTCTGTTACCTCTTGGAGTCTTTTATGTTGATTCACTCAGGTGAAACCTCTTCTTTCTCCCCTCAGCTTCCAAGCAAATGAAACAGCACATCCCAAAGAAGCAAACATGCTTCTGTGTCTCTTCAGTGCTTACATGATATAGAGTGCCTCAACTATAGATAAGAGTCATATATGTATCGTAAGATTTGGCAGAGATAAAAGAAGGAAGCTGGGATGCTGGGTAATTCATCACTGTCAGAAGTTATCAGTTCTATTCTCACCTCTCTAATTCAGTAGCCTATGAAAGTGAACAATTAAATTCACCTGTTCTACAGGCCTCAGTTTTCTCAACTGTCAACGAGTGGGTTGGATTAGGTGATCTCTAAAATCTATCATAATTCTGAAATCCTTTGATTTTGGAGTTACAGTTATTTCCACCCTGCACCCCCACCCCAGTATATGGTACAGAAGTAGATGGCAGGTATTGGAGAAAGAAAACTCTTACTGACCAGCAGGGGGCATATATCAAAAGCCTTTCTGATTCCAATCATAGTGAAGGCTGTAAGATATAAGGCGGTCTCTTGGGCTTCAGTAGACAAGGTACCCTAAAAATAAACAAGGTGTATAAGTGAGAGTGAAATGGTGTCTTTAAAACAGAATGACCTGGTTCTAATCTTCATTTTGAGCTTAATATCTCTCTCTCCCTTCGTGCATGCCAGTTGGACTGCTTGCTGTTTTTCAGTAAGCTCTGGGTCATTCTGACTTCAGGCCTTCACGTTCCCTTCTCTCCTCACCTCTCCACCCTGAAGCTCCACTTCATACCTCTTCACCACATTCAAATTCTCCCCTTCCTTCAAGACCCTGTTAAAATGCCCAAATCACTATTCTGCCACTATTCTCCCATATTTTTTCCTCTTGGGGCAGTGATGTTCCAATGCAATGCTTGCAAGACTTTCCATGAAGCGACCTCTCCAGTTTAATTTCATGCCACTCACCTCCAGCTGGCTCTCTTGGTCCTAGCTCTTCCAATGAACTACCCTCTCCCTCCAAAAATGCTAGGCATACTATTGGTTTCACTCGGAACACTCTTCCTGACTCTCTCCTACCTAGCTCCTAGAAGCCAGGTCCACTCATTTTTTTCAACTCCCTCAATCTAAGTTAAATCCCCTGCTTTCAATGAAACTATATGTATTTTCCTTTTCTTAACATGCACCACACACTTGAAGTTGCCTGCTCAATGTCTGACTTCTCTGCTCGAGCATAAGCTCTGGGGCCTTGGCACCACACCTGTTTTGTTCACTGTTATGTCCGTACCATATAGCACTTAGTACACACTCAATTAACGTTTATTGAACAAATGAATGAACATATACACGTATATCTTAATTGGAGTTGCTGGTATTTTTACCCCACTTTCCTTATCAGCGTGTGAGTCCTTTGTGGCAGGGAAACTGTCTGGTGCATCCTTCCCACTCTCCCTCCCCCATGCTGCCCAAAATAAGCCCTTGCATGTATTAGGTGCTCAGTGAATGGTTTTTGAATGAATGTAGAGACATGGATGGATGGGTGGACATCTTAAGAAAAAATCTGCTGTAGTATTTTACTCTTCCAATAGTACATAGATGATGTCAGTTGTCCCCATTTCTTGTGGGAGTCCTAATCTACTATTGGTCCAACAGAGGACTTATTAGCCAGGGAGCCACCTGTGCCTGATGTGAAAAGGATTGGCTTGAGGCAGGCAAAACAACAATAAAACTGTTGAATCTTCAAAAAGCATTCCAAGGAGTAGAACACATTGCAGCAATATCTTGGCACGATATCGAAATTACTTTGTAACTTATGCCTACAAGTAGATTCTAATCACAAACAACTCTTGGTTGTACTTTGCAGTAAACTGATCCCAATCTCTCTTGCTAACATCTTTCATGACAATACGTTGCAGTCTTGACCTGTAAGATGGCTCTCAACTTGAGGTACAGATTCCATACCAAGGGGATGTGGACAGGTCAGTGCATTTCCCCTGTTCTGAGATCTCTAGCACTGGCTCCCTGTGGACCATCAATGCCTGTTACACAAGGTGTCTAGATATCACTATCTGACCTACACTGGATGGGCTGAAGAGCATTCAAGAAGACCTTTCAAATCCTTTGCCTGTATCCAAGAGGACTTTCCTGCAGGATTACATATATTTTTCCCCCTCTCTTCTTCATCTTCCTAAAATAGGATGAGAATGAAACTCAACTTGTAAATAGAATTATTGTTAATCGGTACGTTTGGTTTCCTCACCTGCAGTTTTAGTGGTTGATAGTGGGAATTTTCCTTGAAAGATCCATTTTCTAGTTGACAATGCTCAATCAGCCACAGTAAAGCATTACAAACTGAATCTTGGCTCTGAGGTACATATCTATGTACTTGTCCCATTACTCTTAAAGCAAAAGCTGTAAACCTTTAAAACAAAAATCAAATAAATCAACATTTAGACATGGAATCCCTTTGGGCTTTCAGTTTGCAGTGTGTTTTAGTTTATACAGTGGTTATTCTTTGCAAGAAAACAACATTTTAAAACATGCGAATCCAAAGTCAGTTGTCATCATTTTCCGAGAGAACGGAAGATTTTAGGAAGAGCCCCAAAACCATGGAGCCAGCAAAGGTGAGCTGCACACCCGTGATGGCAGCCTCGGGAGCCTGCACACAAGCTAAAAACTGGTGCCTGATGATGAAAAGAAAAATTCGCTCTCGAAAGTTAAAGACAATAGCGGTGAAAGAAACAGTTTTGAGTCAAGGCACTGACCCCTAAACAAAATCATAAAATTCTGGATGGGAAAGTCTGTGCACGCTGTCTAAGCTACACCCCTGTCTGCGGCCCACACCCCCCACACCCCCCACCGAACCTCCAGAGTCTTTATCCACTTCCCTTCAAGCCATGCTACAGATGCACATCGCACCAGCTCACAAGGAAGCTTGACTTCTCAGAACCACTGGCCAAAAAGCCCATTTCAGGCCCTACTCACACCTCTCACGGCTCCCACATGCCTCTGCGCGGTCACCCCTCTCCTAGTTCCCGCCCTTCCTCCCTCACTCCCTCAGCCCTACAGCTGTCCATTCTTCAGCTCCTCAGAGGCCTTTGCCATTCAGACCATGACTCCCTCTCTCACCTCCAAATTTTGTTTTCATTTTCCTTTTTTAAATGAATGATATATTCTTCTTTGTACTCTTTGCATCTTTTCTGTATTTCTAAAAAAATGATTTTTTTTTTTTTTTTTGAAGTACTCAGGTACTGGCAGTTTTCTTCTATGTATCTATTTCTCTCAAGGAACGTGCGGAGTTGGATCTAGGACAGTACACAAGTGTTTCTCTGTTTCTGGGTGAGCACCACCCACTCAGTCTTGACCAGAACTTTTTAGACACTCTGGGTGTTTACTGAGAGGCTGTTACATCTTCTCGTGGGGATTTGTGTTCCCCAGGGATTTAGTTCCCAGTGCCTGCTGTGGTGGTTTCCAGGGTGGATTAACACCCACCCCCTGCATCCTGGTTGTTACCTTCTTGTTGGCACACTCCAGGGATCTACGTGCTTAGTAAAATGTGCCATCCACACATGGTTAGGTTAGACCCACTTCTAAGGTACAATTTATGAGACTTGCCGACTGACAGGACATAAGCCCAAAGGAAAGAGAGGAGTCAGACTTGGTCAGTGGGGACAAAGTACAGAGGATTGCTGTGCGGTGATTAAGGGAACAGAAAAACAAAACAATGAATTTGGCATGGATTGTGTCCAGAAATGTGGCTCTGGAGCTTAAGAAAGAAGTTGGCCTTGAAACATCAACCATCTGCAGAGAAGTGATGAAGTCACAGGCACCGAAAGGTGAGATTGCACAAGGAGAGGTTACAGAAAATAAGAGGGTCAGGGAGGAAATCATGTGGACTCAATAGTTAAAGGGCATAACCTACATGTCCTTTATTTTAGATTGTAAACTCCTTAAAAGTGTTCCATATAATAGAACCTAATAAGTACATGGCACACTGTGTTTTTATTAAGTGTCTTGTCAAAGCATGACAATAATTTTTGAAAATAGATTGCCAGATGGATTTAATTAATTCAGATTGTCCCACAAATCATCAGAATTAATGGAAGTTATGCTTCGCTGAATAAGTACTTATTTAGCACCTACTATATGCTAGGTATGTTCCCCATACCAGGTATACTTAGAACTGGGTACATAGAGCTTACATTCTAGTGGCCAGACAGACAATAAGAGAGGTAAGTAAGAATGTTAGTGATACATTCTAAGGAGGAAAAGGAAAGTTGGAGAGAAGGATATCAAGTGTTGGGATGGGAATGGGGTATGGTTTTAGACTGAATGATTAGCAAAGGCCTCACTGAGAAGGTGACTTTTGGTAAGGACCTGAAGGAGGTAAGGGAGCCAGCCATGCTGATACTTGGGGGGGAACATTCCAGACAGAGGGAACAGTCAATGCATAGGTCCTGAGGTGGAAGCATGTCTGGCGTGTTTGAGGAACGGCAAGGAGGCCAGTGGGGCTTGAGTGGAATGAAAGAGAGTAGAAGAGAATGCAGTTGGAGAGGTGAGATGGGGCTAGACCATGGAGGGCCTTGCAGATCACAGTGAGTACTTTGGTTTTTACCCTGGTGAAATGGGGAAGCTCCTGAATGGTTTTGAATGTCATGACCTAACTCATGTTTTCACAGGGTCATTGCAGATGTTATGTCGAGTATAGACTGAAGAGGGGGCAAGGGCTGAAGCTGAAAGACCAAAGGAGGCTAGTGCAATAATTCAGGTGAGAGATGAGAGTGGCCTGGACCAGGATGGCGCAGCGGAATTGGCGAGAAGCAGTCAAATTCAGGATATATTGTGAAAGTGCAGCCAAAAGTATTTGCTGAATTTGACAGGGCTTATAAGAGAAAGAGGGCAGTGAAGGACGACTAGGCTTTGAGCCTGAGCAAGTAGACGAATGAAGTTTCCATTAAGGCTGTTATTCTTTAGGTAATGAATCAACTATTACGTATATAAGGTGCAAGTCAAAACCGTCTACTTACCAAGTGCTTGCAGGTCCGCCTTTCCACATGCTATAGGAATTGTCAGCATTTCTGTAGGACATGATGCTCACCATCCCTAAGAGGCACCAGAAAAAGAACACAGCTTCACTGATCTTCGTTTCTACTCCAAGGGTGCCCCTGGGACTGGTAAACTTCCTTCGGTGTTGGGCAGCATACATATACTCTGTGGCCAACATTGAACTTCTCAAAGGAAGTACACGAGTCATTTGAATTGGGAATTATTGAGTAGAGCATTCTGGGCTCATTCAAGAAGGAAGGAAGGAAGTGCTCTGGATTCGGAATGCAGGTGTCTTGTCTCTCATCCAGGCATTTTGGTAAGTGAAGCCAAAATACAACAGCAAATGGTATTTATTCACATAGTAGAGTCCACATCATGATTTTTGTTGTTGTTGCTGAAATGCTTTCACAATTAAGCTTTTGTATAATTCATAACAACTTCAACATTAGCTTAATTAAACCATTAGTTTAAAAACACAAGATTTTTATGTACAATGTGTGAAATAGATTTGTTTACCTTCTTTTAATTTTTTCTCCAGGTACTGTTTTTTACTTAATGAGTCAGGATAAAAAATGTTCCAATTATTTCCTGCTTCCAGGTAATGATAAACATAGAACACTGGGATAACGCTCATCAATTCTGCCTCTGCGTTGCCCTTGGGGAGGTGGGTAAGGATATCGATGCCTTCCTTACTCAGAACTGCAGATATGACTTCACCCATGAGCAGTCCTGAAACACACACACACACACAAAATTCAAAGTAGACACAATCAATTTCTACCAACTTTTGAGTAACAGTATACTTTAAATAGATATAAGAGCAACCATCCCTATTGTTTCCTTTCTATTGGGGTAGTTGAATTACTTCTCAGAACTGGGAAATTGAAAAAAAAAGATCTGGTTAGGAAGATGGATTTAGAAGAAACACCAAAAGCCGGCTTAAAAACACCACTGTAATATGGTAGTAAAATGGTATAATAGGGTGGGCAGATTACTGCATAGAGGACAGGAAAATTAGTTGCCATCTAACCTGATAGCTTTAGACATTGTAAACCCTATTAATCAGTTGCTTCCACAAAGCAGAGTCTGAACTGTGCGATCCTGGGCAAACCACTTTCTTACATACGCAACCACAGGGTTGCACTTGATTAAAAAGGTCCTTTCCAGTTCTACCATTCTGTGATTCCAAGATTTTATCTGAAATAAAATGTAGTCAGGACCTTCTATTATTCTGATGATATATCATTGAATTGTAAAGGCTGGAGACCAGGGAAAACCCACAAAAGATACCACTTCTGCAACCATATTGGAGGGGAGAAAGAATCCCTCCGGGACTAGTACTTTAGCAGAGCAGTGCTGCTCTCCTGGGGCCATTTGCAGTTCATAAAGCATTCTCTGGAGCAGGACTGGCCACTAAGATCACGGGAAGTTCTTAAGTCTAGAAGCAACTGCATCCCCATTGTAGAGAAGTCTTGGAGCCAATGACAGCCTCACCCTCCATCATGGAGAATGAATCTCCATTTAAATCAGGCCAGTGGAAAAAGATAGTTGGAAAAGTGGTCAGGGACTTGAAGATGTGATGAGGGGTAGGGTACTCCCAGAGGTGAATTTATATAAATTTGTAAAACTGAATAGAGAAGAGGAGAAATAGAATAATCATGAGGATATTTGATTTTTGTTTGAAGCACAAAGTGAAATGAGAAATAAAAATGGCATTTGTTAATTTACCTTTTACACTCACAATCCTTTTGACTTTTGTTTTGGGGACCAAATCTAATGGTACCCTGTATGGAAACTCCTTTTGTCTGCTAATGGAACCTGAAGTTTAAAAAAATAAAAAAGATTAGATTTACACAGAATTCTCGAGGAAGGCTACTTGCAGATTATCTACGCTATACCTGTCTCCAAGGAATTAAAAAAAAAGAAGACTCTTTTATAAAAAACAATATTAAAATTTTAGAAGGAAGTTAAAAATAATCGAGGATTTTTATGAAACTGTAGGTTTATATAATCTTTTTAAAGAAAGCATTAAATTTGACTACAAGCTTCCTGGTCATTACAAGATAGGAAATAAATAGGTTACATAAATCTTATTCACCAGTGAAAGGAATCATACTGTTTGACCAAAGAGAGAGAACTGTTTTTGGAACTGAAATAAAAAAATAACTAACATGTAATACCTTAGTCAAGGAAATGTGAAAATCAGCTCCACTGGGAAGCATGCCTTGGAATTCTTTCTACATTCTCTCAGTCTTAGATACTCTTTCTCTATGCACAAGAACAGTTGTAGCATACCTGTATCAGAGCATTTTTTCCGTTGTAACCATTGGTTTATTTCATAAAAATGATAGTATTTACCATTCTACTGATAAAATAGCAAGGACGCTGCTAAGCTCTTTAAATGCAATCGTTACATTGGATCCTCACAACAACTCTGTATGTTAGGTCTATTATTATTATTACTTTTTATTTTATAGCTGAGGAAACTGAGGCTAAGAAAGCAAATCGCTCAAGATCATAGAGCTACTATAGATGCAGCTGCAATCTGAACTCAGGAACTTTCCCTGCAGAGCCCATAGTAGTAACCGCAGAGACTCTACCTTTCATTGCCCTGCTAAGAAAACGCTGTGAGGGCGGGGACCATCTCTCATTGGAGGCTGTAGTCCCAGCACTTAACACAGTCCTTGGCACATGACAGGTGCTTAAAAAAAATAGTGAATTTTGCAATTTAATGGACAAACTATGTGACTTTGCAGAAGAAACAGGAACTTTCCTCAGGTAACTTCTTTCTTCATTAACCTTTAATAAATGCTGAGGATATAATATTAAAACTCAGTGGAGACATTTAAGAGGTTTGCAGTATGGTTGAAAGAGCATGGAGTTCAGAAAGAGCTTATTCTGTATGTGACACTGAGCGAGACACAACCTCTCTGTGCCTTGGTTTGCTCATCACTTAAATAGAGGTAATAAAATTTTCCTCAAAGAGTTTTTGTAACTCATAGACACAGACAATAGTCTAGTGGTTACCAGAGGGTAAGGGGGGAGGAGGGTGGTAGATGAGGGTAAGAGGGATCAAATATATGGTGATGGAAGGAGAACTGACTCTGGCTGGTGAACACACAATGGGATTTATAGATGATGTAACACAGAATTGTACACCTGAAATCTATGTAATTTTACTAACAATTGTCACCCCAATAAATTTAAAAAAAAAAAGAAGAAGAGAAAAAAAAGAGCTTTAGTGAGGGTAAAAATAATATCAAGAGAATCTGGCAAACAGTTTATGCTCTATATACAAGTATGGTACTTAATGACAGTAGGTTGTTTGAAATTATCTTCACTTGATCCTCCACCATTTTTCCCATCGATACCCGCCTTTGACTATTTCAGTTCTCATTATCCACTCTGCTACTAGATGGAAGAGATACAGAAGAGAAAGCTAAAACTAAGAAAAGTCAGTTTTACTCCTTTTCAGAGATCATGATAAAGGACCCATCAAGAATCATGTATAAAGGTAGGTGTCAGAGAGATTAAAACATTTAAAAGTTAAATCTGCAAAACCAACAGGATAAAATAAACAAATACAGCAATATCTTTGTGAACTAAGGGTGTGGAAAGACTTCTTAAAGATTACCCCCAAAATAGTATGTAACGATAAAATGAAGCTTGAATGAATTTGACTATATCAGAATAAATGATACCTGTTCAAAATGTACTAGGTCTCATTATTGCACGAAGAAGTACACCAGAGATAAAATTAACAAGAAACAGACAAGACCCCAAATGGAAAAATAGAAAAAAGTGCAAAAGATAGGAATAGGCAATTTATAGATGAGAAACCCAAATGGCCAACACTCATATGAAGAAATGTTTAAAATCACTAGTAGTCAGAAGAATCCAAATTAAAACAATAATAAAATACACTTTCTATCTCACAGAAATGGCACATTTTTGAGAGGTGAGTAATACCAAGTGTTGATGAGGACGTAGTGAGGTAAAAACCCTCATGTAATGCTGGTGAAAGTGTGAGCAGTATATACAGCCATTAGGAAGAGCAATATGACAGACGTACATGCCATTGAATATATGTATACCCTTTTGGCTCAGCAGTCCCACTCCTGGATACAGAGTCCAGATAAATGCTCACATAGATTCACAAAGAGAGATGCATAGGATATTCACTGCAGCATTGTTTACAGTAAGAGATGGTTAAGTAACATTGTGGTGGAATATACTTTGAAATACTATGTAAGAAGCAGTGAATTAAATGTACATATAGCAATAGAGACATTCCTTTAAAACAGAGTATTGAATTTAAAAAACTTAAGAAATAGAACAGGATCTATAGCACAGAACCTTTTATATCTTAAAAAGACATGCACACAGAAACCAACATTACGTCTCTCAAAGACATATACAGAGCAAGCATATTTGAGTGGGTGTATTTGGAGGAAGGAAAATGGGAACAGGAGTCAGGAATGAAAGGAGGAAATAAAACATGAAAGGGGGCCTGCCTAGTCCAATGATGATGGGGTGCCAGGAAGTGAGGGGGGTGA